>NC_139025.1:95794509-96394509 GCF_964662115.1 Mustela nivalis
CATCATTACTGGGATTCCAATTCCAACATAAAGAATAAATTGTGTGATGAAAAAAAAAACTGTATAAATAATCCTTCTAGTTCCTTGATTCAAGTTTTCAATGTGTATGGATCAGACCACTTATCTGGAGAGAAAGAGATAATCTTATGATTATTTCATGCCTTATGTACTATATCATACTCTTACAAATATATTATGTGTTGTATAATCCCGAGACAGGTGAGATGAGTGGACCAGATGAGAGGGCCCATAGCACATATCCAGGCTAGCCTTTGTGCAGAACTTCTTTGCTTCATGTATAGAAGGTTGACTCTTAGAGCATGTCATAAGATTTTTAAAGTTTGATGGGATCCTCATTCACGCAGATATTACAATTAAAAGCCCCAGGCTCCCACATGAAGAGTAGTTTCATTTTCTGGTGTTCTTTTCTTAGTCACTGAAATGGGTTCTGGCAGTCCTTGGCCCTAGGCCCTTAATTTACATCAAATGATTGATAAAGTAGGCTCTTAGTCTGAGTCTGAAGACAAGAATAAGGGCAGGGGAGGAAATGAGCAGATAGGATTTCAGTGCAATGTGCAAAAGTAATAGACACTCTCCCTACCATCTCCCTTCACTACGCCTTATCCCATCTTCTGTAAGTTACTGAGACTCATAATTAAAGGATATTATGGAATTTCACAGACAAAAAGAGAGAAATTATTACTTGTACTAGACAGACAGATTTCTCTTATCATACAGACTCCCCAGCCTTTTTTGGAAGTGGCATATTCTCAGATGCAGCCACATCTACTGGCAAGTGAGGAAGGGAATCATAAAGAAAGGTAACTGTGCCAGAAACTGAGGAATTGTTTGGAGTTTTGTGAACAGTGATGGCTAATCCAAAGCAAAGATGTGGGAATCTACAGACACAGCATTGGGCAATTGAAAAGTACTTTGGGGAGCTTGCTATCCTGAATATTTAGGTATTTATCCTGAGATGTCCCCTATTAGAATCTACATCTTCATGTTCTCATTGTATTTCATTGTATGGAAAGAACAGAACAAGTGAAATGTCTACAAATATAGTACTGGAAAGTTGAATTGCACAACTTCTCGAAGAGCTTTGAGCTCTTTTCTTTTCAAATCATGTTACAGAGAAAGGTCATTCCAAATCCAGAAACCCCTCATAATCATGCTGGAGACACTTCAGTAGGTCAATGCACTTTGTTAGTTCTACTGAACTAGAGAGTCACATGAATATGACTCAGGAGCATACTCCAGACAACCATTTCCTGTTCCTCTTGGAGCTGGCTCTCCTTTCACTGCAGGCATTTGTCCTCATAACACACTCAAAATGTGCTAAATTACTTGACCTGTTTGAAACCACATCTCCAGGAGTCATCGGTGAACTGAGCCCACATTGCCTTTGCATGGTTAAAAGAAGGGAAGAAGACAGATGATGAACATGAATGGACTCAAACGACCGTTCTCAATTTTAACTTGCAAGGATCGGGATGGAGCAGGTGATATCCTCCTATCATGACTTTTTAAAGAATACTATTTTAGAATGGCCACTCGGGGGGCACCTGGGTGGCTCAGTGGATTAAAAGCCTCTGCCTTTGGCTCAGGTCATGATTTCAGGGTCCTGGGATCGAGCCCCACATCAGGCTCTCTGCTCAGCGGGGAGCCTGCTTCCTCCTCTCTCTCTGCCTGCCTCTCTGCCTACTTGTGATCTCTCTCTGTCAAACAAATAAAATGAAAAAAAAAAAAAAAAGAATGGACACTCGGCTTCATTGTGGAAGATGCTACTACCCTGCGTATCATCATCTAAAACCATAATATTACTTATATGAGCAGGAACAATTTTTTGAATATCATTTTGTCATTGGCAAGTGATAAGGACATGGCCCTGCCTATAAGAAGAGTCATATTCACAGTCTGTCATTCTAGCTCCTCTTGTTAAATTACAGTACACTCCTACTAGGTGCCTGCTCCTGTGACATTTCTTAACTCCATTCTTACAAGGCACAAATACGTTGCTATGGATCTTTAGCAAGTCCTCATGTGCTATTCAAAGGAAGAAATATTCTCTGACACAACAGAATGTCATGGACATTTTCATCTTCATTCCATCAGTACGGTAGTTAGAATCAGTTAGTGGTTTTTCAGGATCGATAATCTGTCTTTGGAAAGCTTCTTTGGTCAGAGGTCTGGGAGGTCCTGAACTGTGCATTTCCACCAAGTAACCTTCAAACCATTCTATCTCTTCCTCTGACTCCTCGAGTTGGAAACGCCAACTTTTAAATTGCAGGGGCTGCTGCAGCAGGAGCAGCAGAGCCAGGGTCCACGCAGTGATCAGAATCTGCATGTTCTCTGGTGGGCTAGGAGAGAGAAAGAGATGGGTGCCACCCCCGCACTCTGCCTGCTTCTGTTTTCCAGAAAAATGCCTTCATTTCTCTCTCCACCCTGTGTGCCTATTCTGCAATTATGGTAACCTCACCATCAGAGATCTCAGTCCTCGCTTTCCTGCCTCTCTGTGGGTCCCCTTGTCTGCTTACCCCTGGGACTTTAAATACACATGAGCAAGTGCCTTTGCTACACAAATGTGTAAACTGAGATGATCTACATTTTTAAATTGTGCTATTTTAGGGGCTCCTGGGTGGCTCAGTTGGTTAAGCATTTGATTCTTTATTTCTGCTCGAGTCATGATCTCAGGGTCGCGGGATTGAGCCCTACGTCGGGCTCCCTGCTGAGCATGGAGCCTGCTTAAGATTCTCTCTCTCCCTCTCCCCACTCCTCCTCCCACTCTCACACTCTCTCTTAAAAAAAAAAATTGTCCTACTTTAAAAAGAAATGAAAATATCTAATTTGGTACATACTCACAAAGCATGTTGTCACTAAGCTTCATGGTCATGATGTTAAATAATTTAAAACTTTCCTTGCAAGAACCAGAGCAGCAGTAACATGTGTCATAGGAATTATGTCCCATTGATGGACATCAGGGCATATAGTCGTCCCTTTAGTGCAAAATGTCATCTTTCACAGAGAGCTCCTGGGCCCAGCTATCATTTTCCACTTCTATTCCAAATCACTAATTGATTAGTAATTATATAGTAATTAGATCATTCAATTATTATATATTATATATGTTATATAATCTAATTATTATATATAATATATTATAATCTAATTATTATATAATTGCTAATTACTAGTAATTAGATTCCCACTTCTATTCCAAACCACTAATTAATTAGTGATTAGTGATTATATAGTAATCTATTATTATCACTAATCACTAGTAATTAATTAGTGATTAGATTTCCACTTCTATTCCAAATCACTAATAATAAACTAATAAATTAGTTAATCATGAATTCTCCAAGGAGGCTTTCCTCCCAGAGAAAGACAAGTACCTTAGGTGTGCTGGATAGCAGGCTTCCAGTCCTTCCTCAGCCTGTGGTCTCTTTACCTCGCTCAGTCTTTTTCTTGTCCGTGCTTCAGAGAAGGGATGTTTCTGGGTCTTTGCTGGAGAAATCCTAATATGGGGGGCATTGGCTTCCTCTAAGAATACAGGAGTTTGGAGTGGGAAGGGAGAAAAACAAGTCAGAGCAGCTGACATACATACATTCTTGGGTTCACCCCAAAATAAAAGAAAAATAATAAATAATCGTGGCTGGCATAATGAGCAAGCATGTGCCAAGGCCTATGCTAAGTACTAAATACGTATGGCCATCTTCATCATCCAAATAACCTTTGATAAACATGTTTTCCTTGAGTATTTTTTGTTTTGCATTGTAATGAGCATCTCTTTGTGAAAGGAGGTTGCTTAAAATCTTAGGCTGGCCCCAGCAGAACACTGATTCAAGCCCAGGTCACTAATCTTGCTGAATATCCACATCTCTGTTCTTCACTGCTCTT
Source organism: Mustela nivalis (assembly GCF_964662115.1). Taxonomy (NCBI): domain Eukaryota; kingdom Metazoa; phylum Chordata; class Mammalia; order Carnivora; family Mustelidae; genus Mustela; species Mustela nivalis. The sequence continues at coordinate 95,798,410 of NC_139025.1, forward strand.
CTATGGCCTTTATCAGTCTAGTTTCCCTTCCTGAGACCTACATGTACCTCCTTCTCCACACTGTCTTTGTAACTATCAGAAGACACTAACAGAAACAGAGATCACAAAAGTGGCCAGAACCAGAATTGTCTTGGAACCATTAGAGTGCTGTGAGAAATTGGCCGCCATGGCATGAAGCCTAACTGTGTTGTTGCAGGAGTGGTGTCCTGGGTTTCCTCACTCCACTGTGCCCTTGGCCTCTGTAAGGCAACCTGAGGGATTCTCTAATACTTGTAACCTGGAGACCCAGACTGACGTGGAGATGCAGACTGAGAACCTCTGATTCCAGGGTGGGTGCAACCTGTGTGTATATGAATAGAATTAAGTCAGAGAAGAGAGGGGTTGAAGAAAGGCAGATGTTGGGGGCACTCGTGAGCTAGTGGAGAGAACAGGAAGAGTGAAGGCAAGAGAGCAGCGAGTTGGACTGGAAGGAACAACTGGCCTAGGGTGGTGCTGTGAGAGTGGGCAGTCTGGTGTGTGACCATATTCAGAAACCCTTCCTCCCATCCCTGCTTGCACACTCTCATCAGGCTCCCCCAGGGCCTCTCTTCAGGAGAGTGAGCCCATTGTGACAGTCCAGGAGCTCAGCACACATTCCCACAAAGGAGAACCTAGAGCCTCTGCGATGTTGTGGACTGGAAAGAACAGGACGGCAGGTGCATGGACAGCAGGGCTCAGGGTCCTGCTGAAGACATGCTTCTGAAACTCAGGTGTAAGAAAAATGTGAACTTCTTTAAATCTAACATGTCTGCACCAAAACCCCAGCTCTTAAGGGTAGCAGTGAAACTTACCTCTGTCAGTATTTTCAGTGTCTTCTGCCTTTCTTAATTAAGAAAAGTCAAAGTATCTGAATCTGTCCTGGTAAAACAGAAAGTTCTTTTTTGGGATGTGGATGTTGAGTGGCAATATCACAGTTTCTCTTGCTATTACAAATTGTCTTAATATGGAACCTAGTGTTGTTGTTACCTCACCTTCTAGATAACATTCTTGAAATTTAACACAAAATCCACTAACATCCCTTGGAACTATCAAGACCCCAAAGTATGACAATTTCTTGTGTTATGAAGAATTTCTCTTTCATCAGAGTACTATTTATCATGTGTATGGGAGAAAACCACCTGAAGCTGAGGAAATAACTAAAAGAATCAGAGGAGATAGTGCCTTAACCCCACTAGACAGGCTGGAAAAAGTCGAAATTCGCGGGACAGTAGATAGAGTACTCAGAAAGGTCTTGCCTCAGTAGTGGGGAATAATTATCCCTAGACCACGACTGCTCTACACCCACGTAACAAATCAAATGGATCAATGTGGTTGCAAATAGCTTATGTGTATTCCAGAAAAAAGTTCAACAAGATTTATGGGAATACAAAAATATCCTTACGAGGTAAACCAACAACGTAAAATTCACAGCATCTGGCATCCAATCAAAAATTACTAAGCATGAGGGGCACCTGGGTGGCTCAGTCGGTTAAGCGTCTGACTTTGGCTTTGGTCATGATCTCAGGGTCCTGGGTTTGAGCCCTATATTGGGCTCCCCACTCAGCAGGGAGTCTGCTTGTCTCTCTCCCTCTGCCTCTCCCCCTGCTTGTGCTATCTCTCTCTCAAATAATTAATATCTTTTTTAAAAAAATGACTAATCATGAGTGGAAGCAGGCAAGCACAAACCATAATGAGGACAATAATCATTCAATTGAATGTGACCCCCAATGGGCACAGAATAAAGACATTAAAACTATCATTATAACTGTACTTCTTATATGCAAAAAATTAAGTAGGTTCATGGACAATAGAAAAAAAATCAAACTTTAAAGATAAAAACTAGGGGCACCTGGGTGGCTCAGTGGGTTAAGCCTCTGCCTTCAGCTCAGGTCATGATCTCAGGGTCCTGAGATCGAGTTCCACATTGGGCTCTCTGCTCTGCAGGGGGCCTGCTTCCTCCTCTCTCTCTCTCTCTCTGCTTGCCTCTCTGCCCACTTGTGACCTCTCTCTGTCAAATAAATAAAATCTTTTAAAAAAAAGATGAAAACTAAAATGTGTGAGATGAAAAATACTCCAGATGGAATTAATGGCAGGTTAAATATTGCAGAAGAAAGTTTAGTGAATTTGAAGGGTCTAAGAATGATCCAAGTGAACAAGAAAACAAAACAAAACAAAGTGAAAAGAGCATCAGCAAGCTGTGGAATGAGTTCAAGTGACCTCAGAGGGAAAATTTGAGTCCCTGAAAAAGAGAAATAGGAGGATAGAAAAAAAATGAGAAGAAGTAGTGGCCAAACACTTTCAAAAGTTGATGGAAAGTATAAGTTTACAAATCCAAAAAAGCTCAAACTCCAAGCACAAAAATAAAGGAAACCATACCAAGGCACATCATAACCAAATTGGAAAGGAAAAAAAAATAAAACCCACCTAATAATGAAAAGAAACCCTTAGAGGTTTCTTAGAGCCTCAGAAACAAAGACATGCTATGTACCTGGAGAAGCAAAGATAGGGGTGATATTAGATTTCTTCTCTGAAGCAATATAAGAATAGAGTAGGAAAACATTATTAAAGTACTCACAGTAAGAAAATTAGACATAGAAATTCTATACATGGCAAGAATGTCTTTAAAGCACTAAGGCAAAATAAACACATTTGCAGATTGCAGAGTTAAGGAATGCATCACCAGCAAACACTCACTACAAGAAATTTCAAAGGAAAGGCAAAGAGGTAGAGAGAAAATTATACCAGTTGTAGATGGGAATCTACACAGAAGAATGAAGAACACTACAAATGGTAACTCCGTGGGCAAATGATATAATATTTTTCTTATTATTAAATTTATTTTAAGTAAAACAGTCTAGGGGTGCCTGGGTGGCTCAGTCCATTGAACGTCTGACTCTTGATTTTGGCTCAGGTCGTAATTTCAGCCTCATAAGATCAAGCCCCGAGTGAGGCTCTGTGCTCAGCATGGAGTCTTCTTGTCCCTTTCGCTCCTTCTCTGCGCCCCTCTGCCTCTACCCCACTTGTGCACGCTCTCTCTCCAGGAAATAAATAAAATCTTTAAAAAGTTACATAAAATAAAACAGACTAAACAAAACCTGTAGCAAAGTATAATGGGATTTGTATGGCATTTCAACATAAAGTGAATGGCAAGCAATAACATAAAATCTGAGAGGAGAGGAATGTGAGTATATTATTGTAAGGTTTTTATATTGTAAGTGAAGTAGTACGGTATCCGTTGAAAGTAGACTATGATAAGTCATAGATACATTCTGTAAATCCTAATGCAAGCACTGAATTAAAACAAAGAGCTATAGCTAAAAATTCAACAAGGAGTAAAAATGGAATCATAAAAAATTGATAAATCAAGTGAAGGGCCCAAAATCAGAAAAAGGGATCAAAAGATAAAAGGGACAAATAAAACAAATAGTAAGAGTTAGACTCAACTAGCCTATATCAGCAATCTCATTAAATACAAATAGTCTTAGCATACCAGTTAAAAAGCTCATGATAGACCAGATTTAAAAAAAAAAAAAAAGTTTCAACATATAGCATCTACAAAAATTACACTTCATATGAAGATTCAAATAGGTTAACCGTAAAGGATGTCGAAACGTGTCCCATAGCACTGCTTGTCCGAACAAAGCTGGAGTGCTAGAGCAACATCAGACAAAGTAGATTTCAAAGCAAAAAATATTACCAAGACTAAAGGGGGTCACTGAATGATGAGAGGGTCAATTAAACAACAAGACATAACGGTTCTCAATTTTTATGGCTCTAAAAATAGGGCTTCAAATTACACAAAGCAAATACAGGAAGAATTATAAGGAGAAGTGAACAAACAAATGTTCATAATTTGTTTGAACAAATATAATTATATTTGAGCTTAATTATAATTAAGCTATAATTATAGTTTGAGAAAGCTATAATTATAGCTCGAGCTTAATTATAATTATAATTATAGTTTGAGCTTTAATTATAGTTATAACTGTAACTATATATAGTTATATATATAGTTATATAATAACTATTATAGTTATTATAATATAGTTTGAGCTATATTATAGCTTGAGCTTTCAATATATAATTGAAATTATATAAATTTATATATAAATTAATTTATATAATTTAATTATATAAGTAGATTATATAATTTAATCATATAAATTAATTATATAGTTATTATATATAATATATAAAATAATTTTTGGGATCCTATAATATATATTATATATATAATAATGTATGGGATCCTATTATATATATAATATATATAATATATATAATAACTATAGTTTATTATAATAATTATAATAAATTGTTATAATAATTTAATATAATTATTAAATTATTATATTAAACTATTGTATAATTTAATAATAATTACATTATATTATATAATAATATAATTATAATAATTATAATATATAATAATATAATTATTATATTATAGTTTGAGCTTTCAAATTATAATATAATTTGAAATTATATTATAATTATAGTTTGAGCTTTCAATATCCACTTCTCAGTAACTACTAGATAAAGTAGGCAGGAAATCAGCAAGAATATTGATGACTTGAATGACATTAAGAACCAATTTGCTCCAATTGACATTTATAGAATACTCTGTACAACAAAAGCAGAATACACACTTGTTCAAGTGCCTGCAGAACATTGACTAGGATACACCAAATTTTCTGCCACAAAACAAGTCTTAATAAACTCAAAAGGATTTAAGTTAAACAAGATACAGTCTCTGACACTGAAACGAAAATAGAAATGAGTAAGAGAAAGACCTCTCAAAAATCTCAAAACATTTGGGAACTAAATAAACTAATTCTAAATAACCCATAGAACAAACATGAAATCAGAATGGAAAGTAGAAAATATTTGATCTGAATACTGTTGTGAACAATAACACAGCATAGCAAAATTTATGGGATCCTATTAAAGCAGTATTGAAGAGAAAACTGATCAACACTACATATCCATAATAAATGCAATACATCTATCTATCTATCTACTATACACACAACATAGATGAATCTCAAAATAATTAAATTGAGTTAAAGAAGCCAAACAAAACATCATACATAGGGTATGATTTCATTTCTATAAAACTCTAGAAAACAGAAATGAATCTGTAATGAAAAGAAAACAGATCAATGGTTACTGGGAGATGGAGGGTGGGGACAGGTGAGAGGAAGGAATAACTGAAGGACATGAAATTTGGTAAATGTTGGATATGATTTAAAGGGCATAGACATATGTCAAAGCTTAGGAAATTAGACAATTTAAATAAATTCTGTTTATCATATGTTAATTACATCTCAATAAAGCTGCTTTAAAAATTAAAATATAAAGTCATATAACAAGTCTTAGTGATGATTGACTGATTATCTGCCACACCTTTAGAATTTTGTTATCAGGGAGGAAAAAAACAAAGACTTGGGCAGAGGTTGGGGCCTTGGAACAGGGATTGCCATATAAACACAAGAATTGTAGGGAGTTTGGGGAATTTGGGGGCTGGTCATAGAAAAAGATTTGGCCACAGTGTAGCAGGAGCATACAACAAATTTTATTTGGGTGCTTCTTGGTGGGTTTGCATGTGGGTGAAAGTCCCTCCCAGCAGGAGACCTCCCAGAGACTACAATGTGGAGGTGAGGCATCATCCTGAAGTGAGTGGGGAGCGAGAAAACTCCCAGCATAGAGGGAATTAAGAGGGAGGCTTACATGTTTAAAAGATGGCACTCAGCAGAACTCAGGGGAATCTCTATGTCAAGCAGCTCCAAAGGGCAACAGCAGCTTGTGGGTTTTTTGTTTGTTTTATAGCTAAAATGTTTATTTACCATGCACCTTACAGATGTTGGATATAGTTTTCTTTTTTTTTTTTAAGATTTTTATTTATTTATTTGAGAGAGAGACAGATCACAAGTAGGCATAGAGGCAGGCAGAGAGCGAGAGATGGAAGCAGGCTCCCTGCTGAGCAGAGAGCCCAATACCGGCCTTGATCCCAGGACCCTGAGATCATTACCTGAGCCAAAGGCAGAGGCTTTAACCCACTGAGCCACCCAAGTGTCCCATGTTAGACATAGTTTTATGGGGTATGCAAAGCATACATGTTCTAACAGGCAAAATATATACTCACTAAGGATAGATTTAAAACAGTTGGATGGGTAAAAATCTGAGCTTGACACTGGTGATCTTTTGAGCCTATGTGTCCCACTTGCTATAAAGAAGTAAACATAGGGCTGATATACAGGGACCATCTTTGGTTCATTTATATAACATGAACCCTCCTCAGAGTGCACTAGAAAAAAAATCCACAGGCCACCCCTGAACTTAGAATCCAGCCCTTACATCTCTCCATTTGAGGGTCATGAATCCTGGGTCAAGAATTGCTTGGGGTATCTGGGTGGCTTAGTGGGTTAAAGCCTCTGCCTTCGGCTCAGGCCATGATCCCAGTGTTCTGGGATCAAGCCCTGCATGGGTCTTCATGCATTGGGCTCTCTGCTCAGCAGGGAGCTTGCTTCCCTCCCTCTCTCTGCCTGCCTCTCTGCCTACTTGTGATCTCTCTGTCGAATAAATAAAATCTTAAGGGGCACCTGGGTGGCTCAGTGGGTTAAGCCGCTGCCTTCGGCTCAGGTCGTGATCCCGGGGTCCTGGGATCGAGCCCTGCATCGGGCTCTCTGCTCAGCAGGGAGCCTGCTTCCTCCTCTCTCTCTGCCTGCCTCTCTGCCTGCTTGTGATCTCTCTCTGTCAAATAAATAAATAAAATCTTAAAAAAAAAAATAAAATAAAATCTTAAAAAAAAAAAAAAAGAATTACACTACCCTCAAAGAACATTCTCCTTTCTTTCCACTTTCAAGGAAATGGACTTTCTTCTTTTACTCCTGGCTATGACTTTCTTCATTGGACCTAACACACGAATCTCTGGGAAACTAGCACATTTTCCACTACTGTTCATTACTGATCACTTTCGTTACCTGGTCTGTAATATAAAAGGTGTTAACAACCCATGAGCCATATGTACAAAAACCTTCTTTAGTGATGGAAAAGAGAAAAATGCATGATATTGTTTTTGCCTCTTGGAAAATGACAGAAAAAAAAAACCCAACCTAATTGTATCTTAATAAATTATCCCGCCATGCACATAATAGGAAAGATGGTTATATCTGTAATATGTATAGAAAATTTGGACACCTGGGTGGCTCAGTTGGTTAAGTGTCTAATTCAGGCTTGGGTCATGATCCCAGAGTCTTGGGATCAAGTCCCTCATTGGGCTCCCTACTTGTGAGGGAGCCTGCTTCTCCTTCTGCCTGCTGATCCCCCTGTTTGTGCTCTCTCTCTTTGACAAATAAAATGAATAAAATCTTTAAAAAAAATATGTGTAGAAAATTACTTCTTATTGATTAAAAAAAAAAGCAGCCACCCAATAGAAAATAGTGTTTGTAAATGACCAAATATCATCTGAAAAGAATCTTGACTTGAGTAGACATGAACAGATTTATATTTTGATCATAAAATTGTGCTTGCACACCAGAGAATGGCTGGGCAGGCATGAGGTTGTGTCAGAAAAAATCGATGGGAAGTGACTGGGAATATCTTAGACAAAAATTGGGCAGAACAGAAAGAAGATAAATGATAGGCTTTAAAATTATTTAGGACATTAAAAAAATCACAGGACTTGCTATTAGGATGAATAAACTGTAAGGGCCTATTTAGCCAGAGTGACTCCATCTTGGTTAAAAGCCATTTTGTTGCTTATGCAGTAAAACTTAAACTGACCCTGCTCCCTGCCCACAGAGAAACTTACTTAGAAGCAAGTCTGGGAAACCAGTAAAATATGGTCAGCTAGTTCCTGATAACAGAGCCCAGAATACAAGGACGAATCAGGCCGGGTGGAGATATCCAATCAGTAAAAAGCACACATATTGTCTCCCTAACCACCAAAGAATGTAAACCCTGCCTTTTGGGCGCCAAACTTGAGCGCCATTCTGACCAGAGTAATAGGTTAGTTCAAACAGCTATTAAAGAGTAAATTGGGGCACCTGGGTGGCTCAGTGGGTTAAAGCCTCTGCCTTCAGCTCAGGTCATGATCCCGGGGTCCTGGGATTGAGCCCTGCATCAGGATCGCTGCTCAGCATGGAGCCTGCTTCCCTTCCTCTCTCTCTGCCTGCCTCTCTGCCTACTTGTGGTCTCTGTCTGTCAAATAAATAAATAAATAAATTTTTTTTAAAGGGTAAATTGTAATTCAATTGGCCACCTGCGTGTGGCCTACATGACTATGCAATGTTCCAATCTCATTGGCCACCTATGTGTGGCCAGGCTTTTGCTCCATAAAAGTTAGTCTATGAGGCTGGAAGGGGTCGCTCTCTTTGAAGACGGCCCTGGCCGATCAGTCTGACTTCTAACACTTGGCATAAAATAAAGCTTTAAATAACTTTCACTTTGTCTAAGTCTCGGGTTTTTTTTTTTTGTTTTTTTTTTTTAAATATTTTATTTGTTTATTTGACAGAGAGCTAGAGAGAGAGCACAAGTAAGTAGAGCGGCAGGGAGAGGGGGAGAGAGAGAAGCAGGCTCTCTGCTGATCAGGGAGCCCGATGCGGAGCTCCATGCCAGGATCCTGGAATCATGACCCGAGCCGAAGGCAGCCGCTTAACCAACTGAGCCACCTGGGCACCACAAGTCTCATTTCGTTTAATAACGGACCTAACATAAATCAGGAAAGTGCGTCAAGGATAAATTCTTTGGGTTTTTCCTTAGTAGTTTTATTGAAGTACAGTTTACATAACATAAAATTCATTCATTTAAAATGCACAATTCCCCCTCAACTCTATGGTCAATTAATCTTCGACAAAACTGGAAAAAATATACAGTGGAAAAAAGACAGTCTCTTCAATAAATGGTGCTGGGAAAACTGGACAGCTATAAGTAGAAGAATGAAACTCAACCATTCTCTTACACCGTACACAAAGATCAACTCGAAATGGATAAAAGACCTCAAGGTGAGACAGGAATCCATCAGAATTCTAGAGGAGAACATAGGCAGTAATCTCTTCGATATCAACCACAGCAACTTCTTTCAAGATATGTCTCCAAAGGCAAAGGAAACAAAAGCGAAAATAAACTTTTGGGACTTCATCAAAATCAAAAGCTTGTGCACAGCAAAGGAAACAGTCAAAAAAACAAAGAGGCAACCCACAGAATGGGAGAAGATATTTGCAAATGACAGTACAGACAAAAGGTTGATATCCAGGATCTATAATGAACTCCTCAAACTCAATACACATGAAACAGGCAAACATATCAAAAAATGGGCAGAAGATATGAACAGACTTCTCCAACGAAGACATACAAATGGCTATCAGACACATGAAAAAATGTTCATCATCACTAGCCCTCAGGGAGATTCAAATTAAAACCACATTGAGATATCACCTTACACCAGTTAGAATGGCCAAAATTAACAAAACAGGAAACAACATGTGTTGGAGAGGATGTGGAGAAAGGGGAACCCTCTTCCACTGTTGGTGGGAATGCAAGTTGGTGCAGCCTCTTTGGAGAACAGTGTGGAGATTCCTCAAGAAATTAGAAATAGAACTTCCTTATGACCCTGCAATTGCACTCCTAGGTATTTACCCCAAAGATACAGATGTCGTGAAAAGAAGGGCCATCTGTACCCCAATGTTTATAGCAGCAATGGCCATGGTCACCAAACTATGGAAAGAACCAAGATGCCCTTCAACGGACGAATGGATAAGGAAGATGTGGTCCATATACACTATGGAGTATTATGCCTCCCTCAGAAAGGATGAATACCCAACTTCTGTAGCAACATGGACGGGACTGGAAGAGATAATGCTGAGTGAAATCAGTCAAGGAGAGAGAGTCAACTCTCATATGGTTTCACTTATTTGTGGAGCATAACAAATATCATGGAGGACAAGGGGTGTTAGAGAGGAGAAGGGAGTTGGGGTAAATTGGAAGGGGAGGTGAATCATGAGAGACGATGGACTCTGAAAAACAATCTGAGGGGTTTGAAGTGGCGGGGGGGTGGTTGGGGTACCAGGTGGTGGGTATTATAGAGGGCACGGATTGCATGGAGCACTGGGTGTGGTGAAAAAATAATGAATACTGTTTTTTCTGAAAATAAATAAATTAATTTAATTTTTTTTAAAAAGCACAATTCCGCAATTTTTAGTAAATTTAGGGTTGTGCGATTGTTGCATAATCCAGTTTTAGAACAGTTCCATGACCCTTAAAAGATCCCTCAAATGTCTCTGCCATCACTCCCCATTCTCCCACCACCCCTTGGCAAGGTCTCATCTATTTTGTGTCTGTACTTGTGGTGGTTTAAATACTTAACAATTTTTTAACTGTATGATGATGCAAAAGTGATACACATTCAGCAGAAACTGTGCTTTGACTTTTGAATTTGGTCCTTCTCCTGGGCTCGCTAGGGACGCACGGTACCACACTCTCATGCTGGGCAGCCACAGATCATGAGGGTAAACATCTGATACACTTACAACTATTCTGTACCCATACAAGCATTCTGTTTTCCCTTTCAGTACATTATTCAAAAATTTCATAAGATATTCAACACTTTGTTATAAAATAGGCTTTGTGTCAGATGATTTTGCCCAACTGTAAGCTAAAGTCAATGCTCTGCAATTATCCTGTTCCAGTCACATTGTCTTCTTCTTTCGTAATCAAATGGACACACTCCCCCTCTTATGGGAGCATGTACAGTTACACACAGGACCAACCCAGATAATCCACATGTCAAGCTCCTTAACTTCGTTGTATCTGCAAAGCCTCATCTGCCGAATAACATCTGCCAGTTCTAGGGATTAGGACCTGGACATCTCTGGGAACCGTTATTCAGGCAACCACAATTCTGTAGGGAAAACAGCATCTGCATTATTTATTCTATTACTCAAAGGATCCAGTGCCCATCTGTTTACAGTGATCTTCCCACCTTCTCCTTATGTGTTTGTTTCCATTCCTAGTACCTTTTTCTTCTTCTGTTCAAATCTTAGCTATTTGAACAGATCATCCATCAAGTTCAAGATTTTATTCTTTTATAGGTACCTACACTAATCACTCCAGATGAAAGAGATATATGTATGTCTTTCTCTCTCTCTCTCTTAAGCTATTCTTCAATTGTCCTGCATCCAATATCTTGGGGAGTGAGGATACATTTATTTATTTTTTTCCCTCACAGTAGTTGGTACAATGCCTTACATATGGAAGTTTCTCAATTGCTTCCCTGTAAACATCTTCTGCTCATTAACTGCTCTAACTACTCTGCGCCCTTAACAGGCCATGTCACTGTAATATCATTACAGTTCTCTCCACACAAGGTCCAAATGCTTATCCAACCATTCTGAGCCTAAACAAAGATGCCTTTCAACCTTTTTTTTTTTTTAAGATTTTATTCATTTATTTAGAGAGAGAGTGAGCTCAAGCAGGGGAGAGGGAGAGAGAGAATTCCAAGCAGACTCCACACTGAGCATGGAGCCCGACTTGGGACTCAATCTCACGACCCTGGGATTATGACCTGAGCCGAAAATTGAGTCAGACACTTAACTGCTGAGCCAGCCAGGTTCTCCACCTTTCAACTTTTATAATTTACGGACAGGTGACTGCCTGACGTGAGAAATAAAATTACAAAGTGATTAAAAAAAAGATGAACATAATTTTTGAACTATGATAATAACAAATTTACATCAGTACAATTTGCTACCCATTGAGCGACGTTCATAGCCACAATCATATTGTCTGGTCATGAAGCACAGAAGGAAGCAGTTCATTAAAATTGTTACAACAATGAGCATGACATTCATAGAGACAGCCGAGCAATTCCAGAGTTTTCTAAAGGAAAACAAGGGGGAGGTCAGCAGACTAGGGAGCAGACTAGCAGAGGCACCCACAAAAGGGCTTGGTGTGTATCCAGGGGGAGTCCAGGAATTCATGCTGTTCTTGTCCTTTTCCACCTGGGCAACTCAGAGCCATGTGTTCCAGGAGCCTGGATTGACAGGTGCTGAAACCATGGCAGATTGAATAGTGGCCCTAAGTGAGGCCTGATCAGTGAGTCTGAGTGCAAGACCAGAGAAGAACACTAAAGTCAAGTCATGCAAAGCCTGAAAGGAAAAGAGAAAGCAGAGACCACTATAGGGTGCCGAAGGGAGACATGTGTTGGGGGTACAATCTGGGCAAGAGAAGAGAACACAGACTTTGGATGAGGAAGGCATAGAAGGGGAACAGGAAGAGTGGTCACTCTTCCTGTGGCATGTCTCAAGGGTCCATCCTTCCAGCCTCGTTCCCATGTCCCTAGTCTCCCTGATTCTTTCTCTGAGGGGCCCTGTGACCTGTGGCCAGGAGGGGTGTTTAATGGGTTGGGTCTGAGAGCTCAGCTCATGTTCCTGGAAAGGAGAACATGGAATTCTTAGAACAGCCTGAGCTCGGGAGAGCGAGGGGAGCAAACCAAGCGGCATAGCCCGGAACTTTCATGCCTCGGGCTCTGCCAGGGGAGGTCCTATTCTTTGACCATATACAGGACAGGCCCCAGGGCCTACTCAGGCTCCCAGTGAGATCCCAAACTCAAAGTCATAAGGGCCAGAATTGACTGAGTTGAGTCTCTTACCTAGAGGATGTATGAGAGGAGGAGGGAGTATCATCAGTTAAGTAAAGAAATCAAATGTGCAGAGAACCTGAAAACTAGAATGGGTCTTAGTTCAAGTTGTTCTTCAGACAGATAGCAAGTGTACTAATGTGTTCTCCCAGGAGGAGTGCACAAGAATGTCCCCTTTCCTGTACCTATACCACCTATGTTATTATTTTAAATCTTATTCCTGCTAATTGGGCAGGTAAAAAATATCACATTGTTTTTATTTATATTGCCATTAGTAGAAAGAGGGGAAATCTCCAAATGTTTAATGACTACTTATTTCTCCTTTTGTTAATTTTCTGTCTGTGCTCCTGGCTTATTTTTCTGTAGGTGTATTTATCTTTATCTTATTAAACAGACAGCTCTCTTTATATATGAAAGACATCACCCCTTTGTCAGCCATATATATATTGCAAATGCTTTTCTTCAGTTGTGTTTAACACAGTGCACCAATCTAATCATAATAAAAATAGAAATGATAATTCTCAAACCATTCCTATGAGGTGGGTTTTTTACTCAGGAGCATTTCACCATTATCTTTCTGTATAGTTACGGGCAAGTTTGCTTTCTCCTAGGATTAAAAAAGCGTGGCCTATGGAATCAGACCATCCTTGTTTGTTCTGGGCGGGGGGGCACTTACTGTGTGTGTGAGACTTTGTACATTATCTAAAGTCTTCATGCTTCAGTTTCTTTTTCACTGAAGTGGGATGATAGTAACCTATCTTGTGGAGGTTTCCTGAGAATACAAAAGCACCTGACCCTTTAGAAGCACTCAATTGTTATTAATTACTATTATTACCTATGAATCATCCCTGTGGTAATTTTCATATGTGATCTTGAAAAATTTTAACATATTAATAAACAGGAAGGTGTAGGGCTTTAAAACAGCCATCTTCTCCACAATCTGCCAGTTCTCTGTTTGCTGGAGTGAGAAGAATGTGTTTCGTGTGTGTGATCCTTCTTCTAACATGTGGGCAACTCTTGCATTTTGGGAAACAGGAGTCGCCATTAAAGTGCAGATGTGTTTGCTCCCAGGTGTATCCCATGGCCAGGGAGCTTCAGGACAGCAAAATACTGTCTTGGTAGTTCTGGGACACTGTATGTGAAGTAGATGATCTTTTGAGTTAAATTGACTTGTTTTGCCCTGGTGCTGTCCTCAAAAGCTCTGAATGCCTAAGCAACCTTAAGCAACCTTTTTTTTTTTTTTCCTCTCATTGGGACTAGAATTAGAATGTTTCGTACCTGGAAACATAGTTCATCTAATCTGTTGGTGTCCAAACTTCGAACCACATCAGCAAACCTAACACTTGTAAAAAATCCCACATGTTCGAGTCCTATCGCTGAGCTTTTGAACCCAAATCTCCTGGACTGGGGCCCAGGGATTTAATAAAAACAGCTATTTAATAATAGCTCCAAAAGCTAGTAAATTTTTAGGGTAGGGCTTGGCTAACAGAAAAAAATCTCAAAATACAGTGCACTTAAAAATATACATATTTATTTTTCTCTCATATAGTAGTCCCAAATTAAGCAGTCCAAATTGGCAAGATAACTCTGCCTCACACAGGTGTTCAGGCACACGCTTTCCTTCCCTTTTGCTGTTCAGCCCAAGCCTAGAATGCTATTATCATCTGAGTGATTGCAGTTGAGTCACACACATTTCATTCTGGGATCTAGCTGTTGGGAAGAGAAAAAAATCACAGAGGAGACCAGTCCAGTGTCACAAGACCGGGATGTCGAAGTGGCATGCATCATGGCAGCTCAGAGAGCCCAGGAAGAGAAGTCTCACTAGGAAGCTCCGTGTCACCCCTTCCACTTGAGAGCAAGGAGGATGGTTGGGGGTGGGCAACCTGAAATGATTCAGATGCATACCCAAGTCTAAGAAGCCAGATCCAATCCTGCCTCTGCATTGTGTAGATAAGGAAACTGAATCCTAGTCATGTGGAATGACTCGGGGTTGGGGGAGCACGATGGGTCAGTAAAGCATATGAGGACTTACCTGTGATGTTAGGAAGGCTCTTCTTACTTCAGTACCATCCTGGGCCCTTGGAGCCAGGGACTTGTTTTGCATTAGAATTGTTCGTTAAAGGGAATTTAGTGCGCTTTATGTCGGAAAAGCAGAGGGAATGGTTAGAAGCCAGAAGGGCACTTCTCTTATGCTAAGTAACCTCCTTAGTATCCCTTTCTCAAACCTCTCTATCACTACATCCCCAGTGTCCTCTCTCTATCTGACTCTCCCTTCCATGGGTCTTGTGATTAGATCTGTCTCCTTTATTCCCTCATTTCATCCTTTCTAATGTTTCTTTACCACTACAGGGAGATGACACGTATCCACTCTCAGGTAACTTTCTAGCAAGTGTAAGAGATATTTGTTGGGCCCTCCCTAGCCAGGTGGGCTTGTGTGATTGAGCAGAGTGAGGGGATAGAATAAGAAAGGACCCTCTGCTGCTGGGCTGGTGTATTAGGACCAGCCCAGCAGCAGAGCGAAGACAAGGATACAAGTTGTGTGGGCTGTGAAGACAGAGCCAGGCAGTGCTGGGTTAGGCTAGGTGAGATGAGAATGGGGCATTAACAGCTTTGAAAGCCAGCCTGAGAAATTTAGGTATAAAGCTACAAGAAAAAAAAAGCCCTCTAACCCTCTATGGTTTGGAAGGAGAGACGGGACATTATGAAGACTTAATGCTTTAAAATCTGAACTCCGTTGCCTATTGTCATCATGAATGATCTTAGGATACCCACTATGCCAAAGAGGTGACAGTCTTCAAGGGTAGGAAATGATAATACTCAGGAGCCTTGATTCCCAATGGCGCCCCCATATTTGATATCTTTCAGACTTCATAATTTGATGATTAGCAAGATCCTGGGAGCTCCTGATTCCTTTGCAGAAGTGGAGAGGTTTGGTCTTAATTAAGACTCTTTAGAGGATGTTCCTGGTCTAGAAAGAGGTATCTTCTCTGGGTCTTTGCTCTTCTCTCCTGGTGAAGGAAGAAATCTGTACTAAATTCTGAATGAGGCTGTATTTACTTTTTTCTTACCTATTACCCAAAAACTCTGCCAAAGATTGAATTGTTGTTGTCTCTGGGGCTGACACGTTCATCACCTAGAGCTAGACTCTATAGTAAGACTCTACTGTAGGAAAGAAGTTATTCAGATTTGAACCAAGTTTGAAACAAAAGGAGACCCATTGGACTTCTCTGCTAACCATAGCACCTACATTCCATGTCTGGTTAGGGAGTGGTAACACCAGCCTTGCTACATAATCTTATTCCTTGAATGGAACCCAGTGACCACATCTACCTTCCAGGGCCCTGGGTTCTCCCCCTACAGAGAAGAAAACTTTGAGCCCCAAGCATTTCTTTCTATCACCTTCTCCTCTGGCTGCCAAGAGAAAAGGGAGTGCCAACTACCCACCTATTTGGCCAAGCCCATAGTGACTGTTAACTTAAGCACCCAACACACTGACAAGGAAAACCCAGCTAAAAGATACACAAATATCTGCCCTTAATGCCTCATCCTGGTTGATTGCCAGAGTTCTGCAGTTTTAATGCAATGAGGATTCTGCACAAAATTTGAACATTAGGAAAACTGACATCTAAAGAATGATGTACAGTAAGAAAAGTGTTTCAATGATGTAACATTTATTTACAAGCCTTTATTTGAAATCAGGACATAAAAAAGAGTTGTCTTGGGGTGGAGGGAGGATGTAAGATGAGGGAGCCAGAACATGTAGGCACACCATTAATGAACGAGATCATTGCCCATACTTTATGTAGAGTGTTGAACCATAAAAACTTATAAATACATAAATGGTAATAAAAAAAATCCAATATGGCATCATAAACAAGATTGAAGACTAAGCCTGCCCAGCACTTGGCTCAGATGTCTCACTTGCCATCTTTCTACCTGCTCTATTCCTCCGGGGCTTGCCATCCCTCAGGAAATTACGGCTATGCTGAGTAAAAATGGCAGTACGATCTTTATTACTCCATCTCTAGCAACCTGGGTTATGGATAATGGAGGAACAGAGATTGCACAGGGCCAGACCTGTTGACTGAGGGCAAGAGCTAAGCAAAAAAGCAGCTTTTTCCTCTGGCATCTTCTGGAGGATCGGGAGACACCTGGTGACATGGCCGGGTGCTCAAGTTTGTGTGTATCAATGTACACGTTTATTTGAAAAGAAACAGTGATAATAATATCCCTGATGCTCATTCACTATTTCTCTGAATAGTCTCAGTGGCAGTACCATTAACTTTCAATTACCAATATTGGTTTGGGGCCTTTTCTCCTCAGTTTTGTCAAGCTGGGTGGACTCTACTTCTTGGCTTTATAGCTATGCTAGGATGGAATTCAGTTTAGTTCAGAGAAACTGTAAGAGATAAAAGAAAGAGAGTATCTGTACTCCAGGATCAGTTATAAATTTTAATCAAATTCTCCACAATTTGGGATTTTTTCACTTTCCAGTTAGTATAGATAATCAAGAGTTTACTACAGAGATGAAAGGGTAGATACAGATAATAGAAGTAAATAAACACAATGAAAATAAGTATGTCCTTCTTTAGATGGACTCTGGTCTCAAAGCTCCATAGGATTTACAACTTAGAGCCACTAACTAACCAGCTCATCAGAGAATGACCTGTCAGCACTGCCAAGATTTTCTTTAATGAGGTATCACTCTGGTATTGGCATCTGGGGAATTGTTTGCCCATGGTGAGTTGGCACATAGTGGTGTCCAGGTCTGGGTTCCTAGAGCAGCTTATGCCAAGATTCTGTCCATACTTGCAGCTGGAGGCTTTGGGGGCTCCACGAATCACTTCCATGGAACCATGGATGAAGTTGTAGCTTAACCTGCATGACTCATTAGCTTCTGAAACTTTTCTCCAGGCCACCAAGTCATTGCAGTACTCTTTGTCATTACCTGGACTGTCTCCTTTGGCGAAGGTATAATGTAATCTTCCGAAGGTCAACAATGAGGAAGACAAGATACCCCTGGACAAACTGAGGCTGGTATTTTTATAGAACAGAGTCAAGTTCATTAATACCTCAAGAGTCTGTTTTTCTTGGTCACTGTTTGCCAAGTCATACTTCATCTCTCCCCTTGAAGATTCCTCTTTAATTATCTCCATTATGCTTTCTGAAGCTCCTGTGAGAACCAAACCTAGGCTGAGTAGCAGCAGAGAGAAGGTCTCCATCTCAGATCTAGGATAATCTCTTCTGTAATAGAAATTTTAAAAAAGTAAAAGATGAAAATAAGCAGAATATTAATGAGATCATTCTCTTTTCCTTATAGCAGTTAGTTCAGGGTTGACTCCGACATATAAGCTTGGGCTCCTTCAATGGAAGGATGATGGCATGAAAAGGTAATCAGCTGTGGAATTTGCAGACCCAGCTTCAAATCTCTGCCTAACCACTCATAAACAATTTACTCTGCCTCTTTTAACCTCAGTTTCCTCCATGTGATAAAAGGAAAGGTGAGACTTATATAAGGGAATGTGTTTAAAGTGCCCCAAACCAAGTAGTTAGCTCTCTCCCTTTTTCCGGTGTCTATAATCTCACTGGAAGGGTTTGTAACCCATATTGTGGCTCAATAATCTCACCCAACACATTTCTTACTACTGCCAGGTCTCCTACAGCCTCACACGGTACCTGACGCATGCCAGCCATTTAAAAACATCGCTCATTTCTTTTCCCACCCAACCTCATCATGGAATTCCTCTTTACCAGTTCCTTTGGCAAGTGGGTCCTACAGAGAAAGAATCCAGCTTGCTACAGGACCATGAAGTGAAACTGTATTTGTTTCCTGAAAGTTTCTGCTATTGGTCTAGCTGAGGGAAGGAGGGGCAAGAAAGAAAGAGTAGGTAGAATGGCATGAGACAGAAAGAGGAGACAAGAATGCTCTGAGAACTTCATAAATGAGCCTTTGGCCGCCAGAATCCCTGTGAAATGGGCAGCATCACTGTTCCTTCTTCTGTGGAAACTTCCCTGTTTATCGTTTAACCCAGAGTGATTTGTTTTTAGCTTTTTTGAAACCCTATAGCACAGATTATATCACACTTCATTTTATATGTTCTTTTTTTTTTAGAGGGTTTTTTTTTTTTTTTTAAATTTGATGGAGATCACAAGTTGGCAGAGAGGCAGGCAGAGACAGAGGGAAGCAGGCTCCTCGCTGAGGAGAGAGCCCGATGCTGGGTTCGATCCCAGGACCCTGGGATCATGACCTGAGCTGAAGGCAGAGGCTTTAACCCACTGAGCCACCCCAGCGCCCCACATTTTACATGTTCTTATGTTCTTTTAAATTTATTTACTTCATTTTATATGTTCTTTTTAAAATTTTCACGTTAGTTGATATATGTAATTCTTTTTTCCTTTTTAAGTATGAAAATTCCTTGAGCCTGGAACTTAGTTTCTGCATCTTTTTATTCTGTACAGAATCAAACACCAAACTGCAAAAATGCTTGTTTCTCAACATTTGTTAACAACATAACACGGCTTGACAAATGCAGAAAATCCTTTACTTAAGATCAGTTTTGGGAAATTCATAATGAAAATCTCAGAAAGAATGGTTATTCAGGGTGAGAATTCTTTCTCTTGCTCTAGAAAGCATTTTTTTCATTACCACGTCTAAGAGCCTCTATTTCCTTGTATCCCTGCATTATCACTCTTAACCTCCTAACCACTTCTCCTTGCCCCTCCAATTCCCTGGATATACTACTTTTCTAAAAAGGGCACTTGAAATTACTATTTCAAAAACCTTAAAATATTCACATTGCCTGCTGGAGGTATTCTAACCCCCTGAGGCCACCTAGTCAAGGCTCTTCTTGATCTAATCTCAACCTGCTTCTTAGGGCTCTCTCCCATTATTTTGGTACACAAAGCTGTCCTAGTCAAATCAGCGTGACCCACCCTTCTCTGAATACGGCCTATTCTGTCTCTCCATTTTTGGTCCTTTCTTGGAAGCCTACTCTTTTCCGCCTCTTGAAATCCTTCAAAGCCCAATTAAGTCATATTCTTTCTTTAACACATTTTTCACTAATTAAGTCTACCAAATCTGTGTTCACTTCCCTGGTCTTCTTATCACTCATTTCTTTCTTTTATTATTATTGAAGTATAGTTGACAGGCAATATTATGTTAGTTTCAGATGTGCAACATATTGATTCTATAATTCTATATAATCATTCACTTCTTATGCCACTCATTTGACATGAACACAAATGGACTTGTATTTTTTTATATTTAATTTTAAAATGTTCTGGGTGTGAAATTAGAGCAAAGACCCAGTACTAAGAATATATGAGCCTTAATAATTGGGGTTGATTAGATTATTGATAGATGATCAGGAATTAATGGATGTATTCATGTGTGTGGCTTGAGCATAGACTTGCTGCAAGTTGAAGGGAGTAGAGAAGAAGCATTTAGATTTTTTTCCTAAATATCTTCTACTGTCAACATCAGTAGTGAGATGATAATAGAAAAACAGAAAGACAATGAGGAGAAAAATGAAAAGGAAGAACAGTGCAGAGATTCTGCACTGAACTATTTTTCTGAAACATTTTTTCAAGTGCATAGAATTCATAGCTACCTGGGTTTGATTTGGACTACTACGTGTCCATTAAAAAAAACAAAAACAAAAACAAAAACCTTCTTGAACTACAAATGTCTAAGACATTGCAATTCATTTGAATTGGGTCTTGATCCCTACTGAATAAAAATATTCTGAGAATAAATTCCACTGGAGAGTCTCAGTTACTCACACCTTGGTGGGAATGCATTTATCTGCAAGTTATTGTTTCTACTTAGAAGGAGGGAGGTTGAGGGAGGAAGGAAAGAAAAAGCAGCGGGAAGGAAAAAAGAGACAATAAAGCCTAGTGAGAGGTCCAGGAAAAGGAATCAGAATTCAGAACATAGAAATAGAGACTTTAAAGACTCATTTCAGTTACTTCAAAATTTTGCCCAAGAAATGATGGGGCTATAGGTCATATGCTAGGGACCACTTGATCCTGCTCAGCTTCTTTGGTGACATCCAAACGTCCATGAAGACAGCAATGACAGTGGGACTTCCCTGGAGAAATGGGTCTTGAGCAAGCCTTGCCTACTTACAAGGATGCAAAGTGTCCTTTACTTGCAACTGTAAATGTCCTCTCTCTGTGAACTGAATCAATCAGTTAGAACTTGATGCTTGCAAAAGACAGAGTTAACAACTAGCATAGGTGTACCTCCTTTTCTGATCTGACCTTGAACTAAGTCCATATAAATAATGCAATAGTTGAAGTCTCTCGACTGAAAAGATAAGAACAGAAAGGGCCCTCTAAATCTTGTGCATTGCCTGTGTCCGCTCTAGGTCACTGTGTTTCTGACTCTCACAGGATGGAAATGTCATAGCTCAGAATCAATGACCCCATAATCTGGCGCTTAGCTGCCAGTTACCCCTTGTTTCTCGCTACTCCTCTGTACTAACCCTCCCCTCCAACAAGGAGAGATGGAATTGTGGAGTAACAGGCCTGGAAACCTCAAAGACTAGCTAGTCCAAGCCCCTCACTTCCCAGGTGTGGGGACTCATGCTCAGAGAAGAACAGGACTTAATCAAATCCCCGGAATAAGGAGCCTCTCCTTCTTTTCATTCTCTCCCCTCGCCTTCTAATTCTAAAGATGCCCTGCCCACAGCTGGATGTGGTAGAGCTAAACAACCAGCTCAGCTGTAAGATCTAAAAAGGGAAACAAGTTAGGAGTCTGGATGCAAGTTCTCTGTTCCTTCCAGGGATGCAAGAGGAGGGGCACAGAGCTCTGAGAGTCTCAATCCCGTCCTAGAAATTCTGATTTGCTACTCTCCAGTCTTTAAGGGATATGGTTTCTGACCAGTCAGGCAATCCTTCCGATCAATCTCCCTTTCCCTTTCTTTCAAGGCACAGAGGCAGCTGCTGAATGGAAACAGGTGCAGTTTGAATTATATGTGCCATCTTTAGAGAAGTCCCTAACTGACTACTCCAAGTGCCTCGACACCTAGGATCAAGTGTGGGAGTACAGCGTGATGAGAGGAGACACTCAACTCCAGGTACAAAACTTAAGGAGGCTACCAAAAAGCCCCGTAATCAAGATAAATAACATTTTAATGCAATAGTTAAAAATCTTAATTTAATGCAAAATAACATGTGATCAAGAATCTGACCCTGTACTGGCACATTTCACTAACACCCTAACTCCAACCCCGTCAGACTGGATCTTGACTTAAAACTTAGATATTTTATTCACCAGAGATTTCTGCATTAATTTCTTAAATTTGTGTATCTAGATTATTGGGATTTTGGGTGCCCCTTAAATTTTGAACCTAGCTAGTCCAAGCCCCTCACTTCCCAGGTGTGGGGACTCATGCTCAGAGAAGAACAGGACTTAATCAAATCCCCAGAATAAGGAGCCTCTCCTTTTCATTCTCTCCCCTTGCCTTCTAATTCTAAAGATGCCTTGCTCTAATCTCAGTTCTGCCTCAGATTCACTTTTGGCTCTCAACAGATGACCCAAAGAAACGGGACAAGAAATTAAAACACATGCAGAGTTTATGATTTAATTCAGTAGAGTTTTTTTTTATTATTATTAAAGCAGAATAAAAAGATTCCAGCTCAGCAATAAGGGAAGGATAAATGAATTACTAACGGCTACCCAGTTCGCTCAAGGCATTACCCCAAGTCCACAGTTCAGGTGTGCCTTGAGGACAGCAAGTACCCCTGAGAGAGAAGAGAGGATCCCAGGTGCTGCTCTCAACTTACTCAACATACCTCTGGAGACTAACTGGCCCCATGTCATCACAAGTGACCATGATGAACCCCTTTATGGAGGATACGCTGTACCTGCAGGCCGGATATCTAGTGCCTCCAATGAGCCCACACACAGTCATTTTGAACTTGGTCATGCTCTGGTAACATAAAATGGAAGAATGGTTCTGACAAATCCTCTTCTTGGAAGAGGCGCAGACCTTATTGATATTTCTAGGCCTCTCGTGGATGAAAACGTGCTCCTTCTTGCAGGTGTTGTCAGGTCCCCTGATGACTCTTTGCAAGACCATGTGGTTGCAGTACCGTATGGGAATGTCACTCTGAGGGTAGTCTACATGCAGCTGCTCCATGGTTGGCCCCTCTCCTTTCTCATTCAGCTCATTCTCCCAGAACAGAAGCAGCAGAAAAATGACCACCATTAGGATCATCAGAGGTAAGAGTCCCTTCACATCTTCTGCTCTAACTCCTATAGAGTAAGAAGAGATAGGACATAACCAAGGGTAATCAGATTCCTCAAGCCCCAGTCCATGATTTTCTCCCCCACACTTGAGATATTTTACTTCCTTCTCTCTGCTAATTGAAAACTCATGTGAGGAACACCTGGTTGGCTCTGTCGGTTAAGCATCTGCCTTCAGCTCAGGTCATAATCCCAGGGCCTGGGGATCAAGCCCTGCACTGCAGTGGGCTCCCTGCTCCGTGGGAAGCCTGCTTCTCCCTCTCCTGTTCCCCCTGCTTGTGCTCTCTCTCTCTCTGTCAAATAACTAGCCAAATAAACAAATAAAATCTTTAAAAATGATAAATAAATTCTCAAGTGACCCTGCAAACTCAAAAGCCCTTCTGGACTATTTCAGCTCTCCAAGTCTGGCACTGAACTGTTCTCTGATCAGTCTGTTGTGTTGTATTTGTTTTGCTTCTGCAAGCTCCTTGAGAGCTGCTGTTTCTCTTGAATCCATCAGAGTGCTTACCACAGAGCCAAACATATAGAAGGATGCTCAGAAGTACCCATGCCTGATTGTTTTTTTCCTATTGCCAAGTGACTTCCTCTCCCATAATTGTATCAACACTAATTCTATCCAATTCCACATGTTTTTCAGCACTGCCTACCAATCTGTTCTTCCCAGTTCTTCCCGATCTCTCCTACTAGGCTAGTTCCTCTCACCTGTTGTTTTTGCTGTAGCTCTCACTGGTAACATATTCTTGTGATCATGGATCTGAGAAAGTCCTAGCTGTTCCTTGACAATAATGGGTAGGCAGCCAGTTGGGTGTGGGGAGGGCCAGACTATAAAGAGGGAGGAGCCTGGGGGGAGTGTGCTTGGGTGCCACTGGAAAGGACAACAAGTTACCTTCAGAGGGAGAGTTGACTAAGGAAGGTCCTAAATGTGTCCTCATTAAATAAGCGTGAACTTTCCCAAATGTTTATTAAGATCCTGATGTGTGTCAGACAGAGAATCCTCTGTTTTCCAGATTTTCAGTCAGTCCTTACTACAAATCCCTATTACCCTCATTCATTACCCCGATTTCATTAAAGAAGAGATGAGTTGCAGAGAGCTTGAGGCAGAGAGGGAGATGGCGAGAGTAGCAAGAGTCTCACCCTTTCAACACTTCACACTTGAACACGAAGTTCTAGCAAGTGTCATTCCCATGAGGTGTCCAGGATAGGACAGAAACAACTCCCTGATGTTAACATTAATCCTGGTAAAGCCCTGGGCTGCTGGGGGTGGGGGTGGCAATGGTTCCTAAACCCTGCTGAACATTGGAATCCCCTGTGCAATTCTCAATACCACCTTGAGGCATTCTACTTTAATTGATGTTGGGTGTGACCTGAGTTTGAGATTAGTAAAAGCTCCCCGAGTGATTCTAATATGGAGCAAAATTTGGGAATCACTCGCCTATGGTATTCTTGGCAAACTGACATGGGGAACGAGCAGACGAGGGTTTGGTGAAAGACAGTGTCATAAGGCATTGAGAAAATAGAAGACTTTTTATTGCTATCATCTCCTGGTCATTTGATATAGAAATGGGAAAATGGACTTGTTTTTACTACTTCTTGCCCTGAAATGATTTCTCTCTAGGAGAGACAACTACATAGTCTCTCCTGTGCACATTGGTGTCTTTCTAACTGGTAAAATGAAAAGGATTTGGGGGTGGAAAATACTGGAAAAGGCTTCAAAGAATGGGATCTCTTTCTGTATGACAAAAGCATAATTCCAGAGCATGAAAATGAACAACGAGGAGGTTATTATTTACTTTCCCCAAATGTACATAATGAGCATCATTTCAGAATTCAAACTGTCCTGTTCGGGGTGTGGGTTGCCCAGTGCCACCAAGACATAAATGCACTAATTAATTGTTTCTAGTGATCAAATTTTGATTCACACACTATTTGCAGAAACATTTCCACTGTATAAAGAGAAATATATATACATATTGTAACATGTTCAATATATCCTGTTGAGACTTCCAAGTAGTTGAATTACAGATGGTATGTTAAGTTTACAAACCCGAAGGCAACATTTATCACAAAATTTATCCTCATCTGAGGCAGCTGAACTTGTCTGTACATTTCAGAAAATTACCCTGTAGAAATTGAACTGAGACTGGGTTCAATTGTTCAATAGTGTTGGCACCCTGAGAGAAAATACTTGTAATGCCTAAAACCAATTAAGAGTTAAAATCTAGGGGGCACCTGGGTGACTCAGTGGGTTTAGCCTCTGCCTTTGGCTCAGGTCCTGATCTTGGGGTCCTGGGATCCAGCCCCGCATCAGGCTTTCTGCTCGGCAAGGAGCCTGCTTCCCCCACCCACCTCCCCGTCTGCCTCTCCGCTTACTTGTGACTACTCTCTCTGTCAAATAAATAAATAAAGTCGTTTAAAAAAAAAAAAGAGTTAACATCTAGATATAATGGACTCACTCATGTCATCAATAAAAAGGAAACTTCAAGGGCATCTGCATAGCTCACGGAGTTAAGCCTAAGGTCGTGATCTCAGGGGCTTGGGATCAAGCCCCACAACAGGCTCCCTACTCAGCAGGGAGTTTGTTTCTCCCTCTCCCTCTGCCTGCTACTCCCCCTATTTGTATTTGCTTTCTCTCTATCAAATAAATAAATAAGATCTTAAAAAAAAATTAACAGAGAAGGAAAAAAACTCAAAAACAACGAAAAGCCAATTTGAGAAGAGAAAGCCAAAATTGAACGATGCTCAACTTCATTAGTAATCAAATTAATGGAAATTAAGCTAACCAATAGATATCAGTTCATAACCATCAGATTGCCAAAAATGAGAAATCTTACATCAAGTGCTGGTAAAAATGTTAGTGGCCATGAAAATCGGTGTGGTGATGCTGGAAAATAATTTGGAAGTATTTGGTGAAATGAAGAATGGGTATACCCTGAGCCCTTGTGAGTTCTTCCAGATGCAGCACATGGAAGGATATTCCTTCCAGCACTATTGGTGGCCAAACAGGACTGGAAGCAACTTAAGTGTCCCCCAGTAAAGCAGCACTGGATACATAAAATAAAATAGTATGAAGCAGTTTCAAATAATGCACTAGATGTACAAATAGCAACATGGATAGAACTCAAAAACATGGTGCTGTGTAAAAAATAGAAACAGAATGAAAATTCTTTCCAGTTTATTTAAATTGAAAACATACATGTTCCAAAATATGACAACGAATTTCCCAAGGTTTCACAATATCTAAGTAGGATGGAAGAACATGGATTAAATAGTCTAGCATAGGTGCCTAGGAGGGTGCGAGCTATCGAAGCAGGCACAAGGAATAAGAGAGGAAATAATAAAATTGAATAAAACAAAAGAGAAGCCTAGCATGGGCTGTAAATGGACTAGGACATACCCAATTCCGTGTGTCTGAAAAGGAGGAGGGAGGGAGGAAAGAAGGAAAGATGGAGGGCAGGGGGAAGAGGAGGAGTATAGGAGGAGCAGGAGGAGGAAGAAAAAGAAAGGAAGGAGTTGTGGGGGGGGCGGTGAGATGAGGAGGGGGAGGAGGAGTGGGGGAAGAGAGGGAGGAAGATGAAAAAGATTAAGAAGAAAGGAAGGAGGGGCACCTGGGGGGGCTCAGGGCAGGATCCCAGGGTCCTGGGAACAAGGCCCACATTGGGCTCCCTGCTCAGCGGGAAGCCTGCTTCTTCTCCTTTTCCCACTCCCTCTGCTTGTGTTCCCTCTCTCGCTGTGTCTCTGTGTCTTAGTTATAAATAAATAAAATCTTAAACAAAAAAAAAAAAAAAAAAAGAGGAAAGGAAAAGAGAAATCGGCTCTGTTTTTAGATGCCTGCCCTTGTCCTAAAACTCTTCTCCATACCCTGACCACCCCCCACTTTGTTGAACCTTAGGACAATGCACAGGGGACTAGAGGAGCCACATAGCTGTTGGAAACTAAAATTCATGTCAGGCTGTAAAACATCATTATTACTCGTTTCATCACATGAATAAGCTGCCTTGCAGAGTGGCCAGGGAACTCCCCTGCTCCAGCCTCCGGTGACAGCAGGCAGCCATCTCCGTCTCCGAGCGACAGCAGAGGAAGGGAACACATACGCTGGGTGCCTCCAGCTGTCCTGTGTTGAGGCCCCCACACGGAGAGGACGCGTGGCTAGGGAGAAATGCTCCGAGAGCTCCCAGGTTCGGCTCTGCTACAGGAAGCTGCAGAGGTTGTTCATGTCCTGCGGATGCGCTTGGACACCCTTGCAAGGCCTCTGCAGTCACCTGATGCTGTGCTCAACTTAAGGCAATGTAGCAGATGATGTTTTCCAAACATGGCCACAAAATTAAGAGGTAGCATCTGGGTGCTTTTCTGAGAACCTGAGTGGGCCTCTGTGCCTGCTCCCACTAAGGTAGTATAGTGCAAAGGGTCCTGTGTGACTTTTGAGACTAGGTCATCTAGCTTCTGTCTGGCTGTGGCTCTCTTGGGACATTTGCTCCAGGTGCCTTCAGCGCCCGTGTATGAAGTCTAGCAATGTTGAGGCTACCACCTGGAGATGCCACTTGGGTAGAAAGAGATGCCCAGGTTGCCGCACCCGTTCCAGTTCCCTGATGCTTGAGTCTTCTCAGCCCAGATGCCAGACTGTGGAATGGAAAAACCTATGCAATCAACCAACTCTGGCCGTCATGTGAATAAAAAACAGGCAAGACCTCAAAGAAGAACTGTCCAGCTGAGCTCAGTCAGCCTCCAGATTCAGGATCCACCTAATTGTTCCTATTTTCCGTCACTGTTTTAAGGTGATTGTGAAGCAGCAGTAGATCAGCAGAGCACAGGACTCACCACTTCGCTAAATCTCCCAAAGCAAATCCAATCCCACAAAGGTTAAGGAAGTAATAGATACCACTGAAGTATTCCTGGATATGGAGTATAGGTTCTCACACAAACAGTAAAGCAAAATTAGTTTTATTTATTTTTTAAAAATTTTGTTTATTTATTTAGAGAGAGAGGGGGAGAGCACAAGCAGGGGTGGGGGGAGACAGGCAGAGGGAGAGGGAGATGCAGACTCTCCGCTGAGCCAGGAGCCTGATGCAGGGCTCAATCCCAGGACCCTGAGATGCTTGCCGGACTGAGTCACCCAGGCACCCTGCAGAGCTAGTTTTAAAATCTCCATCTGATGTGAAACTCCTTAAAGTTTCTTTTCAACTCTCCAAGTCTCTCCATCCCTGCTCAGAGAGCCTCCCCTGCTCTATGGGCTAGCTCACAAGGTCTCCCGGATTCCACCAGCCCCCCATGCCCTCTACCTTCCCATCAATCACCTTGTGACCAAATAAAGACCCTTCCTGATCATTCAGTCACTTAAAAAAAATCAGTGAAGTCCTATAAGTAAATATTTTGCTACCTAGTGGCTATGAATCTTACTCTACAAACATGGGCAAGAAATTTACATTTCTTAACTGCTTCTGTGTCAAATTGAAATCAATTCTAAGTCTTCTAGCCTACTAAACTAGGGAGAAATTCAACTTACGCCATCATTAAGTTTCCTCTTCCTCCCTAGCTAGGGGTCCCTGAGAATCTGGAAGGCTTGCCATTCTTACTGCTTCCCACTATGGGACCTGTATTGGCCAACAGCACCAACCAAAGGAAAATCATTCTTATTGGTTTTCCTTCTATGTACTCTCCCTATGTGCAGAAACTTTAGAAGAATACTTTCAAATGACCTAATTTATTATAATTAGCATATTTATTGGTAGAATATACATTTTGATCTTAAATGCTCTTAATAGGAAGAGCCCTCACCATATTCCAAGTATCTTTCTTGATATCCTTTAATATTTTTGTTGGCTTCTGTATAAATTCCCAGGCTATCCATATATTCTAATACACAACTGGTTTTGAAAAACAACAAAAAAAGCAAATCTAAAGGAGTTATCCTGACATCTTTCCCCGATGGTAGCTAATGACAGGAAACATGAAGTGACAGTAGTCTGAACGAGATGGAAGTTTATTTCCCATATAAAAGAGAGCCCGGGGTAGTTAGTCCAGGATTGCAATGTGCTCCAAGGTCCTCGACTTCAATCCCAGCACCTGGCTTCTCTGTCCTGGTGCAGATGGCTGCTCTAGCTCTAGTCGGCATGTCTGCATTCCACCACCAGGGGGAAGCAAGGCACAAAAGGGCCATGGCACTGCCTTCTAGGGGCACAGTTTCCCACAATATAGCCCCTTAACATCTCACTGGCAACAACCTGGTCACGTGGTCACATCCAACTGCAAGGGACAGTGGCAAACGCTGGATGTATTCTGGGTGAGCACGTGCCTGGCTCAAATTCTGGTGTCCTATGACCAAGGAAGAAGGGGGGAGTAAACACTGGGGCACAACCAGCGGCACATCTGCTTGCCTTCAGGCAAACACTGTTCTGGAAAATGTTAATGAGTGCGCTTCAAGGAAAGAAGTGTCCTTGATCAAAAGTTTCAAAAATACTGTTTAGTAAGAGTCAAAAGATTCACAAAGCATGAGATTCTGAGATTCTGAGAAGCTAATCTTATTTTATTCAGAATTTTACAAACTGATTTGAGCATGGAGCTTCAGCTGACTATTACTGGTTAACACTATTAACATCCAAAGGATCATCAGTTTGGGAAATGATACAAGGGAGTAGGAGCCATAGATGGCATCTGAGTCTGAACCCAGGAAGCAATAAACAAAGGGAAACTAACTTAAATAATCCCAGTTTGTTAGATTTGGGGGATTGTCCTTTCTTTAATATTCACATAAAAATAATCCAAGGTACTGTTACGCTGAAAAGAAATAAAAAAAAAAAAAAGAAAAGTTAATAAAAAAATAATAATCCAAGGGCACCCAGATGGTTCATTCGGTTGAACGTCCAACTCTTGATTTCTGCTCAGGTCATGATCTCAGGGTTGTAAGATTGAGCCCCATGTGGGGCTCTGCCCTGGATGTGGAGCCTGCTTGAGATTCTCTCTCGCCCTCTCCCTCTGCCCCTCCCCAACTCTTAAAAAAAAAAAAAAATCCAAACGCATCCCTCACTGCTACTAGAATTTTAGTTCCCTTCCCAAAATGTTTTAGAAGCTCTCCAAAGGAGTGCTTTTTAAATTTCTTGTCCAAAACTGATCTTCCAGACTTGCTTGCTCTTAATCCCTGGCCTCTCATAAGTGCTTCTCCCCATGGGGCTACAGCCTCTGACCTGCTTCACCATCCTCCCAAAGCCTGGATACGGCCCCCGTCCTGTACTCTCTAAAGCCCATGAAACACAAGGATATGGTGTTGAGAGGGAAAAAAACGTTTTGTTTTGTTTTGTTTTTTAAGATTTTATTTATTTATTTAACAGAGAACACAAGTAAGCAGAATGGCCTTTACTGAGCAGGAAGTCTGATGTGGGGCTTGATTCCAGGACTCTGGAATCATGACCTGAGCCAAAGGCAGCTGCTTAACCAACTAAGCCACCCAGGTTCCCCAAGAGAAAAATCTTAACAATAACTCACATGGACAGCTTCTAGCAGCCATCAGCAGGCCTTCACTAGAACTCCTTTTGAACGTCCCTTTCCTTGGTCATTCTGATATGAGGTTTGCTTATTCCCCTTATTATCCCCCGCTTTATATCTCCTCTTCCTCCAGTCCTGGGGCTCCGGCTCTCTACAGTGGTGACCACAGTAGAGGTCCCCGGGAGGATGCAGGGCACAGTGATCATGCCACAAGGGGGAGCTAAGGGCACTCTTCTTGGAGATGGAATGTTCTAAGTGCTTCACCTAAAGCTGAGGAAGCATGAATTGCCCCTATCAAAGAAGGGGAAAGGACTGAGTTTGCAGAGTGTATTGGGGAAGGGTTAATAACCTCACCATCTGGCACCTGTGTGGCTCAGTCATTAAGCATCTGCCTTCAGTTCAGGTCATGATTCTAGGGGCCTGGGATCAAGCCCTGCATCAGGCTCTCTGCTCAGCAGGGAGCCTGCTTCTCCCTCTCCCATTCCCTTTGCTTGTGTTCCCTCTCGCTGTATCACTGTCAAATAAATAAACAAAATCTATACTAAAAAAAAAAAAAAAATGGGGGCCTCACACTGACCCTTAACCACCCTTGGTCTGCCTGGCTCTCACAGATAAAAAAATAGATATGCATATATGTGGTAGAGGGAGATGGCTTCTAACTGAAATGCTTCAGAGTTTCTTGGCTACTAATTAAAAATACCTGGGCCTTACCCCAGACCTACTGAATCAGTCTCGGGAGGTGAGGCCCTGGAATCTGCTTTTGTAATCAGGAGGCCATCTCGGGTGATTCTAATGCACACAGGTGTTTAGGGTCACCACAATAGATGAGCTCCGAACTGTAAACAGTATAATTTCTAAAGAGTTGGACCCATCTCACAATTTTTATTTATCATATTGTAATATGATACCCAGACCAGACAAAGGGTATGAGCTTGCCTCATGTCACATGACTAAGCAGTTCCTTGGACTGTCTCTCTCCCTGGACAGGGGGAGGACCTGCTCCCAACCGCACCCCCTTTGGACGAGGGAGGACTGGTCTGTATTCCTTAGTTGTGGTGCTCAGTTACCTGTGTTCTTTCAGCAAGTCTGGGAGCCATTTCATAGGGGATCATGGAGATGAACTGGGTGGTGTGAGTTCCACGGAAAGGAGGTTCCAAAGCCAGGCAGGAGGGCAGGAGAAGTGCCAGCGTGCCCATGGGCTGGCAGCAGGGCCCGGCAGGGGCAGGGAGTCACAGTGGGCAGCTGGAAAGCTGGGAATGGGTTGCATTTAGGAAGGTCAGTTAGGACAGAAGGGGCTCTCCTACCCCACCATTTTCTAACCCTCTCTGTGCCCACTTCTCTATCACCCAGATGCCCCTTCCTGAAGACTAAAAGTTTGGAAGTACTTCTAAATTGGGAACTGATTTCTTTCCTTTCTGTTAATTTCCACTAAGGAACCCTCCTAAACCATTTTCACTTCCTACCCTGGTGTGGAGAACAGCCAGATGATAGCTAGCTTGCTGATTGGCTTTTTTGCTTTCTTTTTTCTTTCTTTCTTTTTTTTTTTTTTTTTAGAGATTTATCCACTTATTTGAGAGAGAGAGAATGACCACTGGCAAGGGGCAGAGGGAGAGAGAGAGAAAAACAGACTCCCTGCTTAGTAGGAAGCCTGATGCAAGGCTCAATCCTAGGACCCAGAGATCATGACCTGAGCCAAAGAAGGCAGATGCCTAAACGAATGAGCCACGCAGGTGGCCCAGTTTGTTTGTTTGGTTTTTAAAGATTTTATGTATTTTATTAGGGGGGTGGGGAGGGGCAGGGGGAGAGGGAGATAATCTTTGTACCAATCCCAGAGCTGGACAGGGGCTCAGTCTCATGACCCTGAGATCATGACCTGAGCAGAAATCAACAGTCAGCAAGTGAGTGAGTTAACCAATGCTTTACCGGCTGAGCTACCCAGGCACCCCGATAGGTTTCTTTCTAACCTTGGAATTGAGCCTCGCCTGTGAGGAAATCTATGCTGGCTCCCACAAACCCTCAGGCAGCCAAAGTAAGCCTTGTATCAGGAAATATCTCTAAGTGCAGTGCAAAGGGCATGGGGCCTTACCATCTCCTCCAGGAATCTTTTTTTATGTTAACCACCTCCATCTCCTCCATGTGTCTCCGTGAGAAGCCCTTCTCCACACTTCCTGTATGTAATTTAGGCTGAGTGATTGCTCTGTGGGGCTGTGAAGGGCTTATTTGGCCTTCTTTCCCACATGCTGTGGGCTTCTGGAGATTCAGAACAATGAACCTGTTTGTTCTAGCACAGTACTGCCCAGCATGTCACAAGCAGTCAAAAAGTGTCTCCTGGGGCACCTGGGTGGCTCAGTTGTTGGGTGTCTGCCTTCAGTTCACGTCATGACCCCAGGGTCCTGGGATCAAGCCCTGCTTTTCTCCCTCTCCCACTCCCCCTGCTTGTGTTTCCTCTCCTGCTGTCTCTCTTCTACCAAATAAACAAATAAAAAGTCTTTGGGGAAAAAAGGTGTGGTGTGTAAAAGAAAATTCCTAAGATGGAGTCAGGCATGTGAAGGGGCCAGAAAATGGAGCCCAAAGCCCTTGGGGAAGGAAGCTGGAAGCATGTCCTCACCCAGATGGAATCAAACCTCAGTGCAAACAACATCCTGGAAAACGGCCACGCAACCTGGCCACAAGGCTGCAAACACTCTTTTTTGCAGCCATTGCTTGTGATTGTCCAATCTCATTCTAACAGCTCAGCATTAATGCAGCTATCACCAATCACATTTTAGGCAAAACAACTCTTGTAAATTCTCTTTCCTCTTTAAGTACCCTAACCTCCTTTGTCTCTGCAGAGCACACTTTTTGTCCTCTTGGTGCCTTCCAGATGGCCATCCCTAAGACCCCGAATACACGCACATTTATTCCACAGCTTGCCATTCTGTCTGGTGTTGGTCAACAGACGAAAAAGGGAAAGACTTCGGATCCTCTTCTCCCTCTGCCACGAACTAGCTGTGTGATCTTGGGAAAGTCATGTCACCTCTGAGTCTGAGTTCCATCATTCTCAAATGGAAGTAGGAGAAACGAATAAAGGAAGACTTCGACTCCATAAGGTTCCCTTCCTGCTGTCACAAAGTGAGTTTCTGAGCTAAACTTAAATGACCCCGAGAGCTGTTCTCTTCAGATGAAAGTTTTCTGGCTACTACTTTTGTTTCCACCCTCCCCCTGCCCCCACACACAGAGGGAGTAGAGATGTGGTCTCTGCCTCCCAGCCTGGAGTCAGGGTGAACAGTGGGCAAACGGGGGGGGCTGGCTCTTAGCCACCAGGTTCAGAAGTGAGGAGATAGAGCTCTGATTAAGAAATGTGGTAAACGTGGAGTAACCCTATGAAATGGTTTAGGAAATTGACATTTTGGTCAAAGGTACACACACCTCCCCAAATCAAAACACTTACTATTATATTACCCAATGGGGGTCATGAAACATGAAGCACCCCTACTCTTAAGGGTTCACTGGCTACCTTTGGCAAGCGCAGAGCAGTTCCCTAGACAAGCTGTTACCTGCAGGATTCAGGTGATACCTTTCTTCCTTTTTTTTTTTTATTTTTTATTTTATTTATTTATTTGACAGAGAGAGATAACAAGTAGGCAGAGAGGCAGGCAGAGAGAGAGGAGGAAGCAGGCTCCCTGCTGAGCAGAGAGCCCTATGCGGGACTTGATCCCAGGACCCTGAGACCATGACCCGAGCCGAAGGCAGCGGCTTAACCCACTGAGCCACCCAGGCGCCCCCAGGTGATACCTTTCTAAGCCTCTGGGCCAGCTGCCAACTGCCAGGTGAAAGAATCAGACTAAGAGCTTGTGTGTGTGCAAGAACAAGCTGCTCCTGACTTGGGCAGGCTGTGTTCACAATCACATCACAGGCTGTCAATCTCAGCCTCACAGTGAAAAGTCCCAAGTTGTGGACAGGGGAGATCCTGTTCTTCCTTGGGGTCAAAGGAAGACTTTTTTGTTTTGTTTTGTAACTGACTTTTTTTTGTTTCACTGAGGCCCTCAAGAATCAGACTTTTTTGTTTTGTTTTGTTTTGTTATGTGTATCCCTGAAATAACTGCAACCAGGCCATGGCCCAGGGGAGGTCATGTTGAGTGGAGGTTGCCTAAACCTGCCTTTTTTTTTTTTTCTTTTCAGCGTAACAGTACTCATTGTTTTTGCACCACACCCAGTGCTCCATGCAATCCGTGCCCTCTCTAATACCCACCACCTGGTTCCCCCAACCTCCCACCCCCTGCCCCTTCAAAACCCTCAGATTGTTTTTCAGAGTCCATAGTCTCTCATGGTTCACCTCCCCTTCCAATTTCCCCCAACTCCCTTCTCCTCTCCATCTCCCCTTGCCCTCCATGCTATTTGTTATGCTCCACAAATAAGCCTGCCTTTCTAACAGCTGCTCGGTAGCTGCCTGCCCCCCCCCCTACATTCAGATTTCCACTTCTGAGAAGGCTTTGATCTTAGCATATCTGGCTTCTCATGTGTGTCCTCAGGCCAAGCCCCCAGCAGTTTCCTTTGAATGCTCATTGGGGGAGGATCATTAACCGAGCCTTCCCCATGCACCTCCAAGGACATCCAGATCTTTCATATACTCCCAAGCTCTGCTCTCCTCTCCCCGCCAGTTCCAGCGCCCCTGAAATTCAGATAAGATTCCCTGAAAGAACAATTGTCCCCTGACCCCACATAATCACTGAGGCCCTCAAGAATCAGATTCATTCAAAAAAACAAATGAATAAACTAGCTCCTTTCTCAGAAGCACCCAACTAGGACCGAAGGAGGCCCCGGAGTCCTGAAAGCTAGGTTCCTGTCTTGACACTGGCTCTGCCATTACCTAGCTCTGTGGCCTGGAGCTTAATTTCGTGGTTCTCACTGACCTCTTTTAGTGGTGGTGGCTGGGAAGTGGAACGCATGAGGCCAAAACAACTGATAATTTTTAGAGTTGGTGAAAGCCATCCAGCTGTAACATTTCCTGATGCAGGGCTCTGTGCTTATTAGAAGCTGAGTCAGGGCTCCCCATGGTTTTTTGTCAACGTTATTATACCATGGTAATCTTTTTAAACCATTTTTTAAAAGATTTTATTTATTTATTTGACAGACAGAGATCACAAGTAGGGAGAGGGGCAGGCAGAGAGAGAGAGGAGGAAGCAGGCTCCAGGACCTGAGCGGAAAGCAGAGGCTTTAACCCACTGAGCCACCCAGGCGCCCTGACCATGATAATCTTTTTAAAACACACATCTAGTTCTGGGCCTGTGCTATCTACCCCCATCCCCACCAAAAATGTGTCAATGGCTTTTTGTAAGTCTTAAAATAATGACCTCTGCCTACCAACCTTGTATAGAGAACCTCACCTCAAACCATTCTCTCTGTGTCTCTCTGTCTGTCTCTCTCTATCCCTCCATACAGTCCTCCTTTCAGTTCTCTAAACTCACCAAGCTTTCTTCCAGCTCAAGATTCTTAACATCTAGTTCTCTCATTTTGGAATGTTCCTGACTCCACTCCCCATCCCCATTCTGCCTGGTTGAATCCCACGGGTTAAATCGTGTGGGTTCCTCCTTTCCTCACATAAGACTGTCTGGAAACCCCAGAGTAAGTGAACAGCTTCTGTTTCGTTTGCCTACCACTCTGTATTTTTTTTTCTTTGTGGGCTTTATCACTAGTACAATAAGTTAATTGTATTTCCTGATTTTTAAAATTATCTGCTTATTTCATTAGGGTAGAAGCCTCATCTGTCTGGTTCCATGGGCTTTATCACTAGTACAATAAGTTAATTGTATTTCCTGATTTTTAAAATTATCTGCTTATTTCATTAGAGTAGAAGCCTCATCTGTCTGGTTCCATGCACAGTACCTGGAATACTATAGATGTTTGACAAATGTTTGCTCAATAAATGTTTAGTAAATGTTGATTGACTGGAAGAAGGCATGAGTGAATGACCTGAAGATTTTGGTGTTTTTTGTTTGTTTGTTTGTTTTAGATTTTATTTATTTATTTGACAGGCAGAGATCACAAGTAGGCAGAGAGGGAGGGAGGAAGCAGGCTCCTTGCTGAGCAGAGAGCCTGATGTGGGGCTTGATTCCAGGACCTGGGATCATGACACAAGCCAAAGGCAGAGGCTTTAACCCACTGAGGTACTCAGGTGCCCCAAGATTTTGTGTTTTTTTTTTTTTTTTTTTTTTTTTTTTTTTTTTTTAATGATAGTATCAGAGAGCTATTCTTTATTCTTTGTAAGACTTGGTCATCTTTTGTGATACGTTGGGTAGAACCCTGTACCACCACACGGACATAAGATCAGAAAGATCAATTGTCGGGGACTGCCTCCACCCGGGAAAGTCCCCGCCATTACAAGAAGGTGCTTGGCTCACTGCTAGCAAAATACGCTGCAAGTATACAAAGAACTTTCTGGTGAAGCCCGCCTAAAGGAGGACATAGTTATTGGCTGTATCACATTTAATCAGCATAGTAACAGGACTCTCATTGGCTCTCCCCATTGCTTGGCCCCTTATTGGTCACCTTGTCGCATATAAGCTAAGAAAGTTGATTAAATAAAGGGAAATGAAGCATTAACACCAAACCAGGCTCATTGTCGTCCTTGCAGGCTGAGGGTGACAATCAATGAAAGGAAAGAAAAATGTTGGTTCATCTCTGCTACTCAAGGCTCAAATCTAAGGTTCCCTCTCAGAACAACTCACTTCAGCTGTTAAAGACCAACTCCGGAGTTTTGCTAGCGGCGCTGGCTCAATTTTTTCCTCTCCCTCCAGGTCCAAGGGATCCTATCCACCTAATAAATAATTCAGCTTAGGGACACATGGGTGGCTCAGTTGGTTAGGTCTCCAACTCTTGGTCTCAGCTCAGGTCCCTATCTCAGGGTTGTGAATTCAAGCCCCTCTTTGGCTGCACCCAGTGTGGAGCCTACTTAAAAAATATGCTTCAGTTTAACTGCATAAGCACCATCTCCCTGGATGATAGCACAGCTCTCTTCCCTGTAAGTTCCACCTTTATATCATGCACACAGGAGGATCAGCAGAAAGGTTGTGGGGTGCCTAGAAATTAACTTTTTATCTATGGTCTCTCCTTTAAGACCCTAAAGGAACAATCCATGACAGTACTTGTTTTGTCCACAACGGGGCAGATTCCAGCTTGCATTCATAGCTCCAGAGAGCAGACGCTGCCTGTTTATGCAAGTTTCCTGACCAGCAGAAGTTCCCACTCTCTCTTCAATAAATCCTCCCAGCATGCTAACAATATTTCCTTAGAACTCATATTCACAGTGATCCCTCATCACAAAGCCTGATCAAATGAGGCTATGAAGTCCCGTTGGTTGTACAATTCTTTCCCTAACCTTAGTCTTCCTCTTCCTCTCTGGTGTCTCTATTGTGGACATCTGTTCTTCATCTTATCAGATCAATTATTTTAAGACCCTGCTCTGTGCAACCTTACAGTGTGACCCCCAAACACCATCTGGTTCAGAATCGGCTGAAAGTGATCAAAGCCTAAAGCAGCCCTGTTTTTAAGCAACTCTGCCTGGATGCAACAGCAATCAATGGCACTGATACCCAATTTACAGCTTCCGAGAGCCTACTTTGTGCCTTCCTGTATGTCTGGCTGGAAGAGCCTTTCCAGGCTTCTTTAAAACATACTGTGGCCCAAAAGGAGAGCTGCCACAGAATACTTTCCAAGCATGCCCCCACTCTCAGACTTTCCCAAAGATGGCACATTCCCCACACTGCAGGAGCCCTCTCTCCATTCAAGCCCCCAGTACTCCGGGTGCTATGGGATCAGGCATTCTTTATCAACCTGTATAACTTTGTGATTTAAAGCAATTCATACAATGCATCAACCAAATATTTCTCAAGTATCTACTAGGTGCTAAAAACTGTTCCAGCCTCTGAGATGTCAGCAGTTATAAAAACCCTGTTCTCATGGAGCTTCCATTCTGGTGATGGGAGAGGGAGAATTAAGAAAAGCAACAGCAGCAGCAGCAAAAGTCGGGTGGTGGTATGTGCAAAGAGGAAACTCAGAGTGGAGAAAGGTGGACAGAGAGCAAGGGGGGGGGCTAGCTCATGTAGGTGGTCAAAAAAGTCCTTCCTGGTACGTAGTAACATCTGTGCAGGGGTCTTAAACGCAGTGAGGAACTGAGCCATGGTGGCAGGAGGGAGACAGGATTAAAGACAGAGAAAAGGACACATGCAAAGGCCCTGAGGTGGGAATTTCTGTGGCATACTAGGGGTTAATGTCATTGGAATGCAGCCACCTGGAAGAACTAAGTAGTAGGAGATAAGGTCAGCAAAGTGAGGGGAGTCCAAGAAGCAGCAAAATCACAGAGATTTTTTTTAAGCCATGACAAAGAGCTTTGATTTTATGCTGAATGAAATGGAGACCCACAGAGAGTTTTAAGCAGTGACCAGCTCTGACCTAGGTTTCAATGAGATTGTCCTGTTAGAAAGAGCCTGAAGGGGCACAAGGGCCAGCCAGAGAGACCTGCAAGGGGCCACTGCAGCAGCACAGGTGAGAGATGGTGGCGGCTTGGGCTATAGTGGGGGTGGAGTCAGTTAAGTGTTTGGATTCTGGAAAGATTTTTTTTTTTTTTTTTTTTTTTTTTTTAGTATTTTCCACTTTATTATAGGAAGTAACTCACCTCAGAAATGCAGTGAAAAGCCTGCACCTAAAGTAAACTCTGAGCAAATGTACTGACAGAAATGACAAGATACAAACTGGAAGAATTCGGATTAGACCAAAATAAAATCATTGTTTTACATATATTTTTACTAAGAAAAACTTGGGGTTTGGTATTAGGATGTCATTTTCTTATATGCTGACTGGATTCTGGAAAGATTCTAACCGTACAGCCAACATCATATGGTAAAGGATTGAATGTGGATTGTTGAGAGAAAGGATTAATGGATGATTCCAAGATTGTTTAGCGGGTTTTCCAAATATTGAAGAGGTACCAGAAGTTAAAGACTCAGCAGCATAGCTAAGAGTGAGGTTAAAAATACCTCTGGTT
Organism: Mustela nivalis; assembly: GCF_964662115.1. NCBI lineage: Eukaryota > Metazoa > Chordata > Mammalia > Carnivora > Mustelidae > Mustela > Mustela nivalis. Next base: position 95,837,815 of record NC_139025.1, read on the forward strand.
TCTAGCTAATTCATCAGGTGAGTCAGGGCATATGTGACTTAAATAGGAGGATGTGATCCATGACTAATTACCCAGCAGGTAGATAGTGGTGGGAAGGTGTGATGTTAGGATCTAGTCCTTTCTGTAAGGATTGAAAGCCACACATAGTTTGAGGTCCCCCTCAAACCACATACACTGACCCATGGGGTGGCCTCTTCTCTTTTGGAGTTTCCTGCTCTTAGCGATCTGTTTCTATGGCCTGGGTGAGTAAGGAGGGTCACAGAGGAACTAAGTTTGACACATGGTTGCACCCAGAACTAAACTTATCCAGATGCCATGTCAAGGGCCTACCCTCACAAAATCCAGTTTAATTGGAATGATTGAAAAGCTCCACAGGTGAGTCCAATATGCCGGCAGGCCTGAGCGTCATCGTTAGAAGGTCATCCCACAGTGCTATAGCATCCGAGACTCCGCCACCCCCACAGGCACGAGGTCCCCGGAATGTTAGGCCTGAAGGAGGGAGGGATCCTAGGTTTTAGGTGATGAGACACCTTGCTGCATTTGCTGACCTTTGGAGGTCCCAGCACCCAAAGAAGGGCCCCCGTGATTGCAGTGGAGGAAAAGTGAGGGTTATGCAAAATGATTGATATAAAATAGGCCTGGCCCAGTCCCGAATGAACGATTTTTGGATAACGACAAAAAACTGCAGAAGAGAAATTATGATCGACTTTAGAAACAGTGATTTTCTAAAAGAAATGCTATATAAATTACTTATAATAACATCTGGCTTTTATCCTGATTTAACAACACAAAGATTAAGTGTATAAATCTGAACTAGTGGAGCATACGTCGGTGCCCGTTCAGTAACATTAACTATAGAAGGTGCTCCCTGAAGCCTGATGGTGACAAGAGGAGAAAAACAGGGCTCGTCCGGGATTTGAACCCGGGACCTCTCGCACCCTAAGCGAGAATCATACCCCTAGACCAACGAGCCACCCACGACTACCCCTCAATCTCTAAAGTTTAGTAAAGAAAATTTTAGCCACGTCCACAGATGGCTAGGAAAAAAGGAAAAAAAAAAAAAAAAAATCTTCTTTTTGCAACTGTGGGCTTGGGGTGACGCCTAGTGGATGAACCAATCACTGCAGGCTCCCTCACCCCAATGCCGGAAGGCGGGCTCGTAGAATACTGATTTTTCTCAGGGAAAACCCAGGTATCAACGAGAATAATTTCCACACATTTTCGCTGCGGGAGTAGTGGGAGGCCATCGCCTCAGGGACGGTCAGGGGCTACGGGGTGACCCCGGGGGCATGGGGAAGGGAGGACGCGCCCCGCCCGGAGGGCTGCCCGCGGCCCTCGGGAGAACCGGGCGATGGGGAGGCTCCTCCCGGCGTCGGCGCACTGCTGACGGCTCCTGGGTTCGACCAGGCTCGGGCGTCTCCGGCCCGGCTATAGGTTCCACGGAACGTCTCCGGAAAGCTTCCGCGGCTTCCCGCGGCGCCTCCCCGCGCGTCCCGGCGCCCAGCCGCCGGCCGGCCCCAGACTCGGCGTGGCTGGCGGAGCTAGAGCTCCCGCCGCGTGACGGCCTCCGTGAGGGGCCCCGCCAGACGGAGGAGGGTCCCGACTCTCCCGGCTGAGCAGCCTGTGCCCGGCCCGGGGCAGGCACCACGAACACCTAGACCTCACGGGGGTTGTTTTGTCTCAGGACAGGACGTGCGGTACGGCCCTTTCCATCAGTCTCAAATACTGCGGCTTGGAAAGAGAGAGAAAGTCACACAAAGCAGGAAGGAATGCAAAAAAAGAGATAGAAAACCCCGGACAAACTCCAAATAGATGGACCGCAGAGGGGGAGGGAGCGGGGAAGAGAAGAAGAGTAGAGAACGTGCTTCAGCCTGTCGCTACAGTAGGTAGCGTGGCCGAGCGGTCTAAGGCGCTGGATTAAGGCTCCAGTCTCTTCGGGGGCGTGGGTTCGAATCCCACCGCTGCCATCCATTTTTTTTTTTTTTTTTTTAACCCGTTTGTGACAGCGATGATTGCATTGAGGTAGCCATGTTAGAGCAGTGAATGTCTTCGGGCTCCTTTCGCGCCCGGCCTCCAACCGCTTTCTCTAGTTGGTAGGACTCTAGGTATGCACTGTTTTGCAATTTCTCATATATTTTTTTAGTCTTTCAAATCTCAGAGTTCTTATTAAAGAGCATAATGCCATCGCATTAACGATGCTTTGAACCCATGGTTTCCCGGAGGTAAGGTGCTAGTCCTTTAATATCATCAACCTATAACCTTTGCTTTGCCTTTCTTCACTCAACCAAAGAGCGAAGTTTGATCTCTTGTCTTGTTATTGACACTGTTGAACCGTTGAGGAGTACCAAAGACATGAACAAAACATAATGCCTGCGCACAAGGGAAGCCCACTGACCAGACTGGAAGAGTAACTCAGTCTTGACACACTGTAAGATACCCTCAAGCATAAGACAGATGCCCTCTGAGGAAGGCAAGGCAGTCATTTGGGGAGAGTCCTAAGGGGCCAGCCCTGCTCTTAGAATACCAGAGTTCCACTTCTCACATTACTAGCTGTGTGGCCTTGGGCAGGTGGCTTATGTTCTCTGTGCCTCAACTTCCTGACATGTAAAATGGAGATAATAACACTGCTTACCTCACAGAAGTTTCATGAAAATTATTTCATACACCTAAGGTGCTTAGCACAGAGTCTGGCGGTCAAAAAATGTTAAGTATTTTCATAACTTAAATACACATTTTGCCACATTTGAGACTACAGGACCTACCCTTTCTTTTCTCCCATCTGGGTTGAAATTCCACTACAGATTAGATGAGATTGTCTACAGAAAGCCCCAGAGAACAAATAAATCTATATGAAAATGCTCGTTATTTATCAATACAGACATTTGTAATTCTTGTGCAGATAAGCAATTTGGTAGTATCTCTCTGAGAAGAAGCCTGAATTGGGTACAGGGGCCCAAGTGGAGAGACGATCAAGTTAGGTTTTCCATTTTTAATATAAGCCCATAGTCATGGTTCCTATCCTTTGGGAAGATTTTAATATGAATCTACAAAAGCCAGAAATAAATGCTATTTAATTGTGGCTTCTGGAGGCCAGCAGGTATGTCTAGGAAAATGGCAACGCTCATTCATTCATTCATTCATTCACACATTAATCACCCACTACTTACCATACACAGTGCTAAGTGCTTAGGGAACAGCTGCAAGCATAATAAAATCTTTGGCCTTCTGGAGCTTATGTCCTAATAGGGGGGAAAGAGAAGAAAAAAAGAAGCAAATGTGCATAATCACGTCAAATGCTGATAAGTGCTGTAAAGAAAAAAATAATGTAGGGAATAGTGTCAATTGGAGGCTATTCTGGAAAGGGTGATCAAGGAGGTTGTCTCTAAAGAGGTGACATTTGAGTACAGGAGGAATTAGTGAGAAAGTTATACAAATATCTGAGGAAATAATATCCCAAGAAGAGGAAACAAAAAGTGAAAGGTCCAGAACAGGAAATAAGGGCCATGTAATTGAGAAACAGTCAGAAGGCCAGTGTAGCCAGAACAGAATGAGTGAGAAAGAGGGAGGGTGGGAGGAAGGGAGGAAAGAGAAAGGGAAGGAGGGAGGAAGGAAAAGAGGAAGGGAAGAAGGAGAAAGGGAGGGAGGGATGGAGGGAGGAAGGAAAAGAAAAAAGACACTGCTATGTGACCACACCTAAAAACTCTTTTAAAGGGTAACGCATCAAAATATTTATAAAACCGTGACAATGTCAGTATGCATCAGCCCCAGTTCCTTCGCAGGAAAGAAAACAGCTCCGTATATTTGGCACTATATAAAGTTTCCAAGAAATTTCCTATACAGTATTTTGTGACTGACAGAGATCCCGGGAGTCAGGCGGGGGACAGGAAATTGTTACCATTCCCAGAGGGATCTGATCTCCGACCTGCCCGCCCGCCAGCCAGTCCGCCAGGGAGAGCGAGGAAACAGCTCGTCAGACAGAGATCAAAGGCTAGCTTGCGGCTGTGTCTGTTTCGCTATTTCCCATTGGCCAGGGAGCCTTCGGTTGCAACTTTCTAAAGCAGAATAGGGAGAGCAAAATGCTGTGGCATAAATACTCTGAACACGGGAATCGAGGCAAAAACAGGGCTCGTCCGGGATTTGAACCCGGGACCTCTCGCACCCTAAGCGAGAATCATACCCCTAGACCAACGAGCCACCCTGCAGGCGTCTTTTAACTCTGCCTCAAGGCTCATTCCCGGCGCTAGGCGTTTCCAGAAAAACTGTCATCGAGTGCCTTCTGTTGGAAGGAATGCGTGCTTGCTTTCTCAGGAAACCTAAGTCTCAAGCTACAGGAGTCCTTATCAGCAGCTATGGTGCATCCAGAACCCGAGAGCAAATCAGGGAATGCCTGAACGCCTCCTCAGGCCAAAGGCAGGGCCTGGGAGAATCTGCGGCCTTGGTAACCCACCCTTCGACAGACCTTCCGGCTTAACTCTTGACTCTGGAACAAGATTTGGAGGAAAAAAGGACCACAGGCCCCAGCGAGATTTGAACTCGCGACCCCTGGTTTACAAGACCAGTGCTCTAACCCCTGAGCTATGGAGCCTTTCCCTGGTTTGGGTTTTTCTACCACTCATCTTGTACAAGCACTCAGAAAAGCCAGCATCCTGGAGTATTAAATCGAACTTTTTGACGGGAGTGAAAAGATCTTCTCCCACAAAGTTAGATTTTCTTCATGTTCTGCCAACTCTTCTAAAAGACTCAGTTTTGAGTACAGCCACCACCAGGCCGTCTTAGCGTCTCTCATCTTGATACTTTCCTGAGACATTGCCTCCTGTGCCTCTGGTGTCCAGAAAAGATGCAGATTTAAGAATTGCAGATATTTGGGTGCCTGGGAGACCCACCTGAGAAGTAAGAGGCACATAGAGAGGGTGTCTGATGGGCAGATTAGATAATGCACTCCTTTCACTTAATATTGCGGTAAAATCTGGGGAAGGTGAAAAGAGATTTACCACAGTTTTGTCCTTTCTGATTTCAGAGCCCCAAACCTTAACTTTGTATTTTGGAATTAATGCCTCCTTCACAAAAGTTGAGGTGTAGGAGCAAGTAGGGAAAAGAGATATTGGGGAGAAAGAGTTTAATCCTTCCTTAAAGACATATACAGATTTATATACATCTTTGGTATAAAAATAATATAATTTTTAAAAAAGGATTTTCACTTTTTGAAAACCTTGTTTATATAAGCTAGTAAACAGGAACTAAAAATTAAGATCTTGTACTTTTTTTATTATTGCAAATACAATAATAGAGGAGAACATTGGAAAAAAGCTCTCGTTCATGCAACCCCAAGGAGTGAACCAATTCTGTTTAGTAAGATTTAGACCCTCTGCCCACACACCTGCTCTTGTACCCTCTATTTTTTAATGTTTTCATTTGTCCATGATCATGAAGTTTGTCAGAAATCTGTAAGCCTGTGATTCATTGTATTAGAGTAGGCAGATAGTTAGGTTCTAACAGAATACTTGGGAGGTCCTCGAGGATGAAGTCATGGACAGCTGTCAAAGCCAGAGGCCTGTCCCGGCAGCAATCCATAAGCAGCAGGTCCAAACCATCCAGTCCCAAGATGGCAGATGCCAAGACAAGAAACCCCTGACCCAGTTGCAAAGAAGAAGTGGGAAACCCTGCTTTTGGCCCCCAACAAATGAATTTCCCACTCCCTAGTTAGCAACTGCAGGTAAAAGATAGGAACCCAAACCCCAGGGATGCAGTACTCTCTCTTGAGCTCACCTGTTCTCATATCTTAAGAGTGTATTTTTTGCCTTAATAAACTTTCCTGGGTGTGCTTCTTGCTCATCTGCTGTGTTGCATTTCTGTCCTTGATTTATTTCTCATGACAAAACCAAGAACCTCCCACTACTCCTTGGTTCTGGCTGGGTTGAGGCCCCAGGGCCCCAGATGTCCACAGTGTAGATGCCCCTTTCAGGCAGCAGGCTTGAGCAATAGAAACCTGATCAAGACAAAAGGGCCAGTGATAACCCCCTGGTTAAATACAGACAGGCACATCAGGTGACCCATGTCAACATATCCATAAGCCCTAATTGACCAATGGGCTACTTAAAACCAGGCACACTTGCCAAAAAGGGAAAATTCCATACCTTCCCCATATCTTCTCACCTCCTCCCACTCCTTTTAAAAAGATTTTATTTATTTACTTGAGAGAGTGAGAGAAAGACAGAGCAGGAGAGGGGGGAGGACCAGAGGGAGAAGCAGACACCCTGCTAAGTGGGGAGCCTGATGTGGGGCTCAATCCCAGGACCCCAGGACCATGACCTGAGCCAAAGGCAGATGCCTAACTTACTGAGCCACCCAGGCTCCCCTTTCCCTTTAAATACAGTCCTTCCCCGCTGCCTCCTTGCAGACAGTCTCCTTTGCTCTCCTGCCTCCAGCTCCTTTGAGGTGTATTCAATAAATTTTTCTAACTCCTTTGTTCTGCTTCAGGTGAATTCTTTCACCTGAAGCACCATTGGCTTCCATCAGATCATGGCCCCACATGTGGGCCCCCACACACAACATCTAGTAGGGAGAGATACCACACGCAGTTCACCTGGTTACTGTGTTCACAGTGGTTACTGTGTCCTGTAATTCTCACGGTGTCAATGTAAAACGTGATGCCGCTGAACTTACAGATTTTTAAGAAAGAGAAATCTCTAGATAGGCAAAATTGGGCATTTATGGCAGATATTCTTGGTTCAGGGACAAGTTGTGGAGAGGCCTCACAAGGTCCTAAGATAAGACGAACATATCCAGCTGTTTAGGGCCAAGAAGGTGATAGGATCTTCTGTGGCTTGACAACAGTTGCTTCTCCCAGTGCTCCCGTGATGCCCAAACTTCAGTCCTTCTCTCTCTCCTTGTCTGCAAGAGAACTGCAAGTCTTTGAACTGACTGCTCTGCTCTGGAGAATCCAGAACTGGTTTTTGTAAACCATTTGCCCACACAAAGCATTTTATTGGTGGAAACCTCCAAGGTAATCAGCATGGTCATCCCTTTGGACCTAAAGACAGGTGTCGTAATTCTTAAGAAAATGGCAGGGTGCTTGATTGTTTCTCTGGGGCAGAAAAATCAAACCAAAACAAATGTGGACTCATAGGTGGTGTTGATGTGTGCAGTCACTGAGTATGTAGTGTAGTGGTTAGAAAACACCTGGGTTAGTTACTTAGCCTTGCAGAGAGGAAGTATCCTTGTTTTGGAGATGAGGATTCGTTAATATCCTCATTGTTATTACCATCTTTATTATTGTCCTTTTATTCAGAGACACCAGACTAGGGCAAAATTGCTAACCCGTCAAAACTGTCTCCCCAACAGCCTTCTCCTCCAGCCCCTGCTTGCTGTTTCTCCTCCTCTTACTCTCCTGTTGCATTCTTGGCTCCTCTTACCTTTTTCTAGACTCTGTTTCCTCATCCTCATCCTGCCACAACTCGGCAAGCTCACTTCTATTCCCTGTATGGACTGATTTCTTCCATATAACCCATACACTGCTTGTCACACATCTAAAAGGAATTTAAAATGCTCAAAGGAACATTCCAAGAGGAGAAGCCAGGGTGACAACCACGGGCCTGATGTTGTTTTTTGTCTCTTGTTCACAGAGATCATCTTCAGAGGCAGGCTCCTCACTCTTCTCACAGGATAAATAAACTTTTCCCCAACAGACCCTATCTACATACAGTCTATTTCCTACCCCTGAAGTTTGTCTCAGGATCTCGCATCTACCTCTCTCATTCTTCCAGCCACGCACTGCCCTCAGCTCACTTGGGTTGGTCTGACTTAGGACCCCATTCCACTAGTCCCTTCCTGAAAACAACATCAAAAAGGCATGTTCCAGAGTGCTCTGGACAATTAGAAATTCTTGACTTCTAACTTGACCCCTACTAGTGATCCTAGGGTTGTTCTTAATCATTTGCCTCTTTATTTGTCTCTGTTTCTTCCATTTTCCCTCAACTCTTTGTTTTGCAAAATTTTAACTCTAGTGTGGAAATAAATGAAGTGTGGAACTAGAACAGGCTATTTATCCAGACATTCTAGTGTGGAGCTAAATGACAACAAGAACAGGCTATTTATTCAGAGCTTGCTATTGCAAGGACGTCAGCTGTCACCACTTGAGTTTCGGCAGACACTCAAAGGCACACAGAGAAGTGGGAAAGTTTTATAGTGGAAAAAAGGAAGGTTTCAGGTGGGCCTTGACTGAAGGCTGTTGGCATGGGGGAAGCTGTAGACAATAAATCTAGAAGCAGGGTATCCCTCTCTGATTGGTTAGGGGTCCAACATAGGATCCATTTCTTCAAGGGTATAGACCAAGGCTCCTCTCTCCACTGAAGGATCCAGGGAGTTCAAGGTAGGCACAAACATGCAGCATCCCATGATGTAACGGAGCTCTGCTGTAATGACCAGGTTTTTTCCTGTTGACTGGTTCTTTTCCGGGACTGATCAAGAAGGGCTCAGTTCACTTCCATCTTACGAGAATCTCTGTTGTTGTTGTTGTTTTAGTTTAAACCTTGTTACACAAACTGTGGCTTATTCAAATGTGTATGTGCCCTAACATACACAAACACAAGTATGCCTGTGTAATCACATCTGAAGATCTCATCAGAAGTGTCAATAAGACTTTCTTCCCAAGACCTATCCATAGACCCTGAGTTTCTTGTCTGGCTCAGTAGGAGGCATAATATTTCAACTGACATTTTAATTTTTAAAACTTGTTTTAATAATTATTTTAAGTAGACTCCTTGCCCCACCTGGGGCTTGAATTCACCAGCCTGAGATCAAGGGTGCTCCACCCACAAACCAGCCAGGCCCCCTCAACCGATATTTTAAATATTTGTTCTCTCCCTTCCCATTTCCGCCCCACTTCTTTCAAGTCATAAAAAGCCCCAGGTTCTTTTCTCCCTTTTGGACTGATGCTTCCTTATCTTACTGAGGTGGTTACACACAACTTCTGGGTTCTCTCCAAGTTGAGATTAACACCAGTCTTCCCACATCAGTCTTTCAAAAGTGGCAAAGACTTCTGTGTAGTGCTGAAGGCAGTCAGCTCACACTGGCTTTCTTCTGAGGATTCTGAAACACAAAGTGAAATTTCTTAGAAGTCTACCCTTCAGCCAAAAGGGCTAGCTACAGGTATTTGAATCCCTCTGCCTCCAGTGTGTAGGACCCAGAAGCCACACCTTCGACCACCCCGGTAGACAGGATGGTGTCCATGACCTTCACTGCTGACAACTTCCAAGCCTGTGCCTGGCTCCTGACTCTGGGAGCTTCTGGAGAGAAAAAGAACTTGGTTGGAGCCTAAGGGTGGACACCCATGTCTGCCCGGGGAGCTCAGAGTGCTCATGAACTAGAACTAGAGAGGGGGAAAGCAGGAGGCAAAAAGGCAGCACTTACTATATTGTCAGCAAGGAGGGGTCGGGTGCTATAGGGGTGGAGGTGGCAGGGTGGAGGGGGTAAGGCCCAGCAGGCAGCGAGCCTGGCGAGGGGATGGGATGCTGATGGGACGCCCAGGAAGACTCCGCCTCCAATCCCGGTCAGTCCAGGCCCTTTCCGTCGCGCAACTCAACCTTCTCTTGGCCCCAATTCTCCGCCTAGGTCTACAGCCACCAGATGCTCCCTGCGCCCTATTTCCAAGCAGCTTTTCTGGAACGTCTTTTCTGTTCGTCGCCCCCTCCCATAGCAGGGAGGACGGGAGCTAGCAGGACCTTCGCTCCGTGAAGATCCAGGGAAGAACAACTTTTTCTCTTTCCGCGCACACCCAGCGTACCACCCCCCCCCCCCCCCACACACACACACTCCTGCCCCAGGCCACGAGGACTTGGGGGAAAGACCTCAGAGAGCCCTCAGGCAAGGAGAAGCAGGAGGTGGGAGAGCTGGGAGACGGGACCTTGAAGATCGGAAACGTAGACTCCTGGGAGAATTTCTGGCTCCAGAGACCCAGAAGTGGCCAACCAGAAATAGCAAAAATATGAATAGAGTTAAGACAGCATCCAGGGCTTTGGGCAGAGTAGAGTTCATGGACAGGCAGGAGATCACACTTTGGGTCTGGACAATGCAGGTATCGCTCATGAAACTTCTTCCTAGCTTTCCCTCCTCTCCTCTCAAAAGAAAGCGCATGGCGCTGGCGGCTTCTGGACCCAAGGGAAGCCCGGAACCCACCCTTTTCTAGGTTGGGGACGCTCCTGGAATGAAACCTCCCTTGCCCGGGAGGGGGGTCATTTTGGTCCCTATCTAAGAGAAACGGTTCGGGTAGGACAGCGCACGGTGGTTACTGACTACGATGGCCCCAACTAGACCCAGTCTCTCCATTCTGACTGAACCTGGAGGAGGAGGCGACCAGGGAGTTCCCCGGGAACGCGGTGGCAGGCTGGCCTCCTGCTGGATCTGAACTCCGACCTCATTCGCGCTGAGACTCAGCCACAAACTAATGACTCAACAGCAAGGAGTTCCTTATTCAATCTTCTTTAATTACCTGTAATAAGTCGCCGGCGGGATTTTTATTTTTTCTGCGTCTTATTGCCTGGGTTAAAGAAAAGGTAGAGATCTCTCAAGGACGTTCCCGCTGATAATCGCTGACTACCTTGTGCTCACTTTCCAGGCGGGTGAGGATACGATGATTCCTCCTATCCTGTATTTAATCAGATCTGTAGGGATGAATGAAAACGCTGCGGAGAACCCTACTAACCATGAAGGAAAAGATTGGAATTTTGAGGCCGCAGGCTGGGATGGGTAAATAACTTAGAGATGGGGGGGGGGGGGGGAAAGCTTCACGACAGTTGGTAGTGTGGCCGAGCGGTCTAAGGCGCTGGATTTAGGCTCCAGTCTCTTCGGAGGCGTGGGTTCGAATCCCACCGCTGCCATTGCTGCATTTTAATCTAGCCACAAATCCCTAAACTCTGTTCTTTGTTAGAAGGAAGTTCGAAGACTATGTACCAGTATCTGTTTGAAATTCCTTTTCCCCTTCGTAAAGTTCCTAGCTGACATTGATTTCTCTATTTGAACGTCAGACTACCTTGGTTTACTGCTTCAGATTCTCCTGCTCTTCTGATACTCCCTCCCAGGCTTAGTATTTGCACTGGGCTTTCCAAAAACACTGCTTTTGTGTTCCCTCAATCGGTAACGTTTTTGGTCTTCCTCTTCTAAAATCCACACTCACACTGATTTGTTCTTAATGAGGTGGCTTAGTCATCATCTGGTCAGGAAGACTTCCCAGAAATTGCCCTCCCTGCCCCCCCATCAGTCCACCACTGATACTCATTTAAGAGCTGCAGCTCTATACTCTTGAGAAACAACCTGCACAGACTCTATTTTGGTTCTAATTCCATTACTTTTGTAATTGAATATGATGAATTAGAAACCCAATACTTCCCAGCCTTCAAGCTCTCACTCAGGCATCATTGCTCCATGGGGTGGTGTTGGGCAGGTAAATAGCTGTTTTGAATTTGACTTTGCAGGTAAGTTTGTAAACTGATTCTTGACTGACTCCTTACATAGGGCCCAGGGAGTGTGTGCTGTGAATGGTGTTGGCTTAGCCACTCTCCAGTTCCTTCCAAATGAATCTACTTATCTTGGAGACTGTCCAGGTCTCTAAACCACTCAACTGCAATATCTGTGCAGAACCTGACTCCGAGCATGAAAGAGGAGATGATGTACTCAGGGACTGCTTGGTGGTGTCCTCTTAGAAGGGTCACCCCACTGCAATTTTCAGCCATTTACAACCCCTGTTCCTTACAGTCCTTACAGCAGGCAGCTCCCCTGGAGAAGGTAGAGGAACTTCCTAGGAGTGTCATGAGGAATGAGTGAAATAAAGGGAGGAGGGAACTAAGACTCTGCAAGAAACAAGGTCTTGGGTTTTTTCACATCACTTTTTGATTGTGCCTTCCTTTTTATGACTTTTCCCCTCATCATTCAAAATCCTCTTCCATGTTCTCCCAGGCCCCTTCATTTCCCTTCAATGACTCCTCTTTGATGTTCCCTTCCTTTTCACCCACCTCTCACCAAGAAAATCACGGGCACCTACGGTTTTCACAAAAGAGACCAAATTTTTCTCAGAAATGGAGAGATTTCTCTTAGCCATGTGAGGATACAGTGACAAGTCAGCCGTTTTATATAAGCAGGGCTTTGTCAGACACCAACTCTGTCAGCATCTAGATCTTGGACTTCCCAGTCTCCAGAACTGTGAGCAATACATTTTTGGTGTAAGCTGCAATGATATTTTTGTTAGAGCATCCTGAACTGACCAAGACTAGAAGTTTTAGGTTCACAGAAAAATTGGGTAAGAAAATACAGAGTTCCTACCTACCTTCTCTCCTCCCTACCCACCGCATAGCCTCCTTACCATCAAGACCTGCTGCACTAGTGAGATACATTTGTTACGATGAATGAACCAACAAGTATATATCATTATCAACTCAAGTCCACAGTTTACATGAGGATTTACTCTTTGTACTATGTACTTTATGGATTTTGACAACTGTATAATTACATATATCCACCATTACACTCTAGAATCATACAGAATAGTTTCATGGCCCGACAAAATTGTGCTTTGCCAATGCATCCCTCCCTGCCTTTAACCATTTGCAACCACTGATCTATTTACTGTCTCCATAATTTTGCATCTTTCAGATATGTAGACTTTTCAGATTGGCTTCTTGCACTTAGTAATATGCATTTAAAGTTTCTCCCTGTTATTTCATGGCTTGATGTCTCATTTTTTCTTAGTGCTGACTAAATATTCCATTTGTATCAATGTGCCACAGTTTATTGTGGTTTTTTTGGACATACCTTTCAACTCATTGAGTTAGTTATCTAGGAACATGATTCCTGGGTTACATGATAGGAGTGTGTTTAGTTTTGTAAGAAACTGCTAAAATGTCTTCCACAGTGGCACAGAGTATGTTTCACCTTCATTTTGTAAAGGTAAAACACTTTTTAAAAATTAATTTAATGTATACACGTGATATATTTTGAAAGAAAAAATAAAAATATAAAGAATACAGATCACCTACAAATAAGTATATTTTACCGTATTTCCTTTTTTTATGTATAAATGATAAATGTATAGAAGTAGGATAGAATACTTGGCCAAACACTATCTTTTTTAAGGTTCCTGATTTATAATGCTCAGTGCCCTCCAGAAACAGTGCCCTCCAGAAACAACATTCTACAAAGAATGTCCTTCTCACTACACCCCAGTCAGTATTAAATATTAATCAACATTTTCTAATCCGGTGATGAAACAATATCCTCTCGTTTAAATCAGTATTTCTCCCTTATTAATGAATGAACAGCTCCATATGTATATTTAGACTTTTGCATTGCTTATTCTCTATTGTGTATTTATCCTTTCCAAGGGCGGATTTTCCTTAACCTCTGATTTCTCTAGCATACATTATTCACGCTTATGAAAAAGTGTAGGTGTCTGGTGAGGTCGAGGGATGTTACCCCACTATTTAATCAACTTAAACTGGCCCTAAAGTTTAGGAGGTAACATTCAAATCTAATACGAAAGCCATTAGTTTACATTTGCCAGTAAACCGAGTAAACTGAAGCACATCTACCGCATAATCGCAAAGAAGGTGTGTGAAGTTTCTTGGCAGGCGGAAAGCTGCTCTCTTGTTGCCTGAAATTAGAATCTAAATGTTCAGGTCATCCGATTGGGAGGATAAAACGTTCAGGAAATTGAGTAGGAGACGTCGTTAAAATGTAACGCGCTTCCTTCGAGCCGGAATCGAACCAGCGACCTAAGGATGACCGCAACTGTTTCCCTCTACAGTCCTCCGCTCTACCAACTGAGCTACCGAAGGGCGCGGCACCGCTTTCTTAGCCCAGATTTTTGTGGCTATAGTAAACAGCTGGTGAGACGTCTGGCTCCTTTGTATTTGCGATTCAGACTAAAATTGAAGCCCACCAAGTCTCCAGAGAGTCTTATCGATAACCAGTCGAATCCCGGGGAGTAACCTGGGGCGTCAGACGCGGACTCTGAGTCTGAGAAAGTGATCATGGAAGCAGGGTAGGAGCCCGATGGGGGCGTATCCGCCCAGCTTCTGGACTACGCCGCGGAATTAACTCGAGAACCGGTGGCTGCAGAGGCACGGGAGAAATCCGGCGCCCGCCGGCACTTGGGAAGTGCGCAAGACTTCACGCGAACGGTGTCATGGCTGTCAATAGGCCTACGTTGCCCTGTTCCGCAAACAGGGAGGTGTCGACTCCTGCCACCCTCATTCTGTCTTCCAGCAGAGACTTGAGTAATCTGGTTCCTCTCCTGCTTATTGGAAGGTAGACACCCTACTTTTCCCTCAGGATCACGGGAGCCCAGATTCTATGATCTTCTATCCTGCATCTCCAGGATCCTATTTTCCCAGAAAGATCACACAGTGCTTTTTTTCCCTCCAAGTCTGTTTCAATAAGTGGACAAAAATGGAGAATAATGTGGGAAAATAAGTAACCCTCACAGGCTCCAGCGAGATTTGAACTCGCGACCCCTGGTTTACAAGACCAGTGCTCTAACCCCTGAGCTATGGAGCCACCTCACAGGCTATTTTTTTAAGCGTTGAATCCCTTGTTTTAAAAACTGTGGCCAACTGACCCTTATGTCTGAAGTTTAACAGACAATTCAGACTCGAAAGGAATTTGTTTTTAAGAAAGTACCCTCAAACAACCGAGTGACAAAGAACCGTGTTCTTGACTAGGCCTAAACTAGGATGTAAGCACCATGGTACATGCTCCTCAGCCTCAGTCCTGACAAGTCCCTGAACTCCGGCCACAGCAGGGCCCGGAGTGGAGGGAGGCCTGGGGTCACGTGGGGTGGGGTGAGGGTGCCTTACAGAAGAGAAGGATGGAAGACATGGCAGCAGCCTCATTGTCTCCAATCTGCTTGGATTCATAAAATGAACCTCTCCAGGTCTTGTAGATTATGATTGGGGTCGTTTTATGCTTGTTTTCTTTTTCTTTCTTTCTTTCTTTTTTTTTTTTTTTAAAGGGAGGCGACTTTCTCTAAGCCCAGTTCATACCCTTCCCACCCTCAGAATTTGGCAGCTGAGAAGGTGAGGACACCAAGGCATCCGGACCTCCCTGCCCCGCTTCCCAGCCTATGGGCTGAATCAAGCTTGGCCACAGTCCACCTGGGTCTGAGATCCTCCAGGTCTCCTGAAGCTGACCTTGGCTAATCCTTTCCTCGGTCCTTTAACACTCTCTGTTAACAACTTGGAGGGTGCCAGGCAGCTCCTCTCTGGGCCCCCAAGCTCTTGTAAATGCCCAACTTGAAGTCCAGAACAAATAGAAAGTGGCCACTTGTGGGAGGGTTGGGAAGGGAACGCGCCTCTTCTCCTTTTCTCTCCTCTGGTAGGCGGCCCAGGAGTCTGGTGCCTGGTTCAGGAGATCCCATAGCCGTTTACCGAGTCTGTACCCTGTGCCAGGAACATGTTAGCCGCAAGGGCAGACAATGTGACCAAGGCAGACAAGTCAGAGCCCAAGAACTTCGTTCCCCAAGCAGAAAGCCTTGCAGAGTAAGGACTAAGCCCTCCCTTCCCTCTCCACCCACCACCTTCTGGGTGATAGAGAAGGCTGGGGTCCAGCCTTCTTTAAAAGAGGGTATAGGAAGCGGGCAATTCTTCCCCGAGGTCACCTTCGGCCGGCCCATGAAGGGTACCTTAAATCCAGACCTAAAGCACAAAGTTTATTAAATAAGTCTGGAAGGAAACAGCCAACGCATGCATGCAAGTGTTGAAAGAGAGAGGGAGAGCAGAGCGGGCTAAGACAGTGGTTCTAGGATTTGACCCCCATAGAGGCCATAGTGTCGAGGTCTTCCACTGGTCCTGGAGGTAACCTTCGCCTTTTAGTGAGGTGGGTGGTTCTTATTGTTCCTTTATCCTTACACCCCTGGGTGCCTGCAATGGTTCTGGTCCCAACCATCTAAGCAGCCAGACCCCACCTCAGAAGGGTCACAGACAGACTCACAGTTCAGCCTGAGCTTCTGCATGAGCATTCCTACCTCCGGAACGGTGTGGGTCAGATTCCTCCGAATGCGCATACTGATGTTTTGGGGGTCTGGAGGAAATCGGTGGGCTTACGAACAGCATCAAAAACAGTGTGAGGCAGCTAATAGGATGAATGAACATTCTAAAAGAAGAAAGCCTGCTTCCAAGGCCGGCTCGTTGGTCTAGTGGTATGATTCTCGCTTTGGGTGCGAGAGGTCCCGGGTTCAAATCCCGGACGAGCCCAGTTTTTCTGGTTTTTTTTGGACACACCCCCCGTTTAGAGCCAAATAAAGCCAACGCCACCCAAATGCACCTAGGCTGAGAACCGCTCCAGCCTGGACCTGTTCCGAGATCAGCTTCCGGACAAGTCGCACCTTCAGTGGACCAATACAGGAACAATGAAGATGCCACCGCGAGCCAAGGGCTTCTTGAGATCGGGGTGCACGGGTGTGGTTTTGACAGGCTCTTTTGTCAGGAATAGCTTGCTCCTGCGGTTCTTACCCAGGCACCTCGTGGGGAAAAAAGCTAGTGCGCTTCTCGCTAGGGCATTTCACACGGAGCAGAGTGGTACCCGGAGGTGTATTAGGATCGCAGTGTCGGACCAGAATCGTCTTTCTGAGTCCAGGGTCCGCGGCAGCGATCCTTCCGCGGTGCGGGATCTAGCCCCCGCCCCGGGAGCCTGATCCCCGGGAGAAGAGCGACTGCGCTCACTGTTCCGGACACCGTTTACCCCACAGTCACAAGTGCCTTTTCGAATAATGTAAAGTTGCGACCTGGGGACCTTTGAGCTCCAAAGGCGCAGACATCCATTCCACCCAAAGAGAGCCCAACTGGATATTTTCCAAGACTCTGTCCGTATAACGTAGTGATAGTTGTCTTGCCATTTCTAGCAAGAATCTACCAGACCCTTTCGTGCTCTTTGGTTGCTTACCTGGAAAACCAGACAGAGGTCAGCAGTGTGAGGTGTCTACCTGAAACCTTACATCGTGGTTGCAGATTCTGGTTTGTAGAAAGTAGCCCAAACCTGTGAACTGCTGGAATAATAGGCCTTCAAGTTTGTTTACCTTCCGAACCTGCTTGTACAAGGGGAACCTTTGACTGAATTTCTGATTCACTCGGTCATATTTGTCCTTACTGAGGTTCCGATCTTGGAAAGATTACGTGGCCTGGCAAGAATGGAGGGTTTGGTGATTGGTGATTGGAAGGAGGGAAAAGAGAGGGTAGAATGTGCCAGGATGCCCTGCCTATTTGGTTGTCCCGCCAGAAATGTGACATATCTAGCCTGGGCTTTTTATGTGTTGGATGTGTTTGCTACTGGGAAATGCACAGTCCTGGGGTTCAGGAGAAAGCTTCAAACGAAAGAAAGGGTTCAGGAGAAATATTCAAACAAAAGAAAGATTCAAACGAAAAACAGGTAATTGTATATATGGTGACAAGATGGGAGCTACACTTGTGGCGAACACAACGTAATGTATAGACTTATTGAATCTCTATGTTGTACACCTGAAACTAATGGAACATTGTGTGTCAACTACAATTAAAAAACAACAACACCACACAAGATGGTGGTTAACATTGGTTTGGAGAAGAATACACAGGAAAGAGCATGCACAGAGAAAGAATTTAAGGACAGGCCCTGTGTGTAAAAGTTGAGAATGGAATCCAATGAGTGGAGGAACTGGAAAAGGAAGCATCATGGCAGTTACTTGTCCGGACAGCCAGTTTGATTCCTCAGGAGCTGCTGACAGCCTTTACCAGCATTTAAAGCAGGAAATGTAAAGAAGATGACAGGGGTGGGTTGAAGAATGAGGGGAAGGTGTGGACACATAGGTAAAGAATTCTTTGTAGGAGCTTGGCTGTGAAGAGGAAGACCTAGACCTTTCACATTTGGCTCAAAGTTCTCAGGGTAGTTCACGATTATTTAGTGGGTCCTTTCTTTCCCTGCCCTCAAGACAAGGCAGAGGTTTTTTGGCGTATCAAGGACTCTCAGGGGCTTTTATAACCAGCACAGATGAAAGTGGCGCCATTACTCCTCCTATTGCCATGGTAGGAGGCAGGCATACTGGCTGGGCTTACAATCAAGACAGGAAGAACTCGGCAGCATTTGAAGAAAGGCACAGAGGAGCAAATTAAAGGGAACTAGCTCATGGCCTGAGGAGGGAGGTGAGAGAAGGGAAGCCAGTTCTGAAAAGCAGAAATAGGTTTATTATCATCTTAGGTGGGAGAGAGGTGTGGGTTTCAGGACCCAATTAATGGTTATATTGTCAGAAGTTCTTAAGGGTCTGATTAAGTCTGTCTGAACAATAGACTCAAGAGCCCTGGTTGCTTGTGGTTGTTTTGTTGGTAGTATAACAGCTTTTTAAACAATATTGATTATGGGGGCTGATGTGGGCCTTTAATACTCTACATTATTGGGGCGCCTGGGTGGCTCAGTGAGTTAAAGCCTCTGCCTTCGACTCAGGTCATGATCCTAGAGTCCTGGGATTGAGCCCTATATCGGGCTCTCTGCTCAGCAGGCAGCCTGCTTCCCCCCCCCCCCCCCCCCCCGTCTGCCTCTGCCTACTTGTGATCTCTGTCTGTCAAATAAATGAATAAAATCTTTAAAAAAATATATTCTAGGGGCGCCTGGGTGGCTCAGTGGGTTAAGCCGCTGCCTTCGGCTCAGGTCATGATCTCAGGGTCCTGGAATCGAGTCCTGCATCGGGCTCTCTGCTCAGCAGGCAGCCTGCTTCCCTCTCTCTGCCTGCCTCTCCATCTGCTTGTGATCTCTCTCTGTCAAATAAATAAATAAATAATCTTAAAAAAAAAATATTCTACACTATTAACAATGTGGCACCACTGCTTTGAATCATGCAAAAGAGTCCCTGGTAAATCACTAGTGATCATGGCTGTTTGACCCTTATCTAGCCCTTATGTCATCTGTCCTTTCAAAAATCAATGTGATGAGAGTTTGCTGTGTTCCAGATTACTAGGTACTCTTCTTATTGGCAAAGAACAAACTCAGGTAGAACCCAGTCTCTGTCTTCAAGGCATTTTTCAAAATAATGGGGAAACAGGGAAAATGGTGTCAATTGCCAGAAAAAGTATATCATTTAGGATTCATAGTAGAACCAGTATAAGTTATGAAGCCTAAAATGTATTATAGGAATTATTGATACAATTCACCCACTTAAAAGTACACGTGAATTTTTTTTAGA
Organism: Mustela nivalis; assembly: GCF_964662115.1. NCBI lineage: Eukaryota > Metazoa > Chordata > Mammalia > Carnivora > Mustelidae > Mustela > Mustela nivalis. The sequence continues at coordinate 95,857,007 of NC_139025.1, forward strand.
ATATTTGAGGATTTGTACCACCATCAAATTTTACAGTGTTTTCATCACTTCAGAAATAGCCCTTTTACAGCATAGAAGTCACTCTTCATTTCCTCCCATCCCTCTTCTGCAGCTCAGGCAACTATTACTCTACTTTCTCGTTATATAGATTTGACTATTCTGGATATTTAATGTGAGTAGAATCATACAATACATAGTGTTTTGTGACTGGCTTCTTTCATTTAGCATTTTTTTTAAAGATTTTATTTATTTATTTGACAGGGAGAGAGAGAGATCACAAGTAGGCAGAGAGGCAGGCAGAGAGAGAGAGGGGGAAACAGGCTCCCCGCTGAGCAGAGAGCCTGATGTGGGGCTCAATCCCTGACCCTGAGACCATGACCCGAGCGGAAGGCAGAGGCTTACCCACTGAGCCACCCAGACACCCAGCATTATGTTTTTAAGGTTCATCCATGTTGTAGTATTTATCAGTACCTCATTCCTTTGTGTCAAGTAATATTCTGTTGAATGGATATACCACATTTTATTCATCCATTCATCAGTTGGTGGGGACTTGAGTTGTTTCCACTTTTTGGCATTATAGTGCTGCTATGAATATGGTATACAAGTTTTTGTGAGGACACAAAATTTTTCATGTCTCCTGGGCATATACCACATTTTATTCATCCATTCATCAGTTGGTGGGGACTTGAGTTGTTTCCACTTTTTGGCATTATAGTGCTGCTATGAATATGGTATACAAGTTTTTGTGAGGACACAAAATTTTTCATGTCTCCTGGGCATATACCTAGAAGTGGAATTGATGAGACATCTGTAACACTGCATTTAAGCTTTTGACCAACGACCAATTTTTCTAGAGTGGACACACTAATTTACATTCCCACTAGAAGGGCATGAGTGTTCCATTTCTTTACATCTTCATCAATACTTATAAATATCTTTTCCATTATAGCCATCTTAGTGGATACAAAGTGGTCTTTCATTGTGGTTTCATTTGATTTCCCTGATGACTAATGATGTCAAGTTTCATGTATTTATTGACTATTTATATAACTTTGTATGTCTCTTCAGATCTTTGCTGTTTTTAATTGAGTTATGTTCTTTGTGTTTTTGAAAATAGATGTTTATATATATTCTGGATACAAGTCCTTTTTCAGATGTATGATTTGCAACTACTTCCTGCCATTCTGTGAGATGTCTTTTTCACGGTCTTGATAGTATCCTTTGAAGCACAAAATTTTTAATTATGATGAAGTGCCTTGTATGTGGTTGCTTTTGTTTGTTTGTTTGTTTTTGGATTGTGAGCTATGTTCAAGAAGGCTTTATCTAAGGGAGACTTTTATTATCTGTGCTGAGGCTGTGACCCTCTTGAGAGATGTATTCATTCTGCCCATGGGTGTTATTAACTGAGCATAATGTTTATATTAATGTATTGGCTTACAGTTTCCCAGATGACACAAATATTTGTAATGTTTTTTCATAATTCTTATTTTTTATTAAGTTTTTATTTTAATTCTAAAACAGTTAACCTACAGTCTTCTATTAGTTTCATTTGTATAATACAGTGACTCAACAATTCCATACATCACACAGTTCTCATCACAACAGGTACCCTCCTTGATCTCCATCACCTATTTCACCCATCTCCCTGCCCACCTCCTCTCTGGTAACCCCAGATGACACAAGTTTTGTGTATGAAGTCAAAGAGAGCTTTAATTAAGAATTCTTAAAGAAGACTTTTTCCTAGAAGCAGACAAATTTGTTGATTGTGGCAAGGGAAATTTTTTTCTAGTCTACTGTTTCACTGATAATAAGTGTTCTAGCTGTACGTGAGAGATTCAGTTTCAAATAGTCACTGGAGTAAGCCTAATATGCAAATGAGTACTAACACCCAAACTGTTGCTTACTTGAGTTTAGCACTTGAGTTTAGCATCTCTCTCAGGGCGGTGGCTATCATCTGCTTCTGAGTCTTTAATTCATTCAACAAATATTTCCTGGGCACATTCTATGAACCGGGCTCTGTTCGAGGTGTTTGAAATACATTCTTATTTTCAGCTTTCTCTTAATTTGTGATTTCTAAGAATAACTTTACAATTAGCTAATATTTAATAGCTTTATTGAAAAGAATACATCTGCAAAACAAAACAAAGTAGCTGGAAATGTGGTGAGAAAACCAAGCAAATGGAGTCCCAGGGGAAACAAAGAACAAAATGATTTTAAATAAGAGTCCAAAATCAATTATGCTGTTAACATTCAGATGAAGAGTAAATAATTCCTTATGGAATAGGAACTTGTAAAATAAGATTGAAAAAATAAAATTGAGAAAAAAAGAAAATTGCACATTGCTTCCTAGTACAATTTTTATTGTGATATTTCCATTCCTAATCACATTCAATTACCTAATATTTGCTCTTATGCTTTATTAGTAAAATATCACTTTGTCAGACCCACTTTTTAAAAATAAATTTTTAAAATTTTTTAAATAAATATATAATGTATTATTAGCCCCAGAGATACAAGTATGTGAATCACCAGGTTTACACACTTCACAGCACTCACCATAGCACATACCCTCCCCAATGTCCATAACCCCACCACCCTCTCCCGACCCCTCTCCCTGCAGCCACCCTCAGTTTGTTTTGTGACATTAAGAGTGTCAGATCCACTTTTAAATCTTACAATGGTCTTATTATATTTTGACCTACAGTTTTATATATATATATAAATATACATATATAATCTTTATTTTATTTTTATATGTTAATATAATTTTATTATGTATTGTAACATCTCTCATTTATATGGTCTACGAGTTCCTTGGTGGCAGTGACCATATATGCCTCTCTCTCCTTACCAGCTTATTTCCCTGAACATTGTACTCGATAAACTTTTATTGAATTGAGTCCCGAGTAATTTCCTACAATAAGGTAATTTTGAAAATAGATGGTTTAACGTGCTTTATTGCCAAAATATGGGAGTGGTTATTTCCAAAAATATTATAAACTGTTATATGAATTCTCCTTGGCCAATGTTGGGGATTGGCTTCAGATTTTTAGGCTCTGTGAAGATAGGGAATTTTTAAGCAATAGTTCATCTGTTCTCTGAGCAGCACTCCAAGTTCACTCCAGAAGTATTCTTTTTCCATTTTATTTTTTTTAAGATTTTATTTATTTTATTTGACAGATAGAGATCACAAGTAGGCAGAGAGGCAGGCAGAGAGAGAGGGAGGAGGAAGCAGGCTCCCTGCTGAGCAGAGAGCCCGATGCAGGGCTGATCCCAGGACCCGGGGATAACGACCTGAGCCAAAGGCAGAGGCTTTACCCCACTGAGCCACCCAGGCACCCTTCTTTTTCCATTTTAAACCACATTCCTCCCGTTCCTTTAGTTTTCACTCAAAAATACTTCGGGTATTGAAATGTTTCATGTGTGTGTGTATATTATTAATAAAATTAGATGAAAGCATTACTATTTCTGGTGCCCACTGAAATTTTATGGCCGTCTCTTTGCATGCTAATGCTCAGCTTACCAGTTTTGCAGTAGTATTGAGGTTGATGTGCTGTCCATACTTGTATATATATATATATAAGCATTGTCTCTATGTATACAAACACACTCTAACATGGGATCAATCCCCATTTAATGGATGATAACCTCTCAAAACTTCTCTAACAAGAAAATACCAGAGAGGGTAAATCAGTTTTCCTATGATCTCCAATGTTGTTTTGTAAACCTCTTTGTCATCCTTATTCCTTTGAATTATTATTTGTCTCTCGGTCTTCTCCTCTAAAATCAAAGCTGCTTGAGGTGAAGAACCATTTCTTGCTCATCTTAGCACATATCAGCACATATCAAAGATACTTCACAGAACTTTGCTGAACAAATGAAAAAAAAGTGAACAAATAAATAAGTGAATATTTGTCCAGGATGTCCAAAGACCCCACAAATAGGAATCCTTACTACCTTTCAAATATCCAGTGAAGAACATAAAACATACCACAAAGTCTGGTTCCTGGTTGGTACAACAACAGTTGGCATTCATAATTCTCTGATATTAAAGGTCCCCGTCCCAATTCCAATTTTACTAAAAACAAAACAAAATTGAACACAACAGATATAAGAATGTCAAAAGTGGACTAATGAAAGGTATGCAATCAGTGAAAAAATGAGTGATGTCTTTAATTCGTCCTTGTAATACAGTGAAAATTAGAAAACTACATTAAACACTACTATTCATGAACTTGCTCTTGGAACTGCTTTTGCAAAGACACTAGGGATTACTGTGGGAAAGTTAGTCCCTAATTCAATTTGCTTTACTTCTTTTCCACCTGACAGTAAATGCAATGTTTCTCATAAAGTGTATATAAATATACACAGAAAATTTGTTTATTTTTATTGATTTTGAAGGTTATAGGGAATTTTTTCTTATTATTCTTGATTTTCATAAACAACTGAAAGACTCTACTGAGAACTTAAATAAATTTTTAACTTTTGGCAAGTTCAAAAACAGATCTCTTCCCAGAAAAATGCATATAAGATCAAACACATAAAATTTATTATTTTAACATTAACAGGTCTTATAAATTTTTTTTACCCTCAAATTTTATTTAAATTCTAGTTAGGCAAAAAGTTTTCTGAAACCCATCCTTAGATTCCTTAGTGATCATGGGCCCTTTAGCTTAAGATCTCACAGACTGGAGGATCTTATGATGTAATGATGGCATTGGTTATGATTTATAGGTGAAATAGAATCAAGGAATTTTTCTTGAAAGAGAAAGGCAGCCTTGATGATTTTGGAGTTCTTTTGTGGTTCCAGAATTTGGTCATTTTGTTATGTCCACAATGACCACAGGAAAGCGAGAGACAATGGAGAAGACTTGGACTCAAGACTGGAGTCAAGGGACTCAAGACTCCCTTCACTTTCACTTTACTGTTTTCCAATTGAAACTCTTAACAAGTAGAAGATCCCCTAGAAAGCCTGCTCCCACCTTCCTAAACATATCCTTCAGAGCTTCCTTGACTCGCTCATTGCGTAAGGCATAGATGAATGGATTCAGCAGTGGTGTCACAAATGTTGTTACCACGGTCACTGCCCAGTTAGTATCCACAGAGCCACTCTGTGATGGTCGAACATAGAGAAAAATGGCACTTCCATAGAAGAGGGTGACTACCATCAAGTGGGAGGTACAGGTAGAGAAGGCCTTCTGACGGCCTGAAACAGAGGGGATGCGCAGGACAGCCAGAACTATGTGGCCATAGGACACAGCAGTAATCATCAATGAGGATACAATGACAAGAGAGGCCAGTACAAAGTCAGTTTCCTCCAGCTTCTTGGTGTTGGTGCACGCCAGGCGGAGCAGTGGGCCACTGTCACAGAAGAAGTGTTGCACCACAGCATCCTGTTCACAGAAGGGAAGTAAGGCCACAGCCACTGTGGGGCCAAGCACAGGAAAAAGTCCCCCCATCCAGCAGGCCAAGGCTACCCGAGAGCACACAGTGCCGTTCATGAGCAAGGGGTAGTGCAGAGGGTGACAGATGGCCAGGTAGCGATCCACAGACATGACAGCCAACAGCAGGAACTCAGAGGCCCCAAGAAAGAAGTAAAAATAGAATTGAGTAATACATGCAGCAAAGGAAATAGTGTGTTGCCTTGAGAGAAAATTGCTCAGCATCTTGGGAATGATGACGGAAGTGAGAAAGATCTCTAGGCAGGACAGGTTACCCAGAAAGAAGTACATGGGAGTCTGCAGGCGAGTATCAGCTCCTACCACCCCAACGATCAACACGTTGCCTGTTAGAGTCAGCAGATAGACAAGAAGGAAGACAGAAAACAGTTCTGCTTTTGTGTTGTTGAGATTCGGGAAACCTGCCAAGATGAACTCGGTCACACCACTGCTCTGATTCTCGCCTGGAGCCATTATCTTTCCCACCTGTGTGACAACAGGAACATGATCCAAGTGAGGACAAGTCTCCAGAACAATCCTGTAACTTATTTTATTGTGATATGGCATACATATCCCCACTTTCTCCAATCCCTGTTAAGATCTGAAGAACCTGAGGTCCTCATCTAATTACTTTTAAAGCTGGAGAAGATATTTCAGAAAGGGTAGCCAACACTTATGTATGAAAATGCCAGGAGCCTCCATTCTTAGATCCTAAATGGTGAGCCTCATTTTTATAATAATGAGATCATTGACCAGATATCTGAGTTTGACAAAAGTATCCAAAAAATGATTTCATGAAGGATATGATTCCCATTCCACCAGGATCAGGACTTGAGTAGACTGCTTAGCTTTGAATCTGATCATCTCCATTTTCTAGCCGAGTAGCCTTGGGAGACTTATTTAGCCACCCCTGCACTACTCCATCATGAAATGTTGTAAGCAGCAAGTGAAATAAGAGTGTAAACATTCAGAAGAATTTCTAGCACTTAGCTGACAAATGATGCAGTAGAGAAAGCTCTGTAAGTTAGGGCACCAGACTCTAGATTTGGCTTGCCATTTCCCTTGGAAAGTGATCCACACATCCAGCTCATTTGTCCTTCAACTGCTTGGCTGTGGAATGAGTCATAGGTACCTAGGTCATTAGTACATCTATTATATAAAACTACCTTTTTAATGGAGAATTTCCCCAGCAACCTAAGGGTCTATCTGAACTCAGCTTGTCATAAAATGCTTGCCTATCTAAAGCAAGTTATGGCATATTTAAAGGGTAGAATAGGGTTCTAATTGTAATAATTAATTATTATTAATTATTATTATTATTATTAATTATTGTAATAATCCTAACTGTACAGAATCATTCGATCAGATCTATTTATTTAATATCAACATTAAGCTAAATATTCTGGGGAATATTAGGATGTTTCCTTTTTTAATTTTTTATTTTTTATTAACATATAATGTATTATTAGCCCCAGTGGTACAGGTCTATGAATCGCCAGGTTTACACTTCACAGCACTCACCATAGCACATACCCTCCCCAATGTCCATAACCAGCCACGCTCTCCCTACCCCCTTCACCCCCGTTCCCCGCAACCCTCAGTTTGTTTTATGAGATTAAGTGTCTCTTATGGTTTGTCTCCCTCTTGATTCCATCTTTTTTCCTGTTTGTTTTTTCTTTTTAAGATTAATTTATTTATTTAGAGAAAGAAAGAGTGCATGCTTAGACAGGAGGAAGGGAAGAGAGAGAGGGAAAGAAGCAGACTCCCCGCTGAGTACAGAGCCAGAATTGGGGCTTGATCTCAAGACCCACAGTTCATGACCCCTGAGATTATGACCTGAGCAGAAGACAGGAGTCAAGCACTTAACTGACTGAATCACCCAGATGCCCCTAAAATGAGTTTCTTATGCTCTTTCAGTCCATGGTAGCAATCCAACGCCCTTTCACAAACCTGGGCTCTATTAGATGACTTGCCAGAGACAGAATCAGGAATTCCTAGTAATTACTCATGAAATCAGAAATGAAGTCCATAGTATTGATTCAAATCCTTCCAGTTTTGAACATGTCCACTACCAGTTGTAAGAATCAAATCAATGATACTCTGAAACTTGACTTTAAAAAATGCTTCAGTTATTAGAATACTGATAATCTTTAGCCATGCAAAGCATGAGAATTACCTTAAGGCCTTGGTTCTCAGCCCTGTTCTTTGAAGCACTCCAGTAAACAGTAACCTCTTTACTTACAGTGTCTCAACTGTGGGTCCCACATAAGTAGAAACATTTTGGTACCTTTGTCTAGGATAAAGAAATTCTGTCATCTTTCTCCCTAGGGATTCCATTCAGAGCCTCATTTTCCTCAGCTCCTACAGAAAGGGCTTCACTGTCAATAAAATTATTCAAGTCTTCTTCTGTATTGATTATATATTGGGTGCTAACTATACTTGATGATTCAGAAATAAAGGAGACATTGTCACTACTTCATGTAGCTCACTGCCTGATGAGAATAACATAGAAGGTAATATATGTCACAGACAGAATGACACCAGTAAGAATAGCCCCTAAGGGGGCATGTGGGAAAAGAACCAAACTGAGACTTAGAGAGACAGGAAGTGTTCTGGAGAAAGGTGATGCCTAAAATAAGTGCTAAAAATGACTGTGGATTTGATAGGAGAGAAAAGATGTTTTGTAATGGAAAAGAGTATCATGTGCACATAGTACATTTGGGCTGAAACACAGAACATAAGGTGTGGAGTGGAGTAAGATAGAACTAGTCACCTCAAACGAGACTCTTTCTGGCTCTCTGTGAAAATATTTCCACCAAACTGAACCTAACTATATCTTAAGTGAGAGGAAAATATATCCCAACCTTAAATATGGAAGGACTCTTTCCTACCTACCCCTGAAGCTCTTTGATGTCTCCTCCATGAGGGTGAGGATCACCCTGTAAGAATTCTCTTTCCTTTCTTATGACTCAGTGGTCTGCTCCACCCTGATTCTTTTCATGCCTTATAATGTGAGGCTAATAATAATAGGTTGGGGTTCCTAAGGAAGGCAAAGCACTTGGGAAAACAAGCAGCAACTGGATAATCTGCTTCTTCTCTTGCGCTTTTCTCTCGGGTATAATTCTTTAGATGCTGTTCTTCTGCCTTGTAAACAAAGGGGCTTTCTAACCCTGAGGCAACTACATCCACATGGCCCCTTCTTATGGCCATGTGCATGTCAGCCATCAGGCCTACCTCTCCCTCCCTGTAGAAAGTGTCTCCTGCAATGTGATCACTGCCTTAGGCTTGAAGAGGCACAATTCAAGTGAAGGACAATGATCTCACCAGGCTCCAAGGGATGGAACTCTAAGAATCACATGGGGTTGGAATGCAAATGGTGAATATGGGCGGGTTAAACCATTCATCCATGAAAAGTCTTATTGCACTTACCTACAGTTCCGTTCATCTCTGACAGTTGAAAAATGTTCCATTTACAAAGCCACGTCTTCACTTTTTTGCTGATGAGTTTATGTCAAACTGTCGGGTTTCCTTCCTGAATCCTGGCATTTGTCTACGGGCATAGAAGGAAAAGGCTGAAGAAATCATTGGTTTCTAATCAATCCCTCCATTGTAGGATAGGATCTTTCATATATAACTTCAGTTTTCAATGGAGATTTCCCCAAATGAGGATTGATTAATCTAGACATCAGAAGCCTGGCTAGCCACAGTGCCTGCTAGAGAAGAGAGACCCAAGTATTGAGGTAAAACCAAGAGAGAGAGAAGGAGAAAACAGTTCCTCAAAGACCCAAGGGAGATTTGCAATTCAATGGAAATTTCCCAGACTCTATTCAACATAAATCTCCATCCGTGATAAAAGGGTGACCTTTCATTCAACAAGGTGGCTGGGAATGTTTCTGCCTCCATCTGCCAATAACCCCAAGCCCAGCAGCCCCCAAAGTCTGGGGACAATACAGTGGGAATGAGATAAAAGATGGATTTTGACCAACTTCGGAAGGCCATAGGCATCATCCAACTTTCTTCTGCAGGGCACTCAGGGGAAATGTTTATTCCCCAAGTAACACAGACACTGTGTCTTTTCCCTGAGGACTTAAAATGATATTGGAAATCCCTATCCTAGCTTCCGGCAAGCAATAGGAGCTCCCGAGGTATGATAAGATAGGGAAAGATTCCCTGAGCCATCTCTAGCTTTTTCTGGTTCTTCCAGCCTTAAACTTTATCCTCTAGTAGGAGCATATACTGTACCATAAGCCCAAGTATTGTTTAGAATTCTGGACTGTTTTTCACATTTTTCCATTAGTGTCTGCTCTATGCCCCTGACTGAAGACTGGACTAATTCGTATTCATACTCAATGTACTCTGGTGCATATCAGTTCTTCTGAGAATCTTCTCCTACCTACCCATCACTCTCCAACTTGAACTGTAGCACGTTTTGCTCACCTCAATCTCAATACCTAACCCATTTTACTGTAACTCTGCTTTCTCATCTGTGTCCCCTCCAGGTTCTGAACTCCTAGGATGAGAATTATGTTTTGATCTTTGTATTTCTGGCACCAAGCACAGTGCCTGGCACACATTAGGTGCTTAATAAATGGTATGTGAGCTAAACTGCTCTGAACCTCAGACTTGAGGAACAGCTGCTTTTGTGAGGTGAATACCAGTTAAATAATGGGAGGAAGAGTACACTCTTGGGACTAAGTGCGGCTGGATTCCATCCTTCTGGACATACTCCTTTTTAGAGAAAACAAAATACCTAAATGGAGGCATGATGAGGCATAAAAAGTGTCATAACTTCATATTTGGAGGAAAGAGTAGGAGTAGGGACTGGTAGAATTGGCTGAACTAAACCGAACAAAACTAAACTAGAAACTGAAGCTTTTATTTGTTGAGCAGTAGGAGGGAGAGGTCTCAGCAAAAAGAGAGACTCATGAAGTCTGAAAACTAGATAACTACAATTAAACTATATACATTTTAAATTCTGATTGGGGGTGCCTGGGTAGCTCAGTCAATGAAGTGCCTGACTCTTGATTTCAGCTCAGGTCATGAGCTTGGGGCCTTGAGATCAAACCCTGTGTAGGGCTCCTCCCTGGGCATGGAGCTTGCTGAGGATTCTCTCCCTCTTTCTGCCCGTCCCCCACATCTTTCTCTCTCTCAAATAAATAAATAAATTCTGATTGAACTGTAATGCTTAAACGTACAGCAGAAAGAGATGAGATCAAAGTCAGGTAATTTTTAAATACTACATAGCTATTGGTCCAACTGACAACAGTTTTGGTATTCAGAAAACTGTACTTTCAAATTGACTTGATCATAGGAATAGCCTAGTTTTTGCATGAGATAGAACATTTGAGAAGAAAATATTTATTTATTTATTATTTATTTTTAAGACATAAAACATGCTTGTATAACTCAAAAATAAAAATATAAAAATATATGGATTAAAAAATTGTGGTCATTTGCCTCCCCATCCACCTTATATCCATTGCCTTATTAATTATTTTCATTATTTTCTTGTGCATCCTTTCAGTGTATTTGTGTATATAAGTGAATATCAGAATGCTTATTTACCTGTGACTTTCTTATGCTGTTCTGCACCTTGTTTCTTGTTCTAAGATACCCTGGAGAACTTTTCCTGTCTGTACATAGAGAGACGAAAGAAGATACTTAAACTAAGGAAACTATTAGATTGACAAATGTGTTCAATGAATGGATTGCAACATTTCTGAATTACACTTCTGCTTTAATCATTGTTTGATATCTCTTGACCAATCTTCCTCATCAGTAAAAGTCCTACTGTGGTAGAAATTGTATCAAAAATTTAATTATCATTTTGTAAGAAAAAATAAGTTATAGCAAACTTCCAGTTATAAAATAATTAGGACATGGGGGATGTGATGTCAGTAAGGCAACTATAATTAATAATACTGTATTGCATATTTGAAAGTTGCTAAAAGAATAGATCGTGAGGGCATTTGGGTGGCTCAGTCAGTTAAGCATCTGCTTTTGGCTCAAGTCATAATCCCAGGGTCCTGGGATAAAGTCCCATATAGGGCTCCCTACTCAGCATGGAGTATGCTTGTCCCTCTTTCTCTGACCCTCCTCCTATTTGTGCTCTCTTTCAAATAAATACAATCTTTTAAACAAGTAGAATAGACCTTGAAAGTTTGCATCACAAGAAAAAAATTTTGTGACTATATGTAGTGACAGATGTTAACTAGATTTATTGTAGTGATTTTTTAGCAATATATACAGATACCAAATCATTATGTTGTACACCCGATCTAATATAATGTTATATGTCAAAAATAATGTTATAGCAAAATAATATATGTGGGATTTTCTTCAAAATAGTGATTGGGGGTATAGGTAAAATTAATTTGACCATTCATTCTTTTTTTCTTATTGAAAATCAAGTGGCTATGCATATGTGCACCCCCTATTCTTTTTTAAGATTTATTTATTTACTTTAAAGAGAGAGAGTGCACAAGAGTGCGGACACACGTGTGGGGAGAGACAGAGGGAGAGGGAGAGAATCTCAAGCAGACTCCTCGCTGAGCACTGACCACGGACCCAGACACCTGGGGTGGATCTCGAAACCCAGAGATCATGACCTGAGCCAAGATCAAGAGTCAGATCCTTAACTGACTGAGCCAAACAGGTGCCCCTGTACCTTCTACTCTGTTTCATAGATATTTGTCTACCTTTATGTCACTTACCATTTCCCTCATCTTTGTTCTATGTTCTGGAAATTTGTCTTCAGCCAAATCCCTTTTATAATTGATATATGTTTATATTATGTGAATTTTGATAATTTCATTATTAATTAAAGAACTCTTTGCTTCTTAGAATCTATTTTCTATAACAACTTGTTCTTGATTTATGAAAATTTAAATTGTATTATTAATAGAAATTTGAAAAATTAAAGATTTTTTCTTTTCTTCTTTAAGTACCTGTTTCCTCTAAGTTCACTTGTCCTGCTTTATCCTTCTTTTTTCCACTGTGGCTATTATTCAAAGCCAGGTGATATTTGGGTATCAGTTAAAATGTATCAGCTAAGAATTATGGGATAGATATCTCCTGTTTGTAGTTTAAATTTCCATTGTATTTCTCTGTTCTTTTAAATTCAATTACCCAACTTTTTTTTTTTCCCTTCTGGAAGTTCTTTTTATATAAAGATTTGGTGATGGCACTCTGTCTTGTTTTTCTGTGTTGTCAGGCAGTTACTCTTTTAAAAAATGAAAAAGCAATAAAAGGAGGAAGAGAAAATATAATGTTTATTTCCTTTTAAGAAATTTGTCATAGCAAAAAAGATTTCTGTGCTCAGTGTATTATTTTAATCCAATGTTCCCATTCTGAACTATGATTCTGTGTGTATGTGTGGGTTTCTATATTGCCTCCTTTACTTTTTTTTCTAAATGTATCTTTTTTTTTTTTAAGATTTTATTTATTTATTTGACAGACATAGATCACAAGTAGGCAGAGAGGCAGGCAGAGAGAGAGGAGGAAGCAGGCTCCTTGCTGAACGGAAAGCCCGATGTGGGGCTCGGTCCCAGGACCCTGGGATCATGACCTGAGCCGAAGGCAGAGGCTTTAACCCACTGAGCCATCCAGGCGCCCCTGCCTCCTTTACTTTTGGATCAGAAAACAGGGTGTTGCTAAGAGAGGAGAGAGTTGAACTCCTCTTGGAGTTGGTAGTTTATTACAGTTCTACATTTTCTGTCTCTGAGTAACCCACATGATATTTGACATTCCCCAGTGGTTAGTTGGCTAATTCCGTGGAATTAGAGTTGCTATGTTTAGGAAAGTATTTCTGACATTCATTAGTACTCACCTAATTTCTAAAAACTTAGAATTTTCTTGAAATAGAGACTTGAATGTCATATTTCTGAGGCTCTTTTATTATAAAATATTTCAAACATACTAAAAATAGAATAATACAATGAGTCACAGTGTAACCACTGTGTATCCAGTACACAACATGGGGCTTGAATTCACAACGCTGATTATAAGACCAAGAGTCACACACTCTACCAACTGATCCAGCCAGATGCTCCCAAAATAAAGACTTTTGAGTATCAAACAACACCATCAAGAAACTAATGCCCTTAAAATATGGTAAATTTTCATGGGTTATTTTGGTAATTTCTATGCCTCCACTTTTTCTCTCTCCCTTTTGTTGACTGAAAATATATCTTCCCTTATTGATCCTCAAATGTTCTTATCTTTTCTATCCTATTTTCTATTAGTAATCACTTGCTTTACTTATCCTTACATTATGGTACATATTAAAAATCAATCATATTGCATCTCCACTTCCTCATATCAGAGAGATCATATGATAGTTGGAAGTGGAGATGCAACATCGGGGCTTAAGTGGGTAGGAGAAGAATCAATGAAACAAGATGGAATTGGGAGGGAGACAAACCATAAGTGACTCTTAATCTCACAAAACAAACTGAGGGTTGCTGGGGGGAGGGGGTTTGGGAGAAGGGGGTGGGATTATGGACATTGGGGAGGGTATGTGCTTTGGTGAGTGCTGTGAAGTGTGTAAACCTGGTGATTCACAGACCTGTACCCCTGGGGATAAAAATATATGTTTATAAAAAATAAAAAATTAAAAAAAAATCAATCATATTTTTTAATTCATAAGAGCTCCTTTTTGTTCTGAGTGTATTTGTTTGTTTGGTTTTGCAATACCCCTTTTTGTTTTATGATTGCAGCATAATATCATTGAGAACATTAATGACATTTTTAAAAAAATGAAATTATCAGGGTGCCTGGCTGGCTTAGTTGGTAGAACATGTGACTTTCGGTCTTGGGGTTGTAAGTTTGAGCCCCATGTTGGGTGTAGAGATTACTTAAAAATAAAAACTTTAGGGGCTCAGTCATTGGGCGTTTGCCTTCAGCTTAGGTCATGATCCCAGGATCCTAGCTCTGCATTCGTCTACCTGCTCAGCAGGAAGTCTGCTTCTCCCTCTCCCACTCCCCCTGCTTGTGTTCTCTCTCTTGCTGTGTCTCTCTCTGCCAAATAGATAAAATCTTTAAAAAATTAAAAACTTTAAAACAATTTTTAAGTAAAATTATCTTCTCCCAATAATGGTCACTGTTTCCTCCAAGTTACTTCCTCCTGCTTACTTGTTTCAGACAAATAAAATCACATTAGATGATTTTTTTTCAGTAATTGGCTGATCCTTAGTTAAATGTTTATATTTAAGAAAGGGAAACTAAGTAGCTGTTTGGAACCTCTGAGTGCATGCGATGTGGGGAACAAAGGCAAAATAAAAATTTAAATTTCCTTACTGCCTACAGCCCATTGACAAGTCCTTAAAACAGGTAAAGTGACCTTCTTTGGGGACCTCAGTTGCCTTAATGTTGACACTTTGCTAAGGCAAAAGGCAATCCTAGCCTGATCTCCAGGATCTTGCACGTCTTCTTTAAGTTATAAAAATTCCTTTGGAAACTTATTTCTACCCCCCAAGATGCATGTTGGCAATCATCCTCCTAGCATATGGCCCACTGATAGACATCTGAAGGGTATTGTGACTGAGGGATAACTAGACAGTAATAAATGACCTTTTCCTAACATTAGTAGTCTCAAGGTACTGGAAACTTGTTTCCAAAATACCTGGGGGGCATATGCTGTATATAACCCCTTCCCAACTTGATAGTATGTAATCATTCACCTCTCAAAACCCCAGGGCAGCTCTTGCTGCCCACAGGTCCTGTCCCCATGCTTTACTAAAACCACCTTGGGGATGCCTGGGTGGCTCAGTCTACTTTCAGCTCAGGTCATGATCTCAGGGTCCTGGGATCCAGCCCCACATTGAGCCCCACATCAAGCCCCACATCGAGCCCCACACAGCCCTACATTGGGCTCCCTGCTCCACAGGAAGCCTGTTTCTCCTTTTCTCACTCTCCCTGCTTGTGTTCCCTCTCTTGCTGTGTCTCTCTCTGACAAATAAATCAAATAAAAATCTTTAAAAAAAAAAAAAACCCACACACCTTTTTATGCTGAAGACAAGAAAATTCTTGGGCGATCGGCTCTGAACTGCAACCTTCAAGCATCATATGGATGCTACTTGATGATTCTGGGCCTCTTCTACAGTGATATGGCTGGCTTGTATTTTAAGAAGCACCAACGCTAGTATCTTCATATCTTTCCTTTTGTACTTGTCAGATAATGCAAAGAAAATTCTTCAGTTTCCTGTCTAGCTGCCAAATATGTGGCATCAAAATAGCCATCACAGTAACTAGTATGCATAATTTATTTAATCCCCTAGTTTCAAAGGTAAAAGACCCTATGCTTTACCTGTTCAGAGACAAATAAACTAGACTCTTGCTGAGAGTGGGAGAGGGACAACAATCAGCCTGGGTAATAAAGAAGGTATGGAGAATCAAACTGCTTCTTCAACATCTTTCAACCAATGCTTAATTTAGCCTTCCATTCTCTCTACTTCCAAAAATGTAGAGGGACTCTGGAACAAATTGAACTGATTCTTGTTTTTTCTCACTGCTTGACTAGAATTCATCTTCTTCAGCCAATTTTTCCATGTCATTTATTGCTAAATTATCTGCTTTTCATCTTCTGAAATTCGGTTGCTATTGTTTCCTTTTCATGCTATAGTTTTAGTGGGGCTTCAGGAGGGAGTGAATATACATGTATGTATTCAATCTATCAGATTTATGCCCATTAAATTTTTTTTTACCAATTTCTTTGTTGACCTTTCCTTTTTGTATCTCAGTCTCACTTTCCAAGCTTATTTTCATTTTTAAGGTAAATATTTTGGCTGTTCCTTTAATAAAGTTCTGTTGATCACTAATGTTTTTAGTTTTTATTTATCAGAAAATGTCTATCTTATCCTTGTTCTTGATAGTTTTTCTGCATGCGTGATTTTATGTGGCTGTACCAGGTCCTCTTCTCAGATTCTCTCCTCTTCCTCCCACTTCCCAGGTAGTGGCATGCATATTAATTTTGCTATACTGATCTAGTCCTTCCTCTTCATCTCCTTCATCAGTTCTCACCTGGCTTATAGTTGTCTGTGCTTCCAGCCAGACCCCCAAACCCACTCTTTCATGCAGCTGAGAACTAGCAAAAATTTGCATTCAATAGGCTGATTGGATCAGGTCAGGTTCCAGTTCTTTTGTGTGTGTGTGTGTGAATTTTTTTATTTTTATTTTTAAATTTAAACTCAGTTCATTGATATACAGTGTATTATTAGTTTCAGAGGTGGAGTTCAGTGATTCATCAGTCTTATATAATACCCAGTGCTCATTACATCATGTGCTCACTTTAGTGTCCATCATCCTCAGGTTCCAGTTCTAATTAAAGGCCCGACTGTAGTGCTCACTTCGGCAGCACATATACTAAAATGGGAATGATACAGAGAAGATTAGCATGGCCCCTGTGCAAGGATGATACGTAAATTTGTGAAGTGTTCCATATTTTTATATACAATGGAGTATTATGCCTTCATCAGAAAGGATGAATACCCAACCTTTTTATCAACATGGATGGGACTGGAGGAAATTATGTCAGAGAGAGTCAATTATCATATGATTTCACTTACTTGTGGAGCATAAGGAATAAGCTCAAGGAGGACCTTGGGAGAAGAAGAGGAGAAGTGAGGTGGCAGAAATTGGAGCAGGAGATGAACTATGAGAGACTGTGGACTCTCAGAAACAAACTGAGGATTTTGGAGGGGAGGGGAGTGGGGGTTTGGGTGAGACTGGTGGTGGGTGTTGTGGAGGGTATTTATTGCATGGAGCACTGGGTGTGGTGCCTAAACAATGAATCTTGGAACACTGAAAAAATAAAATTAAAATTTTAAAAAAGAAAATAAATAAATAAATAAAGCCCAACTGTAGGGTAGCTCCATTTGCAAAGGACAAGATTGTAGAAATTTCTTCCAGTGGGAATCAAACCAATTACCTAAGGATCCCTACATAGATCAAACTATAGTCCTCCACTCTACCAGCAAAGGCACATGCTGAGAGTGTTTGGAAAATTCTTTGTTCACCACAGGCAAGAGCCTTGTTTGGAAAGGCTGCCTGGAAAGATTGAAACACACCTTCTAGACTCTATGCTACAGTCATCGGTGCCCTTCCAGTCCCACCAGGCCACCTCTCTCAGTCCCTGGCTTAATGTTATGACCATCAGGTACTCAGAGAGGTGAGGAATGACTCTCTTAGAACAACTCTGGATTTGAAGAGTAGAAGTGGTGAAAAAGGTTTAGGGAGGCCAAAGTCTGTAAGCTCAAGGCTAAAGTCAACTTAACCTAAGATTGTGGCCCCTGGAAGAGTGTTTAATTGCAGTCACCCCTTCTCAATAGTCCCCACCAAGTGCTGCTTCCTTTCTTTCCAGCTAATTGCTCCGACTTGGTGAAAATGATCAAGAAAAGAAGTCTCTGCTCTAAAGGAGCAGGGGAGCTGTTAGCCAAGGCCAGGCCCTTGTCAGAGCTCCACTGCAGTCCTGCCCCTCCCCTGCAGGCTCCTCAGTCACTCAGTTTCCTCCTGGAGGTGTCTGCTTCTTGCAGCAGGTCAAGGTTTAATAGCATGATCGAGACAGCAATTTGGACTTCTAAAGGGAGATGATAATGGTGGCAGGATTTTTTATTTGGTCCAGAAGACTTTTTGCAAAATGTCCTGGGGTTTAACCCTGGATTTTAAAACATTCCAAGCAAGAAGCATAGACAGATCTGCGTCCATCTGAAGAAACTGTTGTATTAATTATTTTTAAGAGCTTCTACTGACCCTGCCAGTCATGTCAGGAACCCATGGACCAAGAGAAGTTTCCCTAGGACCTCCAGGACTGCCTTCTCCTGGAGGACAATGGTGGGTTCTCTTAGTCCTTCCAAACCTACAAGTCAAAGTCCTCCTAGCTCTGAGGTTCCTTATAAGGGTGTTTTCCAGTGTTGCCTTCTCTTTCTGTTTTCTTTCAGTCTTAAAACTATGCTGACCCAGGATTTGATTTGGGCCCTTTCATATCCAATGCCAGAATTACTAACCATACATAAACCCACAAGAACAGAAATAGGCCAGCTCCTCCTAGGCATCAGATCATCTGCCCATGGGCTTTGTACCTCACCCACCCTTTCTTCCACTTTTTGGTATTGCTTTCACTTTCACTATCATTTATACTTGAATCCACTTGGCTGGTCATTGAGGCCTCAGCTCCTTCTGAAGACCATATCTGACCTGTGTTCTCCACCAATCACAACTGACAGGAGCAAGAGTCCCCCATCTCTTACCAAAGCCTTCATGTCTAGAAGCAATGATGTTTGTGAATACTCCATTGAGAAAGAGTCATCTCTTTCATGAATGTGTGGACTCTCTCTTTGATCCCCAGAGTCCAACATGGTCTCTGTAGTCAAGGTTCAGCTTCCCTGGTTTCCCTCATAGGAACTTCAATTGAAAAGTGAAGACTCCTCTGTATATTTCTCAAGCCAGTACACAGGAATCCAGGTGAGTGTACCCAGCAGGGATTCTAGAGGAAGGTTTGATTGGATCAAGGCAGTCTACCTCAATAAGACCTACAAGGCTGCCACTTTATAGGTCTTGCATTACCAGGGGAAAGAGTAATCTCTGTGGCCTGCTGATTCCTAGTGCCATGTGGGGAGTCTTGCCTGGTAGGTCAGGGTTTCTTTCAGATCTATCTGTCTCTCTGTGCTCTAAATCTGGAGTTGCAATTGCTTACACATGTTGGGCAAGTATTCAAGTTGGGCTTACGCTACCTAATTTTGTTCTGAAGCTCAATTTAGAATCTCTCCCAAATGGTGCTTGCAAAAGGCTGTATGCTCAGAAGTTAGTGATGGCATTGTAAATCAGGGCTCACAAATTCAAATCTCAAAGGGGCTTTGGGGGCTGAATTGTGCATTAACTGCCAGATAGTTTCTTAGCTCTCTCTGGCTGTATTTGATAGAAAGGAGTAAGCTCCTTCCTTACTGAAAAAGATTTTGCACTTCAGGATTTTTGCTAGAAAAAAATCATTTTGGTGCTTTCTCCTTGCTGTACTGATGTAAGTTGATTTGGGTGGACCACATTCTGGGCCACAGAACACGTGTTAACAATTTTAAGAGAATAGAAACGATATAATCCTTTCAGATAACAATGGAATTAAACCAGAAATCAGTAACAGAAAGAAAGTTGGAAAATACCAAAATATTTGGAGATTAAACAATACACTACTAAGTAACTCATGGGTCAAGAAAGAAACATAAAATGGTATTTTTAAATATTTTGACCTAAAAATGAAAACACAACTTATCAAAATGTGTTGGATGCAACAAAAGCAGGCACTAGGGGAAAATTTATTACATTGAATACATACATTAGGATAGAAGAAAGATCTAAAATCAATAATCTAGCCTTTTACCTTAGGAAACTAGAAAAATAAGAGACAATTAGGTCCAAATAAACAAAAGAAAAGAAATAATAATAGAGCAAATATCAATGAAACTGGAAACAGGAAATTAATAGAGAAAATCAGTGAAAACAAAGGATGGTTCTTTGAAAAGATTAGTAACATTTATAAATCTCTAAATAGGCTAATCAAGAAAAAATAGAAAAGACACAAATTACTAATACCAGAAATGAAATAGAGGTATCATTACTGTTTTCATGGACATTAAAAGGATAATATAAACAACTTTATGCCTATAAGTTTGATAACTTAGGTGAAATGAGACAGATCCTTGAAAGACATGTTTTACCAAAACTCACACAAGGAAAAGTAGGTCATGTTAATATGCCTTTATATATTAAAAAAAATTGAATCATGAATTAATAATCTTCAAAAAAAATCACTGTGGCTTCTACTGAGCAGAGAACCTGATGCAGGGCTTGCTCCCAGGACCTTGGGATTATGACCTGAGCAGAAGGTAGAGGCTTTAACCCACTGAGCCACCCAAGTGCCCTTCTACCAGACTTTCAAGAAAGAAATATCAGGGATGCCTGGGTGGCTCAGTGGGTTAAAGCCCCTGCCTTTGGATCAGGTCATGATCTCAGGGTTCTGGGATTGAGCCAATCCAGCATCTGGCTCTCTGCTCAGCAGGGAGTCTGCTTCCCTTCCTCTCTCTCTGCCTGCCTCTCTGCCTACTTGTGATCTCTGTCAAATAAATAAATAAAATCTTAAAAAAAAAAAAAAAGAAATATTAGTTCTCTACCAAAAATAGAAGCAGAAGGAATACTTCCTATCTCATTCCAGGAGGCCAAAATTACTTTAATATGAAAACCAGACAAAAACATTACAAGAAAGGAAAATTACAGACTAATATCTTTCATGAGCACAGATACAAAAATATTTAATATTCATATTTAATATTAGCAAATCAAATCCAACAATGTATTATATACATCATGACCAAGTAGGATTCATTGTAAATATGAAGTCTCAGTATTCAAAAACTAATTAATGTAATCCATTGTATCAGCAGGCTGAAGAGGAAAAGTCATATAATCATATCAACTGATACAGAAAAAGCATCCGACATATCAAATATTCATTCATGATAAAAACTCTCAGTAAACTATGAATAGAGGGGAATGTTCTTTTTAAAAAAATATATATTTTGTTTATTTATTTGAGAGAGAGACAGTGAGAGACAGCATGTTAGAGGAGAAGGTCAGATGGAGAAGCAGACTCCCCATGGAGTTGGGAACCCAATGCAGGACTGGATCCCAGGACTCCGGCATCATGACCTGAGCTGACTGCAGTTGCTTAACCAACAGAGCCACCCAGGTGCCCCGAGGGAAACATTCTTAATTTGATAAAGAATATCTACAAAACCTACAGCTAACATCATACTTAATTGTGAGGAACTAAATGGTTTTTCCCCTAACATTAGGAACAAAGACCAGGGAGAACCTCTTTTATCACTCCTCTTCAGCATCATACTGGAAGTCCTAACTAATGCAATCAGACAAGAAAAAAAGGTATACAGATAGAGGAGGAAGAAATAAAGCTATCTTTGTTCACAGATGATTGTTTATATAAAAATTCCTGAATGGACAAAAAAATTTTTTTTCCTGTAACTAATAAGCAATTATAGCAAGGAAACAGATTTAATATCTAAAAAGTCAATTGCTTTCCTATATGCCAACTTGTATACAGGAACAGGTGGAATTTGAAATTTAAAATACAGTATCATTTATACTAGCACAACAAAAAAGAGAAATCTTTAGGTACAATTCTAACAAAGTATGTATTAGATCTATATGAGGAAAACTACAAAATGCTGATGAAAGAAATCAAAGAAGAACCAAATAGATTGAGAGATATTCTGTGTACATGAGTAGGAAGACTCAATATTGTTAAGATGTCAGTTATTCCTAACTTGAGCTATAGATTCAACACAATCCCAATAAAAATCCTAGCAAATTTTGAGATATCAACAAACTGAAATGTTTATATGGAAAGGTGGCAGACCCACAAGTTGGAAGACCAACACTATCCAATTTTGAGACTTACTATACAGCTACAGTGATCAACACACTAATGGTAATGACAAAAGAATAGACAAACAGATCAATGGAAGAAAAACTAGATCAATGGAATAGACTAGAAAACTCAGAAATATACCTACATAAATATAGTGGACTTTGAAAAAGTGGCAAGAACAATTCAATGGAAAAACAGTATAGTCTTTTCAGCAAATGGAGCTGAAGTAAGTAGACATCCACATGCCAAAGGGGGGGGGGGAATCTAGACACAGACCTCACACTTGCACAAAAATTCACTAAAAATAGATCACAAGTCTAAATGTAAAATACAAATAAAATTTCTAGAAGATAACATAGAAGAAAATCTAAATTACCTTGCATTTGGCACTGACTCTTGATAGAACACTGAAAGCAAGATCCATGAAAAAAATATTGCCACATTGGACTTCATTAAAATTGAAAGTTTCATCTCTGTGAAATACACTGTTAAAAGGATGAAAACAGGACACAGACTGGGAGAAAATATTTGCAAAACATGTATGTGGTAAATAACTTGTATTCAAAGTAAAGAACTTGTATCCAAAATATAAAATGAATTCTTAAAACTCAACAATAAAATAACAAGCAGCCTTGTTTAAAAAATGGGTAAAAGATGTGAAGAAACATCTCACCAAAGAAGACGCACAGATGGCAAATAAGCATATGAAAAAGCATCATATATCATTAGGAACTGCAAATCAAAACAATGAGATACCACTAAATACTTGTTAGAATGGCTAAAATCCAAAACACTGACAACACCAAATGTTGACCATAATGTACAGTAACAGGAACTCTCATTCATTGCTGGTAGGAATGAAAAAAGGTACAGCCACTTTGGAAGACAGCTTGTCAGTTTCTTACAAAGCCCAACATAAGACTTACCATATGATCCAGCAATCAGGCTCCTATGTATTTACCCAAATGACTTAAAAACCATGACTACACAAAAATATGCAAATGAATATTTATGAAAGCTTTATTTATAACAGCCAAAACTTAGAATCAACCAAGACATCTTTCAGTAGGTGAAGGGATAAATAAACTGGTACTTCCAGACAATGAAATACTATTCAGAGCTAAAAAGAAATAAGCTAGAGTGCCTGACTAGCTCAGTTGGTAGACTGTGCAACTCTTGATCTTGGAATAGTGAGTTCAAGCCCCACCCTGCGTGTAAAGATTTAAAATAAAATCTTGAAAAAAAAAATAAAAGGAAATGAACTATCAAGCCATGAAAAGACATGGAGGGAAAGTTAAATGCTTATTGGTAGGTAAAGGAAGCTAGCCTGAAAAGGATACGGTGTGTTTCCAGCTAGCCTGAAAAGGACATTGTTGTGATTCCACTATATGAGAAAAGGCAAAACTATTGGGAAAATAAAAAGATCACTGGTTGGGTGCTTGGCTGGCTCAGTCAGTGGAACATGCAACTCTTGATCTCAGGCTTGTGAGTTTGAGCCCCGTAGTGTGTGTAGAGATGACTTAAAAATAAAATCTTAAAAAACAAAAAGATTGGAGGTGGGAGAGGGAAGAATGAATAGTGGAGCACAGGGTATTTGGGGGCAGTAAAACTATTCTATATGTCACTATAGCAAAAGATACATGAGATGATGCATTTCTCAAATCTATAAAACTATACCACATGGTGAATAAACTCTAAACCATAGACTTAATGTATTAATGTAGCAGCATTGGTTCATTAATTATAACAAATGTATTACATGAATGCAACATTTCAATAATAACGGAAACCAGGAAGTAGCTAGACTCCTTGTAATTTCTATGCAATTTTTTTGTAAACCTGAAACTTCACTTAAAAAAAAGTAAGGTCTATTGAATTTTTAAGAGGTTCTTAAAGCTCCAATATCTAACAATGTAAATTAAAGGTGGAGACAAAACTAAGTTTCCAGACTTTATTATTATGGTTAGATTTTAAAAGTGATACTTTTTAATTACAATATCATACTTGAATTACATATGAAAGATCAATGACTTCACATAACTTAAAATACTCTGCAATCATGCAATTCTTTCTGACTTTTGACTATCTAGAAACAGTAGCAGTTATGTGTTATTGGCTGTTTGAGCTATCAAAAGTTATAAAGTAGTTCTTTAATATGTGAAATCAGAACACCTTTGGCCCCGTGAGAGTTGAAAAATGTGATTCATCTGATTTAAAGTTTTTAAACAGAAGTAGTTTGAGAGTTTATTAAAGGTAGTGAAATAGTTTGTGTTTCTCTTAGGTAGAAGATGATAAAGAAAAGCCTTTTTGTATGAATATTTATCTATCTTTAAAAGTGATTGATTTTAATATCCTTTGCTTTAGATATTAAAAGTTATTTTCCTGAAGAAGCTCAATATTTCACATAAAAACTCAAAGAAGAATTTTAAGGCTTTAACAATGCTTTATTTAGGGGCACCTGGGTGGCTCAGTGGGTTAAGCCGCTACCTTCGGCTCAGGTCATGATCTCAGGGTCCTGGGATTGAGTCTTGCATCAGGCTCTCTGCTTCCTCCTCTCTCTCTCTCTCTGCCTGCCTCTCTGCCTATTTGTGATCTCTCTCTGTCAAATAAATAATAAAATCTTTTTAAAAATGTTTTATTTATTTATTTAATTTTTTTTAAATCTTTTTAATTTTTTTTAAAGATTTTATTTATTTATTTGATAGCAAGAGATCACAAGTAGGTGGAGAGGCAGGCAGAGAGAGAGAGAGAGATGGAAGCAGGCTCCCTGCTGAGCAGAGAGCCCGATGCGGGACTCGATCCCAGGACCCTGAGATCATGACCTGAGCTGAAGGCAGCAGATTAACCCACTGAGCCACCCAGGCGCCCTAAAAATGTTTTATTTAAACCTTTGGTACATATAAACATTATTTGCTAAGTTTTAGAAGAACCCATTTTTTCTAGATGAAATAAAAGCTCATAAAAAATCATTTCAGAAATGACAATGCTTTAAAAACTGATGAAAGAAGAAGCCCTTAGGATAGTTATCATTTGTTTTTCTTATACATTTTTAGGCACTCTTCATATATTTGGGACATAAATCCTTTGTTGGATATGCAAATACATTCTCTGTGGCAGGGACTTGCATTCAATGGGAATTTTCATTTAATTTTTTCAAAGAAACTTTTAAAAAGAGAAGATCTTAACTTTTAATGTAGTACAATTTATCAGTTTTAGCTCTTTATATTTGTTTTCATATGACTTGTTTAAGAAATATTTGCCTCTCTCATTGTCATCAAGAAATTCTCTTACATTTTTAAAAATACCTTTACTGTCTTACATTTCACAGTTAGGTTTATCATTGATCATTTTACATGTGATATGTGCCTTGAATCAAGATTTATTTCCCCCATTGTGTTAGGTGAATGATCCATCACCATTTATTAAAGACAGTTTTCTCCCTTACCGCACTATAGTGTAAGATTTGTCATAAATCAGTAGCCAACCATTCATCTATTTTTAAAAATTTTTTAGGGAGAATGAGGCAAGTGGAGGAGCAGCAGGGGGAGAGGGAGAAAGAGAATCTCAAGCAGGCTCCCTGCTCAGGGCAGAGCCCAACATGGGGCTGGCATGACCTGAGTGGAAATCAAGAGTTGGACACTTAACTGACTGAGCCATGCAGGTGCCCCAACTATTCATCTTTTTCTTTTCTCTTTACTGATTTATTTTTATTTATTTGACACACAGAGAGAGAGCGATCACAAGCAGGCAGAGAGAGATGGGAGGAAGCAGTCTCCCCGCTGAGCAGAGAGCCCGACGTGGGGCTCGATCCCACAACTCTGGGATCATGACCTGAGCTGAAGGCAGAGGCTTAACCCACTGAGCCACCCAGGTGCCCCTATTCAACTATTTCTAAACTGTACTGTTCCATTGGTATATTTGCCTATCCTTTATCACTACTACTCTGACTAAATTGTGTCTTCAAAGTAATACTGATCATTACCTGATACAGCAGGTCTTCTCTGTTCTTCTCCAAGAGTCTATTAACTAGTTTTAACCTGAGCATGCCTATATATACTTTAGAATTGTCAAGTTGCACTGCCCAATTGTGGATTGTTATTGGATTTTAAGATCATAGATTACTTTGAGAAATTTGGCATTTTTATAATATTGAGTTTTCCATTTATGTAGCTTTTCTTTTATTCTTCAGTAATATTTTGCATTTCATACCTGGATATTTTTTGCACATTTTAAAAAGATGTGTTTCTATGTATTTCATTGTTTGATGCTATTATATCCACTGGCTCTGTTGTAGCTTGCCCTTTTTGATGCTATTATAAAGGTACTCTTTTAAAATTGTAATATTCTAACCAATTGATGATGTATAGAAGAATGTAAGTAATCTTTGAATATTGACTTTTAGCATTGCTAAGTTTATTAAAATTGCTTATAATTTCTAGTAACAAACCTGGAGGTTTCTTTTTTTCTTTTTTGCCTTTATGCAATGAAGATTTATTTTTTTACTCATATCACAGTCTTGTGGGCTGCAGCAGAAGCTTAGGGATCCAGGCTCCTCAAAGTCAAGTCTGCACAGTCACCAAGGATGAAAGAAGAGCACAGGATTGGCACAGTGGACACTTACATCACTTGTGCTCACACATCTCTGGCCAGGACTGCTCACCTGATCAGCTTAACTGCAAGGTGGGAGTGGGAGGAAGATGTATGTGAGCCCTCATACCTCACAACCTCACCAGAGAGTCTAGCAGGAAGAGAGAAGAGAGGAGAAGGTGCTTGAGACTAATTATTGTCATTAAAAGCCATCCGATGCACAAGAGGGAGAAACACCTAGGAGGGAGTTCATTCATCAGTCCATGCATCTTAAATCCCACAACTGGTGTCAACAGTATTGTTAGTTTGTAGATTTCTTAAATTCTCTTTTTACACAATCATTTCTTCATTTTCATTTCTTCTAATGAAAACTTTCAGTATAATATTGAATAGGAGATTAGTGAACATCCTAATCTTGTTTCAGTCTCAGAAATTTAATGCAATTTCACTATTAAATATGTTGTTAGATACAAGATACAATGAGACTTTTTTTTTGGTAGGTACACCTCATCAAACTAAGTAAGTGTGTGTTCTATTCATAGTTTACTTATCATTTTTATCATGACACATATTGACTTTTATTAAACTAATTTTCTGCACCTATTAGAATAGTCATTATTTTTCTCCTTTGCTCTTTTAGTGTAGTGAAGTACATTGATTTTTCTGCTGTTAAATCAGTCTTACTTTTATCTAGTAACTCCAATTCTGTCAGATACAATTTTTATATATAGCTCTGTTTAGTTTGCAATTTTTTGTTTAGAATTTTATATCCATGTTTATGAATGAAATTGGCTCTTATGTTCTTGTCTGGTTTGGATATATAATTCACACTGGCTTCATAATATGAGCTATTTCCTTAAATGTGGGAATTTTCTAGTTATTTTCACTCTGGATTTTTACCTCTCTCATATTTTGGCTGAGTAATGCTTCTCATCTTTGTTATTTCTCCAGAGCCATCAAGCAGATGTTTTCATTTGTTTTTTCAACTTTCAGATTTCCTCCCCAGTCGGGTTAATTTGAATAGCTTACTGTGTAATTCTCAGACATTTCCTCACTTGGTTTTCATCACAGAAAACCCTGGGCTCTTTACATGGGATATATGTCATCTCTGGTTGTTACCTTAGAAGAAAGAAACTGTGAGCTTTTTTTGTCTTTCAAGAAAGCAGATCTCTAGTTATTACTCCAAAATGTAATAATTCGCTCAGAACCCTAGTCTTTCTTGAGCTGATGTTAAAATGCCTTAGGCCAGTTAATAATTTCACATTCACTGGTGTCTGTCCTGTGCAAGGCACTGTGCAAGGTGCTGATGATACCAGAAAGAATTAATTGCCCCAGATTTCAAGGAGCTTGCTCCTAAAGAGGACATGAAAGTATACTACCATGTATACAAGTATATTGTGATAAGTGGAAAGGCAAAAGTAATCTAGGAGTACCAAAGAGGCAAAGAGGAGGAGAACCAAACTGACACTTGGGGAGCTAGGAAAAGATTCTGGTAAAAGATGATCCTGAACTGAGTAAGAGAATAGGAAGGAATTTGATAAAAGACAGAAGTATGAAATCAGAGTGAGAACCTTATCACCACCTGGTGTTTTTTTTTTTTTTTTAATTTTATTTATTTATTTGAGAGAGAGAGCACAAGTGGGGAGAGAGGAAGAAGGAGATGCAGACACCCCACTGAGCAAGGAGCCCAACTCAGGGCTTGACCCCAGGACCCTTAGATCATGATCAGAGCTGAAAGCAGATGCTTAACTACCTGAGCCACCCAGGTGTCCCTACCTCATGTTTATAAGCCAGGAAATATGGCATATTTTGACTGAGTCACAGAGTTTGGGTGCAGGTGGGAGTGGAGAGTATTGAATTGACCAAGTTAGTTACTTCAGGGGCACCTGGGTGGCTCAGGCAGTTAAGCGTCTGCCCTCGGCTGAGGTCAGGATCCCAGGGTCCTGGAATGGAGCCCTGAATCAGGCCCCTCCTTCAGGGGGATGCCTGCTTCTCCCTCTCCCTCTGCTCCTCTCCTCAGCTTCTTCACTCTATTTCTCTCTCTCTCTCTCTCTCAAGTAAATAAAATCTTTAAAAATAAAGTTAGTTACTTCAGATGTGGCCCTTTTGGGGCCTCCAATATTTTCAGTAAAATATTAAGATGAGAAGAAGAAACACTCACTTGTAAGGTGTCGGCCCATTTTCTGAGGCAGTATCGGCCTGCCCCTCATGCTGCAGGACAGAGGGGCAGGAACTCAGTCCCCTTGACTCAGATTCTTGCCCTATTATCTGACATACTGAGGGAAACCATGAAGCTGCAGGGATGGGAAAAGCACTGGGAAACCAAGTCCTGCTTAGGAAGAAACTGCTTGTTTTTTTAGGCTTTCATCTCAGGTGTGACTTCTCAGACAATGTTCTCTTCTGCCTGGTCAAAAAAGAGAGGGGAAAGTGCCTTCTGATCCTGAGTCACCATAATATCTTTCATGGCCACCACGCTCCAGGACCTCACTGCTCCCTATTTTAGAAAGTTTTGTTTATTGGATAGTGCTCAGTGATTTTAGGTGGAGTAGGCTCTGATTTTATGTGATATCTAACTTTTTTTTTTTTTTTTAATAGGCTCCGCGCCAAAGCTGGGGCTTGAACTCACAACCATGAGTTCAAATCTGACACTCTAGGACATTCTACCAACTGAGCCACTCAGGTGCACCCATCTGATATCTGATACTTAAATAAGAGAACTGTGCCACTAAGTGCCCCAAGATATTTCAGTCTGTGTACAATATGGAACTTAGCAGGCAAAAGTGCACCCGAGAGGAAGATATCCCTCATCCTCCATCATGAACAGATAGAGGCTGACATTCTCCCACTCTCCCCTTAACCATTACTAATTGAAAATATATCCCACTCGAAGCTGGGTCTTGTGTTTTCTCATTTATGGATTTTACATGCCAGTAGCCACTCTTACCAGTCTTGGACTACAGCCTTTTAAAAAATTTGTATTTTTTTGTATGTTTATTTTTTTATTTGACAGGGAGATCACAAGTAGGCAGAGAGGCCTGCAGAGAGAGAGAAGGAAGCAGGCTCCCCGCTGAGAAGAGAGCCCGATACGGTGCTCCATTCCAGGACCCTGAGATCACGACCTGAGCCGAAGGCAGAGGCTTTACCCACTGAGCCACCCATGGGCCCCCCCAAAAATATATTTTAATGTGTGCTTCATGCCCAATGTGGGGCTTGAACTCCTTACCCCAAGTTCAAGGGTCACCCACCCTATTAGCTAAGCCAGCCAGGCACCCTAGGCCATGTAGTTCTTGATTGCTGGTATTAGCACAACTGCAGAGATGAAGCAGAATAACAAAAGCTTTGGTTTCTAATTAATTTCATTATTGAAAGGTAAGCAGTTTTATTTATAACCTGTTTAGAGCCATTTAGCTGCCACTGGGGAGTGTCTGCATTAGAGGATTATATTGATCCAGGCATCAGGAACCCAGTTAGAGACAGTACTTGCTGAGAAAGGCTCCCCAGGGGGTAAAGAGATGGTGAGGTCTGAGGAGAAAAACAGTTTAAAGAGATCTGTGTTGCTCAGTCAGTTAAGCATCTAACTCTTGATCTTTGGGTCCTAAGTTCAAACCCTGTGTCCTACTTACCAAAATATATTATTTTTAAGCAATGGAGGCTTGAATTCACAATCCAGAGATCAAGAGCTAGGATCCCCTCTAGGGATCTTGAGTGGAAATTTCCCTGTTCCCTATTCTTGTCAAATCTAAACAGAAGCAAAGCCTTCATTTGACATAAGATTTTTCTCTCTTGGCATCTGCAATATTTCTGCCTTTATCCGTCAGCTGACTCAAACCAGGCAGCGACAAAAAAAGCATGTGCAGAGAAAATGATAATGAGTGGAGGTGAATACTGAAGTGCATGGACATTATCCATTTTTCTGCTGGCTATTCTGATAGAATAATATACAGATCAAGTGATAAAGTCATGGTACCTTCTTTATGAAGATTCAAAAGAGATGTTAAGAAATCTTCCCCTTGCTTCTGAGATGAGCAGCAATTAGAACCCTAGGGATATGATGAGAGTGGATAAAATTTCAGGCACAATTGTTGATATCTTCATTTCTTGCTAGTCCTGGGGTTATACATATGCTCTAGTGATATCATACATGGTAACACACAAAATCAACACCCTTCAAGTTTCTGTTTATTTTTCTAAAACTGTTCTGCATCCACTGAACTCACTTGATCACAGATCTACTCTACTCTTCTAAAACTCAACCGAGTCCAGTGCACTGGCACTACCAAGAGACCTCCCATGTTTTCTACCCTGACCTCTACCTCAGCCTGAAAGATTGCATGGAATGTTCTATCTACCTCTATTGCAGTTTTCAAGATATTATATTGTAATTATCTGCTCCATCTATCTGATCCCTACAGACACTAAACTGTTTTAGAGCAATACCTTTATTTTAATATCTATTTCCCTGGTACAGTTGCAGTACCTGAGGCAGATTAGGAGGTTATAAAAAAAAAAAAAACAACTGTGAATAAAACATACCTGAACACCAGTCCTAAGGAGTGACAGCTCTTTTGAATCAAATGACATGGATTCTTGAGCTAAGAGGATGCAGGACTTACTATTCCCTTATTGATGAATACCTGTCTCAGTTCATAATTCTCAGAGTACATTTCTTAGCAGACAAGAAAAATAATTCTAAATGTAATGGTGGAAGCATTAGCTCAGTTTATGAAGAGATAGAATTCTAGAATGTCAAAGAGAGGCCAAAGATTCCATCCTTGATTGCATGACTCTGATTTTTGTATATGGTGATATTCAAACCTCAGATCACTTTGTGGAGAAAAAGCTATAAAATCCTCATGTAGATCATCTGTGTGTGCCAAATGGTGTGAACAGAGGAGGACCACTGCTCTTACAACAAGAGCCACAAACCTCCAAGAGGCAAAAAAATGCAGTACAAATAAAACCTGTACAAATAAACAAAACCAGTACAAATAAAACCGAGAAGCAACAGTTGAGACATGAGACCAGCCACCTAAATAGGCCATGGACAGTTATAACAGCCCTCTGAAACTGCATGGACAAAACTGCATTTGCATCCTACAAATGTCAGCTAAAGTGAAGTAGAGAATTGGCAATTTGAAAGTTCTCCAATGGCAATTCTGTACAAATACTACACTAAGCAGGAAAATGAGCAGTTTCTGTCTCTCTAGGTTAAAGTATGTACACAGCATCAGAGTCAGGAACAAAAACACAGAGAGACAGAAAGAAGAGAACAGAATACCACTGGAGGAGAGACAGGGAGTGGAATAGTAAAGTCTTCAAGGATGTCATAGTTGACAGTGACCCCCTACGGTGGCCTATATGTTTGTGTGCCTCCAGGGCTTGCCCTGGGCAGCACCTGTTTGGCCACCTCTTTGGCAGGGATCCATCCATTTGGGCAAATGGGTGCTGATGGCAGAACACAGGGCACAAGTGGTGGGGGCATAAAACTGCAAAGTGCAGAGGGTGGTGAGGGAAGTGGCTGGTCAGGGCTGCTTCAAAAAGCAGAAGCAAGGTGGACTGCTTTGAGCTGCAGGGCACGGGTCTGGTAACTGCGGAGAAAAGGTGCAGGTGTGTTCCCTGGGCGCTGCACACACACAGCTGTAGGAGTTCCTCCCGGAAAGTGATTTCCTGGCTTCAGCCTGTGTTGCTCGGCCTCTGGCACTAGCGGGTGCAGACCTTCATGGGGACCGGCAAAAGCATCAGGCACCTCCTTCGAGCCGGAGTCGAACCAGCGACCTAAGGATGTCCACACACGTGTCTAGTCTACAGTCCTCCGCTCTACCAGCTGAGCTATCGAAGGGTGCGCGGTGTCAAGGCTGAGTCACTGCTCTTTCTGGAAATGACGGGACCAAGACACCCGCCCGCCCCCAGGTGCACTTTGCCCCGGATTGGTCGGAAGTTCCCTTTGAAGCGAGCTAAACACGCGCTGCGACCTGCAGGTAACCAGGCACCCCTTGGCGGCGATTTTCAAGACACGATTTTCAAGGGCCCGGGCTCTCACCTGTTGCCTCCTTTCTCCTCTCCGAGTTCCTTTCCTCAGTGGGAAGGGTCGGGGGGAGAGTGGGCCGGAAAACCGGATTAGTGGGGGAGGGGAAAGGGGTTGGCAAAAAGTTGCGTGAGTTCGGGTGGGGCAGGGTTTGCGGAGCAAATGAAAGGAGAACCCACCCCGGTGGGCCCCGGGCCGCAGGACCTCAGGCTCCGGTGGAGGAACGCTCCCTCTCAGGGCCCTCTGCCCCCTCCTCCAACCCAGGCTTTTGACGTGCCCGCTCCATCCCCACCCCACCCACCCATGCACCCGCCCAACACGCACCAAACCCCGCTGCCCCCCAGGATGTCGGCTCACTTTCGGCGCGGGGTCACCCACCGGGAAGTGATGGGAGAAGCTCTGGGGCTAGGCGGGGAGACCACGTCCACCGAGCCCGGGCGTCGCGGCCAGTGTGGCTCCCCTCCTCCCGCAGCTCCTGTCCTGGGCGCCCCTCCTCTGCGCACCGACCCGGATTCCTTTGGCAGGGGCGGCTGCTCGCTGAAGTAGCTCAGGGTTCTGTGGGCTTCCCGGAGGCGCCCGGAAGACAAGAGGGGCAGAGATGCTCGGTGTGATCCCAGGTGGACTCGTTTGCTCTGGGTCACGTCTTTCACAGACATTTCAGATCCCACCTGGTTTGAGCTCGCCTTCCCCTGAACACCTCACCCAGCCAGCGAAGGTCCCCCAGAGACCCCGCAAGCCATCTCCAGTGCCCTTGCCTGGAGCGAGTGTGTGATCACCTCCCGAGTGTGTATCTGCACCTGTGAGGAGTGGGAGAGGGGCAGCAATTTTTGTGAGGTACCATGCAGGAAGGGTCAGCCTGGAAGACAGGGGCTCACCCTCCAGTGTGCTGCTCACCAGAGGCCACTGCCCCCCCTGACCACACCCTCCGACTAGATATTTCCCCAAAGCTAGGTTCCCAAAGATTCAGCGCCTCCACGTGGCATTCAAGGTGCATAACCAAGAAGGCCTACATTTCTACCTGTTCCCTCTCCACTCATCTCTGCAGATGGTGACATTCAATGCTGGTTGTTCTCCGTGGCTGCAGAACTATAGGCTCCTCATGAAGTCACTTGTGGGGTCATGATGACACTGCCTCCTGGACCAGTACAGACTCTACCAACTCAGGCTCAATGGGAGTTAGCACTGAGACAGTTGAGATTGCAGAGGGACAGAGGGACGGGGAGCAGCTTGCCAATAAAGGAAGATATGTGGGGATACACAGTCCACAGTTTATGAGTCAGAGACAGAATGGAAAAAGGTACTTGTGGGCTCAGGGGTCAGGGGAGGGCAGGGCTTCAGAGAGCCACATTCCAATCAGGGATCTGCTGCAAGTCCTCTCCGTGATGCACCTCAGCTGTCCATCAAGTCTCTGGACTGTCCTTCCACATGAGAGAAGAGTGCAAGGGCCACTGCCTTGTACTCTTCCCGGCACCCAAACTCCCCATCCCATCGTCCTAGCCTCAAACCCCTGTAACCTGGCTCTGCCCTTTGGCAAAGCCCTGATCTTTTCTATTTTGTGGAAGCTTAACCCATTTCCTCCTGGGTGCTTTCTGACTGTGGCACCTCATCTGCTTCTTGGGGGTGGATAAGGCAGGGGAAAATGCTGCCCATTTAGCCTTAAGTGGTCAGCACCCAATTTAGCAAACTGGTTAGAATCCACAAGCCAATGGCCTGTGTGAGGAGGTAAGTGGATGACCGCTGCTACCTATATTACCAGTCCCAACCCCCACTCCCTCTACACTTCTGCTCCCTGCCTTTGCTGCCTACGGCTTTCATTCTCAGGGCTCTGAGTTTCATCTGTGTCTGTCCTTTTGCTTTCAAACTCCCTTTCTTTCACCCTGTTTCTCTGTCTCTCTCTTTATCTCTATTTCTCTCTCTCTCTCACTCTCCATCAGAAGTTGCAGGGGAATCTGTGCAAGGTGTGTTTACCACCATGGTAGAGAGGGTGAGCAGTCATTGCTCTTTCAAAGGAACCAAAGCCCACCTGCAGCCAGAAGAACTGGTGTGAAGACATGTGAAATGAAGTTCACCAACGGCCACCGCCCTGTCTTCATACTGACAGCCAACCTGAATGGGCCCCTGAAGTTCTCGTGGTGACCATCAAGGCCCACTGAGAGCCCTGCTCTCTTTTGCTCTTGCCAGTGTCAGCCTCCCTCCGTACAGGAGGAAAGTTGGCATGGGCTTGGAAAAGCTCAGGGTAGAGTTCCCTCCCACAGCTGGGTAAAGCACAGTGGAAAGACAGTTTCCTGTCTCTGTAGGCCTCTGTATTTGTAAGCCATTTGAGTTGACCAGGAAGGAGACCTACAGTGGGAAAAAAAAAAAACCCTGAAGTACCCGCAGACAGACAGGCAGAGAGATAAGAGACAGAGTCCGAGGTTGGGCTAGACAGAAGTGAGACAGTAAGCATCCTAGGAGGAAGCTGAGAAGGGGACTGAGACAGAGATTGGGGGGGGGGGGTTCAAGAAAGATGCCGTGGTTGTCCAGGACTCCAGTGATGGCCTGTGTGCTTCTCAATCTCCAGTGGCTTGTCCTGGGCAGCTCCTGTTTGCCCACTTCTTTGGCAGTCTGTTTAGCAAACCAGTAGTGGTGGATCATGGAGCTGGAGCACTGGGTGCATAAAGGGGGAAAGGGCATGGAAGGACCGGGCTGGCTGGCTAGGACTGCTTGATAAAGCATGAGTAACAAGCAGGCTGTTTTTGAGCTGCCGGGCACAGGTCTGGTAACTGCAGAGAGATGGTGCAGGTGTGTTCCCTGGGCGCTGCACACACACAGCTGTAGGAGTTCCTCCCGGAAAGTGATTTCCTGGCTTCAGCCTGTGTTGCTCGGCCTCTGGCACTAGCGGGTGGAGACCTTCATGGGGACCGGCAAAAGCATCAGGCATCTCCTTCGAGCCGGAGTCGAACCAGCGACCTAAGGATGTCCACACACGTGTCTAGTCTACAGTCCTCCGCTCTACCAGCTGAGCTATCGAAGGGTGCGCGGTGTCAAAGCTGAGTCACTGCTCTTTCTGGAAATGACGGGACCAAGACACCCGCCCGCCCCCAGGTGCACTTTGCCCCGGATTGGTCGGAAGTTCCCTTTGAAGCGAGCTAAACACGCGCTGCGACCTGCCGGTAGCCAGGCACTCCTTGGCGGCGATTTTCAAGACACGATTTTCAAGACACGATTTTCAAGGGCCCGGGCTCTCACCTGTTGCCTCCTTTCTCCTCTCCGAGTTCCTTTCCTCAGTGGGAAGGGTCGGGGGGAGAGTGGGCCGGGGGCCAGAAACCGGATTAGGGGGGAGGGGAAAGGGGTTGGCAAAAGGGTTGCGTGAGTTCGGGTGGGGCAGGGTTTGCGGAGCAAATGAAAGGAGAACCCACCCCGGTGGGCCCCGGGCCGCAGGACCTCAGGCTCCAGTGGAGGAACGCTCCCTCTCAGGGCCCTCTGCCCCCTCCCCCAACCCAGGGTTCTGACGTGCCCGCTCCATCCCCACCCCACCCACCCATGCACCCGCCCAACACGCACCAAACCCCGCTGCCCCCTAGGACGTCGGCTCACATTCGGTGCGGGGTCACCCACCGGGAAGTGATGGGAGAAGCTCTGGGGCTAGGCGGGGAGACCACATCCACCGAGCCCGGGCGTCGCGGCCAGTGTGGCTCCCCTCCTCCCGCAGCTCCTGTCCTGGGCGCCCCTCCTCTGCGCACCGACCCGGATTCCTTTGGCAGGGGCGGCTGCTCGCTGAAGTAGCTCAGGGTTCTGTGGGCTTCCCGGAGGCGCCCGGAAGACAAGAGGGGCAGAGATGCTCGGTGTGATCCCGGGTGGACTCGTTTGCTCTGGGTCACGTCTTTCACAGACATTTCAGATCCCACCTGGTTTGAGCTCGCCTTCCCCTGAACACCTCACCCACCCAGCGGAGGTCCTCCAGAGGCCCGGCAAGCCATCTCCAGTGCCCTTGCCTGGAGCGAGTGTGCGGTCGCCGCCTGAGTGGGCGACAGGTATATCTGCGCCTGTGAGGACAGGGATAGGGGCGGCTCCTTGGAGCCCGTGCTGCTCTCTCTGTGCGGCACCAGGCAGGTAGGGTCAGCCGAGCAGGATCTGTAGTTTTGCATGCTCTGGTCATCTCACGCTTTCCTGCAACCCTCTCTTACTTACCCTTTTGGGAACAAGCTTCACTTTTGAGCACAGGTATTTTGCCATAGTGAAATGTGACCATGGATTTTAATTATTAATGAACCGTCAAAATTGTCTCATTGATTGCAGCAAAATATACTGCAGCAGTGCACGTTGTCACTATAGGAGAAAAGAGTGGATGGAAGGCAGTTAGAATATATATGGGAACTTTCTCTATGTAGTCTGTGCTTAATTTAACATAAAACTCCCCAATATAAAGTGTTTAAATTGAAAAAATCAATAAATTCATTTGGTTTGTGGTTATTTATTTACATATATGCTGAACTATTCCCCAAAATATTAAGAATAACAAGGTATAGAATATAAAATGTCGATGTTAAAATAATGAGTGGTCAATCCTGAATGTCTAACCATAATCTTACAGGAGTTTTATTAGGGAAAACTCTGGTAAATGTAGTTAAAATAAAGGTAGTTAATCTGAATTATCGGGAACTAATTCACACAATGATATAGTCCAATCATAGATGAGCAGGATGCTCAACACTGACACATTCTGGATACATATCAGGACACTAAAAATAGAATACTAAATATTAATGGATTCTAGAGAATGAGAATGTTTTTATCTATGTAAGTAGAAAATTATATTTCACATCAGATTTTTGTAAATACTAAGTATAAAAATGGTACCTTTTCAAAAGTCTAAGGGAATTTCATTTTTATTGTCATTTTATCAATTTTCATGTAAAGTAAATGGTGACATACAATAATCATAATCATTATCCAAATTCAGCAATCTCCAGGGCTTTACTGATTTCTTTATTTGTCCCTTTTTCTTCTATTTTCTTTTTAAAAACAGACTCCATACCAGATGCGGGGCTTGAACTCCCGATCCCAAGATCAAGGGTCCCATGATCCCAAGATCAAGAGTCCCATGTTCTATCAACTGAGCCAGACAGGGTCCCCCTTTCTATTTTCTTTTATATGAAGTATGATGAAGCAAATCTAGGTGTCATTTATCATCACTATTTACATTTCAGCATGATTCTCTAGTCATATGAACATTTATTGCATATCCACAAATTTATACCTAATAAAGTTAACATTCAGTCTTTTGTACTTTAATATATAGTGCATATTGAAATTTCCCGATTTTCTCAAAATGGCACTTAAATAGGTTTTTAACCTAATCAAGAGTGAAACAAACTTTACACATATATCTGATTGCATTGTCTTTAAGCCTCCTCTCTTTTAGATCAGTCTCTCTCTGTTTCTCTCTCCTTTTTCTTCTCTCTGCCAATGAGATATTAAAGAAATTGAATTAGTTCTTTCAGACAATGTTGTACATTCCTTTTTTGTCTAATGCTTTCTTTCATTATAATTTATTCTGCTCTTTCATTTCTTGAAAGTAGAACATTAACTGTTAATGCTTGATTAAGTTCAGGTCAGAATTTTTACAAAAGTACTTCAGAAGAAATTCAATGTACTTCTCATATTGAGTATCCCCTCCAGGGGCAAATAAACATTCAATTTTAAATGTTAATGTTGGTCAGTGGGCTCGCATATACAGAGCTTGACCCTTCCAATGTAAATTCCTTCATCAACTTACTGTTAAACATTAATATCTTCAAAGCTAAATCATGATTTCCAATGTTATATTTCTTCCATATTCATTAGCTAGATTTCCTCTTCATAGAACTTTTATTCACCAAGTAGAGCTACTTAGTTATCTTACATAGAATTTACTTATAATAGGTAAAGACAATGCTTGATTCTTATCCAAGAATTGCCAAATTCCTGATCAAATAATTTTCTCCCTACTTATTCCCACTGGTGATCAATGAGTTGTTTTTCTTACCGCATGTAAAAGAACATTATGTGTTGTTATTTTCAATGTATTGCAGTAAGTATTCCTTTGGTCATCAGTTTGTTCCATCTCTGGTCAACGGAAATTTGTTGGCTCCTGAGAACTTTTGATATGGTCCAGGAGTTTCAGAAATTCTTGCTTTCTTGCCAAGTCTTCATGTATGTCTCTTGTCCCAAATCTGAAATCAGCTACTCATCTAAGAAGCTGTAGTTCTCTTTAATCAGAATGGTTTTTAGAGATCACAATATTTCAGTTATTTCATAGAGCAGCAATTCTCTTTTCTCTGTAAACTATAGAAAAGGCATATATATATAATTTTTTTTCCCAGTGGGAATCAGTAACATATGCCCAGCGGGATTGTGAGGATGTCCCTCATGAATCAGAATCAGACACCTGCTGTAGATCGCATTTTTTGTACTGACTTTTTAGTATGTAAGGGAAATTTAAAGGATGGATTTTTTATTTAAAAAAAAATCAAAGCATTGGCAGTGGTAGAATTTAAACTCACAAATCCAAGAGACTGTAATCTTAAACCCTGGGCACTGGACCACTCTGCCACATTATCTCATACTTAACCTCTTCACTTACTTTCACATTTTATAAACTAGATGGAGATGGTGGAGTTGAGTATCACCATTTGTTTGAGAAAATAATTTTTTGCATTCTAGAAAGTGAAATCCCTGAGGACCAGCCTTGCCTCCGAGAGCCAAGCACAATCCTGGGCAAAAAAAAAAAAAGGCACTCACTAATTTGTTCAAGGAGCATACATCTTGATCTACGTCACCTCCTAGGAGCGTTGGAGGGGAGGCAGTAGGGAGAAAGGAAATACCCATTCCCACAGGCCACCCATGCACCCATATTTCAGCTCTTTACACCACTCATTAGCATGATACTAAGAGACCTAGAAAGAGCCCCGTGGAGACTCAGAGTGACCGTGGGTATATAAGGTGAGCCTTGTATCTGATCCCCTAATTGGGGCCAGAATGTACTATTTTTATTTGATAATGGGATCATAATAACAGCAAACCAGTAGGCTGTTGGAAATGATCCTACAGAAGAGAGAGGAAACAACTGTTTGAAAGAATATTCTTGGGTAAGCAACTGAGGATGGCATCTAGAGCACAGAAGGCAGAGATGGCTT
This sequence comes from Mustela nivalis, assembly GCF_964662115.1. Classification (NCBI taxonomy): domain Eukaryota; kingdom Metazoa; phylum Chordata; class Mammalia; order Carnivora; family Mustelidae; genus Mustela; species Mustela nivalis. The sequence goes on from NC_139025.1 coordinate 95,896,646, forward strand.
ACCTAGGATCTCGCATAGGTCATCCACAGCAACAAGACGCAAAGAGACACTCAGAAGCAGGTTAATGGGGACCTTAGCGGTTTTCCTATGGCTGCTTCTGTTTTCTCAGTGAAATAGAAAGCAGAGGGTGAGAATGTATAAGGAGGTGGTGGCTGTTTTGAGGACACAGGAGAAGGGATGAAAGAACAGTCTTTAAGAATGTATACTAAATTAAAAAAAAAAAGAAAAAGAATGTATACTAAAAGGCTTATGAAAAACAGTAAGACTGGCATGCTAGAGACCACTGCAATGAATTTAAATTGAGGCCACTCCAGCATCACTGTTTCTCTCCATTTTAGTGCAGCTAGGTGAGTGCAGGGACTGAATACATTCTTAAGTAAGGATTATGATTTTTTGTTAAGTGGGTATGCTTAAGCAAAAGGGGGACAACCACACTCAAAGTCCTAGATCAAGAAGCCTCCAGAAAACTTGAAGTTTCTCTTCATCATTCTTTTAAGGACTCGAGGCACCTCCATTTCTTCACTTCCTCCTTGAAATGAAGTTTCCCTTTCTGCCCAAAGGCTCTCTCTCCTTCACAGCCTCTCTAAAGAGACACAGAAAGGGGCAACTCTTCCATTGAAATTGGGTTACTGTGGACACCAAATCTCACCCATCCACTCTTCAGGGCTCCCAAACCACACGCACGGATCAGGAAGTTCGTACAGTTCAAGAGATGAAAATGTCTAATAGGAGTTTGGATTTGAGGTGGAAACCTTCTTCAGCTCTTTGAGAGCAAGCATGAGTGAACATTCCAAGTTAGTTGTCAGGGATTCCGGACTTAAATCTGCAAGAATTGAAATACCTCCCTCCTCCCGTGAGTATTGCCTCCTTGTTGACAGTTTCACTCAGACCCTCTCCTTCCTTCTCGCTTCCAGGCACAGAAAGGAGACCTGGAGGTAAGGGGAGACACTGCATCGAGAGACCAGAAATGGGGCTTTGGAGTGGGGAGGCAGAAAAGGGAGCAGGGAGGCTAGAGCTAACATGCCAGTGGGGACCTGGGGACAAAGGAGTCAGCTCTGAAGTTGCTGGTATACGCCAGTGATAGTACACCCCCACGGGTCTGAGCTCTGCGCTCTGACCAAAAGAGATACTGTGTGATGTTTGCTCCTCAACTGGGTGCAAAGCTTCTTTGCGTTTCCATTTATGAGGGGGAAAATGTAAAACAGAAAAACACTCCCTGTCCCTTCCTAGCCCTTACATCAATCCTCCTATCAATGCATGTGTGACAGCTTACTTCTGTGGACACACGCACCACTGTGAAGTCTTAAATTTTTTTTTTTTCTGGTCTCCTAGCCTCCTGGTGAACTTGGTCTTTGAAGATTTATATAAAAGCTTTGCCAAATGGCAAGACTTTCCAGAGGCTACGTAGCTGCAAAACAGGGACCTTCTGCACTCCGACAGATCTGAAAGACAACCCTCCATGATCCTCGTGTACTCACCCACTCAACCCACACCCAATCCTGTGCTACCCTATCAAGTTATTGGAATATTTGTTCCTCATCTTTTGACCTCAGTTCCTCAACTGGCAAAAATCCTGCTTGGCAGCGGTGGGATTCGAACCCACGCCTCCGAAGAGACTGGAGCCTTAATCCAGCGCCTTAGACCGCTCGGCCACGCTACCACTTGGGGATGGCTGGTCTGCCTTTTTTTTCTGATAGTAACTTTCTTTACATCTCAGCTCTATCACATAGATTTGTGTTCTAAAGTCCTAACCTTAAGAGCAAGTGGGGTGGGGGGCGTTGGGAGAACAGCAGGGCTCATCGCAAAAGCTTACTTCCCTTGTAGGCTCTGGATTGTTCATCTCCCACCCAGGGCTAACAAGAGGAATATTTTACTGAGAGAATGCAATTTGAAACACAGTAGAAAACTGTGGGTCTGTTGCAGGTGCCGAGTATGTTTTATTTTTATTGGCTTCCTCCCCCTCTTGCTGCAGATTTCTAAGGAAGATAAAGGAAGAGTCAAGCTAATTAAGGCGTGACTTATCAAATGGAGATTTAAGGTATTTGCAAATGCTTGAACACTAATTAGAGCTGGAGTCTGACCAACAAACTAAAGATGCCAGTGGAACGCTACAGTCCTTCCTTTTACCAGATGAGATATCAAACAGTTCACACTTGCGGCTCTGCTAAATTATTTCTTCTGAGAACACAAAGCCCGTATATGGTTTTATACTCTATTCCTAAAATACTGGGAGATGTCTCCTTTCTGTTCTCAGAGAGAAAGGGTAGATGCTCATTCCTTTAGAATTTGACTGTTTGGGGACTTTAGGGGTCTCCCAGATCACCACGTGGACATCTCAGCATTGCAGTACCGACCCTCTGAGACTGCTCTTGCTGCTCCAGAACTTGTGTGGGGAAACGCCCAGGTGAGCAGAGACAGCAGCACTTAAGTTCCCTGCGAACAAATTCTGTCAGTCTCAATGCACCCGTCACAGCCATGCCCGGGCCCCTGGAAGGAGCATCCTCTCCAGACCTTCCTCTAAGCCCAGTGACACCATGTGCTCATTTTCCCCTGAAAGACGTTTTAGTGATAAGTGACAGGAAAAAGTCCCACAGCTGCACAGACGCCGGACTGGGGCTTCCAATCCCTGCAGCTACCCTCTCCCATCTGGCAGATTTCACAATCTCAGAATATTCTGCCCCTGTTTATAAGTCACCTTCATTTCATAGCTGATGCCTTTTTTCAAAAGCACTCAGGTTTGGTCCGGTTTTTGACCCTGCACATCACGTCCAAAAGGATTCCTATTGTCCCTGGAGCCATAGTTCTTAACTCGATTCATGAGAAGCACATGTGGAATTATTAAAATTTCTCACATGGAGGCCGTACTCTAGACCGATGACACCCTGATCTCTAGCGGTGGGATCCAAGCCTCGGTGTTTTATAGTTTCCCAAGTGCAGACAACAGAGAAAACCAGTGCCTGAGGAGATTTCAACAAGCCTTCGTATACCTTTTGAGGACAGCTCACTTGTCCTGCGGGTCTCGTCAGAGTGGCTGAAGACAGAGGCTATTTTCTCGGGACACCTGCTGTGACACAGCCAAGAAAGGTCCTGGGGGGGGGGCAATGCCTGGGTGGCAGTTGCCAAATGCTGCTTGGCTACCATTACCAGACCACAAGCCACACAGCACGTGGGTTGCAAAGGACCGCAGATTACAATAAGAAGCCACATATAGGAAGGACTCTTCCCGAGTCCTTCTGCTTGTCTTTCAGTCTGGTGTTTTTATGCATATCGAGTTGAACTAAATCGTCTCACTCCCTTATCTCCTCCTGCACACCTGAAAGGAGCTCTGGACTGAACGCCTTAGTTTTAAGAACAAATACATCCCTGAATGACAGCTGAGAATGGGGTTTCCAGTACACGGTAGTGTGGATCTTAAATGGTTCATTTAATCCTCGGACGCTGACTATCAGTATATTCTAAAGTATTGACTTTTCCGTGGCCTTTTACACAGTTTAAGGAAGAGGTGGGACAGAGAAACCCCTCCCAAAGCTTCAGCCCAGGAATCTGGGAGACTGTCGGAGACCCAGAGCCAGAGCCACTGGAGCCACTCTCAGAGCGATCTGCATCAACACTTTAGAGATTTTCCAGGTTAGGAGAGACTAATGGTTATTGTGCAGGATAAATCCGGGGTTGGGGGCGGGGGGCGTTGTAGCTGCGGCTGCCTCCAAACTCAGACGCGCAGGCTTCATCTTTGCAGATTCTGTTCCTGTCTCGTGGCGGGTGGGGCGGGCGGAGCCCCGGGCTTTGTTTCTGAGTGCAGCGGCCTGGGGGGGATGAGTTGTAATTACTTGAGCCTGGGGGCTAGTATCTGTTACTTCCTTCTGCGGGTTTTGTTGATTGTGGATCAACAAAATGACGGCCTCTCTTAGAATAATACAATAAGAAACTGTAACTCTGGAGTTAGCGAATCTGGCAGTGGCTAAAATGTGAAATCCAGTCCCCTCCCCACCTAGTTGAATAGCTTTAGCAAGTTGGATCCATAATATTTAAAATAACAATATATCTGAATCCAGTGGTATTTATCCCAGAAGAGTAAAGTAGGCTTAATACTCAAAATCAATGTGATTTATTATTTCAACAGACTAAAAAGAAATATCATATGATCTTACTAAAAAAAGCAGACAAAACATTTGACAATGTCCACTTTCATTCCTGACACAAACCCTCAGCAAATTAGGAAAAGAAGGAAACTTCCTCAACCTGATAAAGGGAAGCTATGAAGAACTTCACACTTAATGACAGAAGACAGAATGTTTTCCCTGTAAGACTGGGTGCAAAATGTAGGCATCTGCTTTCATCACTTTTGTTCAACATTGTTCTGGGGATTCTTGCCCAATCAATAATGGAAAAAAATTGAAATAGAAGGAATCCGGGTTTAAACAAACAAGTATTTCTTATTCCAAGAAAATGTGAAAGGCTATGTGAAAATCTTACAGAACCTACAGAAAGCTGTAATAAGTGAATTTAGCAAAGTTGTTGGATACAAGGTAAATATTAAAATTAATTGCATTACTACTGTTTATACTATATCTACATATGTATAATTATACCTAGCAGTGAACAATCAGAAATTGAAAATTTAGAAAGCAATTCAATTTACAACAGAATAATTAAATATGAAATACTTAGGGATAAAGTATGTCCAATATTTGTACACACACACAAATGCTGAGATGGATGGAAGAAAACCTAAATACAAGGAAAATCTTTTCACATTTGTAAATGAGAAGACTCAATATTGTTAAGATATAAATTATTCCTAAATTGATTTACAGATTCAGTGTAACTCAATCAAAATAACAGCAAGACTTGGTTTTTATTTATTTTTAAGACAAGTTTTTATTTTAAAGAACACTTATTTTAGTGATCTCTACACCCAGTGTGGGGCTTGAACCCACAACCCCATTATCTAGAGTCACTTGCCTTCCAACTGAGCCAGCCAGGCACCCTTGGTTTTGTTTTGTTTTTAGAAATTGACCAGCTGATTCCAAAAATTCCCATGGAAATTCAAAGACATAGCATGCCAAAAACAACTTTAAAAGAACAATAAAGTTGGAGCAAAGTCACTCTGCCTGGCATCAAGATTAAAAGCTACTATAATCAAGACTATAGTATTGGCATTAAAATATGAAAAGTAGATCTATGGAACAGGAGTACAGAGATAGAACCACAAATAATATTATCAATTAATGGTTGACAAAGTTTCAAAGGCAATTCAGTAGAGAAATGTGACCATTTCAAATTTATTTTTTTATTAAGTTTTTAAAATTTTAAGTCCAGCATGGTTAACATACAGCATTATATTAGTTTCAGGTGTACAATATAGTGATTTAACAATTCTATACATTATTGAGTGCTCATGATAAATGTACTGTTTAAGAAGGTAAGCTTTTCAACAAATGTTAAAAAAACAGTTTTGATCCTTACTTCACATAAAAAATGAACTCAAAATGGATCATAAATCTAAACCACAAAATATTTAGAATGAGGGGCACCTGGGTGGCTCAGTGGATTAAAGCCTTCGGCTCAGGTCATGATCCCAGAGTCCTGGGATCGAGCCCCACGTTGGGCTCTCTGCTCAGGAGGGAGCCTGCTTCTCTCTCTCTCTCTGCCTGCCTCTCTGCCTACTTGTGATCTCTGTCTGTCAAATAAATAAAATTAAAAAAGATATATTTAGAATGAAATCTTTGTCACCTTTCATCAGGGAAAGATTTTTTTTTTAGATGCAGCACCACAAGCATGATCCATAAAAGAAAAACATGATTAATTGTACTTCAACAAAATTAGAAAACTTTGCCCTTCAAAAGTCACTGTTGGGGTATTGAGAAGACCAGCCACACAGTGGGACATGACAGTTGCACCCTCAGTCTTTAAGGATGATTTTGCCTCCAATGTCCAAGGGGACATTGATAATGCCTGGAAACATTTTCAGTTTTCATAACTGGGACAATATTACTGATATCCTGTCATAACTAGGACAATACTACTTCTACTAAACATCCTACAATACACATGACCCCCAATCCCCGCAGTAAAGATTTGTCCAGTCTAAAATGTCATCATTGTTGAGGTTGACTAGAGTAAGAAGCCAGATGGACAGTCTGAACTCTTGCCTCCTTTAGGGCACAGGACAGTCAAGTTCCATCACCATTTACTAGAATGAGCCCATTACTCCTTCTTGAAGTCTTGAGGAGGGGACAGTGCCTCAACATAAATCTGTAAGCAGTATGTATTCAAATCTGTATATATGTATCCAAATCATGCCCAATTCATCCTCTGGGTACCAAAGGCTGTACACATACATGGGGCAGGAAAAGCATTGCCCTCAAAGGACAGAAAGTGAGAATGTTTCTTAAAGAGCTATAATTCTGACTTCAAACCCATCCTAGGACTCTTTTCCGGCTAGGTAGGAGTCCGGATGTTTTTCCTTGCCTGGCTAAGACTGGTTATTGAATCACTTCCCTGACCTGGTGAGCAACTGCCTCCTTCAATTATTATCTTCCTGACTAACACACATCTTTGCTGTCCTTATGGTGGGCTTGGAGGGAGAGGCAGAAAGGGGGTGGGAGGCAGGGAAAGGGGTGATGTAGTAGCTGTGTGGACACCAGAGGCAAGTGGAAAGGGAAATAAGAAGGAACACCCTATAGGTGACCCATTAAGGGTCTGGGAGGAAAACACCAGGTACCACTTTGGGTGCTGGGTTTGACTGTCTGAATTTGTTACTTCAGCTCTGAGTAGGATTGCCGAATGTTTTTGAGTTAACTTTTAGGAGCAAACGGTGTGACAAGGGCTCACTTCACTCCCTGATGCCCTCTATGCCCCACCTTAACTTTTACTGCGCTTTCAAGGTTATGTCAAGATTCCAAAACTATCTCCACTCTCTAGAGTGCCCCAGGTTAAATGCCATCTTTTTGGCAAGCAACACCTATTCTCTCCCTTAAACAGAAAGGAGGTCGAGGATCCTGAGGAGTGTGTCTTCTAGAGATCCGCTTGACTTACGAGCTCCACGCCGGTAAACTGAGTCACTCGTTCACTAGTCCCATTCCGTCAGTCTAGAGCCAAGTGTTCAGAAAATTCAGATACTGCGTTTTGAGATTTGGCCAAATGCCGCAGGAATCTACACTTTTATTTGAAGGAAAGATGAAGGTTACGACTATTTAGAAACAAAACTCTGGCAGCGGTGGGATTCGAACCCACGCCCCCGAAGAGACTGGAGCCTAAATCCAGCGCCTTAGACCGCTCGGCCACGCTACCAAACCTACAGGGGAGTTTTGCCTGCACTTCCTAGCTATATCTCTCGGCTGGTTTTTTTCAGTGTTGTCTTCTGAACCCCCAACCTGAGACCAAGAGTGTAGATATTGCCAAAGGACCCTACGGAAGAAATTCTTCCCCTCCTCCTCAGCTCCATTGGACCCAACCTGGATCCGCCCAACCGGAACAGCTCTTCTCACTCCAGAAACTGAAGGGAAAATTCTTTAAAACCATCCGCTCCGGAAGCGAGGCCCTTGGGATCCAGAACGTAAGCGCACTCCGAAGTGAGGGGTCGCGCCAGCTTCCTCCTGGCGCCCAGAAAGCGCTCAACAAGTGTTTACGCCACGGAGGAATGAATTCCTTTTGTCTTCAGATAGCTTTGGGGTGGGGGTAAGGGGGGTAAAAGGTCGTGCTGGGCGAGTAAGGAAGACCAAAGCTGAAGTCAGCGCTAAATTTTGAGTTTGATACTTTTCAGTTCCGAAGCCAGAAAAGAAGTCTTGGCCCTCCAGGAAGCGTGGGACGTGAGTTAAAAGGATCAAGAAAAAAGCTTGACTGCTGCTTCCCTTTTGCTCTTTGAGACCCAACCTCAGAGAGGCGGTGCCAGTCTATGCCCGCTCCCTAGTGTTGGCGGAGCGGAGTCTTCAGAGGCTTCCTCCCCGGATTCCGCTTGGTGGAAGAGGGGAAGCCTTTCTCAGGGTGGATGGACTCCTGCGGCTGGAAATCCTTCAGTACCTTTCTTTAGAACCTATAAGGCTTCCTCCCAGAGAGGTTCCCTTTCTCCTGCGCATTTGTAGCCACTTGGCGGCTGTTACTACTGGCGACTGGGGAAGGCGATGGCAGGAGAAGCCCTCACCTGGGGACAGAGCCCAGACCCTGAGCCCACACTGGTGCTCCTAGCACCCAGGATTCCTGAGAATTCAGCGTGCTCCCGCTGCTCATTCTCCCCAGAAGCCCAAGCCTGCCGGCCCCGGGTGAGGAGCACGAGCGCAAGGCCAGAATGGAGGAGAAAACCAGATTCTCACCTCCTCTCCTCTTGATACAGAGAATAGTAGTCACGTCTCGGTTCTCCATACCTGAGCGTTTCTTAGGTCCCACCAAACTTGGATTTCCATGCACCTTATATGAAAAGAATTCTTGCTCTTTTTGACTGCAACCAAGTGGAAAGTACAGAACGCCAATATGCTGATGTGCCTCTTTTGCTAGCATGTGACAGTAACAGAAAATGTAATTCACAATTAGTACCTAGATTTCAGAGAAAAACAGGTGCCTTTTGAGATCCTGCAATTCTGCTCAGTATTCAGAGAAAACTACCAGATTATAAATACAGTTTTCTATTTCTCCTTAGTTCTGTCAACTTATGCTTCTTATATACCTTATTCTTAAAAAAAAAAAAAGATTTTATTTATCTATTTGTCAGAGACAGAGAGAGCGCACAAAGAGGGGGATCGGCAGGCAGAGGGAGAGGGCAAAGCAGTCTTCTCACTGAGCAAGGAACCCTATGCACAGCTCCATTCCATGACCCTGGGATCTTGACTCAAGCTTTCCCAGAGCCTAAGGCAGATACCTAACAGACTGACCCACACAGGCATCCCTTATATATATCTTATTCTTACAGTGCTTCTTCTATTTGCTTTTTGTATTATGTTTTTATCTTATAAAACCTGTATCTTTTTATCTTTACATCTTATAACAAGCTGTGTTATTAGATACATAGAAATTCAGGAATATTGTGGGGTTTTAAAAGAGAATTTGTTAGGACAGTTTCAGATTCATAGCAAAATTGAGTAGAAAGTACAAAGAATTCCCATATACCTCCTGCTCCCACATATGCACAGCTTTCTCTGCTATTAACATCCCACACCAGAGTGGTATATTTGTTACAATCGATGAACCAACACTGACACATCATTCTCACCCAAAAGCGTAGTTTACATTAGGGACTTTGGTGGTTTCATGTGATTTTTAGGATTGTTTGTTTCTATCTCTGTAAAGAATGACATTGGAATTTTGATAGGGATTACCTTGAACCTGTAGATCACTTTGGATTGTTTGGACCCAAAACTATGGGTCCAATAAAAACTGTTAAACAGCTTTAATTCTTCCAATTCATGGACACCAGATGTCTATTTATCTGCGTCTTTAGTTTCTTTCATTAATGTTTTATAATTTTCAGTGTATAAATCTTTTACATCTTTACTTAAGTACATGTATACATATGTCTATAAATAACAATTTTCCTGTAACTTAAGAATTGATTCTCTTTTATCACAAAGAATACTTCTGTTTCATCTCTCCTCATGACAGCATATGAAGTATTAGAGCATGGTGATGACGTCCCTCAAGTTTTCTCTTTTGCATATCTAAGATCTTCAGTTCCATTAAACATTCTTCCTCTAATGTGCTAGCCAGCCAGCTAGCCTCTCAGCCCTCTGCATTCCTGGTGGTTCATCTGGGCATATGCCTGAGAACAGTACTTACAAAATCATCCTGATAAAACAGGTGGACAGTCGTGAGCTGTATAAGGAGGAAGAAATCAAAGTCAAAAGGACGATAGTGGAAGGTCTGAACAGAGGTAGCAGGAGAAAGCTTTTACAGACACCAAAGTAATCTTCAGGTGACATTTAAAGGGGCTATGGAAAGCAGAATAAGTCAGCAGGAATTCCTGGTCACCAGGCAAGAGTTTGTAGGGTAGAGCTTCACTTTTCAATTCTTAAAAGATTTCTTTCAGAAGACAAACAGTCAACTTTTGTAGAGCCAGCTGAAACCCTTCCCCAGCCTGTTCATGGAGCCAGTGGCTCAAGGACAGCTGTACAATAAGCACTATTGTCCTCCTCCTCTTGCTGAACTATCTAGGGATCCCACATTTCCCTACTCTGTGTTTAGGATGCTGCAAGGTTTGAATCTCTTAATAGATGGGACAGAACAGTACTACAAGTTTGTTGGGTCCAAAATGGGGGTAAGGGGCACTGATGAAATGCAGAAATGATCTTGAGGAGTCACTATTGTTTTTAGTGTCACAAGGTTGGGTCTTACAAGTTTGAACCTTTGCCCTCCAGTGTCCAAAGTGAGAATCCTTTCATGAGCAGAAGGCCTGAACAGCACATCTTTTGAAGGACATGCATTTTCATTGCAACCCATCCCAGGTAGTTTCTGGGAAGTCTTGTGATGTTCTTTATTATACTTTTATTACTCTGATCCCCCTATTACCCAGTCTTAGTTTCCTCATACTCTGTTAAAAACGTGAAATCTCTTGCTCCAATCCTGCAGTTAAGCTCATCCTATTTGGGATTGAAGGGCATTCCATCTCGGCCTTAGAAAAGCAGAGTTTTACAGAAGCTGTGAGTCCAAGAAACCTCCTTTTAGCATCCCAGTAGCCTATCCTACTTGCAAAGACCTGAGAGCATCCAGATGTGGCTCAGACCACACCCAGTGCTGCTCAGTTTAATGAAAAGCCGAAAGATGGGTGGCACTGATCATCCACTTGGCAGGACAGAGTGAGACTTTTCTTCGTGGGAAGTGTGTTTCCATGGGAATCTGAAACCATGTGCTGGCTGGAGAAAGGAGGTTGGACATTTTCTGGAGGAAAACCAGCCCTATAGGGGCTGAATGCACATGACATGTCAAACTGATTCTACCTAGTGTTTATCTGAGGATATTGCCTTAGAGATTCTCACTCTCAATAGGTAACCACAGGTTTATGTTTAGGTAATTCCTCCCCTTTCTGTGGAGATACTCTGTGTACTGGTATCTGGCACACCATTTAGTGACAACATACACAGGAGACCTGGCACCTGAATTCAGACTGGTTTCGTAGAGTTTACACTTAAACTGGATGAGACCTGGAAGGTCCTTAGAGATTTTCAGTTCTTGTTTACCAAGAACTTCAGGAACTGGAAACTAAAAGATTCCTGGTATTCCAGATTTCTGTGGGTTGAAATATCCTTTTATTCCCCCCTACTCTTGCCTCTGCATTTGTTTGCTCTCCATTTCTAATACTTATTAATGCCCTGATATGTGCTGATCACTTTGTTAGGTATTTGGAGACTAAGAAGTATGAATCATACAACCTTCCCCTCAAGTTGCTGAGGAATAAGCTGAGGACACAACACTAATGCATATGATTCTTAAAACAAAATAAACTTAATAGTCTATAGCTAAGTGCATTAGAATCTCCTACCCTTTTTCTTTGCATTCTTATTTGTTCTTTCTCTGTGGCTTTTGTAGCATTTTCAAAAAGTTGGACATAGGTGGGGTGCCTGGCTGGCTAGGTTGGTGGAACATGTGACTCTTGATCTCAGGGTTGGGAGTTCAAGCCCCACACTATGTGTAGAGATTACTTAAAAATAAAATCTTAAAAAAAAAAAAGATGGGCATAGGAATAGATAGGAAACCACAATTTAGAAGTACAATTTCCTCTTCCTTGAAGATGTTTACCACCTTGTCTTCTATTTCTTTAAACACATTAATGATATTCATTTTAATATGTATAACTGATAATACCAATATTATTCTATCTATTGTTCTAGTTGATTCTTACTCATGTCACTGTGTTTCCTTATGTAATTAGTCCTCTAATTAATTGCACATTAGAAGCACAATTTAGAACTCTGGAAAATTGAAAAATAAAATTAAAATGTGTGCTATCTTTTGAACTCTTTTCATATAAGATGAAGAAATATGGGAAGGAGAACAGAACAATTTGACAATTTCATAAACAGTTGAATATATGTTGAAGGGGAATGTCAGTCTGGGTGCTTACGTCTAGGTGTCATGGGTCACCTCCATTGTATCTGTCCTGTTCAGTATCTTAAGAGTGGGAGTGAAGAGGAAGGAATGGCAAGGATAAAAAAAAATGTATCATGGATTTCAGAGGAAAGAAGAGATTAAATCTACTCCATAAACAGTAAAGGCATTGTGAATTATAAGAACATCGAGATGGTTTTCCAGGTAAGTAGTGTTTGACAAGTATGGTGAAATGAGAAATCATTCTAGTTGATGAAGCAAATGATAACAACTGAAAAAGGTGTGAGTTCTATTTGAGGAATTATAAGTGGATCAAGTTAACTAGAACAAAGATCTGTTGGAAGTATACGGCTGTCATTTGGGAAATGTTGATCTAAATATTAGAAGATAAAAGCATTAAGGTAGAGAGGCACATACTGAGAGTACATTAGTGTAGTTAAGAGTCTTTAAGTTGAAAACAATTTTTGCTAAAATAAAAAAGGGGGATTTCTGTGATAATCCAGGAAAATCTCATAGATTCCAAGAGTGGAAAACACTGAGAACTCTGGAATGGGCCATAGCTAGTAGGGACTTAGAAGGTGTCCAGGCTCCCTTTCTTGCTATCACCTCTCCTTGTACTTTGGCATGCTCTTTTCTATGGTGATGTTTTCTCGGCTTCTCAGTTCATCTGGTGGAGTATGCTTGATGTTACAGTCCTACAACTCCAATTTCCTTTCTAGTAATTATGGGCTAATTAATTTGGACCAAACTCCTTGAAGAAAAATGAAAAAATATTGGGTAAGATTTGACCATATCTCCTTAAAAGCATCAAAGTACTAAAATGGTAGCAAGCAACTACTAGGGCAGAATCCAAGCAAAAGATGGAATCTGATAGGTAAGGGAAGCACTGACTTTTGTAGCTCTGAAGACATTTGCTAATTACTGCAAAACTGAGCTATAGTTTTGGCAGACTCTGGATAGGAGAAATAAGAGGAACAGATGTCAAGACCCAGCACCTATCCAAAATGGAAAAGCAAGTAAGATGCTCTCCGCAAATATTAAGTTTAATATTAACATTAATATTAAAGAGCTATTCCCATAAGGCAAGGATGAACAAGAAGTAAACCTACCTCTATCATCCCATTTACAATAACTGTAATGGAGCTCAGCAGAAGTCAGCTAAGCTTAGCAAGGAAAACTGGAAAGAATGAGCTTTCAACTTCTCCTGAGAAGCTTGGGTTTAACTTCATCTTGAAGGCTCAGGAAATGTCCAGCCAATAACTATTTTTAGGATCCTTTTGGGCTGATAGTGCTCCACCTGCCTGGGAGAAACAAAAGGTTTTATATTTATATTTATTTTTATATTTATAATAATATATTATTTTTTCAGGAAGTCGCCTTCATCTTGGCCTCAAAAATTCATTGCATATAATTTTGCCAAGACATTGAGCAGTGCACAAAGAGGACTAATTACACAAGGAAACACAGTGACATGAGTAAGAATCAACTAGAACAATAGATAGAATAATATTGGGATTATCAGTTATACATATTAAAATGAATATCATTAATGTGTTTAAAGAAATAGAAGAAAAGGTGGTAAACATCTGCAAGGAAGAGGAAATTCAACAATTTGACTTACCTGCTGGTAGGATTGTAAATGAGTATAGTTGCTATAGCAAACGGTATGGAGGAGCCTCAAAATAAAAACAAAACAAACAACAGAACCAGAACCACCATATGATCCAGCAATTCCACTTCTTGGAATATAGCCAAAGGAAACAAAAACACTAACTTAAAAAAGACACCTGCATCATGGCAGCATTATTTACAATAGCCAAGATATGAAAACAAACTAAGTGTCTACTGACAAATGAATGGATAAAGAAGTTGTGGTATATAACCCTGGAATATACATATATATATACATGGAACATACATATATATATGTATATAAGATGGGATATATGTGTGTGTGTGTATGTATGTATGTGTGTATATATATATATATATATAATGGGATATTATTTAGCCATAAAAATGAGAAAATCTTGCCATTTGGGACAACATGGATGGAACTTGAGGACGTTATGCTAAGTGCAATAAGTCAGACAGAGAAAGACAAGTACTGTATGATCTCATGTATATGTGGAATCTAAAAACAAAAACAAAAACCAAAAAAACCCCCAAATCATAGAAGAACAGATCAGATTTGTGGTTAACAGGCAGGGTTTGGGAAAGGGTTTAGGAGAGATTGTCAATAGGTACAAACTACTTGTTACAAGATAAATAAGAACTTAAGTACAAGGATGTAATGGACAGCATGATGATTACAGTTAATGCTGCTGCATGATATACATGAAAATTTTTCAAAGGTTAAATCCTAAGAGTTCTCATCACAAGGAAAAGCTTTTTTCCTTCTTTCTTTGCTTTCTTTTTTTATTATATCTATATGAAATAGTGGATGCTAACTATAGCAGCAATCATTTCCCAATATATGGAAGTCAAACCATTAGGCAGTACACCTTATTTTTAAAAAATATTTTATTTATTCACAAGCAGGGGGAGCGGCAGGCAGAGGAAGAAGCAGGCTCCCCGCTGAGCAGGGAGCCTATGTGGGGCTGGATCTCAGGACCCTGGGATCAGGACCCGAGCAGAAGACAGATGCTTAACCAACTGAGCCACCCAGGTGCCCCTAGGCTGTACACCTTAAACTTATACAGTGATGTATGTCAATTATGTCTCAATAAAACTGGAAAAAAATATTGGCTTCATAGTTTTGAAAAAGAACCAGAACTTCTAGAATTGAAAATTAGTTTATAATTACATTGACTCAGTAGGTGGATTTAACAGCTGATTAAACACAGCTGTAACAAGCATTACTGGATTAAGAATATGTTATTCAGAATGCAACATGGAGAGAAAAAGAAAATATGGATGAGAAGGTAAAAGAAATGAAGGACAAGGTATGAATATGTAATTCCAATTTCAGAAATGGAGAATGAAAAATAGAGCAAAACAACATTTGAAAAGCTGACCAAGGATTTTCCAGATCTGAAGAAAGGTAATGATCTACAGACTTAAGAAATCCCATATCTCACCACTGAAAAAATATGTGATTTCCCTATGGTATCATTCACTCCTGCTTTATACATTTAAATTGAAATCTTATCCTGGATGAATCTAACTGGTGGAACCTAGATCACATGCCCACTCCACATGCTGGGAAAGCAGTTTTTTTAGGGCAGACTTACTAATAATATGTGAAATTATCAGATGTAAGTAAAAGTTAAAAAAATACTGAACGTCCACTCATAGGACAAATGCCTGCAACAGATCTATTCAGCTCATGTTCAGGCCTCACCAGTTTTCTTTTTGTACTTTCTTCCTTCAAGAGCCCATAACTCTTAGAGCCTATAACTCAAAGGATACCTTATGTAATTTGATCTAAACATG
Organism: Mustela nivalis; assembly: GCF_964662115.1. Taxonomy (NCBI): domain Eukaryota; kingdom Metazoa; phylum Chordata; class Mammalia; order Carnivora; family Mustelidae; genus Mustela; species Mustela nivalis. Next base: position 95,912,114 of record NC_139025.1, read on the forward strand.
ACCTATTGATCTATGGACTTCTAGACATAAGAGTATTCTAGCAATTGTACAATTTCCCTAAACTCCCCCAATCTCACTTCAAATTCATCCTACCTAAATCCTTGCACACCATCCTCTGCCCTTTCTAGGTACCCTTCTCTTTAAACTTTTTTTTTTTTTTTCCTGCAACATCATCTTGCTTTATCAAGGTATAATAATTGAAAGTCCTGCCTCTTTCATCTTTATTATCTCTTAGTTTTTATTCATATCTAACTTCAGCTGAATCTGTCTTCCTTCTATCTCCCTCATTCTTTCCTTCTTTTCCAGTTCCATTACGGTCAATCTCTTTTGGTTTTATGTTTGAGCGTCTGCACCATGGCCAGTCTCTGATGTATCTCTGACTCTGGTTTTTCTTCCCTTCAATTCATTCTGCATACCCATGCCTTGTTAGTTTCCATTTTCCATTTTTTTTTTAGTTCAAATTCAATTAGCCAACATATAGTACAACATTAGTTTCTGACATAGTGTTCAGTGTCCATTTTCGATTTTTAAAAGGGTGTAACTTCATTCCACAAATCTCTCAGTCTCCTACTAACCTGTCTTCCGTTTCCGTTACTTCCAGGAGGGCAGATATCTGCCCCAGGCAGTGTACGGCCTTGGTTCCTTAAAAGCCTCGGTTTTTCTTTCAGACTTTGCTCAGACATTTTCTTCTACCAGAGGCCACTCCTTGCCAAACTGCCTATTAACCTCTCAAGTGCAGCTCAAATCCCACTCCCACCTGAAGATTTGAAGAGTGATGGCTCACCCTGCAAATCTGCGAAGCTTGGCACTGTCCACCACCCGCTCACAGCTGGCACAGCTACTTTTCACTATTCTCTTTAATAAAAACTAAATTTCTCTTATTCCATAAGACTGTGACAGGGACTTCAAGTTAAAGACCGTATCTGATGCCTTGTTCCTAGTGCACAGCCCAGCACAGAATTGGGAGTTCCGTGTTTGTTGCAGGAAGAAATGAATTAAATAACGAACCAACAAATGCTTGCTCTGGCGCAGAGGCTCGAGCTGTACGGAAGGTCCATACACAGAAAGAACTTGAAGAAGTTGGTTGCTATCCTGAGTCAAGGAGAAAATCAGTGGCAAGGCCGAGAGATCTGTGGTCGTCAACTTCCTCTACTTCGCGTTTCCTCTCCCTGGCGAGGGGAGGTCTGAGGTGGACTCTGGGTTGTAATGTGTAGGTTTAGGCAGATTTCTCCGATCTTTAAAATAGTGGTGTCTGTTATCACTGGCCCTCATATTGCGTTATCCCTAGCAAGGGCTAGGGATAAGACCAAATTCCAAGAGTAAATAGATTGAAACAAAATCCGAATTTTGTCCACTACCTACATTTAATCCCCCTAACAAAGACCCAGCATTAAAAAACGTTCCTTTTCAAAGAAAGAAGCAAACAAATCGCTCACGAGGCCCTATAGCTCAGGGGTTAGAGCACTGGTCTTGTAAACCAGGGGTCGCGAGTTCAAATCTCGCTGGGGCCTTAACCCTTATTTCTTACTCTTTTAAATAAGACTTGCCGCCCTCCCCTCCGGTAATTTTAACCCTTGCGGAAATTCGGTTCGTGTGTCTTCTCGCCACGGTCCCACTACCTGAATAAACCAAGCTGAAGAGATCCGTTTCCTCTTACGCGCTACTGCGCAAGTGCGGGTCTGCCGCCGGGAATGCGGCGGAGTCCATTAGGAGCTGCAAGAAGCGCTCCCTGCGTCCGCGGACGCCGGGGCTGTGCTGACCCGCCGCGAGAGCCCTTACGGAGGACGGCCGGAGCCCGAGAAGGGCTGAGGGCGGTGGGGGCGGCGGCGCGGGGGTGGGGGTAGACCATGGGAGTCCGGCCCAGTGCCCCGCTCAGCACAGGCTTTGAACCCTGAACAAGCTCCCCTCCCGAAAGGGAGGAGGCGTTCGGGAGGAGTAGGCTGTTCCGCAAGGTTTCCTGTGACCGCGAGTTTTCCAACACTTGACTACCCCAGCGGGAAAACGAAGGCCGAGACTTGGGTCACTAAGTTTGTTATCGGCTCAGAGGAATTGCGGCTTCCTCTTTGAAACACCTTAAGATATTTTCTCCAGAAGTCCTTTCTCGCGGAAACACTGGGGTTACCCTTATGTGCTATGCTCCACATCCTCTTTCTCCCCGAGTCTGTGGACGTATTCACGGAAGAGTTGCGCCTCGCCTGTGCAGAAGCGGTTGGATTCCGAGGCGAGCACAGGAAGTGAGGAAAAGCGAAGAGGCGCGAGCCAGACCCGGGAGGCCCGCCCTCTCCGCCTGGCGCCGAGCTGCGCGGGCGGAGCTGCGTGTCCCACCGCCGCACTCCCTAGTTCTTCCCGGCCGTTGGCGGCTTCCACGCCGCACACATCACGGCGGGAGGTCTCGGGCTGCGCGCTCACGGCAGCCAACCGCCCCCGGGCGAGCAGATGCCCCCAGCCCTGGGCGGCCTCGTGATGTCCCGGGTCTGGGGGTGCCTGTGAGGAGCCCACGGGTTGTCCTGCTTTGGAAGCCCCTCCGTGCGGTCGGGGAATCCGGCTCTAGAAGGGTTGTCCCCAGAAATGCGGGCGGGGCTTTCTCAGAGGCTGGCTTTGTGACCCTGCGATGTCCACGCCTCCGTAGATTGTTTCTCCCGCGCGCCTATTTGTAGGTGTCCTGAATAGGTGGCTCTAGAGAGGGGAAACTCGTGCCCCCTTCGATAGCTCAGCTGGTAGAGCGGAGGACTGTAGCGCGCTGTCTGTGTGGTCATCCTTAGGTCGCTGGTTCGATTCCGGCTCGAAGGAGGAGCTGCAGTTTTGGGGTTTGCAGTCGACTACCACTTGTTTCCTGTGGGGCCTTTTGTCTTGGGGTTTGCAGTCGACTACCACTTGTTTCCTGTGGGGCCTTTTGTCTTCTGGAATCGACTTCTCCAGACCTTATTCCTGTCCCCAAGAGAAAGTTTGAGCTCTCCAAGCATATATGAACAAATGGATCCCGTTGGGCAGTTTCTTAGTGAGGTGGCGAGTGTGAGCCAACTCTGTCAGCCAGCTGGGAGAATTTTGAGTTAACGTCCCCTCACATGATTCTTTTGGCTTCTAGTTGATCCACTCGTTGATACAGAACATTATATATAAACGCTGTGTGCGCTGTCTGCGTGGTGCGCCCGGAGCGACTCCACCTTGAGGAAGAAACCGCTTGGACTGGGACCCCCGACCCGAGCGTCTGCCCCCTTCCATATACACAGCCATTCAGGGGGAGGTCCTTACACGGCAGCTTTAGTTTATCTTTTTATACATATCTGTAGTTCTACAAAAAAGATTTTGGGCCAGAACAGGAAGGGCCAACAGGATCTGACGCGAATTTGGCTGAGACGAAGAATTCCAGACCGAGGGAACAAGTGAAACAAAGGTGGGAGATGGAACCCTTGATTCTCCTTCAGGGCCTGGACCATCCGAACACACGCCAGACTGGCGCACCTCCCACCAACTCGGGCTCCTGGGATTTTGATGCCCACCATTTCCCGCCTAGGATGTTAGGCTCGTTCGACGTGGTAGCCGACTGACACGCTTCCCGCGCGTCCAGCCTGAGGCCCAGGACCCTCCAGGCTCGCAAGCGAGCTCCGCTCGGGTCCTCGGACTCCCGCCGCGCTCCCGCCGCGCTCCCGCCGCGCTCGAGCTCGCGCCCAGAGCCGTCCGGCCGTGCTCTGTGGAGCTCACCCACGCGGCGCGAGGTCTGGAAACTGACCCTCCTCACCCCATCCGGCCCCTGGAGGGGTCCAGGATGTGGATCGGGGAGAATAAGCGAGGCTAGGGCCGAGCCAGACTTCAAAGGAGTGAGACTTCATGAAAATGAGAGACAACGAAGCAAGGCCAAATGTAAATGTCACAATGCAGGACGAAGCTCGGAAACAGCCTGGCGGCCAACTGCACATTAGAAAGTACTGTTCAGAGGAAATAAAGGCACTTTTGTCGCATCGGCTCGTTGGTCTAGGGGTATGATTCTCGCTTTGGGTGCGAGAGGTCCCGGGTTCAAATCCCGGACGAGCCCTAGCTTTTTTTTTTTTTTTTTTTTCTTTCTCCTGCCCTCGAAACTATGCAAAAGTTCAGATCTCTACAAACTTCCTCGCTTTCCGACTGTTCTGCACAAGAGGTGCGCTGAACCAACGAATGCCAGAGAGGGCTGACGAGCTGTGCAGGGAGAAACCGCCTGGTCTCCTGGACTGACCGCCAGCTGACACCTCGGAGGGACCGCCTCGCTCCCAGGAGCAGGGGTTGGTGTCCCCAGGCCCGTTGTCCCCGGAGGTGCGTGGGGCTCGGGTCTGCAGGCCCTCTCCTTTCCCAGGCAGGGCCCGCCCGCCGCGCCCACTGCAGAGGCGGGTCTAGGCGGGAGGGACGTCCGGGGAGAAACAGGGCGCGGTCCCAACTGCACCGAGGCTCCCGCGTCGCCTTCCTCTCCCTGCTGCGTGCCCCGTCCGTTAGTGTACACACACGTATGCCGACCCCACCCAGGATCCAAAGCAAGATTTAAAAGGAAGTCTTTGCGTCTTCTACCTGCTCCCTATCATCCTACAGGTAGGGGAAGAAGCCGTGAGAAAAACTTCTTTCCGCTGTCCTGCGCGTTTCTGCAGCCCCGTTCCAGGCCGAGGTGGGTTCACATCCTGCTCTCTTTCCTCCTCCTCAGTAGTTTTACCAAGAGCGTTTTGGCCTGAGGAGCCCCTTCTTAGCAGAGACAGTGTGGGACTCCTCGGGGAGACGTTTGCAGAACCGCGTTGGAGCCGCTCAGGAGTACGAAGGAAGGTCCAAAGTCTTGTTCTTTTATGAGTTAGCGACTCTACATTTCTACCCTGAGATTTACTTCCCGCAGCCGAGCAGAGACATTCTAGGCGCTAGACTTTCCCGAAGCAAAGACGGCTTCGGGAAAGTCTAGCGCCTAGAATGTAGGTTCAGAAGAGGGCGCAGAATTGGCGAACGGGGTGGAGGCCCGGGAAGGCCTGCACTTGCCCAAACCTAAGGATTCTTTACTTGGTACCCAGGTGGATCGCCAGATTTAGGCCTTGTCCAGTTTTTGCCAGCATAACTGCCTTGTGGAGCTTGCGTTTTTGTTTTCTGGTGACTCACTTCTCTCTCCCCACCCGCAGCCAATGTTGCAAAATTACAGGATTCACTGCCAACAGGCTCTTCTTTAAGCTTTCTTACTAAAGTGTTGGGATCCTCAGTCTTTTTACTCTGAGACAGCGTGTCATATGGTAACACATGGGCAAAAGAGAACATCTTTATTCAAGAAGGACAGTAAAAACAATTTCAGCATCATTCTGGGGACTAGGGAAATCTCAAATGAGGCAAGACCCTCCCTTTGTGTCCCTAACCTTATAATCAAGTCATAAATATAATCACTAGAAACTCAAGTGGTATTATTATCTGAACAGCACTGGCCAACTTCCCAGAAGCAGTCTTAGGTATTCAAAGAACTACTAACAACACAGTTACTAACTGTGCAGAAGGATAATTTTGTTACACACACTTTATTTTAAGCAACTCTTTTTACAGATAAAATATTATTGAAATTCATGGAATATTCAGTAGGTTTTCCTCAAACAGCAGCTTTCGGTGGCATCTTTAAAATTAGCTTTATTTTTCTAGAAATTGCTAGTGTGGACTATGAAACCTCTGTGGTGCATTAGAAAGCTTCTAGTCCCTGGAACACCAGATGTTCCTGGTGCAGTACATGTTTTCTTTCTCTGTACCTCAGTATCCTCATCTGTTCTATGAGGCCTTGAGAGATAGTCCTCCAGGTCTCCCTCTTTCCTATTCTATGACTTCTTGGGGTGGCAGGGTGGTAGTAAGATGGTACTTATAGAAAAGAAGGTACTCTATTAATGTGGACAAGAGCTATGCAGTTTGGCAGAACAGATGGGGAAACCATTCCAGGAAAAGAAGAATGGCTCTGGCTATTGGTGCAAGAGCAGATGTCAGGTTACAATCAGGCAAAGGTAAGAGATTTGTCAAGTTATTGTTGGAAGCATTTGCCCATGTGATTCAGAAATTAAAGTAGATGGCTAAGAAAGTGGACCGAAGCAGGCCAATGAAACCCCTCATTAAAAGTTTTCATTTAGGGGTGCCTGGGTGGCTCAGTGGGTTAAACCTCTGCCTTTGGCTCAGGTCATGATCTCTGGGTCCTGGGATTGAGCCCCACATAGGGCTCTCTGCTCAGCTGGGAGTCTGCTTCCCCCACTCTCTCTGCCTGCCTCTCTGCCTACTTGTGATCTTTCTCTCTTTCTCTCTCTGTGTCGAATAAATAAAAAAATCTTTAAAAAAAGTTTTCATTTAATCTGAATTTAAGTGAAGAGCAATCTCTGTTAACAGTTATTCTCAGCAGAACACCTTGATATCTGGGAAAGAGAATGGGCACAAAGCTCAGTTTGTTGAAAAGTGAATGTGTAACTTCTGTTTTTGTTTGAAAACACACAGGCATGTCAACAAGACTTTGGCCCATTCTCCCTTAGTCATAGTGTCTCCCACTCCTGGAGATGTTATCCTTCTTTTCATTGGATCTTCATCCTCTTTTAACCATTAGTTCTGTTAGTAAATTAATTTCATGCTTATAAACCTAAAAAAAATGTTAGAGTTCAAAAAAATGAAAAGATTAGTCACTTCTCTCCATCACCTAATTTTATAATTTGTCTTAAGGACAGAATTAAACATATGTACTCTGTATAAAGGGTAAAGGACACCAGCACTTGAGTCCTTAGAAGAAGAACCCTGGGCTGCCTGTGTCTATGTGCAAGATGTGAAGAAGAGACACAGGAAAATTTTCAGGAAAAGGGTGATGACTTTTAAGTTGAAGCTGTCAAAACATTTTTAAAAAATATATGATTGGGCTTTTTTCAATTGACAATTGCTTTAAACCTATTAAAATTACTGAAGAATATATATATATATTCTTTTTTAGGTAGTTTGCAATACAAATGAATAAGCACTTAGAGGCATTTTAATGAAATAGTCAAACTTTTTTTCTCCAAACCTTTATTTTCTGTTTCATCAAAACCTCATTGTGCCAAGATGAAAAAAAAAAAAGAAAAAAAAAGAAAGAAAAACAATTAACCACTCACCATTCACCATTCACCTAACCGGTTTTTTATTTTTTTACGTGTGGGAGGCTGTGAATTCTCCCCAAGTTTTCAAGTGAAATCCCAGAGGCCAGAAAGTGACCTGGCTGTGTTCAGACACTAGAGGCTGCTCCCCAGCACCACAGCATAAAGCTAACATCAGAAGGTGATCTGTTTTTGTGAGTTCGTGTTTGAATTGGTGTTTCAAGCCATGGGACTGTGTGTGTGTGTGTGTGAGTGTGTGTATGGGCGTGTGATGCTGGAATGGAGTACCTTATCTCTGCCTTCAGGTGATTTACCAGAGATTTACTCAAGCCTGTTGCTCAAGTCATCTTGATCCCCACAGACTTTGGGAGTGAGCAGCTTCTTCTGTAGTCTGGGATTGCTGAGGTCTTAAGGGTGTTGTATGGGCCTGGCAGTGTCTTCCCCACCAAACTACAGGCTTGTATCTCTTTATAATTCAGTTCTTTAGCCTCTTTTAAAAAAGTGATACATGATTAATTTAAAATAGGTACCACTCAAATAGTTAGGGTTTGCCCACAAAAGGAAAGTCCGCATTCGGGCGCTCTGTTAGATACCAGTAGAGGCCCCACTCAGCGAGCCCCACGTCTTGTTGAATAATCTCTCTGTACCTAAAGGACTTTGAACTTTGGTGTTTGGCAGAACAATTGTATGGGCAGAGACACCTGTCCTTTCCTTTCCAGAGACTTCAGTAACTCTGAGGCACCAGGTACTGAGGGAGAGGTAGTTTGTGGCTGTGTGCTTGGTCCTTTTTTCACTTCCTCAGACTTTTTTCCTTTTAGCTCAGAATTTGGGTGGAGATGTAGGAAAAAGGGAAGAGGGCAGGGGAAAAAAGCGAAGCAAGGCAGAACTGTGCCTTACCACAGCTGAAAAGCCACTGAAGTTTGTCTTTTCCAGGTTTGCCATGCTGTCTACTTTTCCTCCTTCTCAAATCCTCAAGCCACTTCAGCTACCAAAATCTATTCATTTTTAAAGATTTTAATTATGTGAGAGAGAGAGTGAGAGTATGTCAGTAGGGAGTGGCAGAAGCAGGGAGCCTTATGTGGGGGTTGATCCCAGGACCCCTGGATCGTGACTTGAGCCAAGGCAGACCCTTAACCAACTGAGCTCCCAGGCACCCCCTCCAAAAACCATTTTAGGACAGCCTCTACAGCTCATGCACAAGCATGTGTGAATCATAGCCTGTTTAAGGAGTTAATCCTCCTATAGATTTTTACATTAGAATAGGGACCAATACCTAAGAAATGAAGGTCAGGTTTTATCACTAATGCCAGAAGCAGAGTTTTCCTGGGAACCTTGGAAGCCTTCCAGTTCTACCTGGGAATTAGGCCTACCTTCTCTGAGCATTCCTGAAGTTCCCAGGGGGTGTAAACATATTTGCAAACTAGCCCCTTTAACCCAAACAGAGAGGCTGCCATTTATTGCTTTTTGCTCTACCTCCCTGGGTGAGGTCTGTCTCTGCACCTGGCCTGTGCTGCTAAAAATGTCTGAAGGTGCCAACACGCAGTGTCCTCTTCCTTTTTCATAGAGCAAATGGTCTGACCTGTTGTTCTAGCTCTTGTCCAGACGTGCCTCAATCTGCAAAGGGATCCTCACCGTGGGGAAGGTGCTTTACCTCCCGCCCCACTCCCATACCACCTCTGGTCAACCATAGAGTGAGCTCCTTCACACTAACTTGCTGTATGCTTTCTGAACCGTATAGAGATTTAGTGAAACAACCTTGATTTTTATGAAAGCTGTTACTGCAGTGCCGTCCTTCCTCTAGGCCCCAGGAGGCGGGGCACACTGTAGTCCTTGCCTGACACTGCTCTATAGCTTTGGCATCATTCTCCCTCCTCTCATCATGTCCTTCTCTATGGATGAATCCTTTCCCGGGACATCACAGACTCTTACACAGATAGGCTTCACTCGGGCTGACTCACCAGCTTTTCACACACACACCAAGGCACGTTGGAAGTCTAGAAGCAATGCAGCATAAGCTGTCAGCTTGGGACTGTGGCTCCGTGCTTGCCTCAGCCTGGTGTGTACTGGGTACAGAGAATCCTCCAAGGAAGATGTGGGCCCCCTCTCCTGGGATGGGTTGGGATTGAGGAGAGCCTGTCAGACTCAGAGGCGGTATTGCTCATGCTGAGTCTGGAAAGATGAGTAGATCCTCTCCCTGAAGACAAGGAGTTTGAAGTCCGACTGGACTATCCTTCTGTTGTTTGAACTGGCAGTTTCTTTCATGAGAAAAACTGACTTCCGTAACACCTACCTCACACAGTCCTGGTGATGGTTAAATTTTATCAAGTGTGTGAGAGTTTCTTTAAATGAAAGGCAATGACTATTATTATGATTATAATTATTAGGATGATTTTAAGTCCAGTTATTTTATTGGCAGGATGCCAGTCTGGATTGATACCTCAGAGACAGGCAGACTGAAAACTTGAAGGTGGATGGATGGCTACCGAGGGTTGAGGATTTTTTAAAAAATAGCACTCTTGGAGATTCAGCAGCAGTGGAGGTAGTTACTGAGGGTCTGTGAAAGAGTTGGCATCCTGCACTGCCTGATATTTGAAACTGTAGGATCCTTATAAAGTGACCCCAGTAAACTTTGACCCAGTTGGCTTGTTTCTATTCGAGCGACAGATTCACTTAGTGAGTAGATGCAATACTAGGGTTGCACTGATGGTGGAGATAACCAATTTTACATCTGCGTTACAAGGAACAGAAGTTTGAGTGCTGAGGATTAATCTCTTGTGAACAGGTAAGGATGAAAGAAAGGAGAAGCCCTTGAAATAAGGCGAGGAAACTTCTGGGGGTTAGTGGCTGGAAGGTTGAGGGCAGGGGCAGAGTAGTAAGAGCTGTCACATAACCTTCTCTAGGAATGCTTTCCTGGTTCTGTGCAATCTATGGAAGAGTCTACTTAGCATCTTTTTGTGAAACCAAATTATGTGGGTAAAAAGAGAGGACAGTGGGACAGCATCCTACTGGGAGGCCACATCTTACTCTGCAGGCTTCCTCCAACACAGTTCTTAGAGATGGCCCATAAGATCAGAAACAATATCTTCTGGATCCAGATCACTGCATGTCTTGTCATGGGTAGGAGTCGGAACCACAGACATCAGAAAAAAGCAACTGTGGGACAAAAGACCATGTTTATCAAAGTTGGCCTCCCAGAACAAATCTCTAATTTATGTGGGTTAATGTTCGACCCAGTCATGCCCAGGGAAAGGTGAATGACTCTCTTTGTTTGTCCAAGCGCAGTGTCCTTGGTTTTCATGTCTCTGCCAGCATCGGGGATCTTTAGACCTAGTCTTCCCTCCCCGTTTGTCTGATCACTATATAATCAGAACCTAGAGGGACCTCTAGGTCCATACAGCTGGAACCCATCTCCAGGAACCAATAGCTGGAACCCATCTTCAGTTGGAAGGAAAATTCTAGACTTCTGTAAGACTCTTCCTCCTGGGTAACCTATTTCTCTATTTGTTGATATATGTATACTATTTCTAGACATCCATCTGTTTCAAAAAAACCATTTTTTCCCTTTTAAAAACTCTTGGCCCAAGTTCATGAATTAAGAAAGAAACAAATTAGATTCTAAAGTTTAAAATGCAAACAGATTTCTTCTGGAATAGCCTAAACATGGATAAAGGGAAATTAGTAAGATTGGGAGCAAGTGGTGATTTGGGAGGGATTCCTAAATTGTGGTAAAGTCCCCAAAGATCTAGGAAAAGCATCTGCTGGAAGGTTATCTGGAGCTCCCTGCCCTGACATTTTATGTGACTTAGCAAGGAAAGAAACGGAGAATATACTTTTAGCTCTGTTTTCTTGTAAACCTTCCCACTAATTTCTTTCCTTAAAGTTTTGGTTGCTCTTTGAAAACACAATGGAACAACAAATGCCAAGGTTAAAAAAAAAAAAGGTATACTGTCAGTTTGAAGAGAAGAAAGAAGGAAGGAGATAGAGGAATATGCATTGGGTGGTAAGCTTTCAGTTTGGATAATATTGCCCTAGAACATATAAAAGCGTGAGGCTATGTTAATGGAAGTTGTATTCAGAGTCATAATCATAAATTATCAAGTTAACTCCCTGGTGTATAAAGTTTGATAGATCTTTTGAATACAAAACATTGTCTAAGGGGAGAGAAAGAGTATTTTACTTTTTGTGAAGACTAAGGGACTGGTTTGAGACAGAAGGTGAAGTTCGTCTAAAAAACAAGTTGTGGGACAAATTCCAGCGATGAAAATCTGACAGTTATGTGCTTAGGTGTAGAAAGGTATGTGTGAATGAATTTGGCCACTAGATGAGAGGCTCTGCACACTTGGCCTAGGCAGATTCACTTCTGCACCCCATATAATGTCTTATGTGTTTTCTCCCAATTCCGTTTCAGCTCCCATTTTTGGGAAATTTCGTATGGAATATATAAGTGAGGAAGTTATGGGTGACAGAGCAGAAGTTGTTACTGGTAACCCTAGTGTATACTTGCTGGGATTTGGTCTCTGGTCTTAGGAAATTAAGATTATAATAAGCCTGGATGAACCTTAGCTGAATTACTACAGAACGAATGTGCAAATTCTGCAAATCAGAAACAAAGATATTCTTTAACCTCTAAGACTGAGATGTGAGGACCTTCAACCTCCAATAAGCAAATGCTTTTTTTAGGATATGAAGAGCCTATGTAGTGTCGGTCCAGTGTCTTAACTAGAGGTGGTCTGTGGGCTTGGCTTACCTGCTGAGCCTTAAAGAATGATGCTCCTCAGTCAATCTATTAGCTATTTCTTCTGGCTGGTGCCTTTTGCCACCAAGCTAAACTTACACAAGTAACTTACTTGTCTCTCAATTCAAGTGGAAGAAAAGGAAAGGAAAGGAAAAGGCTTCTATACTTAATGAGAACTACAGAATTTCAGGCCGTAACTGATAGCAACTCTCTTTTTACAGATGAACAAATTTAGGTCTGGAGGGGAAAATGAAGTCAGTCATTAAAAACATAATTATAGAGGACCTACCATGAGGCAGGCACTATGATTCAAAGTTGACTAATATGGGCTCTGTCCTCCTACTGATTACACACCAGTAGGAGACACCGACAAGTAAACAGGTCACTATTTGCCCAAGACCACATAGATAATTGTGGAAATGGCACCTATGAAAGCTGACAACAGGTAAATCTTTATTTGATTATATCCTTGTGGACAGATCAGCTTTGTGATTTTTGCTTTGACACTTATATTTAATGAAGTGTCCTTCATCTTAATATCTAAAGCATAGAGTGTTTGGACAGAGACTCTAGGTAGACCTGTGGGCTCACACTCCCTTCTGTGAGCAGCAGTATCCCCACAACCTGAGTGGCACATCTACAAGGACCCAAGGTCTCTTCTGCAGCCTTGAATGGTTGGGAACATCCCTATCCACCACTGCCACCTAGGGACTCTCTGGGGGACTACCAGTTCTGGTTCTATTTCCTGATTTTTTTTTTTTTTTTTTTTTAAACCCTGGGATTCTGACTCTGCAAGAGATGTGCGACTGTGTGAACTCTTTTAAGGTGCCTTGGATCTTGATATCCTGTAATTCTACATTACCTTTGACTTTAGAAGGCAATATTTGCTGTGAAGTGTGTAAGCCTGGCGATTCACCCCTGGGGCTAATAATACATTATATGTTTATTTAAAAAAAAAAAAGGCAATATTTGTCAATTGCTGAGCAAGAAACTTAGTTGATTCCAAATCAATAGAACTTTGATGAGGTCTTCCAAAAAACTAAAAAAAGAGAACACACCCAGGAGACTGGAAAGCACAATATAAATGTAAAGAGCTTGGCAGCAGGGTAGCTGAGCAGCTGTGTTGGAGCAGCAGCCCTGTAGGAATACTTGTTAGTCTTTTAGGGGTGACTTTCCCCACTGCAGTTGTATACCACTTTCTTGCTAAGTGCAATTTCACTTGATTCTGTTGCAAATGATACGCTAAGTGCTTAATGGAAAACTTTCCAGCTGCTACTTACATCAGTGTTGTGGAATAGTCAAAAGATTTTTTAGGAGTGTACCAAATTTGTTTATAGTTATTATGAAACAGACAAGGCAAATCAATGCCAAATGTTGATAAGAGAGTTCACTTTGTTTACTATTGTCACATGTCTTTCCATGTAACCAGCAAAATCCCAGACTCCCTTGTTTTTCTGGATGCACAGTCATACTCCCAGTACTGTTTAGCAACCCTACAGGTCTAGTGCTAGAACCTATGGCCTCTGTGAGGGCTATAAAATTATTTGATATGGGCACCTGGGTGGCTCAGTTGGTTGAGCGACAGCCTTCAGCTCAGGTCATAATCCTGGAGTCGGGGGATCCAGCCCCACAGCAGGCTCTCTGCTCAACAGGGGGTCTGCTTCTCCCTCTGACCTTCCTCCTCTCAATCTCTCTCTCTTTCAAATAAATTTAAAAAAAATCTTTAAAAAATTTTACTTAATATGAAAATCGTGGTTATGACTTTCACAAGAAAGCACAAAAGATTATTCTTTTTTAAAAAAGATTTTATTTATTTATTTGAGAGAGAGATAGTATGAGAGGAGAGAGGTCTGTGGGAGAAGCGGACTCTCTGCTGAGCAGGGAGCCTGATGTGGGACTTGATCCCAGGACTTCAGGATGGTGACCTGAGCCAAAGGCAGTTGCTTAACCAACTGAGCCACCCAGGCGCCCAGGAAAGCACAAAATAAAGATTAATAATTTAATGTCCATGAAAATATACCATTTATTTTTAAATTTAGTATTCATAGGAATTATATTACATTTAAGAATAATTTGAAGGTCAAATTTTTTTCCCTTGCAAGAATTTCTAAGTATGTGTGATGATTGCCAAAAAACACCCTACCGGGTCATAAATTAAATGAATTACTGACAATTTGAGAAACAAAATTATAAAAATCAATTCCCCCCCCTTTTTTTTTTGAGAGGGAGAGAGGTGGATAGGGGCAGAGTGAGAGAGAGAATCTTAAGCAGACTCCACACTGAGCATGCAGCTGAGGCAACATGGGGACTCAGTCTCACAACCCTGCGATCATAACCTAAGCCAAAATCAAGAGTCTGACGCTTAATTGACTGGGCCACCCAGGCACTCTATAAAATCGGTTTCAAATTTACAGTGAAAATAATTTTTATTGTTGAATGTGGGGGATATTCACATATATTTGATATAATGTAAAGGAGTATGGTGATTTTTGTCATTCCAGTTTAAGTATATGGACTGCCAAAGCAAGCGTGGACTACGGTGGTTTTTAAAAGCTCTGAATATTCTTTAAAATTTTCTCCAAAGAACTAGAAGTATAATCAGAAACTACCTGCTGCAAACACCAAGTATCTTTCAATTCCCAAATCTTCAAATTTCATAAGAAATAAGACCTTAATAGTTCATAAAAAATTGTTCTCTGTTTTGTTATAATCTGTATTTGCTTGATTCCATTTTTAATTATCCATCATTGAGCTAAAATCATGCTCCAGGAAGAAGTACCATGTTTACCCTGTGGGTGTGTTTGAGTATCTGGCACACCACCCCTGGGATGTGGGAGTTCTAGAGTTTGAGACTGACAGCTCTTTCCTGAGAGATATGGCAGCAATCCTCTTCTCTTTCTTCTCCTTTTGAGAAAGATTTGAGAAATCATTGCAGCAAGTTGTAAAGCCTTTGACTTGATGAAAAGATCTAAGGAGAGGGGCCAGGCTGGCTCAGTTGGTAGAGCATGTGACTTTTGATCTCAGGGTTGTGAGTTTGAGCCCCATGTGTGTCCTAGAGTTTACTTAGAAAAAATAAAAAAAGGTCTAAGGAGTTGTTTTGGGGTTTGTTTTTGTTTTTACCACATGGAGATGTCATTTAACTGTGGTGTACAGTCTATGTACATGTGCAGGGAAAATTAGGTAATATTCTTTGAGAATAATCCAAGGTGTTTTCAATGTTAGAGGCACCTAGGAATAAGCTTTTATTCTTCTTTTTCCAGTCCTTTGTAAGAGTTCACCCCAGAACTACTTGTAAGCTTTACATGGGTTCTTCCATGTTTCTCCCTGCTCTTTCTCAATGATACATCATAATTGCACCTTTGGCCATGAAACGTCTACTTCTTGGGAAACTAGCAGGTTCCCTGCTGAGCAAGGAGCCCCATGCAGGACCCTGGGATCATGACCTGAGCTGTAGGCAGACGCTTACTCCACTGAGCCACCCAGGCGCCTCTCAGGAAACTTTTAAATAGACTTTCCAAAGAAACAGATTGATGAAAAGTTTGAGATTAATGAGGAAGAGAAAAGAAAAGATGTAATTAGGTGACTGAAGATACTTGATTCATGTCAGAGAGCAAAGTCCCTGTACTTTTAGCCTTATCGGGCAATGCTCTTCTATACCCCTAGCACACCTCCTTTGGCCTTTGGCAGGATCCTTTACTGGAAGAGATGATGATGGGTCTGGGCTCCCTGTTGTTGGTCTACGTGCTGGGTCTGGGTCTGACCCCACCAGCCCTGGCTCAGGATGACCCTAGGTACAGAAGCTTCCTGACCAAGCACTATGATGCCAAACCATGGGGCCGGAATGACAAATACTGTGAAATCATGATGAAGAGAAGAGGCCTGACCACACCCTGCAAAGACACCAATACCTTTATTCATGACAACAAGAACAACATCAAAGCCATCTGTGGAAATATTGGAGAACCTTACTGAGAAGGTTTAAGACGAAGCAAGTCTCTTTTCCAGGTCACCACCTGCAGGCATAGGGGAGGGTCCCCTCAGCCTCCGTGCCAGTATAGAGCTACTGCAGGGTTCAGACACATCATTGTTGGCTGTGAACATGGCTTACCTGTTCACTTTGATGAGTCCTTTTTCAGTCCGTAATCAGAGGCCACAGCTGGTTCTGCTCTCTTTTCCTTGCATTTCTCTCCACATCCCAGAATGGTGGTGGCAACATTCATGGTCAAGGGCCTAGAGAATGAGCTGTCTGGATCTCTTGTTTTCCAACATGATCTCTTTATTTTACAACATGTTCAATAAATAAAAATGTCTCTGAAATCAGTAAGGCTCAGAGCCTTGTCACTAATTATTGGCCTATTAATCTCAACCATTTTCTCCGTTCAACTGCTCCCAGAGAGGATTGGATAGAATAGAAATGCCCTTTTCATTATCAGTTCCTTATCAGTCAGTAAGGAGGTGGACTTTAGTCTTCTGTAAAGGTAAGGTGGTTAGATTCATTTTGCAGAGAGAACTAGGAAAACTCCAGGGCTCGTGGCAAATAACAGAAGGGGAAAATAGAAAGGGGAAAATTATAAGCCAGTATTACTTTTACAAATGTTAAACCTTGAGAAGAACAGTTTAAGAGTAAATACCAATAGATTCATTCCACTTTCTTTCACATACGTGCTTGTACATGCACTCCTGCATGAATTCCAAAGCGCAGCTACCACTCATCTTAAGCAGGAGGTAATTTTTTGATGTTGATTTGAATGGAATGTTCCTAAGATATTCTCATGGCTATTTTATATAAGGATACAAAAGTGATTATTTTATTATTTATGTATTTATTCATTGTTACATTATTTTCTCCTTAATCTCCTACTTTATTGACCAATGTCTGGTAACTGTCCGAGATCATAGATTGCAAACATTATCCCTTATTCTTCCTCAACTAGACTTGATTTTCAAGTAAACATACGCTTAGGTTGATAATACTCTCTTTGTAAAAAATACTAACCGATCCACAGATTAAGCAATTAACTTCCTGTTAACTTAATTTCTATCAACTGCTGCCTCAATATTTTATTTGGAAAGTAGTTAATAAATTACAGTTATAAGTCACAGTTTTGCTATTTTGTGAATATATAACTATAGTGGTCACCATATTCCCAATGGTGGCTTCTCCTGCTGCCCACATTGCCCTGAAGTAGGCCCAAAACCCTAGTTGCTCAATACTCAGGTTATAGACCAGTATCTAGATGCCACCCAGGAGAGCTAGGCCTTGCTGGAAATGTTCAGATTTTGGGAAGAAGTGATGGAGAAGTAGGTTACTGGTGTACCCTCAACCCATGAATCTGTCCACTTTGAGTTCTCTATTTCCAAACTGAAAACACTGTCTTTAGTTAGGAAGAAGAATTTTCCAAACCTCTCTTATTAGAAAAACTGTCTTACTATAAAATTTCAAAAACCCTTAAGGAGTAAGTAAGGCTTAATTACTTAAAGTAAGTAAGTACGAGTTTTTGGTAGAATATTTGGATCCTTTCTCAGGTTCTCCAACCAGTACTATCTCCCTGATATGAAGCAAAGTGACTTCCCTACAGATCATTGCCCCACTTAAGCTCATGATAGAGAAGGTCAAAGGCATGGACCCTTGTTACATTGATCACACCATATTTATGAAAACCGGTGTCTTCTCCAAACATCTGCTTACAGCATTGCCATTGCATGCTCTGCTCTAGTATTAGGACAAATGACTATTTCCTGGGAAATTGCATGGCAGTGGGGTAGAGGTGCTTCCTGACTTGTAGAGGAAGCTAGCAGCTATGGAGCGAATCCTAGTACTTTTTGCTCTGGGTCTCTTATTCTCTCATTTTCAAAAGCTCTTTAAAATGAAATATCAAGTTACAGGCAGGTCATTTTATCTGGAGTGAATCATTTGAGGAATTGAAGTGCTGGTCAGCTGTACTTTATTGACTTCGCAAGGAAAAGAGAAGAATAACCTCAAAAATGTCATGTCCTTCAAGGAATGGTGGCATTCTAAGAAGAAAATTCCATGCAGTTTAGAGAGAACAGATTTCTCTAGAGACGGAGCAGAAATTCTAGTAGTTCACCTTAAAAAGAGCCTTATAGGGGCACCTGAATGGCTCAGTGGGTTAAGCCTCTGTCTTCAGCTCAGGTCCTGAGATCAGGGTCCTGAGATCAGGGTCCTGGGATCCAAGCTCGATCCCCGGACCTTGGAATCATGATCTGAGCTGAAGGCAGCGGCTTAACCCACTGAGTCACCCAGGCGCCCCTACATTGGACTTCTGTTGGCTAATATTTTCCCCTATCTTGTTAAATCAGTCGGTCTGTGCGGCTGAGATTGGGGGTTTGCTCTGCATGAGTAGTTTACGTCTTCTCTGTAGCCAGTTGTTTTGCTAAACCACGATCTCCATTACAAAGAATCAGGATGAGAGAAAGTAGACAGAACTGTGCAAGATGAGAGGTACAAGATTAAATTTGGGGAAAACAAAGCACACCATCGTGATGAAACCATTACCCAAGTGCTAAGTGCGCCTTCAGAAGTTATATCCTTTGGTGCTGGGGTGAGGAGTAAATTGAACATAATTTCTCCCTGCCCCCTTCTTCTCACAGCTCCTCGTCTTCCCTCTCTTCCTTACTCTATTTCCCATATCAGCTACAGGCCCAAGGAATGACCTAGAGCTTTATAACTTTCTGTGTAGAGGCAGAAGGCGGCTATGAACCTAGGAGGTGGCATGGAAAAGAGCGATGGTTCTCTTTCATCCTGGTCGTCACCACTAACCAAAGTGTAGGCTTAGGTGGGACCGATTGCAGGTCCCTCCTCAGCCGTTTCAGTCCTTTACGCTCATGACCCGGCACCAAGACGCGGCATCTCTGAAAGCGAAGGACAGTAGTACCCAGAGATATCAACCCAGGAGTTTAGCTGAGGCTGATTGTGGACTGCACGTGTAGAAACGGGTCTGTCTGACTCCAGGTTGAATTGGAGATGATTTTTCTTTGCCCTCGTGAGGCAGCCCTGCCCCCCAGCAAGAGTCAAGGAGTTCGAGGCTGGACTCCATGTCAATCCGAGATTGACCGCCAGAGGGCAGCATCTAGCTAGTGTTGGTGAGTGACCCGCACTTCCCCTCCCACCCTATTCCACCCAGGATTCAATTCTGTTGCTGGGGAGAAGCAACTCTGAGCGTAAACATCGTTGGTAGCTTGAATATTTAGGAAGTGGGACGGGAGAGGCAGTCAGAGGATGGTGGAAAGAGTACGGATTTTAGAGCCAGAGAGAACTGGTTTCCTTTCTTTAATGAGTCCACCAAAGCAATTTCTCTAATCCATACCACAGTGCTTTCTTTGTTGTTGTTCCAGAGGTTTCTGTTTGTTAATTTCTAACTCTGTAAAACAAATGTTTATTTCCCACCATCAAGAGGGGACAACACAAAGATCCTGCAACCAGAGACTATGGATAATTACCGACAGCTAAGGACAAGACAGGCAGAGCATCAAGGATAGATGCATGACAATAGATGGACTGTATCACCAGGGCCTAGTATTTTGGGTTGTACATTCACCCAGGGGGGAAATAAAAGACACAATCCATGTCCTTTTTTGTGGAGATTGTGCTGTTTAAATTTATTTTTTAAATGTTTCTTAGTTTAGTGATCAATTCCACAAGCCTGGAAAACACCTTCACTCTCTATATCCATTTCATTTCATTTGTTCACGAGCTCACTCATTACATTCATTTATTTAGCCAATATTCACTACCTTCAAAGCACAGTGGCTGGGTACTCTGCTTTTGTAGGGGCTCTTTATAGACGATGAGCAGGATTTCCAAAAGGACTTGATTTTAATACCACAGGAAGAACAGCCATAGGAGAAGAAAGGTACCCCTGGTATTACTCTGGCCTCTTTTCTGCACCTTCCTCAGTTCCAGATGTAAGGAGTGAAAATTAGTTCTTAAACTTGCTCTGACGTATCATGAGTGTATCCAAACTTTCGGAAATCGGAGTCTCCAGAGTACCCAAAACTCCAAAGATCCTATGACCAGAAAATTACCTCAAGAGATGGTCCACTCCAGTTTTCCCTTAGATCTGCCGTTTCTTCCTGTTCCCTCTGTGACCACAGAGGCCAGACATACTGGAGAGCCACACGGTCAGTGTCTGTCCTGGGTCGCTGTACTTGATGAAGCCAGTTCTCTTCATAAAAGAGATCGGCTCTAGTTTTCAGAGAAAAACACGTTTTGCAAACTATTCGCTCTTGGGAAAGCAAGACGGGAAAAGTTGTGAACAGTGAAGAGTGGGGGAACTGGTACAAATAAGGAGGAAAGAGGAGACTAGAGTTGAGGCAATGTCAATCTGCCATTCCCCACACCTCTCCCCAGTGCCGCATCTCACCTTCCTTTCTCCTGCCCCTTGGGTTTCCATCTAGGCATCTCCAAGGTAGTGATGGCTCTCCAGAGGACCCGTTCACTGCTTCTGCTCTTGCTGCTGACCCTGCTGGGGCTGGGGCTGGTGCAGCCCTCCTACGGCCAGGATCGTATGTATCACCGATTCCTGCGGCAGCATGTGGACCCTGAGGAGACAGGTGGCAATGACACCTACTGCAACTTGATGATGCAAAGACGGAAGATGACCGCGCGTCAGTGCAAGCGTTTCAACACCTTTGTCCATGAAGACATCTGGAACATTCGTAGTATCTGCAGCACCACCAATATCCAATGCAAGAATGGCAAGATGAACTGCCATGAGGGTGTAGTGAGGGTCACAGACTGCAGGGAGACAGGAAGTTCCAGGTTCCCCAACTGCAGATACCGGGCATCGGCGAGCACTAGGCATGTGGTCATTGCCTGTGAGGGTGACCCGCAGTTGCCTGTGCACTTCGACAGATAGACACCAGCCTGTGTGGGTTACTGCCTGACCTGTTGGCCTTTAACTTACTTCTTGAATAGCAATGAATAATGCATTTGGGCTGCCCTCGGCTCTGTCTCCTCTGCTTCTGACTCTTTTTCTCTTTATAACCCATTCTGTTAAGTACATTATATCAAAGAGAAATGGAGACATAAACTTATGATGAGTCCGGGCTTTCTGTAGTAAATGTTTTGGCTTTCTTTTATAATACTGGTTAGCTTAGCTCTCTCAGATCCTATCCTCTGGGATTTAGTCATTATATGGATTTATAAAGCATTACAAGCATTTCAAAGGGCTTACATCGAAATCATCTCATTTTAATAGCACAGCACTGGTATAATGCTGCTGATGTTATATGTAGGAACCCAAAGTTCAGGGATTTGCTGAAGACCGTGAAATTAGTGGGAATGCTGAGACAAAAATCCAGTTGAACTGCTTCTAATCCAGGCCATTTTCCACTTCATCACAAGGAGAGTTTTGAAAGTAACTGCTTTGGTTATTCCCAGAAGTCAGCTGTTGGGAGAAGTATTTGAAATTTGGAAATGCATGTTGGCAAAATGAGAGCCCTATCTGGATAATCTGGTTCCCTTGTTGTGCTGGGCTCTAACAGCATCAAGAAATGATACAAGAGATTTACTTTCTCTTTTCCCAGACTTTTGAATCTCTTTAGTAAGTCGGAATATTAAAAATGTAGGAGCTCACTTAAGACTCATTCACTCTTCCCGACGGAAACATCTTTCATGTTTTCCTTATAATAAAGGATTTAAACTGCAGGTATGTGAGAAGGCTGTCCTAAGGTTCTTGTGGGGGGGGCATTTCCCCCCCCCCCACCCTCTTCAGCTTATAAGCATGCACACACCTTACTAGCCTCATACACTCTGGCCAAAGATTAATACCCACCAGATCCATAACCATGACACAGAACCCCTTGTGTCATTTACTCCAGAGAGAATGATCCTTCCAATTCCCATGCCTCTTCCTTCTACCTTTGACTATTTTAAACAAACTCTGGAACAGAGATATATGCAGATGTTGGGTGTTAAGGAAAGGAAGTATGTGTGTGTGTATGTGTGTGTGTGTGTGTAAGGACTAAACTGAAATCTTTTGATTTACAGCAGATACAGAGAGAAATCTTTTTAAAAAATTGATTTGGTAAACATATACATTATGAAATTCTCCCTACAATCAGGCTAATTAATACATTTATCACCTCATATAAGGATTCCTTTGTGTGTGTGGTAAGAACACTTAGGATTCATCCTGTTAGCAAATTTCAAATGTATAGTAGTGTATTGCCACCCGTCAAAAAAATTTAACTGAGTAATTTTTTAAAAAATGACTTTCTTTTTAAAAAAGTTTATTTGCTTTTAATAATTTTTACACCCACAACCCGGAGATCAAGAGTCACACTCCTCTGACTGAGCCAGCCAGGTACATGTTAACTGAGTAAATTTTTAAGAGCTTATTGGCTTTATTCAGTGTCATGAATCAGGCAGCATCCAATCTAGCAGAGAGAAAGGATCTCCAAGGAGCTGTACAGAATGAGACATTTATAGGCAGGAGGAAGCAGGAACAGCGATGAACTACTAGGCAAAAGAGCAGATCCAGTTTTGCGAAGTTACTTTCCTTTAGGGAATGGCAGGGATCTATCAGGCAGATTATCTAACTAGTGCTGAACAAGCAGGTCCCAGTTTCTGGGAGAGTCAAAACTGGAGTTAAGTCTCAGTTTGGTAATGTGGGGCTTAGCACAAGGAACTCCATTTTGAGTTTTAACATGACTACAGTCACTATGCTATACATCAGATCTCCAGAACTTATTCAGCTGCTAAACTGAAATTTGGCCAACATTTCCCCATTTCTCCTATCTTCCAAGCCCCAAGTAACCACTACTGTACTCTGCTTCTGTGAGTCTGACTATTGTAGATTCCACATATAAGCGAGATCAGACAGTATTTGTCTTTCAGTGTCTGACTTATTTCACTCAACATAATGTCCACCAGGTCCATCGATGTTGTCCAAAATCACAGGATTTCCTTCTCTTTTAAGGCTGAATAACATTCCATTGTGTGTTTATACCTTATTTTCTTTAGCCATTCACCATCACTAACCATCAGGGAAATGCAAATCAAAACTGCAATGAGATATCATCACATATCTGATAAAGGATGGCTATCATTAAAAAAAAAGATAAGAAGTGGTATAAGTGTACCATTAAGTGCCTGACAATAAGCTTTTGATGGCCAAGGCATCTTTTTCAAAGACATCCCTCAAATACACACATTGCTGGCTGTACAGCTAGCTAAGAAGGGATGCCATCCCACCCATGACACATCCTCTTTGGCTCTGGGTGACCTAGATAACTGAACATTTGTGTGACCCGTCCCTTTTCTTTTCCCATGCGTTCATTCCCACTCTTATGTTTTAAATTCACCAATAAAAAGTGAAACCTCAAAATCCTGGGGATCCCACCCTTGACTCCAATAAAGGCAGAGCCCCAAGTCTGTGCACTCTTTCACTACTCAAGACATCACTGCGTGGCTTTGGCTGTGCCATATACCTTCCCGAATATATGAGGCTTATTAGCCTCATTTTTTCAAAACTCCCTGAGGGGTTGCTGAGGTGTATCTTGCAATCAACCTAAGAGCCACAAGGGTCAGTCCAGCCACAAGATCAGCTCTGGATGGGAAAACGTCTGTGGGGCTGATCACGAATAGTGAGGGCAATGTACATGCCGTAGTTGATGGCATCACTCTCCAATACTTCAGGCTAACACAAGACATTGAGAATACTGAGAAAAGAGAACCCTGTTATGCTATTGGTGGGAATGTAAAAATGGTGTAGCCATTATGGAACCCAGTATGGAGAGTCCTCCAAAAATTAAACATTGAAGTACTGGGGCACCTGGGTGGCTCAGTCAGTTTAGTGTCTTTCTCTTGACTTTGGCTCAGGTCATGTTCTCAGGGTGGGGAAATCAAGGTCCATATTGGAAGATCAAGCCCCGTGCTTATTGGGGTGTCTCCTTGGGATTCTTTCTCTCTCTCACTCTCTTGCTATGCCCTTTCCCCACCCCAAATAAATATATAAATCTTAAAAAAAAATATTGAACTACCATATATGATCCAGCAATCCTAATTCTAGGTGTTTATACAAAGGAATTGAAATAAAGATCTCATAGAGATATCCACGTCCCTATGTTCATTGAGGCATTGTTCACAGTAGCAAGATAAGAAAATAGCCAAGAAGACCACCAACAGAAAGAAATCTCTCTTTTTTTTAAGTTGTATTTATTTAGGTCACCATTACACCCAGGTGGGGCTTGAACTTGTGACCAACAGTCGCATACTCCTCCGACTGAGCCAGCGAGTTGCCCCCAGAAGTGAAGAAATTGTTAAATCTCAGTGGCAGGTTAGTGAAAATAAAGATGTTATTTTTTTCCCCTCCCTGTGAAAATTAATAAAAGGAAACCTGATTTAGAATGGCAGTGGAGGCCAGCAGGGGCGCCCTCATGCCCTATCACTCACCAATTACAGATCTAACAGGAAAAGACTACTTTGCAAGGCAAACTACTTTATTAGTCCAGCATGAAGATAGGCTCCCCGACCCTGCTCTGAACTGTCCAGCCAATTTAGTCCGTCACAACCCAGCCAAAGCAAAGCGACCACACTTCCCACTCTCTATTTATTCCAATGGACTTTCTGTTTATAACAGCCTTCCAAACTTTTTCCTTTACCCTGTCAGTTCCTTCCATGGAGTCCTTGGAAGGCCATGGATTCCAGCTTCAGACACCTTAAAACATTATTATAGTCTGCATGAGGACATCTATCTATTATGGTTTTGAGAAACAGTGTACCAAAACACTGAAAAAAATGGAATGATGGGAGGTGCCTGGGTGGATCAGTGGGTTAAACCTATGCCCTCGGCCCAGGTCATGATCTCAGGGTCCTAGGATTGAGCCCTGCATTGGGCTCTCTGCTAAGCAGGGAGCCACCAACCTGCCTCTCTGCCTACTTGTAATCTCTCTCTGTGACAAATAAATAAATAAATAAATAAATAATTGAATGATGGTTAACAAAAGGAAATATCAAGGAATTAATAGAAAGGAGTTAAAGTCAAGGAAAATGCTAAAGAAAGAATAGAAATAACAAATGATTTTAAATTTAAATTCAAGGGATAATATCTCTTTAGGAACTCAAATTAGAAGCCACAACCCAAGCAGAGTCCGTTACAGAAGCTGGTAGACAGAACTCGAGGAAGGAGGTCAGCTCAACAGCTCTCAGAAACAAGGGTTAACTGACATACCTGGGCTACTTGGTAGTTGATTTCTGCAGAGATAAAGGGATATGTTCATACCAGTCAGTTTGGGGTGCTTCCTGATGACTTCATTTCAGAGAAGCCTTAGAGCTTATGGCTGAGCTCATAGTTGAATTGTTGGATGTCTGCTTAAGGTTTACAATGGTTTGTCTTCCACATCAAAAGTATAATACCACATTTATTTCAGAAACACTGGGTTTACCAGCTAAAACTGGCAATTACTGGGGTAGATCAACCTTATGATGATATTATAAATAATATAGATCAACATTAACACTTTATTATTTACAAAATTACTTTCACATGCATTGCTTCCTTTGATTCTCAAAATTCCTGGCTGAATTCCTATAATACACTGTAAAATAAGATGCCTTGGAAACCTGTGGATCTCTCTCTGAGCTCGCCCCTTCTCATGTCAGCCCTCCTAGCTTCTCTCTGCTGCCTTTCTCTGCACTCACTGGGTCACTGCCTGGTTTAGTTGTTCAGTGGATCCCATGAACTTGTTAGGAAGGGCTGTGGATATAGGGTCACGTGATGGCCATCTTAATTTTTCTCAGAGTCATCTTTCAAGTCCTCCAAACCCAGGTGCCCATAATTCCTGTCTTTATACTCTCCTTCTTTACCCCAAAATACCAGAGGGTATTTGGATTTATGAAGTGTGATCTGAGACAACCTGTAGAGAGCAAGATGGAGTCTCTCATGTCAAGCAGTCTCTGTGTCAAGCAGTGGCCTGTGTCAAGCCATGACACAGTAGGTACTGTAGCTAGGAGATATTCCAGGGGACCAGTGTTGCTGACACCCCAGAACTAATAAGGAGCAGAACCAGAAAAGGTTTCCTAGGGCCTGAGACAGATTCAATCCCTTTAGAAAGAGGAGGATTTGGCAACACAATGTCAGACTCTTCAGACCTGAGCCCTTGATGTCTGACGACTTATAAAAGGCAACTGCCCCCGAAGATTCTGCCCATTGATCTCCAAACAGAACCAAGATCCTTCCCCGATGGATCATAGGAAGCAGTGTGGCCAGAGCTGACCAGGACACTACCAAGGCCTTATCTCAACTGTGCGCCCACAGTTGGTTTGTTAACTCACTACAGCCTTCTGTTATCTGTTTTCTGCTGTGGTTTGTCTTGTGTGCTGTGTAAGAAGCCAAGTTGAATCACATGGTGAAATGTCATTGAGCTGGAAATCTTGAACCTGCTTTCTAATTGTGAGTTAACTTTACTTTATGGTTAACTAAAGCTTTCATTGTGGAAAGAAAAAACTAATGGGAGGACCTTCATAACGTGGTCATGACATAACCCCCATCCAGTCTATCAGCATATGAGTCCCTGTTATTCAAGGAATGCTTGACTTGAGATGGGTTTTTGTATAGAAACACCAGTGCTTTCAATAAATGCCAGTATTTCTCTATCTAATCCTGATGACATATTTCCCATCCAAGGAGAGAATCAGGAGACTATACACCAGTATTGCATTGTTACTAATATGCTTTGAAGGGAAGTTCTGGGCATAAACAGAACATTCTGACTAAAAAACAGAAAACAACAATTTCCCTCTGTCCACTATGAAAGGTGAAATAAAATAAAGTCATTTATGGGGATTTGACTTTCTCAGTTGATAAAGCAGGTGACACTGATCCTAGGGTCATGGGTTTGAGCCCCACATTAGGGGTAGAGTTTACTCCAAAACAAAAATTAAGTCCTTATGTCAAGGGGGTTTAAAATGAAACAGGGAGGTCATTCAGGAGGTGGTCCTTATGCATATCTTCCCTGGGTGGAATCATGAATTTTGAACTGGGCCAAACCAAAAAAAGGCTCTAAGATCTCAGGGGGAACATTTACAACTTGCTACAATATCTATTGGACTTTGCATAGTGATTGTCTTAGCAACAAATTATGTTTAGCCAAGATGAGTTTTCTGGCACCAACTCAATCAAAATTCTTTGGAAACCATGTATAAGAGCATTTCCCCTTGGGGCTCCTGGGTGGCTCAGTCTGACAGTCTGTTATGGCTCAGGTCATGATCCCAGGGTCTTGGAATGAACAAATGTCAGGAAACAACAAATGTTGGCAAGGATGCAGAGAAAAGGGAACCCTCTTACACTGTTGGTGGGAATGCAAACTGGTGCAGCCACTCTGAAAAACAGTATGGAGGTTCCTCAAGAAGTTAAAATAGAGCTACCTTATGACCCAGCAATTGCACTACTAGGTCTTTGCCCCAAAGACATAAATGTAGTGATTCGAAGGGGCACTTGCACCCCAATATATCTATCAGCAATGTCCATAATAGCTAATCTAGTGAAAGAGCCCAGATGTCCATCAACAGATGAATGGATAAAGAAGATGTGATATATATACACAATGGAATATTACCCAGTCATCAGAAAAATTGAAATATTGCCATTTACATCAACTTTGTTGGAACTGAAGGGTATCATGTTGAGCAAAATAAGTCAATTGGAGGAAGAAGATTATCATATATTTTCACTTATATGTGGAATATAATAAATAGTGTAGAAGATCATAGCGGAAGTGAGGGAAAACTGAATGGGAAGAAATAAGAAGGGGAGACAAACCATGAGAGACTCTTAATCCTAGGAAACAAGGTTTCCTTGAAGGTTGCTGGAAGAAAGGTTGGTGGGGGCATGGGGTAACAGGGTGCTGGGCATTAAGGAGGGTGCATGGTATGATGAGCACTGGGTGTTATTTGCAACTGATAAATTACCAAACTCTGCTTCTGAAACTAATGATGTCTTATATGTTGGCTAATTGAATTTAAAATTTAAAAATCATTTCTTGTGATTTATAGAGTCATCTCTCTCTTTCTGGTACTAAAAGAGAGATATACTTACGATAAATGACCTTTTCCTAAAACAGCTAGTCTTCTGAAGGTCCTAGAAACTTTGCTCCCAAATTCCCTAGAGACTAACAGTATCTCTAACCTCTTCCCAACTGGAAAGTATAAAATGGGCCACTCCTCATGACTCCAGTGCAGTTCTTTCTGCCCATGGGTCCTGTCCTCATACTTTAATGCATGAAAGACGTCTCAAGAATTTGCATGAATTTGTCTTTTTTTTTTTTTTTTCATGAAAAGTTGTCTCAAGAGTTCTTTCTTGGCTGTCATTTCCAAAACCCAACCAATTGCTACATCTCAAGGATTTTAAGAGAAAAAAATTTAGAGTGGATTCATGCCCATTGGGCCCTGGTCTCCAGCTCACCCAAGGATCCAGCTTTTTCCCAAGACTGATCCTTCTTTATTTTTTCATAATGTAGTTACTCAAAGATTCATTCAAAATATCCCTACCCCATTCCTACAGTGATTTAAAATATATTCCCCTTAGGGTAACTAAAATAGCGGTAGCTCAATTTGTGGTGATTTGCAACCAAAATAAATTTTTTTTAAAGATTTTTATTTTTTTGAGAGATAGTGGGGGAGACAGAGAGAACATGAGCAGGGGGAGAAGCAGAGGGAGAGGGAGAAGCAAACTCCCCACTGAGCAGGGAGCCCAATGCAGAACTTGATCCCAGGATATTGGGATCATGACTTGAGCTGAAGACAGATGCTTAACCCACTGAGTCACCCAGGCACTCTCCCATCAGATTCTTACCATCAATGTCCAAACAAGGGGTAGAGTGAAAAGGGCAAAGATGATAATTAATCATGCACAATGCTTAAGAGGTGTGTAAAACATGACTAAGCAGGGAACAAAACAGAATGTGAAGCTAAGTTCATAATACACCTAGTTTTGATGAGGGAGCAGGAGGCTGGCTGAGGACAAAGCAAAAGCTGGCGCCTTGCCTTGCACCCCCCCCCCTTCATCCGCTCCCCTCCATATGTGTAGCATCCCTCAGGCAGCCCGGACTGCCATGAACAATAAGCAAATAGTTAACTTGCAGAGCTCACAATCCTGCTAGACCGGAGTCTCCCTTGGCTTACAAATGTTCTAAATCTCACTAACAAAGACGATTGATAGCAGGATTGTGACACCCCACCAAAAAGTCTCCCAAAGATCTTAATGTTAATGACTGGTCTAAAGACAACATTGATCCAGCAGCAAGGGCAAGGCCTCCGGCAGGCCCGGAATGTCCTGGCACCTTGTAGGCCCTCTTTAGCATATGAAAACTCCACTGAAACCTCCCTTCCCCTCACCTTCCCCCAACAGCAGGGTACATAACCTGCCATCCCTCACAACCCGGGGCAGCAGCTCTTCCTGCCCACGGGTCCTGTCCCCGTGCTTTAATAAACCACCATTTTGCACCAAAGATGTCTCAAGAATTCTTTCTTGGTCATCGGCTCCGGACCTCAGCCCACCAAACCTCACCTAGGTTCTAGAACTTCATCATATGGCGCCCAACGTGGGGCTGTGAGTCTTTACATTTGGACTCTGAGCTTTGGTACAAAATTGGTGAGTACTTTCTTTCCATTTACTCTGATTTCAGGGGCTTTTCAAGGAGTATGGTCTTATTGGAAGACTTGCATGTCAATTGCTCAGGCTGTAATCCTCTAGCCCGTGGCTACTCTATGGGGAGGAGAGCGTCTGCCTTTTGGCTGTAAGCTAGTACCCTGGCCGGAATGGCAATAAGACCCAGAAACTTGATGGCCTCACTCTATTCCTGTTCTTATAGAAAGTTGTCTCTCTTGGGCACGGGACAGCCAATTAAGTCACCAGGACGGCTGCCAATCTTAAGACTCCCGTGTGAGGTTTCCTCCTGAATGATCTAATGTGATCCCCTCCACATGCCCGGTCTAGCCACTTCTGGCCGCGGGACCTCCACTGGGAGCCGGTTGAAACCAGTACCCTATTGAATTAAAACGCAACCGGGGACCGTTTCCTAGGGAAGTTGGCTGTAAGGACCACATGTGTTGGAATGTCACATAGACCATGATGGATTTCAATCTTTACTGTTTCTCGTCAGTGTCTTCTGCAAACCGCCTAACCTATGAAATTGAGTAATTTCCCTTGCCAAAACTTCTCTAGCATTTTTGTGGGTTAATATGACAAAACAGTATGCAGTCTTCAGGACATACGATAGCATGGCACAAGCGTTTTAGTCCATTCACCAGGCACCCATCAGCAGCCTAGGATGCGATGGGGAAGTGGAGGGACGCCGGCACCCCTCCAGGGCCTTTTATGGCAGGAATGTCTTCCCAGGGAAGGCAGGATGGTGATCAATAGCGTATCTTGAGGGACGCCTCTGGTCGCTTTTGACACACAGGAACCTCTGACATATCCTGTGTGGGACGCTACCCAGGAGTCAGGGGGGATTTGGTAATGGACCTTCTTTACTTTTATGGAAGCATGGCCTCAGTAGGCTTCTTCAGTTCCCAAGGACTCTACCTTGGGGTGCCTTTTAACCCACTGGAAATAATTTGGATTGCAAAACTTAGGAAAGGACTGAGCTCCTGTAACACTGCATGGCCTCAGTGGGATCTATCAGTTAGATCTCCTCTGCAGGAAACAGGGCAAATGGACCTAGGATACCTTCACTGCTCATACCTAGGCCTTTATTGCTCTATACCAGGACCCCAGACTAAGGGGCTTTTGCGAAATGTGTTTGCCCAAATGAGTCGGCTAGTAAACTTTCTCCTGACATATTGGATGGTAATTACGTAAATAAGCCTTCTAGTAAACCCAGGTTGCTGGGCCATCCCTAGCAAAGGGGACTCTGGCTTTATTTCTCTGTTTCTCTTAATAGATGTGGGGGCTTCTCCCTCACTCACGTCCCGTGTTAATGGCTATAACTAGAGCCAACTGGGGTTGGTCTAACTCGAGACCGAGACTATAAGGAATATTCCCAAGCAGCTGCCGAAACTCTCTTTGTTTCGGGGAAGTTTCCCTGTGTTCTCTGGCCTGACTTGGACTGCCTAACCCTCCCCCCTTGCTGGTGGGAAAGCATGGCGTCTGCTCCTCTGTTGGGGCTTAAGAGCTCTGAAACCAGGAATCCTTTCTCTGCCTCCTGGCAGCACATTGTTTCTTCTGTTTCCCTCTACTCCTGTTTCTGTGCACCAACGTGCGTACAGCCTGCATGACTAGCCTCTAGATCATGCACCACGGCTCCTCTCTTCACTGTCAAGGAGCAAGAAGAGCACCCCCACTCCAGATCTTCCCACGCATGTCTCAGGTAAACATTCAAATTGGAGTGGGCCCAGGTAGAACGTAAATCAGTATTGGAACTAAGTTAAGTTTGTTGGTTTAATTAAGATAGATGCATCTTTGAAGTTAACAGCAGTAAATGTGAAGCTTTATTCTATCGAAGTTTACTGAAGGTTAAATAAGCTTATGTTGATTGTTAAAATTTGTTAGCAAAGAAATGACTAAACTGATGGTTAATTGTCTGTCTCAAAGTTCTAATGGGTAATTGCTGAAGTAGCTTTCAAAGTCTTTGGTAACCTGAAAGTTTTGCTTGGATGACAAATGGAATTAAATTGTGGACATCTAGGTCTTAACCAAACAGGATAAAATGCTAAGTCGTTAATTACTGGATGTAGGTTTGTGCTTTTGACTTCTTACTGCAAAGAAACTAAGAGTATTTAAATCTGTTGGTAAACTTGTTTGCCACTTGACTGATTCATAAATTTGCCACCTGAAGAATTCTGTTGTAGCAGTTCACAATTGGTTAATAACTAAAGGTGTTTCTAAGAATACAAAGTTCTGCTTAGTGTAACTAAGACTGATGGAAATAAAGGGAAACTGTATGTAGGAAAGTAGGAGATATGTAAGAAAGATTTAAGGAATGGGAATACATTTTGTTGAAGGTAAGGGAAGGTAATTTTGTCCTAAATGAGATGGTTGTTTGGAAGGAAATGACTTGGGACAAAACCTGAATGCAAAGGAAAGTTGTAGAAGGTTTGTGAAGGGAAATCTTCAGAAAAGGAATTTTAGCTATGGTCAAGAATGAACTAAGATTGAAATGAATGGGTTTTAAAGGTACATTGGTACAAGACTGAAATTCTCTGTTCAAAAGGACAATGTTTTCTTAGATCAATTGATCTGCTGTTAAGAAAATGTAAATGGTTTTCTCTTTCCCTGCCCAGAAAAACCAGTTTCTATGTTCAGTTTTATCAGGTGTTTAACATCCCTAATTATATTTAGGCATGTGCTTTAAAACTTTCTAAGATTTTAGCAAATGTTGACAAGATTTAAATTGTAAATCTCTTTAACTCAGGCTTTTCCTTGGTATGTGAAGTTGCTCATGAAGTACTACTGAACCAATGATAAACCTTGGGTTACATTTGGGAAAATGCTATAACTATTCTAGAGATTCTACGCACTTCCTAAAGTTTTATTAACGTTTTGAGAGATCATCGCTTGATACTGTAATTATGGAAATGTTATGTATCACAGAAATAACCTGATTTCCTTGCAGCTAAATTGTGAACTCCCATGTCTCTTTAGCTCTAACCATATCCATTCTGAGTTTTTGTCATTTATAATTGTTTTAATTCTTTTGTAAAATTATCTTCAAGGAGATTCCTATTGCTGCAATGACTTCACCAAGACAGATGATCCTTACCACACGCAAAGACACTCCTTCACTGTCCCGCGCTGGATTCGGCTGCCTCTGCCTTTCGTAACTCCCCTATACATTCCTCCACTGATCAATATTGACCCCAGTAGGTAGGGACAGCTCTATGCCCCTATTCAGCAGGAAGAAGTTACAGAAGATGAGACCTTCCACCTTCAACCACCTTAAAGATTTAAGGGTCAAAATTGTTCAGGGGGGAATGATGAGGGAGCAGGAGGCTGGCTGAGGACAAAGCAAAAGCTGGCGCCTTGCCTTGCACCCCCCCCCCCCCTTCATCCGCTCCCCTCCATATGTGTAGCATCCCTCAGGCAGCCCGGACTGCCATGAACAATAAGCAAATAGTTAACTTGCAGAGCTCACAATCCTGCTAGACCGGAGTCTCCCTTGGCTTACAAATGTTCTAAATCTCACTAACAAAGACGATTGATAGCAGGATTGTGACACCCCACCAAAAAGTCTCCCAAAGATCTTAATGTTAATGACTGGTCTAAAGACAACATTGATCCAGCAGCAAGGGCAAGGCCTCCGGCAGGCCCGGAACGTCCTGGCACCTTGTAGGCCCTCTTTAACATATGAAAACTCCACTGAAACCTCCCTTCCCCTCACCTTCCCCCAACAGCAGGGTACATAACCTGCCATCCCTCACAACCCGGGGCAGCAGCTCTTCCTGCCCACGGGTCCTGTCCCCGTGCTTTAATAAACCACCATTTTGCACCAAAGATGTCTCAAGAATTC
This sequence comes from Mustela nivalis, assembly GCF_964662115.1. Lineage (NCBI taxonomy): Eukaryota > Metazoa > Chordata > Mammalia > Carnivora > Mustelidae > Mustela > Mustela nivalis. The sequence goes on from NC_139025.1 coordinate 95,945,396, forward strand.
TTTCTTGGTCATCGGCTCCGGACCTCAGCCCACCAAACCTCACCTAGGTTCTAGAACTTCATCAGTTTAACTGTAGTGGTGCTTATGCTTTCAAAACAGGCCCAGGAACCAAGTGTCCTGCCTCATTATCAAAATTCAAAATTAGGGATGCCTGGGTAGCTCAGTCAGTTAGATGTCTGCCTTCAGCTCAGTTCAGGATCCCGGGGTCCTGGGATTGAGTCCTGCATCAGGCTCTTTGCTCAGTGTGGAGCTTGCTTCTCCCTCTGTCCCCTCCCCTTGTGCATGCATGCTCTCTCTGACAAATGGATAAATAGAATCTTTTAAAAAAAAAGTTGGACCTTTTGGGGAAAAAATCAAAATTAAACAACAAAAATTCAGCTGAGCAAATTTCAAGATCTAATTCATTTTATTCAATGATTCATGAATGGGGCAGCAGCCCACATAACAGGTAGAAAGGAGCTCAAAAGAGCTATAGGAAAGGGAAGGCTTTTATAGGCAGAGCTATGGGGCAAGGAAATTTTAGCAAAAGAAAAGAAAGGATTGTTTGAGGCAAGGTCAGCTTCCTTTAGGGGGAAGAATGGGGGGCTTCTCATGTCACTGAGCTCCTCTTCCTTTGGGGAATGGAAAGAGCCCATGTGACAGATTATCTCCTTGGTGTGGACCAGAAATTTCTTAACTGACCAGTTGAGATGACATTTCTGGGGAAGGTTAAAACCACAGTTTGGTCAGTATGAAGCCCCACCCTGGTGATTTGTCCTAGCAAAAATGACTCTCTCTTGAGCTTGTGGTGCTCTTTGTCACATTCCTAAATTTCCATTCCAAACACAGGAGGACACGTTCTTATTTCCCCCAGTAGTCTTATTGTAGGAAAGTTGTAAGTCCAAGGATAGAAGTCAATTTGGTTACTGAAGGAATTGTAGCCCATTTAGAAGGAAGGAAGGAAAGCCACCGTGTGAATGTGTATTTAGTAAGAGCCATGCTGCCTCAAGGAGCTGCAGTAATGAGCAGAGCATGGGGACAGCAGATCTGAAGGGGTGTGTGTGTGTGTGTGTGTGTGTGTGTTTAAGATTTTATTTATTCATTTGACAGAGATCACAAGCAGGCTGAGAGGCAGGCAGAGAGAGAGGAGGAAGCAGGCTCCCTGCTGAGCAGAGACCCCGATGCAGGGCTCGATCCCAGGACCCCGGGATCATGACCTGAGCCGAAGGCAGAGGCTTTAACCCACTGAGCCACCCAGGCGCCCCATGTGTTTGTTTGTTTTTTGAGATTTATTTATTTTTATTTTAGAGAGAGAGCAGAGCAAGAGGGGGAGAGGGAGAGGGAGAGAGAATTCCAAGCAGACTCCCCACTGAGCACTCGATCTCACAACCCTGAGACCGGGGACTTGGCTGAAAGGACGAATGTGTTTGTGGCTTCACCGACTGTGCCACCTAGGACCGTAGATCTGAAGTTTTCAAATTGAATTTACTCTTCAAGTACACTTTTGTATAATCATAATGTAACTTAATAATTGTAATAGAACGCAGTGGGTGCTGGACAAATGAAGGCTGAAACATAGTCCTGTGCCTTAGAGGGAAAGCTCAGAGGAGAGGATATCTGAGCACAGCCTTGAAAGATGGTTAAGTAACCAAACAGATGAGGTTAGAAAGAGTATTCTGGGCAAAGAAACAACACCTGTAAAACTGTGAAATTTAAGCTTTAATTTTTTCTAAAAGTAAAACATGTGGCTATCATGAAAGATTAAATATAAACTCAGGTCATTGAATAAACTCATAAATAAACCCTACTTATTCAGCTAGTGAATTAATAATAAGGAAAACTGTAACATGGTAAAACAGTTCAAATGTGATCTTGGCTTATAGAAAATTATACTCTTTAACAATTTTTTTAATTAACATACAATATATTATTTGCTTCAGGGACACAGGCCTGTGAATCATCAGGCTTACACATTTCACAGCACTCACTATAGCACATACCCTCTCCAGTGTCCATAACCCAGCCACCCTATCCTGCCCCCCATCACCCCCAGAAATCCTGTTTGTTTCCTGAGATTAAGAGTTACACATCAACAGAAAATTATATTCTCTGCTGGACAAAATTCATGTGCAGTGTGGTGAACAGGAACTATCTGGGCACTTATCAGTTTGGACAATTTCATTTGTATCTTGCAAGTCAAGCCAAGGTATACACCTCTGTAGTGTCAGCTCATCCCCTGGAGAAATGCTGAACAACCCCTGACACCCCAGTGAAAGGACACAATATGATCTCTTTGGTCCACTTCCAAGTTGTGGATAGTTTTCTCCTCAGCAGATATGGGAAACTTACAACTTATAGAGTTCCTTATGATGGGCGTGAAAAGAAGGGAGTCATAAGATAGTCTGACCTAGCAACTGGACAAAAAGTAAAGGATATTACATGTCCGAATTGATGAATGGGCTAAGGGTTGGAGGCCATTTTGACAACCAGGTAGCTCTGCAGAAATAAAACTAAACCTCACAAAATAAAACTAAACCTCACAAACCTTACAAAACTAAACGTGGAGCTCATCAGGTAGCATCACTCTCTGACTCACTGTTCTGACCCTTACCTTGTCAGGTGCCTGACACAGAAAGACCTCAGCAACCAGAGAAAAGGGAGTGTTCTAAGAGGTCTGAATATGGCTGATAATTTTGTTTGGGTAAAGATACTAATCTTCTGTTATTTCAGTGACAAGAATTTGACACTATTCTTTTTCCATTCAGCAAGCATATAAAAGTCTAGAGAAGGAACAGACCAAATAGCAGGCCTTTGACTAATCTCCTTCCAGCTGGGCAGCAGTGTGCAGAAGACACAGACGTATTTCATCAGAGACCCCACAATGAACACATCAAATGCCTTGAATTTGCTTTAGGATTGTAGGGCTGGAACAAGGACTAAGCCAACCACCAGGGTCCATTCCTATCACAGGGTGCTTCTGACAGAGTTCAGGACATGCTACTCCAGAACGTGGAAACTTGGCAAATTCAATCTTTTAAGCTGAAGAAATTTGTGAAAGGACAGAGGTACAAAGGACTCACTGACCTTTGCTGAAGCAGATCATAAAACCTTCCTGGAAGAGGGTTTAGCTCATACACTTTATTCTATCACATCTTTCCACCTTTCATCAAACCTAGCATACAGACACAAGTTTGACCACTTCATTGGGGGCTTCATTACCTTAGGAAGTTTCCCCTGTTACTTAAACCTATGTGAAATAAATGTGCATGCTTTTCTCTTGTTAATTTGTTCTTTTGTTATGGGGGCCCAGCTGAGAACTTAGAAGGGTAGAAGGAATCGATATTTTTCCTCCCCTACACTTGTAAGTGTGGCGATAAAGAGAGATAGGGAGGAGAGGTAGACTCTCCCAGTTGTGTCCTCTGCAATCTGTCTTGCACTTTACTTGGGGTAGCAAGACAGTCATTCACCTGCCTGAATTAAGACAAGTGGAAGCTTTGTTTTAGGAATCAGGCAGAAGGCCAGTCTTGAGAACTTGAGCACTGGGTGAAAAATCAGTGTCAGCTAAGAAAAATGGTTCTCCACTAGGAATGGGTATGAGATTCACTGTGGAGCTCATCAAACACAGACATGCAAAGAGTCTGTTTCAGGAGACCTGGAATCTAGTCTTTCTTTTCTTTCTTTCTTTTTTTTTTTTTAAAGATTTTTAAATTTTTATTTCTTTGACACACAGAGAGAGATCGCAAGTAGGCAGAGAGAGGGAAGCAGGCTCCAGATTTGGGGCTCAATCCCAGGACCCCAGATCATGACTTGAGCTGAAGGCAGAGGCTTAACCTCCTGAACCACCCAGGCGCCCTGAATTTAGGCTTTCTTAAAAGTCTTAGGCGCTTCTGATGAGAGGGGTCAGGGTTGGGAACTCCTGACCAGGCACAGGGGTAATCTGATACTGTTTTCCTCTTCTAGTAGGCTCAAGTTGTGGGACTGCAGAGGGAAGTGGGGTGTGTGTGGCTGTAGAAAAGGGTGGATGAGGGCTAGGCAAAGAGACAGTTTGTTTTGTTTTAATTAAGTACGCTTAATTCTTCAGAACGGTTTTAGGTTTGCAGAAAATTTGGGGAGAAAGCATAGAAAATTCTCATATGTTTCTCCTTTCCCCTCTCTCCTATCCACACAGCCTACAGTTTTCCTGTTGATAACTTCTTGCTTTAGTGTGGTCCTTTTCCTATAATTGATGAGCCAATATTGATTATGATTAACTAAAGTCCACAATTTAATTAGGATCAATTCTTTGCATTATATAGTTCTAGGGGTTTTGATAATGCATATTACTATAAGAGAGGAAACTGTTTTCCTCAGGTCTCTTATGGTTTCTGGCTGGGTCTGAAAATTGAACTGACAGAAATGAATAGGAGAAAAGCATACAAATTTGATAAATTTTTACATGTTCATTCTCTTCACAAGAGAATGAAGACCTGAAGAAGTGCCAGAGTAGGAAGCATTTGTGCCTTTTAGACAAAGAACACGTACATTTGTGAAGAATTCACAAGATAAAGGGGTTTGGTCTATGGGTAGTAAATGGTGAAGAAGTAACTAGAAAGAAAAGAACTCATTTAACAAGGTTTGTTTGCAGATTCCTGTGGTACCACCTCTGACTGGTAAGAGTTTGTCTCCAGGAAAAAAAAAAAAATTATTTCCTGCCTTTAGGTAAAAAAGGGACAAACTTTTCTGCATTTACTGATTCTTAACTGTCTTCAGTGCAAAATAATTTTTATGTCGAAGAACCATAGTTTGGAATGACATAGTCTGCTTTCCTTCAGCATGGACAAGGACTAGTTCCTCATTTTTTTACATTTTCTTAAACTTCTTTACATTTTCTTAAACTTCCTTCATCAGAGTTTTGCAGTGTTCTCTATATTGATCTTATTCAAAGTTGCAGGTTGTCAGCCCATGCTCTGTCCTTAGCAAGCCTTCTGCTCCCTCATCAGCTCCCTCTTTGAGATGCCCTTACCATTCTCTTCACCTAACTTCTAATTAATCCTCAAGACTCAGTTCAGTGTTGTGGCCTTATCTCTACCAGGTCCTCATAGCCCCTTAGCATCTCCTCCACCACAGCTGAAAGAGCTATTTATAGTTATTGTATACAATGTATTTGTCTATTTATCTGATAATCTCTTTCATTGGATCATGAGCTTCTGAATCTGAGTAGCCCAGTATCTGGCCCAGTAAAATTGCACGTAAATTAATTCATTCAAATTTGTTGTTGGAACTCAAATCATTAACAGATAAATGGCAATCACCATATCAAATTTTCATGGTATGTTTTCTCTTAAAGAACTGAAACCACAAAGTTTCAAAACACTAAAGCTTAAGATCAGGAAGGAAGCTCTCCACCCATATCAGGAAGTCAGTACTTCCTCAAAACTTCTTTGAGGAAGTTATCACTTCTCCTTTGTTCCTTTAAGGAGGCTTGGTCTTCCTGCATCTGAAGGGATACTGGCTTTAAACAGTGAGTTGGAGGGTGTGGGTCTCATCCGCTCTGTGCACAAGAAGGGCATCTTCCAAGCCCTAGGTTTCCCTTTCCTCTTTCCTAGGGCTCAGAATCCTATCACGCTTGCATACCTGGCAGAGGAACAGCAGACAAAAGTCTCTGAGCCTGGGAATAATCACGGCCTCTGTCCTCAGCCAGAGCCCCAACAAGGAGACCAGGTAAGAGAAGAAGCCTGGGGGCTGGGGAGAGTAGAGCCGTGACAATGGCCAGAAGGTCCAGGTCACATAGATGGAGGAGATATATTCTAGGAGGGAGGAGCGAATAAACAAGTTTCTCTTTGCATAAGCCCAGGACAAAGAGAAGAATGGGATTTGCCAGTCAGAGAAAAGGTCATCTTAACTCACATTCCTTCTCCCTGGGCTTCAGGTCCTTCTTAGAATTGTTAAGACTCACATCAGAAAGAAGATGGTTTAAACAACAAGAAAGGGACCAATGAAATCTTAAAAGGCATGGTTATAAATGATCATTTTGCTCTTATGACCTCTACTATTATCATTCTCTCACTTTTTTCCCTCTTCCTACACAGAAGAGATGATGCTGGATCTTCTGGGACCCTTTCCTCTCCTCCTGTTGCTGCTGGGATCATGGGGGCCAGTGCATCCACTTGGTGCTTGGGCTCAACCCCCAACCAGGGCTCAATGGTTTGCCATTCAGCATATAAGTACAGGTCCTGTCCAATGCAACATGGCAATGCGTCGTGTCAATAATTATAATCAGCGCTGTAAGCCTCAAAACACCTTTCTGCATGACACCTTCCAGAACGTGGCTGCTACCTGTCTTTTGCCCAACAGGACCTGCAGGAATGGCCAGAATAACTGCCACCAGAGTGCAAATCGTATTGGCATGACTTATTGCAGTTACACTGGAGGGACATATCCCAACTGCCGCTACAGTACTACTCCCCAGAACCAGTTCTACACTGTTGCCTGTAACCCCCCTCAGCCGGGCGACCCTCCCTATCCTCTCGTTCCTGTGCACTTAGATTAAGACTGAGATTTCCAGGGGCACTTGGGTGGCTCAGTCCTTAGGCATCTGCCTCTGGTTCAGGTCATGGTCCCATAAATAAATAAACATCTTAAAACAAAAATGCCAGGGTTTCCAAGGTTCCCATTACTTCCTCTCTCCCTTGGTACTTGTTCTTTTATGGTCTCTTCTGCTTTTCTTTTCCTTTGTTGATTTCCATGGTTCCCATAGAAGAAAGAAGAAGGGGACTGGGAGAATTAGAGGACCAAGATTCAAGACCAGAATTGGGACAAAAATAAATAGGATTGTTTTCTGCTTTGGAGCTCTGTGTGTTTTGAAGGAAGGGAATAGGGAAGAGGGCAAAGAAAGACCCAGGCCCCCTATTTTTAAACTTGGAACTTTGCCAAGCTTTGTTGCATTGTGTTCTCAGCAATAAAATCACATTCTGTTGCATTGTAATGACCTTGATGTGTGTGTTTGGGATTCCTTTCACAAATTGTCAGCCTGGGGCCATCATGATTGCATTTACCAGCATTCTCAGGAGAACTATTTGGGCCCAGGTGCCCTTTGAGGTTATTCAGCAACCCAAGGCTTCTGCCACTTCCCTCACCCCTGTGTCTTTTGGACTTTGGAGGAGGAAAGTTCATCATCCCTTCAAACTCTGTTCAAGGCTTTTACGTATTTCCCTAGAAGCCATGGTCTATGTTTGCTTGATAGTACTTCACACACAGGTTTTAACCCTGAGAACTGATGCATCATGCATCTCTACTATTGGGTTCCCTATTTCATCAGATAATGTTTTATTTTTTAAAAGATTTATTTATTTATTTATCTGATAGAGAGAGACACACACAGTGAGAGAGAGAACACAAGCAGGGGGAGTGGGAGTGGGAGACCAGGCTTCCTGCCAAGCAGGGAACCTGATGCGGGGCTTGATCCCAGAACCCTGGGATCATGACCCGAGCTGAAGGCAGAAGCTCAATGACTGAGCCACCCAGGTGCCCCCAGATAACGTTTTAAATATAAGTACTAGTAGGGATAATGATCCACTGTAGCCTTGGAGTCACTTCTCCCATGATCTATTGGAATGCATAGTGAGAAAGCATAGATCAAGGAAAAAAAAAAAGCATTGGGGAACTAAAAACATTCTTGTCTTACCTAAATTCTGAAATATTACAGAAATAATGCTGTTTTGGAACAGTTAGTGGATTTAGACACTGAAGGACAGGGAATAAATTTGGCTGAGGTGCATGTGACTGTCTCAGTGGGTTAAGCTGTTAAGCCTCTGCTCTTGGCTTGTGTCATTGCTGAGGGAGCAGAAGGCTAGTTAAGGACAAAGCACAAGCTGACACCCTGCAAACTCCCTACCTCCCCACTCCTGGTGGGATATGAGTGATATTCTTCCAGGAAGCACCCAATATCTCCTTAATGTTAATGCCTTGTTAGAGGGAAAAACTTTACTTGACAATATCAGGGCCTCTGGTATCCTTTGAGTCTTCTTTAAGATTTCAAAATCCTTTTTGAAATCTCCCTTTTCCTTACCTCCCCCGACTCCCAAGTATATAATCAGCAATCCCTCACAACCCTGGTGCAGCAACTTTTTCTGTGCACAATTTCTGTCCCCATGCTTTAATAAAACCATCATTTTGCACCAAAGACATCTCAAGAATTCTTTTCTTGGCCATTGGCTCTGGACCTCACCCCACCAAACCTCACCTATATTCCAAAACCCCATCATCTGGCATCCAGACTTGGGGGTTTGAATCTGCTCATCTGGACTCTGAGCTTGAGTGCAAACTTGGCGAAAACCTTCTCTTCCCTTCCTTTACTCTCCCTTCAGGGGCTCTCTGGCTTTACTGGAAAATTTTCATGTCAATTGCTCAGGCAGTAAACCTTTAGCCCCTGGCTACTCTATGGGGAGGAGAAAGCCTCTCTTTTGTCTGCAAGTTAGTCCTGTGGCCGGGATGGTAATAAGACCTAGAAACTTGATGCCCTCTCTTTATTCCTGTCCTTAAACAAAGCTGTGTTGGGCATGGGATAGCCACCTAAGTCACCAGGGACGGCTGCCAATTTTAAGACTCCCATGTGAGGTTTCCTCCTGATTCATCTAATGTGATTCCTTCCACATCCCTGGTCACTTCTAGCTGGGGGAACTCCACAGGGAGTTGCCCCAAACCAGTATCCAATGGAATTAAAACCCAACTGGGGACCATTTCCTAGGGTAGTTGGCTATATGGACTACATGTGTTGGAATGTCACTTAGGCCACAGTGGATTTCTATCTTTCCTCTTTTCCATCAATGTCCTCTACTAAATACTCAAGTTACAAAATTGGGTAATTTCCCCTTGTAAAACTTTTTTAGTGTTCTCCATGAATTAAAAATGGCAGGGCAATAAAGCAGCTTTGAGGCATAGGATGGCACAGTATTTTGGTTTATTCACCAGGCAAGCATCTGTAGCTTGGGACATCATGGGGAAGGGAAGGGGGCCAGTATCTTTCCCCAGGGACTTTTAGGGCAGGAATGCCTTCCTTATAAGGCAGAATGTGATCAATAGCAATCTTTTGTTTGAGAGATGCCTCCAGTCTCTTTTGACACACAGAACCTCTGACATATCCTGTTGTGGGATGCCACCCAGGAGTCGGGGGTGGAGGATGGGGCTAGGGGTGGGATTTTGGACCTTCTCTACTTTTTCAGGAGTGTGGACTCTGTGGGCTTCTTCTTCACTCCCCAAAGACTCTCCTTTCATGTCTTCTTAACCCACTGAAAACAATTTGGATTGCAAAATTTAGGAAAGGACTGATCTTCTGTACACTGCATGGCTACAGTGGGATCTATCAATTAGATCTCTTCTGCAGAAAACAAGGCAAATAGACAGAGGCACCCTAGGTCTATCCAGGATCAGGACCCAGACCTAAAGGCTCTTGCAGAATGTATTTGGCTAGTAAAATCCTTCCTGAAAAATTGGATAATTATCTAAACAGGCCTCCTCTAAGTAAATCTAGGTTGCTGGAGGAAACACAGTCTTTCCCAGAGAAAGGGAATTCTTGACTCTCTTTTTCTTTCACTGTACCTCCTAATAAATGTGGGGGCTTCTCCCTCATTCATTCATTTCCCAGGTTAATGGGAAGCCATTAACTGGAGCCAACTGTGGTTAGTCTACCTCCTGATGGGGATTTTAAGGAATATTCTCAATCAGCTGCTGAAACTCTGTTTTGAGGAAATTCCTAGTCTTCTCTGGCCCAACATGGACTGCCTATTTCCCCCCTGGTGGGAAAACATGGCGTTTGCTCCAGCGTTGGAGCTGCTGAGCTCTAGAACTGGGAACCTTTTCTCTGCCTTCTGGCAGCACTTTGCCTCTCTGCCTCTCTGTCCCCCTCCTCCTGTTTCTGCAATATCTTGGGTACAGCCTGCATAGCTTGTTCCTATACCATCCTTGGTGCCTCCTGCACCATTGGCTCCCCCTTCCCCCCCTCACTATCAAGGGGTAAAGAAGAGCACACCCTGAACCTAACACCACCCACTACAGATTTCTCCACCAGTATCTCCAGTAAAAATTGACAGTGGGGGGGGGCGCCTGGGTGGCTCAGTGGGTTAAGCCGCTGCCTTCGGCTCAGGTCATGATCTCAGGGTCCTGGGATCAAGTCCCGCATCAGGCTCTCTGCTCGGCAGGGAGCCTGCTTCCCTCTCTCTCTCTCTCTGCCTGCCTCTCCATCTACTTGTGATTTCTCTCTGTCAAATAAATAAATAAAATCTTTAAAAAAAATTGACAGTGGGGAGCAAGTAGACTTTTAAAAGAGGATCCAGGTGGAAAATAATTCAGTATTAAAACTAATTTATTTAAGCTTTTTGGTAATTAAGATAGACATGTCTTTAAAGTTATCAACATTAAGTGTGAAACTTTTATTCTAGCAAGGTTTACTAAAGATCAAATAAGCTCATGTTATCTCTGTTGTAATTTCTTATTAAAAAAATGACCTAAAATAATGGTTAATTTTGTCTGTCTCATGAAAGTTCTCATGGTAATCGTTAAGAAAGATTTCAAAGTCTTTGATAATCTGAAACTTTAAACTTTTGCTTGGATGGTAAACGGGATTAAATTCATTGGACATCTAGGTCTTTTCCAAATAGGATAAAGTGTTAAAGCATTAAGTACAGAATGTAGGTTTGTGCTTTTGACTACTTGTTTCAAAAAACCCCAACAAAACCAAACAAAAAACTAAGGATATTTGAGTCTATTGGTAAACATGCTTTGTGCTTAACTGATTCACAAATTTGCCATCTAAAAAGTTTTAGTGTAACAGTTCACAATTAGTTTACTTCTTAGTTTTCACTAGAGACAAAGGTTTCTAAGAGTGCAAAATTCTGCTAAATGTAATTAAGACTGATGGAAATAACACGAAACAACTCTGTATGTAGAAATGCAGGAGACATGTAAGAAAGATATAAGGAATGGGAATGTATTTTTGTCAAAGGTAAAAGAAGGTGCTTCTGTCCTAAATAAGATGGTTGTTTGAAGAGAAATGGATTGGGACAAAATCTGAATGCAAAAGAAAGTTGTGGAAGGCTTGTGAAGGAAAATCTTTGGAAAGGAATGTTAGGTGTGGTCATAATAAACTAAGATTAAAATAAAGGTATTTAAAAGTACAGTGGTATAAGATTGAAACTGTCTCTCTGCTTATTTATATCATAATGTTCAATTAGGCAATGTACAGTACATCATTAGTTTCAGATGTAATGTTCAACGATTCGTTAGTTGTGTATAACACCCAGTTCTCATCACAACACATGTCCTCCTTAATACCCATCACCCATTACCCATCTGCTACTGCCTTCCTTTCTGTAACCCTCAGTTTGTTTCCCAGAGTCCAGACTCTCTTCATGGTTTGTCTCCCTCTCTGATTTCTTCCCATTCAATTTTCTCTCCCTTCCCCTATGGTCCTCTGCACTATTCCTTATGTTCCATATATGAGTGAAACCATGTGATAATTATCTTTCTCTGCTTGACTTATTTCACTTAACATAATCCCCTCCAGTTCCATCCATGTTGATGCAGATGATAAGTATTCATCCTTTCTGATGGCTGAGTACTATTCCATTGCATATATGAACCACATCTTCTTTATCTATTCATCTGTTGAAGGACATCTTAGATCTTTCCACAGTTTGGCTATTGTGGATATTGCTAATAGATACATTGGGGTGCACATGCCCCTTCTTTTCACTATATCTATATCTTTGGGGTAAATACGTAGTAGTGCAATTGCTGAGTCATAGGTAGCTCTATTTTTAACATATCGAGGAGCCTCCGTACTCTTTTCCAGAGTGGCTGTACCAGCTTGCACTCCCACCAACAGTGTAAGAGAGTTCCCCTTTCTTCACTTCCTTGCCAACATTTGTTGTTTCCTGTTTTGTTAACTTTTGCCATTCTAACTGGTGTAAGGTGATATCTCATTGTGGTTTTGATTTTTATTTCTCTGATGGTTAGTGATGTTGAACATTTTTTCATGTGTCCGTTAGCCATTTGTATGTCTTCTTTGGAGAATTGTCTGTTCATGTCTTCTGCCCATTTCTTTTCTTTCTTTCCTTTTTTCTCTTTTTTAGATTTTATTTATTTATTTGACAGAGAGAGAGAGATACTCTCTGTGTGTGTATGTGTGTGTGTTTGTGTGTGTGTGTGTGTACAAGCAGGGGGAGCTGCAGGCAGAGAGAGAAGCAGACTCCCCACTGAGGAGGGAGCCTGATGTGGGGCTCAATCCCAGGACCCTGGGATCACCACCTGAGCTGAAGGCAGCCACCTAACCAACAGAGCCACCCAGGTACCCCCTCTGCTTATTTCTTCACTGGATTACTTGTTTTTTGGGCATTGAATTTCAGAAATTCCTTATAGATCTTGGATACCAGCCTTTTATCTGTAATGTCATTTGTAAATACCTTCTCCCATTCTGTGGGTTGCCTCTTAGTTTTGTTGACTATTTCATCTTCTGTGCAAAAGCATTTTATCTTGGTAAAATCCCAAAAGTTCATTTTTGCTTTTGTTTCTCTTGCCCTTGGAGACATATCTTGAAAGAAGAGTAGAGACCAGTGTTGAATTGTACTGCCTAGTTTCTCCTCTGGGATTTTGATAGGCTCCTGTTTCACATTTAGGTTTTTCGTCCATTTTGAGTCTATTTCTGTGTATGGAGTAAGAGAATGATCCAGTTTCATTCTTCTGCATATGGCTGTCCAGTTTTCCCAGCACCATTTATTGAAGAGACTGTCTTTTTTCCATTAGCTAGTCTTTCCTGCTTTGTCAAAGATTATTTGATCATAGAATTGAGGGTCTATTTCTGGGGTCTCTATTCTGTTCCACTGATCTATATGTCTGTTTTTTGTGCCAATACCATGTTGTCTTGATAAGCACAAGCTTTGTAACATAGCTTGAAGTGAGGCAATATGATGCCCCCAGCTTTGGTTTTCTTTTTAATATTCCCCTGGCGATTGGGGGTCTCTTCTGGTTCATAAAAATTTCAGGATTGTTTAATTCCAGCTCTGTGAAAAATGTCGATGGTACTTTGATAGGGATTGCATTGAAAGTGTAGATTGTTCTGGGCAGCAAAAACCTTTTCCTAATGTTTATTCTTCCAATCCATGAGCATGGAATGTTTTCCCATCTCTTTGTGTCTTCTTCAATTTCTTTCATAAGTGTTTTATAGGTTCTAGAGTATAGATCCTTTACTTTTTTAGTTAGGGTTATTCCTAGGTATCTGATGGTTTTTGTTGTTATTGTAAATGGATTTGATTCCTTAATTTCTTTTTCTTCAGTTGCATTCTTAGTGTATAGAAATGCAGCTGATTTTGTATCCCTGCATGTTGCTGAACTGCTATATGAGTTCTATTTGGGAGTGGAGTCTTTTGGGGTTTCCACATAAAGTATCATGTCATCTGCAAAGAGAGAGAGTTTGACTTTGCAGAGTTTGACTTCTTCTTTGCCAACTGGAATGCTTTTATTTCTTTTTGTTTTCTGATTGCTGAGTCTAGGACTTCTAGGACTATGTTGAACGAATGTGGTGAGAGTGGGCATCCCTGTCATGTTCCTGACTGTATGGGAAAAGCTCTGTTTTTCCCCATTGAGAATGATATTTGCTATGGATTTTTCATAGATGTCTTTTCTGATATTGAGGTATATTCCCTCTATCCCTATACTTTGAAGAGCTTTAATCAGGGAGGGATGTTGTATTTTGTCAAATGCTTTTTCTGCATCAATTGAGGGAATTATAAGGTTCTTTTCTCTTGTTAATGTGATCTATCATGTTGACTGATTTGTGAATGTTGAATCACCCTTGCTTCCCAGGAATAAATCCCACCTGGTCATGGTGAATAATCCTTTTAATGTACTGTTGGATCCTATTGGCTGGGATCTTGTTGAGTATTTTGTTCATCAGGATTATTGGTCTGTAATTCTCCTTTATGATGAGGTCTTTGTCTGGTTTTGGGATCAGGGTAATACTGGCCTCTTATAACAAGTTTGGAAGTTTTCTTTCTATTTCTATCTTTTGAAACAACTTCAGTAGACTAGGTTTTATTCCTTCTTTAAATGTTTGATAGAATTCCCCTGGGAAGCTGTCTGCCCCTGGACTCTTGTTTTTTGGGAGGTTTTGATTATTGCTTCAATTTCTCTGCTGGTTATTGGTCTGTTCAGATTGTCTATTTTTTCCTGTTTCAGTCTTGGCAGTTTATAGGTTTTCAGGAAAGCATCCATTTCTTCCAGATTGCCTGGTTTGTTGGCATATAGCTGCCAGTAATAATGTCTAGCAGTTGTCTCTATTTCCTTGGTATAGTCATGATATCTCCCCATTCATGATTTTATTAATTTGGATTCTTTCTCTTTTCTTTTGGATAAGGCTGGGCAGAGATTTATCAATCTTATTAATTCTTTCAAAGAACTAGCTTCTAGTTTCGTTCATCTGTTCTCCTAGTCTTCTAGTTTCTATTTCATTGATTTGTGCTCTAATCTTCATTTTCTCCTGCTTGGTTTAGGCTTTATTTGATGATCTTTCTCCAAGTCCTTTAGAGTAAAATTAGCTTGTGCATTTGAAATTTTTCTAATTTTTTTGAGAGAGGTTTGGATGGTTATGTACTTCCCTCTTAAGACAACCTTTGCAGTACCCCACAGGTTTTTGAACTAATGTGTTTTCATTTTCATTGGTTTGCATGATTGTTTAAGTTCTACTTTAATTTCCTGGTTGATCTATTAATTCTTTAGCAGGATGCTCTTCAACCTCCAAGTTTTTGAGTTCCTTCCAAATTTCTTGGGGTGAGTTCCCATTTTAAGCATTGTAGTCTGAAAATATCCAGGGAATAATCTCAGTCTTTTGGTGTTGGTTAAGACCTGATTTGTGACTCAGTATGTGGTCTATTCTGGAGAAAGTTTCATGTGCACTCAAGAAGAATGAGTATTACATTGTTTTAGGATTGAATGTTCTGTGTATATCTGTGAAGTCACATATTCTTTCAATTTCTGCTGGTCCCGGAAGTTCTTTATCTCACCATCTGTTCTGAATGATAGCTTTGCTGGATAAAGTATTTCTGGCTGCATGTTCTTTTCATTTAGTACACTGAATTTATCTTGCCAGCTCTTTCTGGCTTGCCAGGTTTCTGTGAATAGGTCTGATATTATTCTTATGTTCCTCCCTCTATATGTAAGGAAACTCCACTCCCTGGCTACTCTTAGGATGTTTCTATGTCAAGGTGTTGATCTATTTTTATTGATTTTGGGAGGGGTTCTCTCTGCCTCTTGGATATGAATTCTTGTTTCCATCCCCAGATTAGGGAAGTTCTCAGCTATCACTTGCTGAAATATATCTTCTAGCCCTCTCTCTCGCTCTCTCCACCCCTCAGGGATCCCAGTAATTCTGACATTGGAATGTTTCATGGCATCATTAATCTCTCCAAGCCTTTTTTTCATGGACTACTAGTTATGTATCTTTGTTTTCCTCAGCTTCCTTTCCTTTCAATCAGCTTTTCTTTGAGATCACTAATTTGTTCTTCTACCTCATTTACCCTGGTTGTTAGAGTATTCAATTTAGACTGCATCTCATTCATAACATTTTAAAATTTGGCCTGATTGGATTTCATTTCTGCCCTTAAAGAGTCTATATTATCACTAATGCTTTTTTCAAGCCTAGCTATTGAATTTATGATTGCTATCCTGAATTCTATCTCTCACATTTTACTTATATCCATATTGATTAGCTCTGTGGCAGAGAACACTATTTCACTTTTTATTGTATGTGAGTTCCTCCTTCTTGGCATTTTTTCCATAGAATGATGGGTGGGCAAAGGAACAGAGTCCAAAGTGTCAACTAGGACCCAGGCAATGCACTCTGGCAAAATACAGAGTGGCAGGAAGCCACTACAGAAAAACAGAGCCAAATGAATTGTAAGAATAAAATTTAAAAATTAAGAAAAAGGGGAGAGGTGAAGAGGGACTGTAATCCCACAGTGTGGACAAGGCAGGTCATTCTACTTGTTCCTGGCAAATATTGGGACCTGCCAAGGTGCCTATCCTACAGGAAACATCAACTTTCTTTAGCACAGCATATGTCACAATCTCCATAACCTGACTTCTGCCCACCTGTCTAGCCTTGTTTCCTATCACTCACATCACCTGTTCTCTTCATATCAATCATACCTAGCCACTGACAGTTCCAGGAACATACCATACACATTCCAACCACTGAAACTTCATTCTTGCTTGTTGTTGCTTGGTGAGAGTCTGTCCAGCTTTTACATCCCAGGTCAGTTCAGACCATCAAGAAGCTTCTAGATTCCAGCTCCTGGTGATTCCTCCCTCCTAATCCCTTCATACCACACTTTTGGTACTTAGCATGCCCTACTTTATATGGTTACATTTTTTTCTCATTTTCATTCATTTGTTCAAGCATTCACTTATGTGAATAAGTACAAATACACAACATTTGTAGAATGTCTATTGTGTGTAAATGCTATGGTAAGCAATGATATAAGGATGAAAAAGCCAATGTCCAAGCACTCAAAGGGATCAAGTTTTCTAGAATAGTTGCTTCTAACCTGAGGACTTCAAGAAGTTTGTGAACCCACTGAAATTGTTTGAATACATCTTGTTGTTTCCATTTTTAGACAGCAGGTCAATAGTTTTTATCAAATTATCACAGAATTGTATGGCCTTTGGTTTAGTGGCTAAAATATAAACAGCACACATATGCACATAACTACCAAAAATACCATTAAAACTAGTTAGAACTCATTTACTAACTACAACTACTGGACTCAAAGTAATTGATATTAAAGTAGCAATAGACTGGCAAAATTTCATATTTTAGTGTCCACATTGTATAACCCATATCAGAGGAGTCAGCATTATCCAAAACAAAGATATTATTCAACTGTCTTATTCAAAGACAGACATTTCCAGAAGATACTAAAGAATCAAAATTATACCTACTCTATAAATACTCCTACATTGATTTCCAAGTAAACATAACACATTAGTTTATATCCATACTCCTAGTGGTGAGTGGGTGTGAAAGGATATAGGGAGAGAGAACTTGCTATGCTATCTTTGCTCTTTATTCCATATTGAGAAATTTTCTATGCCATCTGCTTCTGTGAGCTTTCTGCACTTTATAATTCTTTTAAGATTTTTTTAAAGCTCAGAACGCTGAGATCAAGACCTGAAGTGAGATCAAGAGTCAGATACTTAACTGACTGAGCCACCCAAATGCCCCTGCATTTTATAATTCTTCAATCCTTCCCCTCAATTCTTGAAGAATCCTGGTTTTACCAGCTAGTAGAATGTCCTGGCCAACCTTTGGACTGAACTCAAACTTGTCTGTGCCCCCATGTGCAGTAAGCCAGTGTGTGGACACTGGTTTGAAAGCAAAGAAAGTTTTTCTTATTATCAGAAGGGTGGCCGAACAAGAAGGCAGGGTATCATTCCCAAAGTTCCTTTGCCCTGTTGAGATTAGGAACAGCTTGGGGAAGTTTGGGAAGGAGGTGAACACAAGAGAGGAAGGGGAGGGCTTTTTTGAAACCTTGAGGGAACTGAGGGGGAACTTGAAACAGTCTGGAGGTAGCATTCTGCTAGAAAATGAGGTGGCATTTGGGACTTGACGCATCAGGTAGTTTTAAGACAAAAGTTATCATCTGTTTTCCATTAGATTCTTAACGTCAATGTACAAACAAGGGGTAGAGTCAAAAGGGCAAAGATAATGATTAATCATGCACAGGGTTTAAGAAGTGCATGAAATGTAATTTAAACAGGGATCAAAACAGAATGTGAAGGTAAGTCCATAATATGATGAGTTTAAGTATAGTGCTGCTTTATGTTTTCAAAACAAGTCCAGGAACCAAGTGCCTGGTCTTATCATCAAAATGCAAAATTAAACAATAAAAATTCAGCTGAGCAAATTTCCAGGTCTGATTTGCTTTATTCAGTGATTCATGAATGGGGCAGCATTCCACCTAACAGGCAGAAAGGAGCTCAGAGGAGATTTACAAAAAGGAAGCCTTTTATAGGCAGGGCTGTGGGGCAAGGAAATTTTAGCAAAATAAAAGAAAGGATTATTTGAGACTAGGTCACTTTTCTTTAGGGGGAAGAACAGAGGGTGCTTATTACGCCACTGAGCTCCTCTTCCTTTGGGGAATGGAAAGAGCCCATGTGGGAGATTATCTCCTTGGTGTGGATGAGAAATTTCCTGACTTACCACCAGCTGAGATGACATTTCTGGGGGAGGTTGAAAGCATAGTTTGATCCGTACCAAGCCCCAGCCTGGTGACCTATCCTAGCAAAAATGACTCTCTCTTGAGCTTGTGGTGCTCTTTGTCACATTCCTAAATTTCCATTCCAGATACAGGAGGACGCGTTCTTATTTCCCCCAGTAGTCTTATTGTAGGAAAGCTGTAAGTCTAAGGATAGAAGGAATTCTAGCCCATTTAGAAGGAAGGAGGGAAAGCCACTGTGTGAATGTGTATTTAGTAAGAGCCATGCTGCCTCAAGGAGCTGTAGTAAAGAGCAAAGCACGGGGACAGCAGATCTGAAGGTTCTTTTTTTTTTTTTTAAAGATTTATTTATTTTTATTTTAGAGAGAGAGCAGAGCAAGAGGGTCAGAGGGAGAGGGAAAGAGAATTCCAAGCAGACTCCCCACTGAGCACTCGATCTCACAACCCTGAGACCGGGGACTTGGCTGAAAGGACGAATGTGTTTGTGGCTTCACCTACTGTGCCACCGAGGACCGTAGATCTGAAGTTTTCAAATTGAATTTACTCTTCAAGTAGTACACTTTTGTATAATCATAATGTAACTTAATAATTGTAATAGAATGCAGTGGGTGCTGGACAAATGAAGGCTGAAACATAGTCCTGTGCCTTAGAGGGGAAAGCTCAGAGGAGAGGATATCTGAGCACAGCCTTGAAAGATGGTTAAGTAACCAAACAGATGAGGTTAGAAAGAGTATTCTGGGCAAAGAAACAACACCTGTAAAACTGTGAAATTTAAGCTTTAATTTTTTCTAAAAGTAAAACATGAGGCTATCATGGAAGTTTAAAAATAAACCCATGTCAGGGTGCCTGGGTGGCTCAGTGGGTTAAGCCACTGCCTTCAGCTCAGGTCATGATCTCAGGGTCCTGGGATCGAGTCCCGCATTGGGCTCTCTGCTCAACAGGGAGCCTGCTTCCTCCTCTCTCTCTTTCTGCCTGCCTCTCTGCCTACTTGTGATCTCTCTCTGTCAAATAAATAAATAAAATCTTAAAAAAAAAAAAACCCATGTCATAAATAAATATATAAATAAACCTCTTTTATTTGGCTGGTTAATTAATAATGAGGAAAACTGTAACATGGTAAAAACAGTTCAAATGTGATAATGGTTTATAGAAAATTACATTCTCTGCTGGACAAAATTCATTTGTGTTGTGGTGAACACAAATATCTGCGTTATTGCTTTAGACCATTTCACTTCCATCCTGCAAGTTGAGCTAAGGTATGCATATGTGTCTGTTAATTCCCCAGGGATCTGCTGAACAACCCCTGGCACTCCAATGAAAAGATGAGTATAACACGGAGTCACTCTGGTTCTGTGTTTGGGATTCTCTCTCTCTCCTTCTGCCTCTCCCCTCCCACAATAAATACATAAATTGTGTAAAAAATATTAAGCTACCATATGATCCAGCAATCCCACTTCAGGGGGTTTCAGGGGGTTTATATAAAGGAACTGAAATCAATATCTCAAAGAGATATCCACACATCTATGACCATTGAGGCATTGTTCACAAAGACCACTGACAGAAAGAAATCTTTCTCTTTTTTTTAAAGTTGTATTTATTTAAGTCACCTCTACATCCTTACGCCGTATGCAAAGATAAACTCAAAATGGATAAAAGACCTCAACGTGAGACAGGAATTCATCAGAATCCTAGAGGAGAACATAGGCAGTAATCTCTTCGATATCAGCCACAGCAACTTCTTTCAAGATATGTCTCCAAAAGCGAAGATGAACTTTTGGGACTTCATCAAGATCAAAAGCCTCTGCTCAGCAAAGGAAACAGTCAAGAAAACAAAGAGTCAACCCACAGAATGGGAGAAGATATTTGCAAATGACAGTACAGACAAAATGTTGATATCTAGGATCTATAAAGAACTCCTCAAACTCAACACACACAAAACAGGCAATCATATAAAAAAATGGGCAGAAGATATGAACAGACACTTCTCCAATGAAGACATACAAATGGCTATCAGACACATGAAAAAATGTTTATCATCACTAGCCCTCAGGGAGATTCAAATTAAAACCACATTGAGATATCACCTTACACCAGTTAGAATGGCCAAAATTAGCAAGACGGGAAACAACATGTGTTGGAGGGGATGTGGAGAAAGGGGAACCCTCTTCCACTGTTGGTGGGAATGCAAGTTGGTGCAGCCTCTTTGGAGAACAGTGTGGAGATTCCTCAATGTGGGGCTTGAACTTGCGACCAAGAGTTGTATACTCCGACTGAGCCAGCTAATTGCCTCCAGAAGTGAAGAAATTGTTAAATCTCAGTGGCAGGTCAGTGAAAATAAAGATGTTATTTTTTTCCCCTCCTGTGAAAGTTAATAAAAGGAAACCTGGTTTAGAATGGCAGTGGGGACCAGCCCGAGGCGCTCTATTGTCCTATCACTCAGGCCAATTACAGATACATCAGGAAAAGACTACTTTGCAAGGCAAACTACTTTATTAGTTCAGCAGGAAGATAGGCTTCTCCACCCTGCTCCGGAACAGTCCAGCCAACTGATTCTGTCACAACCCAGCCAAAGCAAAACTACCACACTTCCAACTCCCTGTTACTCCAGGGACTTTCTATTTATAAAGCCTTCCAAACTTTTTCCTTTCCTCTAGAAAAAGTGTTCCTTTCTTTGTTCAGGCACTTGCCTATACTTCTGCTGTAACTTGCTTGTCCCTGATTGCAGTTCTCTGCTATTCCTGAATAAGCCCATTTTTGCTGGTAAAATAACTGGTAGTTTTATTTTTTGAGGTTAATACCTCATACCCGTTCATGACTCTATCAGTTCCTTCCCTGGGTCTTTGGAAGCCCATGGATTCCAGGTTCAGACACCCTAAGACATTATTATAGTCTGCATGAGGCCATTTATGTATTATTATGGTTTTGAGAAACATTTGGACCAAAACACTGAATAAGTTGAATGATTGTTAACAAAAGGAAATATCAAGGAATTAAAAGAAAGGAGTTAAAGTCAAGGAAAATGTTCAAAGAAAGACTATAATTAACAAATGATTTTAAATTTATATTCAAGGGATAATATCTCTTTACAAACTTAAATTAGAATTAGAAAAAATTATAACTCAAACTAGAAGCCACAACCCAAGCAGAGTCTGTTATAGAAGCTGGTAGAACTCTGAGGAAGGAGACCCACTAAACAGCTCTCAGAAACCAGGGTTAATTGACTTGCCTGGGCTACTTCGGTAGTTGATTTCTGTAGATATAAATGGATATATTCCTACCAGTCAGTTTAGGGTACTTTCTAATGGCTTCATTTCAGAGAAGCCTTAGAGCTTATGGCTGAGCTCATAGTTGAATTGTTGGATGTCTGTTTTGGGTTCTCAATTATTTGTCTTCCACATCAAAAGTAGAATATCACACTTATTTCAGAAACACTGGGTTAACCAGTCAAAACTGGCAATGACTGGGGTAGAGTAACCTTATGATGATATTATGAATAATATAGATCAACATTAACACTTTATTCTTTACAAAACTACTTTCATATGCATTGCTTCCTTAGATTCTCAGAACTCCTGCCTGAAGTACTGTAATACACTGTGAAATAGGATGCCTTGGACACCTGTGGATCTCTCTCTGAGCTTGTTCCTTCACAGGTTAGCTCTCCTAGCTTCTCTCTGCTGCCTCTCTCTGCACTCACTGAGTCACTGCATGATTTAGGTCTTCAGTGGAACACATGAACTTGCCCAGAATTCCTGTCTTTTTACTCTCCTTTTTTTACCCGAAAATACCAAAGGGTAGTTGGATATATGGAGTGAGATCTGAGACAACCTGTAGAGAGCAAGATAGAGTCTCTCATGTCAGGTGGAAACCTGTGTCAAGCAGGGGCCTGTGTCAAGTGATGACACAGTAGTTAAAGGTGCTGCAGCTAGGAGATATTCCTGGGACCGGTGTCAGCTGACTTCCCAGAACTAATAAGGAACAGAACCAAAAAAAGTCTGCAGGGTCCTGAAACCAATGCAATCCCTTTAGAAACGGGAGGATTGACAGCAAACTGTCAGACTCTTCAGACCTTACCCCTCTATGTCAGAGACCACTTGAAAAGACCACTGCTCCCAAAGGCTCTACCCTGTTAATCTGCAGACAGAACTGAGATCCTTCCCCGGGGGACCGTAGGAAGGAGTGAGTGCCCAGAGCTGACCAGGACCTGACCAAGACCATATTTCAACTGTGCGCCCACAGACTGACTTCAAGTTTGGTTCATTAACTTACTACATCCTTCTGTTATCTGCTTTGTGCTGTGGTTTTTCTTCTGACCTGCTCTGTGTGCTGTGTAAGGAGCCAAGTTGAGTCATATGGTTAAATGTCATTAAGCTTGGAATCCTGAACCTGGTTTATAATTCTGATTTAACTTTGCTTTATGATTGATTAAAGCTGACATTGTGGAAGGACACAACTAATGTGAACGCCTTCCTAGTGTGCTCATGAAGCAACCCCCATCCCGTCCACCACCTT
The DNA here is from genome assembly GCF_964662115.1 of Mustela nivalis. NCBI lineage: Eukaryota > Metazoa > Chordata > Mammalia > Carnivora > Mustelidae > Mustela > Mustela nivalis. The sequence goes on from NC_139025.1 coordinate 95,968,132, forward strand.
GAATACCATCTTCAGCTAAGGACAAAAGGAAGATGTTGGAATGAGGGTGGGGTGGGCCAGCGTTATGGAGCTTGCCAGGAAAAACCCAGCAAACACTGGTAATATTTGTGAGGTATATTTATGTCCATGGATAAGAGGTTTTCTTCCTTCCTTCCTTCCTTCCTTCCTTCCTTCCTTCCTTCCTTCCTTCCTTCCTTCCTTCCTCTCTTTCTTTCTGTTGATAAGAGTTTCTTGTGATTTGTAGAGTCATGCTCCTCTTTCTGATACTAGGAGAGAGATAAACTTACAAAAGGAAATTTCCTTTATTAATGGAAATGTTCCTATAAAAAGGCTAACTGAGTCTCTGGTTTCAGAGCTTCTCCTGTGTTGGTGGTTTCTTAAAAACCACCAGCTCAAAATTGTCCTTATGCCCAAAGGTATCATTTGGAGTGGAAAACTCTGCTACCCTTCATGACTATCCGATAATAAGGTGGCCCTGTAAGAAACTCAACCAAGCTGGCTTAGGTGCACTGATAGGAAACACATTCAGGGACCTCAGTTTATCCACAAATTGCACCTTTGACTACATACTCTCCCCGCTTAATGGAGATTCCACAGTCCACAAAACCAGAGGAGTTTTATTGTTTTTGTTGTTTGGGGTTTCTTTGTTTGTTTTCCATTGAAGTTCTCATTGAACATAGCCTAGTCATCTGTGGGATTTTCCCCAGAAGATTTTAGGGAAGTGAGTTTAGGAGCTAGATCTCTGATTCTTTCCTGATAAGTTCAGATTACCCGTCTCCAGTTTACCCCTCCCCAGAGCCTTGTCATTCTTCTGTACCCAGAAGGGAGGCTTTGATATTAGACACCTTTGCTCCAGGCTATTCTCAGAGGGAACTTAAGTGTTCTAGATGAGAAGACACAGAACAGGTTCACCTAGGAAGGCTGTCGCCCACCCATGACAGGCTACTAATCAGTTGGAGTCCTGCACTTCTCACTACTATTCCTTTCTTCACAACTGCAGACTTCCTGGCTCTCTGCTCTTCAGAACCACATATTGATTTCCTCACCACTGACACCTGAGTGTTGGATCTGAACAGGGTGAGTTCAGTTGGGGCTGGTGCTAAACATGCATGAGGGAAAAGGCCCAGAAACACTGCAAAGTGTCTCACTGAACTTTTAGATGGTAGACGTAAGGTTGGAAAGTGATCCAATTTTATAAGAAGCAAAGACCTGAAATCAACTCAGTATTAATCCCAGTGAAACAGTGTCTCTCTTCAAGCCATCTACCCCTATTCCCACTTCTTCTCCAATCTTCCCAAGCATAATACATTGAAGCACCTTGACTGCTGGTCTTCTAACCTGGGTAGGACCTTTGGGTCAGGTACAGGGTGGCCCAGATGTGAATGTGCCTCCTCTGTCTTCTATAGCACTTCACACGATAGAGGATGAAAAACATTTCCTTGTATCATTCAAGATTCTTCCACCCAGTTTAGATTAAGTTGAACCAGACAGATTTAATAGGAGGGGGAAAAAAAGTTTCATTATATGCACAGAGGCCCAATAATGAAATTGAGATCCCAAAGAAATGACGGAGGCAGGCTACTTTTAGACATTTTAAACAATGAGACATAGATTTCTGAGGAATTGACAAGACAGACAAAACAAATGTTGGGGAGTGCTAATTAGTAAGGAATTCCAAGCACATTCTGGGCTGAGGTAGAAGATTAGTAAAAAGCAAGGAATATACCTTTTATATACCTTTTTTGGCTTTAAAATCCATAAAACTGGTTGGGTGCCTGGCTGGCTCACTTAATGGAACATGCGATTCTTGATCTCAGGGTATGAGCTGAAGCCCCACATTGGGCATAGAGCTTACTTAAAAAATTATAATAAAAAAATAAGTAAAATCGCTATCTCTGGTGATAAGAATATCTTTTTATTTCTTAGTACAGGGAAAGTACCATTCATAGGAGAGATTCAATTTCTGCTTTGGGGGGACTGAAGAGGGTCTGAGTATCCTTGCCTTGTCTATTTTCCAAATAGATTCAATTCAAAATGATGAATATGCCATTGGGACACCTTTTGGGGTGGGCTGTCCTGGGTCCCTATACCATTCTCAGAAATGCTCTTACTGACATATCTTATTAGATGCTCACAGGTCTTTGAAGCAGCTGTTCTTAACCCCATTTGTGAACATAGGGCTTAAGAACCAGGTTAGAGATTCCACAGGACCAGCTTTATGCCTCATCATAAACAACCTATTGTTTACAAATAACACTGTACCTTCATTTTGACCTGAGTAGCTCTTATGAGGGCAGTCTCAAACTTGGAACTTGATTGAACAAAACGATATTTCAAAACTTGAGGTCCTATATGATTGCATTCTGAAACCAAATCAAGAAGATTTATAATTATGATAATGTGATAAATGGCCACTGAATAGTACGTGGGTAGTCAGAAGTGATAAGAGATTTCACCCAGGCTTTGGGGAAGTACCCTAAGGAAATCAGGATCAGATAAATACCGTTCTGCTGAATCAATGTAACTGTAGCCTGGGGTTTGAGGGAACCAGAGCCTTGTTGCTTGGAAAATCACCCAAGTCTTCACCTAACTTCCTCATTCGCTTAAGTGGTGACAACCCTTTCCACTTCACAGCCACAAAACTTAAATTGCCATTTTCTTTTACAGCCACACGCTTTAGACTTTTGATCTGGACTGTTGGGCAGAGTTAGCTAGAGGGTGATGAGTTCCTCTGTTTGGGTAGAAGATAGGCCAGACAGCAGGTGTTTGAAATTCTCAAAATTAACTTTGTCTATTTTGGACCATTTTCGTGTTTGTCTCAGTCAGGTTCTAGCATCTGTTTAGTTCTCATAAATTTAACTACTTAATGAGATTTATCCTCTTCAAGCCTGGGAACAAAATGGTAAAGTTGGGTGCCAGTGTCTACACTGCCAAGAAAGGAATTTTAAGGTGCAGGTCAACTCTTACAGCAGTGTTGAGATAATGCTTTCCTCTATCTTCCCTGCAGACCCACAGGTGGCTCTGGTGACTGAGATGGCATCCTTTCTAAAGGCCCTAGGCCCTCTGTTGGCCCTGCTATTTCCCCTAGGTGGTCTGCTTGTACACAGCCAGAACCTTTCCTGGAAGGAATTCATGAAACAGCACTACCTGAGCACAAGCTGGAAATTCAGCGACTACAAATGCAATGATCTCATGAGGGAAAGAGAAGCTCCACAAGACAGAAACTATCACATCTTCATCTATACCTTTTGGCACAAAATTGAGCATATTTGCTTCAGGAAGTGGAGAGACCGTTACAGAAATGTATATATATGGGCCCAGCATCCCTTCAAAATACTCCAGTGCTACCAGGAGGGCAACCAAAAGAGCTATAGAGAGCACGATGGCTACAGCTACATTGAATTCCACTGTGGCATGAACGGGTATGTGGATGGCATAGAGGACATCCAGTTGTTAGACATCAAAAAATAGAAAGTCTACCCATACCCAGAGGTTTGAGTAGAGTATTCAATACTTCCCAAGAGGGAGCCCGTGCCACGGTTAGCAGCCCTTGCTATGCCATCCTTTGCATTTGAGGTGCCAACATTTTCCAACTACTTAGAGTTATGCATCATCGCATGCTTGTTTCCTATCAAAACCACTCACAGTTTCTCTGCCTGGAATATTCCTGTGCCCTCATGTATCTGATCTGCTCCTACAGTATTTTAAGATTAGGCTCTATATGGCTTTTCTGTTTTACTGAACCAGGCATGTTCCCGAAAGTGACTCTCATTACACTGACCAAAACAGAATGGTCTTCCTTCCCTAAATAAATTATGTCACTCCAATGTGTGTGACATTCACATATGTTATATGTTGTGTGATTGGTGGAGGTGTCCCAGGGTGTTTGATACACATTGTGCTTGGATGTGATGGGCGCATAGTGTAGGCTGAAGATGTGTGTCATTGGACTCATTCCTTAAACATGTCTCTAAGGAAATGCATGCATTTTAGATAGGTTAAGTCATTATGTTTCCTGAGGCATAAAAAACTAAGTAGAAGATAATGGCAGAAATAATACAAGAAACAGAAAAGAAAGAAGGTAATGGCAAAAATGGGGTTTCTTATAATAATCATTTTCACTAGGCAGAGGTATAGAGTAGATATGGGATGTTAAAAGGTGACCTTCAAGAATGGGTCTTAAGACTTAAGTTTTGTTGGAGGAAAGAAGAAGTAAATTGCAGAAGGAAATGTTGAGGACACAAGTAAGTAATGTCCATGAGAATTCTGTTTGCTAAATGGGGAAGAGTGATACAGAGAAGGATAAACCTTCACATAAAATTTTGCCTCCAGCAGATATGGGGAGGTGAAATGTGGAACATTAAGTACCCTGTGTCCTTTAGCCTCCTGCATTGTTAAATGACTCCAGTCTTGAAACACTTGGAGAAAAGGCCAAGATCATAACACGTACAGTTAGGTGGCTGCATTCCTAGTCCTAGATATCTAGCCCCATAAGTAGCCAAGGAATCTAGGTTAGTCATCATTTCTCAAGAAGAGCTCCTCAGCTTTGCAGTTTTTCAGTGCACCTGGGGATGAGCAGACACTGGGAAGATGATGACCTATAGTAATCAAACTCACAAGAGATTAGTGTTAAACCAGCAGTTCTGGGGCACCTGGTGGGCTCAGTCAGTTATGCCTCTGCCTTTGGACCAGTTCATGATCTCTGGGTCCTGGGATCGAGCCCCACATCGGGCTCTCTGCTTGGTGGGGAGCCTACTTCCCCTCCTCTCTCTCTGCCTGCCTTTCTGCCTACTTGTGATCTCTCTCTCTCTGTGTCAAGTAAATAAATAAAATCTTAAAAAAAAAAAAAGAGGAACCAGCAGTTCTGTATCAATAATGAGTATAAAGATGAAGATTACTAATCGTTTTTCTCAGTTGATAAAAACTGTCTTGGGGTGCCTGGGTAGCTCAGTGGGCTAAAGCCTCTGCCTTCGGCTCAGGTCATGATTTCAGGGTCCTGGGACTGAGCCTCACATCGGGCTCTCTGCTCTCAGGGAACCTGCTTCCTCCTCTCTCTCTCTCTATCTGCTTCTCTGCCTACTTGTGATTTCTGTCTGTCAAATAAATAAATAACATCTTAAAAAAAAACCCCAACTGTCTCAAAATGTATGGTGTGGGGCCCTGGATGGTTCAGTCTGTTAAGTATTGGCTCTGAATCTCAGCTCAGGTCATGATCTCAGGGTCATGAGATCGAGCCCCGCATCCAGCTCTGTCATGAACGTGGAGCTTGCTTGGGATTCTCTCTCCCTCTTTCTCTGTCACCTGAGCCATACTCTCACAAACTATCTCTCTCTAAAAAAATGTGTTGTTGCTTGGGTTTTCCCACATCCACTTCCTCCACCCCATTTGGATAGGTGCATATTCATTTCTTTTCTCAAACTATTTTTCCCCTGCTTCTGTGCAGTGTTGCTGGGATCATCCCAAGGTTTCAAATCCCCTCTACTGAGTGAAGTGATGGTCATGAGATTCAAGTTAGGCCAACCAGACTCTTTCCTATAGGAGACCAGAATGTAACAGCCCAAAAGATGGCTCTTTGGCATGGAGATGATTTTGAGCTGATTATTTTAAGAAACAGCAGAGAAAGGAGAGGCTCTGAAAGTAGCCTATAAATCCCCCTCTTATTTCTCTTACAAATAAGAGAAATTTATCATCATAGAGGAAATCTCTATCCCTAAGGGTTTTCCCTATGTCTGACAAGATAAACATGCCTCTAAGTCACAAGAAACTCTTACCAATCAAGAAGGCACAGACTTAACTCTGCTTACCAAACCTTACCTTTGTTTACTATACTTTCCCTGGTTACCTTCCTGGAGTCTGCCTTCCCCACACTCTTCTTCCTTTGTTTTAACTGCAGATGGTCTGTTAGCCCAAGGTCTCATCACCACTTTGAATGACTCTTCCTGATGTGAAGAACAAAGGCAAAGGAAATGTAGAAAGAAAATTAAATTTCTTTACAACATGGCCCATTGACAAGTACTTGAGACAGGCAGAGAGACCTTCTTGAAAGAGCTCAGTTACCTCAATGCTAATATTTTGCTAGAGAAAAAAGGTAACCTTAGGCTGACATGAGCCCAACTCCCAGGGGTAAGGGCCTACTTAGCCAGAGTGACTGCATCTCTGTTAAACAGCAATTTTTGTTGTTTGTGCAGTAAACTTAAATTGTCCCTGCCCCTCAGAGAAACTTCCTTAAAAGCAAGTCCAGGAAACCAGTAAAATGTGGTTGAGTAATTCCTGATAACAGAGCCCAGAATACAAGGACAAGTTAGACCAGATGGAGACATCTAATCAGTACAAAGCACATATGCAACTTCCCTAACCACCAAAGAATGTAAACCCTAGCTTTTGGCCGCCACACATTGGGTGCCAATTCTGACCAGAGTGATAGGGTAGTTCAAACAGCTACTATAGGGTCAATTGTAATTCAATTAGCCACCCGTGTGTGGCCTAACATGACTAAGCCTTCTGGAAAGTACTGTTTGTTAACAGTTCCTGGTATGGGGTAATCTTAAGTAACAAGTCACCAGACCAGATGGTATTAGCCAATCAGCAAGAGACACACAAACCCAGTGGGTTAAAATAACAAAATATGGGTTGTGGTTTTACCCAATAAAAGGTAGCCTGTAAGATTGAGAGGGGTCGCTCTCTGTAGAGGCAGCCTTCACTGGTCAGTCAATTCTTGATGCTTGGCACGAATAAAGATTTACTTGACCTTTGCTTTATATCAGCCTCGTTCCTTTGATAATGGACCTCAACTTCGGGATCCTGTAAGTCCCCATTAACATGTAAAAGTTCCAGGACACCTGGGTGGCTTAGTTGATGAAGTGTCTGCCTTCTGCTCAGGTCATGAATCCAGGGTCTTAGGGTTGAATCCCCCTGATGGGCTCTCTGCTCAGTGGGAGCCTGCTTCTCCTTCTCTCTGAGGCTACCCTAGCTTGTACTTTCTCTTTCTGTCAAATAAATAAATAAAATCTTTAAAAAAATTTATGTAAATCCCTTTGGAGACTTCCTTTATTTCTACTCCATCCAAGTTACATGTCAGCAATCATCTCCAAACTTATGGCCCACTGATAGACATCTGAAGGGTCTCATGACTCATGCTGTACTAGATGCTAATAAATGACCTCATCTTAATAGCAGCTAGCCCTGCAAGGCCATAAAACCCTTGCTTCCAAATACCTTCAGGACTTTGTCTATCCCTAACCCCACCTAAACTTAAAAGTATAGAATCAGTCACCTGTCACAACCTTAGTGCAGTTCTTTCTGCCCTTGGGTCCTGTCCACATGCTTTCATAAAACCACCTTTTAGCACAAAAGATATCTCAAGAATTCTTTCTTGGCTGTTGGCTTCAAACCCTAACATCTTTCTAACACAGTCTCTACTGGGAGGGTGATGATGCACCCCAACTCCATGAAGAAAGAAGCTCCTTCACTATGACCCTCCCACCTTACCCTAGGTATCTTTTTATCTGGCTCTTCATCTGTCTCCTTTACCATATTTTTAAAGAAACTGATAAACCATGTGTTGGAGAGGATGTGGAGAAAGGAAAACCCTCTTCCACTGTTGGTGGGAATGCAAGTTGGTGTAGCCTCTTTGGAGAACAGTGTGGAGATTCCTCAAGAAATTAAAAATAGAACTTCCCTATGACCCTGCCATTGCACTCCTGGGTATTTACCCCAAAGATACAGATGTCGTGAAAAGAAGGGCCATCTGTACCCCAATGTTTATAGCAGCAATGGCCACGGTCACCAAACTGTGGAAAGAACTGAGATGCCCTTCAACGGACGAATGGATAAGGAAGATGTGGTCCATATACACTATGGAGTATTATGCCTCCATCAGAAAGGACGAATACCCAACTTTTGTAGCAACACGGACGGAACTGGAAGAGATTATGCTGAGTGAAATAAGTCAAGCAGAGAGAGTCAATTATCATATGGTTTCACTTATTTGTGGAGCATAACAAATAAAACATGGAGGACATGGGGAGTTAGAGAGGAGAAGGGAGTTGGGGTAAATTGGAAGGGGAGGTGAACCATGAGAGACTATGGACTCTGAAAAACAATCTGAGGGGTTTGAAGTGGTGGTGGGGGGGTTGGGGTACTAGGTGGTGGGTATTATAGAGGGCACGATTGCATGGAGCACTGGGTGTGGTGCAAAAATAATGAATACTGTTATGCTGAAAATAAAAAATAAATTAAAAAAAAAGAAACTGATAAACCATGAGTGTTTCCTTGAATTCTGTGTGCCACTCTAGCAAAGTAATGGAATAAACAGGGAGTTGGGGAAGCTCAGATTTATAGCCAGGCAATCAGAAGCACAGGAAACGAGTGCCACTTGCAATTGGCAACTGGACTGGGGGAGTCTTGTGTGTTTGTCATTTGTTTTCTCCTAAAGAAGTGAAATCATGGAGCTCAAAATGATAAAGCTTCAGGGATGGAGGCACTCAACGGACATCAGGATTTCATAATTTCCTCACACTTCTTTGAGGAAGTTATCACTTCTCCTTTGTTCCTTTAAGGAGGCTTTGTCTTCCTGCATCTGCAGGGATACTGGCTTTAAACAGTGAGTTGGAGGGTGTGGGTCTCATCCACACTGTGCACAAGAAGGGCATCATCCAAGCCCCAGGTTTCCCTTTCCTCTTTCCTAGGGCTCAGAACCCTTCCATGCTGGCAGAGGAACAGCAGACAAAAGCTTCTGAGCCTGGGACTAACCACTGTCTCTATCCTCAGCAGGAGCCCCAGTAAGAAGACCTGGTAAGAGGAGATGCCTGGGGTCTGGGGACAGCAGAGTCATGACAATGGCCAGAAGGTCCAGGTCACATAGATATTTGAGAAATATCCCAGGAGGGAGGTGGGAGGAGCCAAGTTTCTGGACCAGAAGGTATAGGACAAAAAGAAGAATGGGATCTGCTATTTAAAGGAAAAGTCATCTTACCTCCCATTCCTCCTTACTGGGCTTCAGGTCCTTCCTAGAATTTTAAGACTCATGTCAGAAAGAAGACAGTTTAAAGAACAAGAAAAGGACTATGAAATCTGAAAAGTTACAAACACATCTAAATGGTTGTGAATAATAATTTTGGTCTTATGGCTTCTACTACAATCATTTTCTACTTTTCTTCTCTCTTCCTACACAGAAGAGATGATGCTGGATCTTCTGGGACCCTTTCTTCTCCTCCTGTTGCTGTTGGGATCATGGGGGCCAGGGCTTCCCCCTGGTGCTATGGCTCAACTCACTAGGTTTCAAATATTTGAAATTCAGCATATAAGAGCAGGTCCCGTACAATGCAACAATGTAATGCGTGCTGTTAATAGTCTTACTCAGCACTGTAAACCTCAAAACACCTTTCTGCATGACACCTTCCAGAACGTGGCTGCTACCTGTCTTTTGCCCAACAGGACCTGCAGGAATGGCCAGAATAACTGCCACCAGAGTGCAAATCGTATTGGCATGACTTACTGCAGTCGCACTGGAGGGACATATCCCAACTGCCGCTACAGTACTACTCCCCAGAACCAGTTCTACACTGTTGCCTGTAACCCCCCTCAGCCGGGCGACCCTCCCTATCCTCTAGTTCCTGTGCACTTAGATTAAGACTAAGGTTTTCTTTACATTCCCTCTCACCTGGTGCAGTTTCTTTGATAATCTCTTCTGCCTTTCTTTCCCTTTGTTGATTTTCATGGTTCCCACAGAAGAAAGAAGAAGGGGAGTGGACAGAGTTGTGGACAAGAGTGATCAGATACTTTTCTGCTTTGGAGCTCTGTGTGTTTTGAAAGAAGGCAACAGGGAAGAGGGCAAAGAAAGACCCAGGCCCCCTAGTTTCAATCTTGAAACTTCTGTCAAGCTTTGTTGCATTGTGTTCACAGCAATAAAATCACTTTCTGTTGCACTGTAATGACCTTAAATGTGGGTGCCTGGGATCCCTTTCACAAGCCTGGGGCCATCTTGATTGCAGTTGCTCACATTCTCAGGAGAACTAATTGGGCCCTAGGTAACTTTTGAGGTTATACCATAACCCAAGGCTTCTGCCACTCTCCTGCCTCCCCCATGTCTTTTGAATTTTGGAGGAGGAAAGTTCATCTCCCTTCAAACTCTGCTCAAGGCTTTTACATATTTCCCTTGAAACCATGCTCTATGTTTATTTGGAGGTGGAATGGATACCTTACAGAGTGTGCATAGTCCTTCACACACAGGTTCTAGCCTTGGCAACTGATGCATCATACATATTTACTATTGGTTTTCCTATTTCATCAGATGATGTTTTAAATATAAGTAGTAGTAGGGATAATAATCCACTGTAGCTTTAGAGTCACTTGTCCCATGATTTATTGGAATGCATGAAAGAAAGCATAGATTGGGGGGCGGGGAATAAGCTCTGGGGGATGAAAAACATTCTTCCCTTATCTAAATACTGAAATATCACAGAAGTAATGGTGTTTTGGAACGGATATTGGAATTAGACATTGAAGGACAGGAGTTTAATATTTGGCTGGGGTGCATCTGGGTGGCTTAGTGGGTTAAGCTGTTATACCTCTGCCTTGGGCTCAGGTCATAATCTCCAGGTTCAAGCCCCTTCCAGCTCCCTGCTCAAAAGGGAGCTTGCTTTTCCCTCTCCTCTTCCCTCCTTTCCCCTTATGCTCATTCTCTCTCTCTGTCTCTCTCAAATAAATAAAATCATGGGGAAAAAAAAAGAATATGGCTGGAATTAAGAATTTAGGTTCTAGGTATAGGAGGGAAAATAATTTTCTCTCCACCATTCTAGGTTCTTGGATGAAACCCCCCTCCCATTATAAAAAGACTGATTAATAAGACAAAAAGTATTTTAATTATGTAAAGACATTTGGTAGCCCCATAGAAAATGAGACTAAAAGACAGCTAGACATCTGAGGCTTACAAATCTCTAGTCTGCTTTCAGAATTTCTCCTGGTCTGCAATTTCTCAAAATAAACAGCTTAATGTAATTCTTGTGCTGAAAAGTCGACCCGTATTTTGGGTCAACATTTTCTGTTACTCTTTATCAGTCAATCAATGACTACAACCCTGTGAGAAAGTAGAAAATATGTACTGATTTCTGCTTCTGATTTTTGGCACAGAGCTCCTGAAACCTTTGTAAATTCCTAAGTGATAAGAATACCGGGAATATCTTTGTTTTTGGCAGACGCCTGGGTATGGCCCCTGGATGCGGGCTGATTACCAGAAAGATCCAGCCATGATTAAAAGCATGGCAATTTAGGGGCGCCGGGGTAGCTCCATGGGTTAAGCCTCTGTCTTTGACTCAGGTCATGACCTAAGGTCCTGGGATTGAGCCCTGCATCATACTCCCTGCTCAGCGGGGAGCCTGCTCCCCACCCCCACACCGTCCCCTGCTGCCCGCCTCTCTTCCTACTTGTCATCTCTGTCAAATAAATAAAATCTTTTTTTTTTTTAAAGATTTTTTTTTTATTTATCTGACAGAGATCACAAGTAGGCAGAGAGGCAAGCAGAGAGGAGGAAGCAGGCTCCCTGCAGAGCAGAGAGCCCGATGCGGGGCTCGATCCCAGGACCCTGGGATCATGACCTGAGCCGAAGGCAGAGGCTCAACCCACTGAGCCACCCAGGTGCCCCTCAAATAAATAAAATCTTAAAAAAAAAAAAAGGGCATGGCAATTTCAGCTTCAGCCCCATCCTCTACAGAGGAGAGAGGGGATGGAAATGGAGGTAATAATGATCTTGCCTATGTGTTGTAGCCTCTATAAAAATCACAAAGTATGGGGTTCAGGGAACTTCCAAGTTGACAAATTCATCTATGCTGTGGGAAACAAAGGTGAAAGAAAAAATTAAATTTCCTTACTGCCAACAGCCTACTGACAGGGCCTTGACACGAGTAGAGTGAAATCCTTTAGGAACTCAACTGCCTCAATGTTAATACATTACTGAGGACAAAAGGCAATCTTAGCCTGATCTGCAAGATCCTATAAAAATTCCTATGGAAATTTTCTGTATCTCTACCCTATCCCCAACTACCCCCCCCAAGATATCTCATGGCAATGATCCCTCAATCGTATGGGCCTCCAGTATACATCTTAAGGGTCTCATGACTAAGGTTTTACTAGACAGTAATAAATGACCTTTTCCTAACAATAGCTAGTCCCCTCAGGGTCATGGAAACCTTGATTCCAAATTCTTTAGAGACTTACCCTATGCTTAACATCCTCCCAACTGGAAAGTGTGTAATCGTCCACTTGTCATGACCCCAATGTAGCTCTTTCTGCCTAGGGATTCTTCTTGGTGCTTTAATAAAATCAACTCTTGGCACCAAAGATGTCTCAAGAATGCTTTCTTGACCAGAGGCTTGAAACCCCAACCAATTCCTACATCACAGGATTTTAATAAGAAAAAAACGTTAAAGTGGTTTCATGACCTTTAGACCCTATTTCCAAAGACTGATCCTTCTCTATTTTTTCATAATGTGATTTCTCCCAGATTCTTCCAAAAAATCTCTAACCCATTTCTACCACCAAAATTATACTAACTCTATAAATATTCTTACACATATTTCCAACCCACCACAGAACTTGATTTATATCCATACTCCTGGTAATGAGTGGGTATGAGGGAGGTACAGAGGGAGAGCTTGGAACATGATCTTTGCTATTCTTTCTGTATGGAGAAATTTAATACCCCATATGCTTTTGTAAAGTTTCCTCATTACATAATTCTTAGATTTTTAAAAAAGATTTTGTTTATTAATTTGTCAGATTGAGAGAGAGAGCATGCGCATAAGCAGGAGGAGAGGTAAGCAGAGGGAGAAGAAGGCTCCCAGCTGAGCAAGAGCCAGATATAGGAGTTGATCCAAAGACCCTGGGATCATGACCTTAGGTGAAGGCAGATGATTAATTGATTTAGCTACCATGGCATACCTCTTCATTTTGTTTTCTTTTGTTTGTTTGCTTGTTTGTTTGCTTTTAAGTGGGGCTCAACCTCAAGACCATGAGATCAAGACCTGCGCTAAGTTCAGGAGTCAGATGCTTAACTGACTATGCCACCCAGGCTCTCCTGCATTTTATAATTCTTTAATCCTATTCAAATCTTGAAGAATCCTGGTTTTACCAGCTAGTAGAATGTCCTAAGTCAACTACTGGTACTGAACTCAAACTTGTCTGTGCCCTCAGGTGCAGTAAGCCAACATGTGAGACATTAGTTTGAAGGCAAAGAAAGCTTGTTTATCATCAGAAGGGTGGCCCAACAAGAAGGCAGGGGATATTCCCAAAGTTGCTTTGCCCTGTTGAGACTAGGAACAGCTTACATATGTTTGGGGAAGAAAGTGAACATTTGAGAGGAGTGTAAGGACTTTCTTGAAAGCTTAGTGATGATGGAAGCATCCTGAAACAATCTGGAGATATGCATTCTGCCAGAAAATGAGGTGTCCCTGGGACATGAGACATCAGGTAATTTTAAGACAAATGTTATCATCTGTTTCCCATCAGATTCTTATCATCAATGTGTAAACAAATACCCTAAATTGACCCTTCTCTTTCATGCCTATGGGTCTCTTTGTTACCAAACACCAACCTGTTCATGTACCCAATGGGATTAAGAATTTAGATTCTAGGTGTAGGAGGGAAAATAATTTTCCCTCCACCATTCTAGGTTCTTGGATGAAACACCCCTATTTTTGTGCAGTAGGTCAAATTCTGACACACTGGATTTTCTTTTAATATTTTATTTATTTATTTGATTGAGAGAGAGATCACAAGTAGGCAGAGGCAGGCAGAGAGAGAGGGAAGAAGCAGGCTCCCTGCCAAGCAGAGAGCCCGATGTGGGGCTTGATCCCAGGACCCTGAGAACATGACCTGAGCCGAAGGCAGAGGCTTTAACCCACTGAGCCACCCAGGTGCCCCTGACACACTGGATTTAAAGCAAGGAAAGCTTTAGAGTCAGGAGGGCAGCCCAAGGAGAAATCAGGGGATCAGTCCTAAAGCTGCCTTGCCTTGTTCAACTTAGGGACAACTTACATACATGAAAGGAAGGTAACAGGTTTCCTGGACCTTGTTGGGAGGTCCTTGAAACACCTGGATGTAAACATCCTTGTGGACAATGAGGCATTATTTGGGACCTGGGATCAACTGCATCAAGACAGATGTTACTATCTGGTTCCCGTTACGTTTCTACAATAGCTCGGTAGATTCAGTGTAGGGGTAAAAAGACAAAGTTAACGATTGATTGTGCATGGGGTTTAGAGGGAAGTAAATCAGAAGCACCTGGGTAGTTCAGTTAGTTGAGCTTCAGACTCTTGCTTTCAGTTCAGTTATGGTGTCATGGGTGTTGGGATGAAGCCCTAATCCAGCTACATGTTTGGTGGAGAGTCTACCTGGGAATCTCTCCCTATGCCCCCTCCACCCACACTCTCTTTTTCTCTCTCATTCTCTCTTCAAATAAATAGATAAATAAATAAATCTTTCAAAGAAAAAAGAGGTACAAAAAGCCAGAATTAACTAGGGAACAAAACAACATAGACCTAAATTAATAGTAGTTTTTCTTATTCTTTTAAAACAGGCCCAGGAAGCATATGTTCAGCCTCGCTTTCACACACAGTTCCCTCTTTGGGATGACTTTACCATCCTCTTCACCTAACTTCTAGTTAATTGTCACAATCAGCTCTGGTGTTGTGGCCTCCTCTCTACTGGCTCCTCATCTTCCCCTGGCCTCTCCTCCACCACAGTTGGAGAGCTATTTACTGCTATTAGCATACAGTGTATTTGTTTACTTATCTGATTGTCAGATAAATAGTGGGAAAGCTGAGACAAAAATCCAGTTGTACTGGCTCCAAATCCAGGTTTTTCCCCCCACTTCATCACAAAGAGAGTTTTGAAAGTAACTGCTTTTGGTTTTTCCCAAAAGTCAGTTGTTAGGAGAAACATTAGAAATTTGGAAATGCATGCTGGCAAAATGAGAGCTCGATCCGAATAATCTGGCTCCCTTGTTGTGCTGGTCTGACAGCACCATGAAATGATATAAGACATTTACTTTCTCTTTTCCCAGACTTTTGAATCACTCTAGTAAGTCAGAATATTAAAAATGTACCAGGTCATGTAGGACTCATTCACTCTTCCTCATGAAAATTTCTTTTATGTTTTCTTTTAATAAGGGACTTAAAACGCAGGTATCTGAAGAGGCTGTGCTAAGGTTCTTGTGGTGGTATTTTTTTCCTCTTCCTCTTTTAATTCTTCAGTTTATAAGCATGCACACACCTTACTATTCTCATATACTCTGGTCAAAGACTAATACCCACCACATCCATGACCACGGCACAAAATCCCTTATCTCATTTACTCCAGACAGAATGATCTTTCTCAATTCCCATGCCCTTTCCTTCTACCTTTGACTATTTTATTTATTTCTGTTTTTTTTTTCTTTTCTTTTTTTAAAATATTAACATATAATGTATTATTTGTTTCAGGGGTACATGTCATTCATCAGTCTTACACAAGACACAGCACTCCCCACAACACACACCCGTCCCAATGTCTATCACCAGCCACCCCATCTCTGTCATCCCCTCCACTCCAACAACCCTGAGTTTGTTTCCTGAGTTTCAGAGTCTCTTATAGTTTGTCTCCCTATCTGGTTTCATATTGTTTCATTTTTTCTTCTTTCCCCCTATAATCCACTGTCTTGTTTCTCAAATTCGACATATCAATGAGATCATATAATTGTCTTTCTCTGATTAACTTATTTTGCTTAGCATAATACCTCTAGTTCTAGCTACATTATTCCAATTGGCAAGATTTCAGTTTTTGGTGGCTGCATAATATTACACACACACACACACACAGGTCTTTGTTTATATATATATCACTTCTTTATCCATTCATCTGTTGATGAACATCTGGGCTCTTTCCATAGTTTGGCTATTGTGGACATTGCTGTTATAAACACTGGGGTGCACGTGCCCCTTCAGATCACTCCATTTGTATCTTTGCAGTAAATACCCAGTAGTGCAATTGCTGTGTCATAGGGTAGCTCTATTTTCAATGTTTTGAGGAATCTCCATACTGTTTTCCTGAGTGGCTGCACCAGCTTGCATTCCCACCAACAGTGTAAGAGGATTCCCCTTTCTCCACATTCTTGCCAACATCTGTTGTTTCCTGACTTTCAATTTTATCCAATCTGATTGGTGAGGTGGTATCTCATTGTGGTTTTGATTTTCCTGATGCCAGCTGATGTTGAGTGCTTTTCCATGTGTCTGTTGGCCATTTGGATGTCTTCTTTGCAGAAATGTCTGTTCATGTCTTCTGCCCATTTATTGACTGGATTATTGGTTCCTTGGGTGTTGAGTTTGATAAGTTCCTTATAGACCATGGATACCAGCTCTTTATCTATAAATTTCACTTGCAAATATCTTTTCCCATTCCATGTGTTGCCACTTAGTTTTTTTTGACTGTTTCCATTGCTGTGCAAAAGCTTTTTATCCTGATGAAGTCCCAAATGTTCATTTTTGCTTTTGTTTCTCTTGCCTTTAGAGACATGTCTTAAAAGTGGTTGTGGGCCAGTGATGAGGAAGTTACTGCCTATGTGTCCTCCAGGATTTTGATGGATTCCTGTCTTGCATGTAGGTCTTTCATCCATTTTGAGTTTATTATTATATATGGCATAAGAGAATTGTCCAGGTTCATTCTTCTGCATGTGGGTGTCCAATTTCCCAGCACCATTTATTGAAGAGACTCTCTTTTTTTCTGTTGTATAGTCTCTTCTGATTTGCTGAAGATTAGTTGACCACAGAGTGGAGGGTCCATTTCTGGGGTCTCTATTCTGTTCCACTTACCTATGTGTCTATTTTTATGCCAATACCATGTTGTCTTGATGATAACAGCTTTGTAATACAGCTTGAAGTCAGGCATTGAAGTGATGCCCCCAACTTTGGTTTTCTTTTTCAACAATCCCCTGGTGATTCAGGATCTGTTCTTGTTCCATTCAAATTTTGAAATTGTTTGTTCCAGCTCTGTCAAAAATGTCAGTGGTATTATGATAGGGATTGCATTGAAAGTGCAAATTGCTCTGGGCAGCATAGACATTTTCACAATGTTTGCTCTTCCAGTCTATGAGCCTGGAATATTTTTTCATCTCTTTCTGTCTTCCTCAATTCCTTTCATAAGTGTTTGATAGTTTCTAGAGTATAGATCCTTTATCTCTTTGGTTAGGTTTGTTCCTAGGTATCTTATGGTCTTTGGTGCTATTATAAATGGAAGTCATCCCTTTATTTCTCTTTCTTCAATCATATTGATAGTATATAGAAATTCAACTGATTTCTGTGCATTGATTTTGTATCCTGCCATGTTTCTGAACTGCTATATGAGTTCTAATAATAATTTGGGGTGGAGTCTTTTGGGTTTTCCAAATAAAGTTTCAGGTCATCTGCGAGGAGAGAGAGTTTTACTTCTTCTTTGCCAGTTGGAATGCCTTCTATTTCTTTTTGTTGTCTGATTTCTACTCTCTTTCTGAGGCTAGGACTTCTAGTACTGTGTTGAACAAAAGTGGTGAGAGTGGGCATCCCTGTCATGTTCCTGACCTTAGGGGAAAAGCTCTCAGTTTTTCCTCAAGAGAATGACATTTGCTGTGGGATTTTTTTAGATGGATTTTATGATATTGAGGTATGTTCCCTCTCCCTTTGAGTATTTTAAACAAATTAGGGAACAGAGATGTATGCAGACACTAATTGGAAAGGAAATGAAGTGTGTGTGTGTGTGTGTGTGTGTGTGTATTAAACTGAAATAATTTGAATTACAGCAGATACTGAAATAAATTAAAAATTCATTTGGTATACATATACATTGTGAAGTTCTCCCTATAATCAGGCTGATTAATAAATCTATCACTTCAACTTGCATTCCCACCAACAGTGTAAGAGGGTTCCCCTTTCTCCACATCCTCTCCAACACATGTTGTTTCCTGTTTTGTTAATTTTGGCCATTCTAACTGGTGTAAGGTGATATCTCAATGTGGTTTTAATTTGAATCTCCCTGAGGGCTAGTGATGATGAACATTTTTTCATGTGTCTGATAGCCATTTGTATGTCTTCATTGGAGAAGTGTCTGTTCATATCTTCTGCCCATTTTTTTATATGTTTGCCTGTTTCGTGTGTGTTGAGTTTGAGGAGTTCATTATAGATCCTGGATATCAACCTTTTGTCTGTACTGTCATTTGCAAATATCTTCTCCCATCCGTGGGTTGCCTTTTTGTTTTTTTGACTGTTTCCTTTGCTGTGCAGAAGCTTTTGATTTTGATGAAGTCCCAAAAGTTTATTTTCACTTTTGTTTCCTTTGCTTTTGGACACATATCTTGAAAGAAGTTGCTGTGGCTGATATCGAAGAGATTACTGCCTATGTTCTCCTCTAGGAGTCTGATGGATTCCTGTCTCACGTTGAGGTCTTTTATCCATTTTGATTTGATCTTTGTGTACAGTGTAAGAGAATGGTCAAGTTTCATTCTTCTACATATAGCTGTCCAGTTTTCCCAGCACCATTTATTGAAGAGACTGTCTTTTTTCCACTGTATATTTTTTCCTGTTTTGTCGAAGATTAATTGACCATAGAGTTGAGGGTCCATATCTGGGCTTTCTACTCTGTTCCACTGGTCTATGTGTCTGTTTTTATGTCAGTACTATGCTGTCTTGGTGATCACAGCTTTGTAATAAAGCTTGAAATCAGGTAACGTGATGCCCCCAGCATTATTTTTGTTTTTCAACATTCCCTTAGCGATTCGGGGTCTCTTCTGATTCCATACACATTTTTGGATTATTTGCTCCAGCTCTTTGAAAAATACCGGTGGAATTTTGATCAGAATGGCATTAAAAGTATAGATTGCTCTAGGCAGTATAGACATTTTAACAATGTTTATTCTTCTGATCCAAGAACATGGAATGGTCTTCCATCTTTTTGTGTCTTCTTCAATTTCTTTCATGAGTGTTCTGTAGTTCCTCGAGTACAGATCCTTTACCTCTTTGGTTAGGTTTATTCTCAGGTATCTTATGGTTCTTGGTGCTATTGTAAATGGAATCGATTCTCTAATTTCCCTTTCTGTTGGTGGGAATGGAAGTTGGTGCAGCCTCTTTGGAGAACAGTGTGGAGATTCCTCAAGAAATTAAAAATAGAACTTCCCAATGACCCTGCCATTGCACTCCTGGGTATTTACTCCAAAGATACAGATGTCGTGAAAAGAAGGGCCATCTGTACTCCAATGTTTATAGCAGCAATGGTCACGGTCGCCAAACTATAGAAAGAGCCAAGATGCCCTTCAATGGACGAATGGATAAGGAAGATGTGGTCCACATACACTATGGAGTATTATGCCTCCATCAGAAAGGATGAATACCCAACTTTTGTAGCAACATGGATGGGACTGGAAGAGATTATGCTGAGTGAAATAAGTCAAGCAGAGAGAGTCAATTATCATATGGTTTCACTTATTTGTGGAGCATAACAAATATCATGGAGGACAAGGGGTGTTAGAGAGGAGAAGGGAGTTGGGGTAAATTGGAAGGGGAGGTGAATCATGAGAGACTATGGACTCTGAAAAACAATCCGAGGGGTTTGAAGTGGCGGGGAGGGGGTTGGGGTACCAGGTGGTGGGTATTATAGAGGGCACAGATTGCATGGAGCACTGGGTGTGGTACAAAAAATAATAAATACTGTTTTTCTGAAAATAAATAGATTAATTAAAAAAAATAAATCTATCACGTCACATAGGGATTCTTTGTGTGCGTGGTAAGAACACCTAGGATTTACCCTAACAAATTTCAAGATTATAGTACTGTATTGCCACCTGTTAAGAAAATGTAACTGAGCAAATTGTCTTTAAATAATTTTCTTTTTCTTAAGTTCTTTTTTTTTTTTCTTAGTAATCCATACACCCAAGTGGGGCTCAAAATGACAACCTGAGATCAAGAGTCACATGCTCCTCTGACTGAGACAGCCAGTGACTCTTTAGGTGAATTTTTAAGATCTTATTGGCTTTATTCAATGATTCATGAATCAGGCAGCAGCCAATATAGCAGAGAGAAAGGAGCTCGAAAGAGCTGTATAAAATGAAAGACTTTAATAGACAGGAAGAAGCAGGAGCAAGGATGTTATACTAGGCAAAAAAGCAGATCAGTTCTTGCAAAGTTACTTTTCTTTAGGGAATGGCAGGGATCTATCTACTAGGTGGATTAAATAGTGCTGAACAAGCAAGTCCTGCTTTCTGGGAAAACCAAACTGTGTTAAGTCTCAATTTGGTAATATGGGGCTTAGCCGAAGCAACTCCATTTTGAGTTTTACATACCTATAGTCACTATGCTATACATCAGATCTCCAGAATTTATTCAGTTGCTAACCTGAAATTTGATCAGCATTTCCTATTTCCCCTACCTCCAAGGCCTAGTAACCACCACAGTACTCTATGCTTCTGTGAGTCTGACAATTGTATATTCCACACATAGGTGAGTTCAACAGTATTTGTCTTTCAGTGTCTGACTTATTTCACTCAACATAATGTCCACCAGGTCCATCTATGTTGTCCAAAATCACAGCATTTCCTCCCCTTTTAAGGCTGCATAACATTCCATTGTATGTTTTTACCATTTTTTCTTTAGTCATTCACTATCAGTAACCATCAGGGAAATGCAAATCAAACTGCAATGAGATATCACCACACATCTGATAAAGGATGGCTATCATTAAAACAAAAAAAAAGATAAGAAGTGGTGTAAGTGTAGTGTTAAGTGCCTGACAATAAGCTTTTGATTGTCAAGGCATCTTTTTCAAAGACATTCTTCTCAAATACACACATTGCTGGCTATACAGCTAGCTAAGGAGGGATGCCATCCCACCCATGATGCCCCCTCTTTGGCTCTGGGTGACCTAGATGACTGACCATTTGTGTGACCACCCTTTTCTTTTCCCATGCTTTTGTTCCCACTCTACATTTTTTAAAAGATTTTATTTATCTTATTTATTTGACAGACAGAGATCACAAGTAGGCAGAGAGAGAGGAGGAAACAGGTTCCCCACTGAGCAGAGAGCCTGATGCAGGGCTCGATCCCAGGACCCTGGGATCATGACCTGAGCCAAAGGCAGAGGCTTAACCCACTGAGCCACCCCAGCACCCCATTTCATTACCACTCTTATGTTTTAAATTCACCAATAAAAAGTGAAACCTCAAAATCCTGGGGGTCCCACCCTTGACTCCAATAAAGGCAGAGCCCCAAGTCTGTGCACCCTTTCTCTACCCAGGACATCACTGTGTGGCTTTGGCTGGGCTACATACCCTCCCGAACATATGAGGCTTATTTATTAGCCTCATTTTTTCAAAATTCCCTGAGGGTTGTTGCTGAGGTGTATCTTGCAATCAAACGAAGAGCCTCAAGGGCCAGTCCAGCCACAAGATCAGCTCTGAGTGGGAAAACGTCTGTGGGGCTAACCACGAATAGTGCGGGCAACGTACAGGCCATAGTTGATGACATCACTCTCCAATATTGAGGCTAACACAAGACAGTGAGGATACTGAGAAAAAAGAACCCTCGTACTCTATTGGTGGGAATGTAAATTGGTGCAGCCATTATGGAAATCAATATGGAGATTCCTCCAAAAATGAAACATAGAAGTACTGGGGCACCTGGGTGGTTCAGTGAGTTAAGTGTCTGACTCTTGATCTTGGCTCAGGTCATATTCTCAGGGTTGGGAGATCAAGCCCCATATTGAACTCTATGCTCATTGGGGAGTTTGCTTGGGATTCTTCCTCTCTCTCACTCTATTGCTATGCTTCTCCTATACCCCAAACAACTATACAAATCTTTAAAAAATATTGAACTACCATATGATCCAGCAATCCCACTTCAGAGGGTTTATACAAAGGAATTGAAATCAAGATTTCAAAGAGATATTCACACCCCTATGTTCAATGAGGCATTGTTCACAGTAGCAAGATAGGGAAATAACCAAAAAGACCACCAACAGAAAGAAATCTCTCTTTTTTTATGTTGTATTTAAGTCACCTCTACATCAATGTGGGGATTAAACTTACGACCCCGTGATCAAGAGTTGTACACTCTCCTGAATAAGCCAGCCAGGTGCCCCCAGAACTGAAGGAATTGTTAAATCTGAGCGGCAGGTTAGTGAAAATAAATATGCTAATTTTTTTCCCTCCTGTGAAAATTAATAAATGGAAACCTGGTTTAGAGTGGCTGTGTGGCCAGCAGGGGGAGCTCTATTGCCCTACCACTCACACCAATTACAGCTCCAAGGGGACAAGACTACTTTGCAAGGCAAACTACTGTACTAGCCAGCAGGAAGATAGGCTTCCCCATCATGCTCCTCAACACTCCGGCTGAGTCTGTCACAACCCAACCAAAGCAAATCTACCACACTTCCAATTCCCTGTTTACGCCAATGGACTTTCAGTTTATAACAGCCTTCCAAACTTCTTCCTTTCCTCTAGAAAAAGTGTTCTTTGTTCAGGCACTTTCCTACACTTTTGATGTAGCTTGCTTGTCCCTGATTGCACTTCTCTGCTATTCCTGAATAAGCCCATTTTTGGTGGTAAAATAACTGGCAGCTTATTTTTTGAGGTTAATACTCCATATGGTTCATGACTCTATCAATTCCTTCCATGGAGTCCTAAGCCCATCGATTCTAGGTTCTGACACTCTAAGACATTATTATAGTCTGCATGAAAACATTTATCTTTTATTATGGTTTTCAGAAACAGTTGTACCAAAACACTGAAAAAAATTGAGTGATGGTTAATAAAAGGAAATATCAAAGAATTAATAGAAAGGAGTTAAATCAAGGAAATTGTTTAAGGAAAGAATATAAGTAACAAATGATTTTAAATTTATATTCAAGGGATAATATCTCTTTAGGAACTCAAATTAGAAGCTGCAACCCAAGCAGCATCTGTTACAGAAGCTGAACTTGAAGAAAGAGACCCACTAAACAGCTCCTAGAAACAAGGGTTAGCTGACTTACATGGGCTGCTTTGATAGTTGATTTCTGCAGAGATAAAGGGATGTGTTCCTACCAGTCACTTTAGGGTGCATCCTAATGACTTCACTTCAGAGAAGACTTAGGGCTTATGGCTGAGCTCAGAGTTGAATTGTTGGATGTCTACTTTGGATTCACAATAATTTGTGTTACATATCAAAAGTAGAATACCATACTTATTTTAGAAACACTAGGTTAACCAGTTAAAACTGGCAATGACTGGCATAGAGCAAACTTATGATGATATTATGAAGAATATAGATCTACATTAACAACTTATTGTTTACAAAACTACTCTCACATGCACTGCTTCCTTTGATTCTCAAAATTCCTTGCTGAAGTCTTATAATAAATACACTGTGAAATAGGATGTCTTGGACACCTGTGGACCTCTCTCTGAGCTTGCCCCTTCATAGGTCAGCCCTCCTAGCTTCTCCCTGCTTCCTCTCTCTGCACTCACAGTCACTACCTGATTTAGGTCTTCAGTGGCTCCCATGAACTTGTTAGGAAGGGCTGTGGATATATGGTCACATGATGGCCATCTTAATTTTTCTCAGAGTCATCTTTCAAGTCTTCCATACCCAGGTGCCCAGAATTCCTGTCTTTTTACCCTCATCCTCACCCCAAATTCCAGAGGGTCATTGGATTTATGGGGAGAGAGCTGAGACAACTTGTAGAGAGCAAAATGGAGTCTCTCATGTCAAGTGGGACCCTGTGTCAAGCCATGACACAGTAGTTAAAGGTACTGCAGCTAGGAGATATTCCCTGGGACCAGTGTCAGCTGACATCCCAGAACTAATAAGGAGCAGAGCCAGAAAAGGTCTGCAGGAGCCTGAAACCATTTCAATCCCCTTATAAAGGGGAGGATTAGACAGCGAACTGTCAGACTCTTCAGACCTTAACCCCCTATGTCAGAGACCACATAAAAAGGCAACTGCCTCCAACGATTCTACCCTATTAATCTCCAGACAGGACTGAGATCCTTCCCTGCTGGAACATAGGAAGCAGTGAGTGCCCAGAGCTGGCCAGGACATGACCAAGGCCTTATCTCAGCTGTGCACACACAGACTGACTTCGAGTTTGGTTCGTTACCTTACTACATCCTTCTGTTATCTCCCTTGTGCTGTGGTTTATCTTGTGTCCTGCTCTGTGTGCTGTGTAAGAAGCCAAGTTGAATCACATGGTGAAATTCAATTGAGTTTGGTACCCTTAACCTGCTTTCTAATTGTGCTTTAACTTTGCTTTATGATTGACTAAAGCTGACATTATGGAAAGACACAACTAATGTGAACTCCTTCATAACGTGGTCGTGATACAGCCCCCAGTCAGTCTATCAGCATATGAGTCCCTGTTATTCAAGGAATGCTTGACTTGAGCTGGGTTTTGAGGTGCACCAGAGTTTTTATATAGAAACACCCATGATGTTTTATAAATACCAGTATTTCTCTTTTTCCTTTTTTTTTGCCTTTTAAATTAAAAAAAAATAATTTATTAATTTTTTTCAGCATAATAGTATTCACTGTTTTTGCACCACACCCAGTGCTCCATGCAATCCGTGCCATCTCTAATATCTGCCACCTGGTTCCTCCAACCTCCCACCCCCTGCCCCTTCAAGACCCTCAGGTTGTTTTTCAGAGTCCATTGTCTCTCATTGTTCACCTCCCTTCCAATTTCCCTCAACCTTCTCCTCTCCATCTCCCCTTGTCCTCCATGCTATTTGTTATGCTCCACAAATAAGTGAAACCATATGATAATTGACTCTCTCTCCTTGACTTATTTCACTCAGCATAATCTCTTCCAGTCCCATCCATGTTGCTACAAAAGTTGCAACCCACGGAATGGGAGAAGATATTTGCAAGTGACAGTACAGACAAAAGGTTGATATCCAGGATCTATAAAGAACACCTGAAACTCAACACACACAAAACAGACAATCATGTCAAAAAATGGACAGAAGATATGAACAAACACTACTCCATTGAAGACATACAAATGGCTATCAGACACATGAAAAAATGTTCATCATCACTAGCCATCAGGGAGATTCAAATTAAAACCACGTTGGGATACCACCTTACACCAGTTAGAATGGCAAAAATTAACAAGACAGGAAACAACATGTGTTGGAGAGGATGTGGAGAAAGGGGAACCCTCTTACACTGTTGGTGGGAATGCAAGTTGGTGCAGCCACTTTGGAAAACAGTGTGGAGATTCCTCAAGAAATTAAAAATAGAACTTCCCTATGACCCTGCAATTGCACTACTGGGTATTTACCCCAAAGATACAGATGTAATGAAAAGAAGGGCCATCTGTACCCCAATGTTTATAGCAGCAATGGCCATGGTCACCAAACTGTGGAAAGAACCAAGATGCCCTTCAACGGACGAATGGATAAGGAAGATGTGGTCCATATACACTATAAAGTATTATGCGTCGATCAGAAAGGATGAATACCCAACTTCTTCTTTTTTTAAAAAAATTTTTTAAAATTTTTCTCTGCTGAGCAGAGAGCCTGATGCAGGGCTTGATCCCAGGACCCTGGGATCATGACCTGAGCCAAAGGCAGAGACTTTAACCTACTGAGCCACCCAGGTGCCCCCCAGTATTTCTCTTTCTAATCCTGTTGACATATTTCCCAACCAAGGAGAGAATCAAGACACTATACTCCAGTATGGCATTGTTACTAACATGCCATTGAAGAGAAGTTCTGGGTATTATCTGAACATTCTGACTAAAAAACAGAAAAGAACAATTGCCTTCTTCCCTCTGTGAAAGCTGAAAGAAAATAAAGTCATCAATAGGTTGTCTGGCTGCCTCAGTTGGTAGAGCATATGACTCATGATCTTTGGTCATGTGTTTGAGCCCCAGGATGTGGGTAGAGTTTACTCCAAAACAAGAAATAAATATACTTATGTCAAAGGGGTTTAAAATGGAGCAGAGAGGTCATTAAGGAGGTGGCCCTTACGCACGCCCTCACTGTGTGGCCTCATGAAGTTTGAACTGGGCCAAACCTTAAAGACTCTAAAGACTACAGAACACCTGCATTTTGCTACAGTATCTATTGGACTTTGCATTGTGATCACCTTAGCTACCAATTATGTTTATTCAAGATTAGTTTTCTGGCACCAACACCCATCAACATTCTTTGTAAATAATGTGCAAAGGCATTCTCCTTAGGGTGCCTAGGTGGTTTTTCAATTAAGAGTCTGCCTTTGGGTCCTGGATGGAGTCCTAAGTCTGGTACTCTGCTCAGTGGTTTGTCTGCTTCTCCCTCTGCCCCTCTCCCCATTCAGATGAGCTCCTTCTCTCTCTCTCTCTCAAGTAAATAAATAAAATATTAAAGAAAAAAAGCATTCCTCTTTTCTATCCACAAACCCCTGTTATTTGCTTTCTAGTTCAACAGTATTTGGGTTGTATAATCAGTATATACCAATTTACAATTCTTGATGTCAAATAAACAGTATGTCTCCTTATAAATTTTGGTGGACACCTTCTAGGTTCTTTTATTACCACTGTAATAAAACCAGATTGAGAAAAGAAAAACAAAGAGCATATATCTCCTGTATTATGTATACTGGAGATATCCAGAAAAACTGAGTAAAATGTCCCTAAATGCTCAAGGCACCACCTTGAATACCATCTTCAGCTAAGGAGAAAAGGAAGATGTTGGAATGGTGCTGGGGTGGCCAATTATGGAGGCTGCCAGGAAAAACCCAGCAAACAATGGTCATATTTGTCAAATATATTTACATCCATGGTTTTTTCATTGATAAGAGGCCTTCTTTCTTTCTTTTACTAATAGAAACCAATAATATCTACTATTCCTGTATTTAAACAATGGGAACTCACAAAAATGAAATGAAGCACAAAGGGATAAAAGTATAACATGGCTAAGAGATAGGAGTTTCTCAGTATTGCATGATATAAAGCAAAGCAAAGAGTAATAGCAGATGAGGTCCAAACCAAATAATGCAATCAAGCAGAAAAACAAAATAAAACAAACTTGGTTTTGTAATGTTACTACCGATAATACAACAGCCAGTGTCTGAGGTGACAATTCCTTTTGCTTTTATATAATTTTTATGTCTTGAATAGCAGGGTAAGGTTGAATGTATTTTCCTTTTATAGTAAAGCTTTTCTAAAATGAGTTAGTCTATAGATTATTTAAATAATTTTTTATACTTAGTTATACTGTAATTTCCAGGCTAGTTAATAGTAATAGCTATCAATAAGACTAAGGAGTTCTCTAAATGTTTGATAATATTTACATACATTTGCCATTTCAAAAAGAGCATTTGAAATTTTCATCATCTTGAGTTTTATGATGGACTCACATTCTTGCATAACAAGTCTTCTTTACACGTTTCCTGTAAAGTACTTTTAAGCCTTTTGTGCCTTTACACACTCTCATGCTTTTTTATGTTACTGATAAGTGAGGCATTTTTTTTTCATCCTATTCTGATAGCACATTGGCTTTATGGCAAAAATAGCAAAGAGGAACCCTCTTACACTGTTGGTGGGAATGCAAGTTGATGCAGCCTCTTTGGAGAACAGTGTGGAGATTCCTCAAGAAATTAAAAATAGAGCTACCCTATGACCCTGCAATTGCACTACTGGGTATTTACCCCAAAGATACAGATGTAATGAAAAGAAGGGCCATCTGTACCCCAATGTTTATAGCAGCAATGGCCATGGTCGCCAAACTGGAAAAAAACCAAGATGCCCTTCAACGGACCAATGGATAAGGAAGATGTGGTCCATATACACTATGGAGTATTATGCCTCCATCAGAAAGGATGAATACCCAACTTTTGTAGCAACATGGATGGGACTGGAAGAGATTATGCTGAGTGAAATAAGTCAAGCAGAGAGAGTCAATTATCATATGGTTTCACTTATTTGTGGAGTATAACAAATAATATAGAGGACATGGGGAGATGGAGAGGAGAAGCGAGTTGAGGGAAATTGGAAGGAGAGGTGAACCATGAGAGACTATGGACTCTGAAAAACAATCTGAGGGTTTTGAAGGGGCAGGGGGTGGGAGGTTGGGGGAACCAGGTGGTGGGTATTGGAGAGGGCATGGATTGCATGAAGCACTGGGTGTGGTGCAAAATAATGAATACTGAAAGGCTGAAAAAATAAAAATAAAAAATAAAAAAAAGGAAAAAAATAATGAGGATACCCGTAACACGGTAAAAACAGTTCAAATATGATCTTGGTTTATAGAAAATTTCTATTTTCTGCTGGAAAAAATTTATTTACTTTGCCATGAACAGGAAATATCTGGACTCTTATCAGTTTGGACGATTTCCTTTGTATCCTGCAAGTCCAGCCAAGATATACACCTCTGGAGTGTCAGCTCATCCTTGGGGGTGAACAACCACTGACACCCCAATGAAAGGACACACTATCATCTCTTTGGTCCATTTCTAAGTCTTGGACAGTTTTCCCCTCAGCAGAAATGGGAAACTTACAAATTATACAGAAAAATATATGGAGTTCCCAATGATGGGTGTGGAAAGAAGAAGGGAGTCATAAGACAGTCTGACCTAGCAATGGGACAAAAAGTAAAAGATATTACATGTCCGAAATGAGCAGCAGGCTAAGCCCTGAGAGCCATTTTGACAGGTTTGTAGCTGCAGAAACAATAAAATGAAACATCACAAAAGAACTTAGAGCTAGCTCATCAGGTAGCATTAGTCTCTGACTCATTGTTCTGACCACTCACTTGTGAGGGGCCTGACAAGAAAGACCTCAGCAACCAGAGAAGAGGGAGCGTTCTAAGAGGTTGAATATGGCTGAATATTGTGTATCATTCAAGATACTAATGTTCTGTTATTTCAGTGACAAGAATTTGGTACTATTCCTTTTCCATTCAGCAAGCATGTAAAAGTCTAGAGAAGGAACAGACCAAATAGCAGGGCTTCAGCCCAATCCCCTTCCAGCTAGGCAGGAGTGTGGAGAAGATATAGGCTTGTTTCTACAGAAACCCCACAATGGACACATCAAATACCCTGAAGTTGCTTTAGGATTGTAGGGCTGGCACAAGGACCAAGCGACTGCCAGGGTCCATTCCTATCACAGGGAACTTCTGACAGTTCAGGACATGCTATTCCCAAATCTGGCAACTTGGAAAATTCAATCTTTTAAGCTGAAGAAATTTGAGAAAGGACAGGTGCAGGAAGGACTTACTGACCTTCTGCAGAAGCAGATCATAAAGCCCTCCTGGAAGAGGGATTAGTACATACCCTTCATTCTATCACATCTTTCCATACCTTCTAACACTTCCTCTAACGTAGCACACAAACACTCATGTGTAACCACTTCTTTCCGGCTTCATTTCCTTGGCAAGGCTCCCATGTCACCTTAAACTTATGTGAAATAAATGTGCATGCTTTTCTCTTGTTAATCTGTTTTTTTTTTTTCTCTTGGTCTGTTTGTTTGTTTGTTTGTTTAATGGAGGCCCAGCTGAGAACTTAGAAGGGTAGAAGGAATCGATATTTTTCCTCCCCTACACTTGTAAGAGTTGTGATAATTTAAGAGAGATAGGGAGCAGAGGTAGACTCTCCCAGTTGTGTCTTCCCCAATCTGTCTTGCACTTTACTTGGGGTAGCAAGACCATCTTTCACCTGCCTGAATTAAGACAAGGTAGAAACTTTGTTTCAGGAATCAGGCAGAAAGCCAGACTTGAGAACTTGGGCACTGGGTGAAAATCAGTGTGAATCAGAGAAAATGGTTCTCCACTAGGCATGGGTATGAGATTGACTGTGGAGCTCATCAAACACAGACATGCAAAAGACCTGGTTCCCAAAGAATCTGTTTCAGGAGGCCTGGAATCTAGGCCTTCTTAAAAGTCTCTTAGGCACTTCTGATGAGGGGGCCAGGGTTGGGTACTCTTGCCCAGGCACAGGGGTAATCTGATACTGTTTTCCTCTGCTTGTGGGCAAACAAGTTTTTCGGCTATAAGTTAGAGGGGGGATGTGTGGCTGTACAATAGGATAGATGAGTGCTAGACACATGGACACCTTTGTGTGTGTGTGTGTTTTAATCAATAGATTGGTTCAGAGCAGTTTTTAGGTTTACGATAAAAGTGAGTAAAAGTATAGAAAATTTTCATAGTCTTCTCCCTTCCCCACTCGCCTACCCACACAGCCCACAGTTTTCCTCTTATTAACATCTTGCATTAGTGTGGTACTTTTGCTATAATTGATGAGCCAATATTGTTTATTATTAACTAAAGGCAACAATTTAATTAGCATTAATTCATTACATTCAATAGTTCTAGGGGTTTTGACAATGCATAATGTCATTGTAGGAGAGGAAACCATTTTCCTTGACTCTCTTATGGTTTCTGGCTAGGTCTGAAAATTGAGTTGACAGAGATAAGTAAGAGAAAAGCATACAGATTTGATTAGATTTGTACGTGTACATAGTAGCCTTCGCAAGAGAATGAAGACCTGAAAAAGTGACCAAAGAAGGAAGCTTTTGTATCTTTTAGACTAAATAACAGTATATTTGTGAAGAATGGACAAGATAAAGGGGTTTGGTCCTTTGGATAGTAGATGGTGAAGAAGTAACAAGAAAGAAAAGGGTTAGGTGAACAAGGTTTGTTTCCAGATTCCTCTGGTGCCACCTCTGGCTGGTAAGGTTGTCAGGCAAAGAATTTTTTTCCTGCCTTAAATACTTCTTTTTTTCCCCCATAGACTTTACCTATTTGAGAGGGAGTAGGGGAGAGAAAGGACAAGCAGGGGGAGGGGCAGAGGAAGAGGGAGAGGGAGAAGCAGACTCCTCACGGAGCAGGGAACCTGACTTGGAACAGACCCAGTTCCGGGAGATCATGACCAAATGCAGACGCCCAACCAACCAAGCAACCAAGACACCCTTATTTCCTGCCTTTAGGCAAAAAGGAGAGCCTTTCCGCATTTTGATTCTTGAGTGTCTTTAGTACCAACAAATGTTTGTCTCAAAGAGCCATAATTTGGGGTGACATGGTCTGGTCTCCTTCCGCACGAACAAAGAAGATCTCCTCATGTATTTAGACTTTCTTTGTGTCTTTCAGCAGAGTTTTGTAGTTTTCCTCATATTGATCTTGTTCACTTTTTAGTAGATTTATGTCATCTGTCAGATAAATAGTGGGAAAACTGAGACAAAAATCCAGTGAACTGGCTCCTAATCCAGGTTCTTTTCCACTTCATCACAAGGAGAGTTTTGGAAGTAACTGCTTGGTCATTCCCGAATTTCAAATGTTGAGAGAAGCATTAGAAATTTGGAAATGCATACAGCAAAATGAGTGTCCTATCTGGATAATCTGGCTCCTTGTTGTGCTGGTCTAACAGCATCATGTAATGATACAAGAGATTTAATTTCTCTCTTCCCAGACTTTTGATTCCCTCTAGTAAGTTAGAATAATGGAAATATATGACATCATTTAAGACTCACTCACTCTTCCTGACGGAAACATCTTTCATATTTTCCTTATAATAAAGGACTTAATCTGTGGTTATCTGAGAAGGCTGTGCTAAGGTTCTTGGGAGGGATTTTTTTTCCTCCTACCCTCTACAGTTTATAAGCATGCACACACCTTATTATCCTCATATACTCTGGTCAAAGACTAATGCCCACCACACCCACAACCACGACACAGAACCCCTTATCTCACTTATTCCAGAGAAAATGATCTTGGGAATTGAGAATGATCTCAATTCCCATGCCCCTTACTTCTACCTTTGACTCTTTTAAACAAACTGGGGAACCGTGTTATTTGCAGATGCTGGCTGATAAGGAAAGGAAGGGTGTGTGTGTATCTGTGTGTGTGTGTGTGTGTATGTAAAGACTACACTAAAATCATTTGAGTTACAGCAGATACAAAAAGAAATCTTTTTAAAAAATTAACTTGGTATACTTAGACATTATGAAATTCTACCTACAATCAGACTTCCAACAAATTTATCACACATAGGGATTCCTTCATGTGTGTTGTAAGAATAATTAGGATTTACCCTGTTAACAAATTTCAAATGTATAGTAGTATATTGCCACTGTAAAAAATACTTCACTGAGTAAATTTTTAAAAAATAACTTTCATTTTTTAAAAAAGTTTATTTACTTTTAGTAATATCTACACCCAAGTGGTGCTCAAAACCACAATCCAGAAATCATGAATCACATACTCCTCTGACTGAGCCAGCTAGGGACTTCTTAAATTTAAGAAGTAAGTAAATTTTTAAGAGCTTATTGGCTTTATTCAGTGTCATGGATCAGGCAGCATCCAATCTAGCAGAGAGAAAGGAGCTCCAAGGAGCTGTACAGAATGAAAGATGTTTATAGGCAGGGGGAAGCAGGAACAGCGATGATACACAGGCAAAAAAGCAGGTCCGGTTTTGCAAAGTTACTTTCCTTTAGGGAATGGCAGGGATCTATCAGGCAGATTATCTAACTAGTGCTGAACAAGCAGGTCCCAGTTTCTGGGAGAGTCAAACTGGAGTTAAGTCTCAGTTTGGTAATGTGGGGCTTAGCACAAGGAACTCCATTTTGAGTTTTAACATGACTACAGTCACTATGTTATACATCAGATCTCCAGAATTTATTCAGTTGCTAAACTGAAATTTGGCCAACATTTCCCTATGTCTCCTACCTTTCAAGCCCGTAGTAACCACCACTGTACTCTGCTTCTGTGAGTCTGACTATTGTAGATTCCACATATAAGTGAGATCAGACAGTACTTGTCTTTAATTAGGACTTTATTTCACTCAACATAATGTCCACCAGGTCCATCCATGTTGTCCAAAATCACATGATTTCCTTCCATTTTAAGGTATAACATTCCATTGTGTGTTTATACCATATGTTCCTTAGCCATTCGCCATCACTAATCATCAAGGAAATGCAAAAAAAAAAAAAAAACTGCAATGAGATATCACCACACATCTTTCATTGGATGGCTATCATTAAAAAAAAAAAAAGATAAGAAGTGGTGTAAGTGTAGCATTAAGTGCCTGACAAGTTTTTGATTGCCAAGGCATCTTTTTCAAAGACATCCCTCAAATACACACATTGCTGGATGTACAGCTAGCTAAGGAGTGATGCCATTCCACCCCTGATGCATCCCCTTTGGCTCTGGTTGACCTAGATAACTGACCATTTGTGTGACCTGTCCCTTTTCCTTTTGTATGAGTTCATTCACACTCTTATGCTTTAAATTCACCAATAAAAAGTGAACCCTCAAAATCCTGGGCATCCCACCTTTGACTCCAATAAAGGCAGAGCCCCAAGTCTCTGCACTTTTACTCTTTCTCTACTCAAGACCTCGCTGTGTGGCTTTGGCTGTGCCATGTATCTTCCCAATATATGAGGCTTATTAGCCTCATTTTTTCAAAGCTCCCTGAGGGTTGTTGCTGAGGTGTATCTTGAAATCACCCTAAGAGTCACAAGGGACAGTCCAGCCACAAGATCAGCTCTGGATGGGAAAACGTCTGTGGGGCTGACCACGAATAGTGTGGGCAATGTACATGCCGTAGTTGATGGCATCACTCTCTAATACTTGATGCTAACACAAGACAGGGAGGATACTGAGAAAAGAGAACCCTGGTATACTACTGGTGGGAACGTAAATTGGTGCAGATATTATGGAAAATAGTATGGAGATTTCTCCAAAATGCAAACATAGAAGTACTGGGGCACCTGGGTGGTTCAGTCAGTTTAGTGTCTGACTCTTGATTTTGAATCAGGTCATGTTCTCAGGGTTGGGAGATCAAGCCCCATATTGAACTCCACGCTCATCGGGGAGTTTGTTTGTGATTCTTCCTCTCTCTCTCTTGTCCTGCCCCTCTCCACTCCAATAAATACATAAATCTTTAAAAAATATTGAAAGATCATATGATCCAGCAATCCCACTTCAGGGGGTTTATACAAAGGAATTGAAATCAAGATCTCAAAGAGATATCCACAACCCTATGTTGATTGAGGCATTTTGACAGTAGCAAGATAGGGAAGTGACCAAAAAGTTGTATTTACATAAGTCACTTCTACACCCAGTGTGGGCCTTGAACTCACCACCCCGTGACCAAGATTTGCATACTCTCCCAAATAGCCAGTCAGGTGTCCCCAGAACTGAAGGAATTATTAAATCTCAGTGGCAGGTTAGTGAAAAAGATGTTAATTTTTTCCCTCCCTGTGAAAATTAATACATGGAAACCCAGTTTTGAATGGCTGTGGGGGCCAGCAGGGGGTGCTTTCATGTCCCATCATGCACCAATTACAGATCCAACAGGAGAAGACTACTTTGCAAGGCAAACTACTTCACTAGCCCAGTAGGAAGATAGCCTTCCCCACCCTGCTCCTCAACAGTCCTGCTAACCAAGTCTGCCACAACCCAGCCAAAGCAAAACTACCACACTTCCTACTCCCAGGGGACTTTGTGTTTATACCAGCCCTCCAAACATCTTACTTTCCTCTGGAAAAAAAAGTGTTCCTCTTCTTTTTTCAGGCTCTTGCCCATACTTCTCTGTAGCTTGCTTGTCCCTGATTACAATTCTCTGCTATTCCTGAATAGGCCCATTTTTGGTGGTAAAATAACTGGCAGTTTTATTTTTCGAGGTTAATACCCCATATCAGTTCATGACTCTTATCAGTTCCTTCCATGGAGTCTTTGGAAGCCCATCGATTCCAGGTTCAGACACCCTAAGACATTATTATATTCCGCATGAAGACATTTATCTTTTATTATGGTTTTGAGACACAGTTGTACCAAAAAAATGAAAAAAAAAGTCATCTTTCAAGTCCTCCAAACACTGATTCCCAGAATACCTGTCCTTATACTCTCCTTCTTCAGCCCCAAATACCAGAGGGCAGTTCTATTTATGAAGTGTGATCTGAGACAACCTGTAGAGCGCAAGATGGAGTCTCTCATGTCAAATGGGGGACCCTGGGTCAAAGAGGGGCCTGTGTCACATCACGACACAGTAGTTAAAGGTACTGCAGCTAGGAGATATTCCCTGGGACCAGTATCGCTGACATCCTAGAAGTAATAAGAAACAGAACCAGGAAAACGTGTGCAGGGACCTGAGACTGATTCAATCCCTTTAGAAAGGGGAGGATTTGGCAGCACAATGTCAGACGCTGCAGACCTAAGCCCTCCATGTCTGACCACATAAAAAGGCAACTTCCCCTGAAGGTTCTGCCCCACTGATCTTGAAACAAAACTGAGATCTTTCCCTGCTGGATCGTAGGAAGCAGTGAGTGCCCAGAGCAGACCAGCACACGACTGAGGCCTTATCTCAACTGTGCACCCACAGACTGACTTCAAGTTTGGTTCGTTAACTTACTACAGTTTTCTTTTATCTGCTTTGTGCTGTGTTTTGTCTTCTGCCTTGGTATGTGTGCTGTGTAAGAAGCCAAGGTGAATCATATGGTGAGATGCAATTGAGTTTGGAACCCCGAACCTGCTTTCTAATTGTGATTTAACTTTGCTTTATGATTGACTAAAGCTTTCATTGTGGAAAGACATAGCTCATATGTGGGTCTTCAGAGTGTGTTCATGAGGTTGGCATAGTCATCAGGATTCCATGCCTTTGACTCATCATGTGTTAGAAAACTTAGTAGAATCATAAAGTCTTCTAAAGTCTTGAATGGGGTATGCAGACCTAAAAAAAAATAATAAACTGTGGAATAATTTGTGTGAACTTACACTTTCCAAGCATCTCCCTTAGGGTGAAATCCCAAGGTACAGGCAGTGCCAGGTGAAACATAGATGAGTTCTATGCAAGAAGCAGTTGGCAGCAGAATCTGGTCTGGGACTTACCTCTCTGCATGTGAGCAATTGGTGAAACTGGCCAAAGCTGAGACCAAGGGGGATTGCCTCAGAAAGGCTCTTGGAAGGCTAGAAAACTTAAAGCATTGGGGACATTGGTCACTACTGGCCAAATTAATCTACAACTTGGAAGAAAGATGTGAACAAAAGTTGTGGGAAAATCTGTACAAATATCCCAGGGATAAGTGGGAAATAGAGCTGTACATAGTTAAGAAATTGTATATAGCAGCTGCTAGGTTACAAAAAAGGAAAAGATGTGGGCCCTAGGTAAATGCCTAAAAAGTTTGGTGTAAAAGGCCAACAGGCCTGATGCTGCACTTTGTATAGAAGACCCATGGTACTGCCATGGAGTTAGAAGTTAGGAAAAAACTCACAACCAGGACCCTGGGAAATGTAATCATGGATCTGAAGGATCCTAGAAATGTAAATCCCTTAGTGTCCTGAGGGCCCCTCGCAGAGGTTCTCATCTTACTGATGAATCCATTTCACATCTAGACCAGGACAGGCAAAGAGGCAAAGTAGTGAAGCTAATAAAGCTTTGTTTAGCTAATGAAGTAATAAGGCCAAATCAATGAATACTTAAGTTTAAAAGATGATGCTAATCTCTTAAGACCCTGGGATCGCCATCCTGAGGATCCAGGAGACTAGGAGACCCTGGGGGAGCGGATTATCACAACAAACCTACAATTACAAGGAAGAAAGCATTAGCTTATAGTAATGCACAAGGAAAATCTTTGGAAGTAGCAGAAGGTAGAGAATACACTCAAGCTGAGCTCCTGAAGATTAGAACACATCTTTGTCAAAAACATATACCTGATGTAGACTGGTGACTCCTCATATGGAGCTCAATCATTATAGAAATCTCTAGTAATATCCTATACTGATGGCCTAATAATGACTAATAATGATAAGGAGCGATTTATATAAGAAAAGAAAAAGTTAATAAAGCATTTAAGGGAACAGGGATCGGCTATTAATGATGAAAAAAAACACAAGACCCAGACACTCATTGCAATTTTCTAGGAATTCAATGGTCTTCTGAAGGGAGGAAGTTAGCAGCAAGGAATAGGTAAAAATACAAGTAATGGGATCACCTAAAGATAAAACAGAGGCCAAGAGACTTATAGGCCTTTTTGTATCTTAGAGATACCCATAGCATGCATCAGTGTAATTTTAAATCCCACATGCAAAACAACTAGAAAAGCACAGATTTTGAATGCACAGAACAACAAGTTTTAAATACATTATAGGATTTCATTAAGACATTTCAAACAATATACTATCCAGCACCGGGAAAATCATTCCAAACAGAATTATCAATGAGTACAGAATATGGTACACAGTCTCATGAACAAAGAAAGAACATAAGCCTAAAATTCTACTCATAGAATTTTGGACTACAGAGTTACTATTGTCAGAACATAAATATTCCACCCATAAATATTCTATATTTGAAAATATATATGATAACTCTAGGAAGGTTACAAAGTACAGAGCCCCTGGTGGGAAAACAAGATATTACTGTTGCTCCATTGGATGAAACTAATCCTGGAAGAATTACCAGGTATCCAAATTGATTTGAAATCGCAAACTTGGAAATGGTATATCCCAGGAAGGGACACCTCTTTCCAGGAACAACCAGAACTCTTCACTGAAGAGATACATAAGATTGAAGCAGACCTGTGAGAATTCACTCTGAGGGAAGGGCAAATACATACTCAAAACCTAGGGAAATGGGGCCCATCCTGCTCTAAAGGTCTACCAAATTCCTGGTTTATGGACATATCAGCCTCCACAGTTTCTGGAGAAATAGAACGGACAGCTGTAGCACTGAGACCTCAGGACGAGCTGCTCCTCAGAGAAGAAGGTAAGACTCAATGGGTACAACTTGCAGAATTAATAGCAGTACTATTGGCTGTAAGAAAAGCAATAGAGAGAATCAAGCACCATATATATTTTTACTGACTCATGGGCAAACAAAATAGCCCTATGGTCAGGAAAATGGAAAAGAAAAGATTTTAGGAGCACTTAGGTGGCTTGGTTGGTGAAGCTTCAGACTCTTGGTATCGATGCAGGCCGTGATGTCAGGGTTGTGGAATTAAGACTTGTGTGGAGCTCTTTTCTTAGCCAGGAGTCTGCTTGAGATTCTCTTTCTCTCCATCTGTAGTCCCATCAAATATAAATAAATTGTCTTTTCCTTCAGAAAAAAAATTTTCTGCCATTTTGAAATAAATGGCAAAGACTATGGTCAAGAGAATAACGGGAAGAGTTAGATATAACCTCAGAAAGAATTAAACATATGTTACATACATGTTAGCACATAAAAGACAAAACAGATGTCTCAAAATATAATAATGAGGTTGATGCATTGACAAGAAACATTTAGGCAATAGAAACAAAGGAAAGATCGAAATTTAAAGTAAAGATGGGTAAGAAGAATGGAGGCACACTTTGCCACTGATAATAATAAACAGAGAGGGATGGAAAATGGGAGGAACCTCAAGTGACCCTTTTCAATTGACATTGAAAAGGCAGGGAAACCAATAACACAGAAATAATGAAATGACAGAAAGACAAATAACATCACATATAATTATGGAAATACATAGAAAGGGCATACAGGAACACATGCCTTGGATAAATGGTTCTCTGAAAGAAACCTTAAGGTCAGCTGGCAGGAAATTAAAAAAGCATTCCAAGGATGCCTCCCATGTAAACAGATGATGAATAAATGTAGGTACACTGCACTAACAGACACATACAAGTCCACCACATCTAATTTCACTATACAAATAAACTTTTGTAGGACCACTAAATCACAGCTATCAACAGAAGTATGCCACTAACATGATAGACATGTACACAGGATTAGGGATAGCTATGGCTGCCTCTAGCCCTTCAGCTCATGCAACAACAGGAGCTCAGAGTCATGGGCAGCTTACTTTGGAGCACCAGGAATAGTAGAAAGTTTTCAGGGAACTCGTTTTACACCCGCCTCAGTTAAAAAGCTCTGTGATCTATGGGATTTACAATGTATTTACCATCTAGTTTATAGCCCTACAGCCACTGCTTATAGAGAGGGATTTAATGGATCCTTAGAAGGAGAATTAGTATTGATAGAAATTCAATGAAGTTTTCAACAGGCCTTGGGTATAGCTTACTCTTTGCTAAGTCAAAGAGACAGATTTAAAAAAGGTAGTCTTTGTAAGATGTTAGATACCCTATTAACTTGTCTTCTTTCTTTTTGACTTAATTTACTTCTTATTAGATGTGACTTTGAGTTGGAGACCTTTGACTTAAATATTCATTAAGTTTGCTTGATTCAGCTTAATGTACCCCTCCTGTTTAATGTGATGTGATTTTTATCTAAGATTTGAATTTTATCGATTGTGTTTGATTTCTATTGAACACTTGATTGAATTACCTAAATATGTCCTTTGCTATGTTAGCAAACTAGAACTGCTATTTGCTTTAAGATGACTATGGACTCTGAAAAACAGTCTGAGGGGTTTGAAGTGGCGGTGGGGTGGGAGGTTGGGGTACCAGGTGGTGGGTATTATAGAGGGCACTGATTGCATGGAGCACTGGGTGTGGGGAAAAAATAATGAATACTGTTATGCTGAAAATAAATAAATTTAATTAAAAAAAAGATATATTTGATTCTATGGTGAGTGCTGTGAAGTGTGTAAATCTGGTAATTCACAGACCTGTACCCCTGGGGATAAAAATACATGATATGTTTATTAAAAAATAAAAAATAAAAAATAAAGATAAATCAAACAAACAAACAAACAAACAAAAAGTTTAAAGTTGTTAAGATACTAGGAAAAAAAAAGATATATTTGATTTGTGCATGACCCTTACAGAATTTCCCAGGAGGAATCATGGGGTAACATGTAGAGAGCAAAATGGAGTCTCTCGTGTCAAGTGGGACCCTGTGTCAAGAAGCAGCCTGGGTCTAGCTATGACAAGAAGTTAAAGGTACTGCAGCTAGAAGATATTCCCTGGGACCAGGGTTGCTGACATCTTAGAACTAATGAGGAGCAGAACCAGAAGAGGTCTTCGCGGGCCAGAGACAGATTCAATCCCTTTAGAAAGGGGAGGATTTGGCAGCACAACGTCAGACTCCTCAGACCTGAGCCCTGGATGTCTGACCACTTAAAAAAGCAACTGCCCCTGAATGCTCTGCCCCATAGATCTCTAAACAGAACCGAGATCTTTCCCTGCTGGATCATAGGAAGCAGTGACCACCCAGAGTTGACCCACACCTAACCAAGGCCTTATCTCAACTTTGCACCCACAGACTGACTTCAAGTTTGGTTCGTTACCTTACTACATCCTTCTGTTATGTCCTTTGTGCTGTGGTTTGTCTTGTGTCCTGCTCTGTGTGCTTAAGTATGTCTCCTTACAATTTTTGGCAGACACCTAACAGGTTCTTTTGTTAGCACTGTAATAAAAAGAGATTGGGAAAAGAAAAAGAAAGAGTATACCTCTCCTGTATGTCCTGTACGTATGTATGTTACAGATATCCAGAAAAACTGACTAAATGTCTCCAAATGGCTCAAGGCATCACCTTTAATGCAATCTTAAGCTGAGGACAAAAGGAAGATGTTGGAAAGAGGGTGGGGTGGACAATTATGGAGGTTACCAGGAAAAACCCAGCCACGGTGGTAATATTTGTTCGCTATATTTAACTCTAAGGCTTCTCCATTGATAAGAGGTTTTTTTCCCCCTTTCTTTCTTCTTCCTTCCTCCCTTCCTTTGGTTTATTCCTCCTTCTTCTTTTGTTTCTTTCTTTCTTTCCTTTTGTTTCTTTCTCTTTCTCTCTCTCTTACTTTCTTTTTTTTCTTCTTTCTTTTCATTGATAAGCATTTCTTATGATTTGTAGAGTCATGCTCCTCTTTCTCTTACTAAGTGGGAGATAAACATACAAATGGAAATTTCCTTTATTAATGTAAATGTTCCTTTAAAAAGACTTACTTCCACTTTGGTTTCAGAGCTTCTCCTGTTTTGGAGTTCCGTAAAAATCACCAGTTCAAAATCATCCTTATGCCCAAGAGATAACATTTGGAGTAGCAAACTCTGCTACCTTTCATGACTATATGAAAGTAAGGTGGCCCTGTGAGAAACTCAACCACGCTGGCTTAAGGGCACTGATAGGAAACACACTCAAGGATCCCACTTCAACCACAAATTATGTCTTTGACGACATATTCTCCCCCCTCAATGAAGATTCCACAGTTTACAACACCAGAGGTGTTTGTTTTGTTTTTGTTGTTTGCTATTTCTTGACACAAACCCCTAGTAATCTGGGGACTTTCCCCCAGAAGATTTTAGTGAAGTGACTTTAGGAACTAGATCTCTGATTGTTTCCTGGTAAGTTCAGATTACCCTTCTCCAGAGTTACCCCTCCCCAGAGTCTTGTCATTCCTCTGTACCCAGAAGGGAGGCTTTGATATTGAGCACCTTTGCTCCAGGCTATTCTCAGAGGAAACTTAAGTGTTCTAGATGGATGAGAAGACACAGAACAGGTTCACCTAGGAAGGCTGTCCCCCACCCATGACAGACTACTAATCAGTTGGAGTGAGCACCTCTCACTGCTATTCCTTTCTTCACAACTGCAGACTTCCTGGCTCTCTGATCTTCAGACCCACATATTGATTTCCTCAACCAGTGACACCTGAGTGTTGGACCTGAATAGGGTGAGTTGAGTTAGGGCTGATGCTAAACATGCATGAGGAGGAAAAGGCCCAGAAACACTGTGAAGTGTCTCACTGAACTTCTAGATGGTAGAGTTGATGAAGAACCTAGGTGAGGTGCGGTGGGTGGAGGTCTGGAGCCGATGACCAAGAAAGAATTCTTGAGACATCTTTGGTGCAAAATGGTGGTTTATTAAAGCACGGGGACAGGACTCGTGGGCAGGAAGAGCTGCTGCCCTGGGTTGTGAGGGATGGCAGGTTATGTACCTTGTGGTTGGGGAAGATGAGGGGAAGGGAGGTTTCAACAGAGCTTTCATATGCTAAAGAGGGCCTGCAAGGTGCCCTGATATTGGAGGCCTACTGGGTGGCCTTGCCCTTGTGGCTGGATCAATGTTGTTTTTAGGCCAGCCATTAACATCAAGATAGTTGGGAGGTTCTTGGTGGGATGTCATAATCAATCGTCTTTGTTAGTGAGGTTTAGGTTTAGAAGAGATTTAACTATATTTACATTCCCTTCTACCTCAGCCTCCTTCAGTTTTGTTTATGGTGGGGAGGGTGGCATTAGGGCTTGAGGAATGGAGTTATTTGCCTCTGGAAATTTGTGCTATTGATAAGGTCAGGGGTGTCTGAGGAATGCTACA
Source organism: Mustela nivalis (assembly GCF_964662115.1). Lineage (NCBI taxonomy): Eukaryota > Metazoa > Chordata > Mammalia > Carnivora > Mustelidae > Mustela > Mustela nivalis. The sequence goes on from NC_139025.1 coordinate 96,010,314, forward strand.
CATATTACTGAGGGGGATCGGATGGAGAGGGGGTGCAAGGTACCAGCTTTTCTTTGTCTTCAGCCAGCCTCCTGCTCCCTCATCATTCCCCCCTGAACAATTTTGACCCTTAAATCTTTAAGGAAGTTGAAGGCAGAAGGTCTCATCTTCTGTAACTTCTTCCTGCTGAATAGGGGCGTAGAGCTGTCCTTATCTACTCGGGTCAATATTGATCAGTGGAGGAACGTATAAGGGAGTTACAAAAGGTGGAGGCAGCTGAATTCACAGCGCTGACAGTGAAGAAATGTTTCTGTGCGTGGTCAGGATCATCTGTTGTCGTGAAGTCATTGCAGCAATGGAGTCTTGGCACCAAGTAGAGAAACACTGAACAAACCAACATATTAAGATTAATAAGGCGATAAGAATGAGAAGCCCAAAAAGGAGATTTTTAATTGTTGGCCATAGTCGTCCTTCAAACCAGGGACTTAACCATTCACAGAGAGAGAGAGAGAGAGAGAGAGAGAGAGAGAGAAGGATCTTGTAGAGCCTTAGTCTGGGCATTTGTATCTTTTATTAGTGTGACATTTTTGTGATGGTCTGGGATGTACATACAACATTCTGTTTGATAATTGTGCATGTGCCACCCTGTGCTGCTGTCAGGACATCTAAGGCCATCCTATTTTCTGGACTGCCTTGTGTATCTGTGAGACTTTGGTATTAAGTAGGGAGATTAGTTGGAGTGGTGATAGTTTTAGTAAAGTGCCCATGAATCCAGGCAAATCCCAAAGTACAGTGACCTATCCACCCAGGAGGAAACAGGGCCACAGGTTAGTTCCACATATCCAGTGGATTCCATTTGGAGCTAACCATCTAATGCCAGGTCGCCTTGCCCAGTCAGTAGCAAACCAGTCAGTAGCCTGGAATACTATTACTTGGGAACACATTTCTAATGATAGCCATCCTAGATATCGTGTGTTATTTGCCCAAGTATCATACGTATGATTTTTTTGTTCCCAGCAGAAAACTACCTTTTGACTGAGCTGTCCAATGGGTGTGGGTATGAACCACAAATATGTATCCCAGATTTGATATATGCCGTCCTCAGTATAGCGAGAAGGAGGGTTTTGTAACTTAGGTCCATATTTGATTGGGGAGTTATGGCTCCCCTTTCCTTCCAAATAGCTCCATGGGCATGTAGTACCTGGAAGGCATATTTGGAGCCAGTGTTAATGTTTATTTTTAGGCTTTGGCAATTGCAAAGTGCTAGTGAGCACTATGGCATATCTAGCTTTTCTTATTCTTTCTATGAAAGCTACTGTCATCAGTAAACCAACTGTCATTTATATTTTTAAGAGGAGCATCTTAAATCTGGCCAACTAGAGTAAGCAAGATCAGTAACCTCTGAACAGTTTTGCTCTATCGAGAAAGAAGTACAGTGGTCAGATTCAGGCATATGGGTAACTAGGTTTAAAGTTTGACAAGTTTTAAGTATTATTTCTGGCATATCTATAAGTATAGCACAGTATTTAATAAGTTGGCCTCCATCATCCATTGGTGGCCTTTGGCTTCTAAAACAAATCTGGACCTAATGTGAAGTCGTTACAGTCAGGGACTGTCCCATAGTGAGCTTTGAGGCTCTTTTTATGAGGAGGGCTGTTCTATGTTTAGCTAAAGCATCTATTTGCAACTGTACCTCAACAGAGGTGGCCTCTAGGATAAATATTACTAAGGGATGAAGCCATTAAGAAGCCCTTCTAGTGGTCCAGCCTTAACAATATCCTGAATCTGAATACAGAGGATCACTGGCAAGTGGGAGAAAACTTGTTAAGAGATAAGGGGAGTCCCCCATGCATCATCCAATCCTATCATAAAGAAAGTGGAGTCATCCATTATCTCCACAAGTCCATGGTTAATCCTATGGAGAGTGGTATGCTGGCTTTTGGGCAATTTCATTATCCCAGCCACACACAAGGTGATAGTTAAGTTATACAATTGTAGAGGAATCAATCCCATTTTTCCAGTTGTTTAATCATGTGCCGTGAGGTCTTGTTATTATCCCCACAAAATAAAAAAAGCAAGAAGATCATCTAAATGAGCTATTGTGTAACTTTTCTGAAGTTTACCTCAAATTGTTTAGCTTAGGTAAACAAACATTTAAAGACAATCAAATCTAGAATAACATGCATAAAGGTGTGTTACTAAAACATAATTTTTCTCTCTAAAATAACCCTCAATTCCAGAGATAGCCAAATCAGGATGAATTCACTTGAGAAATAAGTCCAGTTTTAACAAACTTGGCCTATTAGTTACATAAGCTCAGCAAGAACAATTGAGTGTGATCATATAGATCTTTTAGAATCTGCTTTGCTGGAACTTCTTATAAGGAATCTCTAGATTGAACTTTTAGTAGCTTCTCTGGGCCAGAAGCCAACCCACGTACTTGCCATCAGGCATGCCTGCAATATCTGTCAATTTTGGCAAATGCCTCTTCCTGAGACTCTGCACCTACCAAGAAGTGACATTCTTTACTTACCTGGTGAAGCTGCTGGGAACTCTGGAGCAAGGTATCAGGCCAACAGTCCCAAGGGGCTTTATGGCTCCAGGTTTCATAAAGTCAACCTTAATCCCTTAAAGCTGTCTGGTCAGCTGAGCATATCTGAGCATATCTGAGCATATCTGAGCATAGACTCAGCATATCTGAGTCTATGCATGTCTTTCTCAAATATGACATTCCAAGCAAAGCCTTGGTGAAATAACCAGTTTCCAATGCTGTCCTGTTACAAGGAGAACAGATTCTTATTGAACTTATGCAAATGACTGATTGCCATGGAAGAAAGAATACTTACCGAGACCTTTTGGCTTCAGAGGGTTCAGATAGAAAAGTTGAATGCCTTGATTTGTTTACAAATCAATACTTTTACATCTCTGTAAGTTACATATAACTTAAGAAAAAGTATCCCTAGTCTGGAAGAGCAAACATTAGAGAGAACCAGCAATGTTTAAAGTAAGACAAAATATTAAGTGACAGAACACTATAATCTTTTAGTTCATTTAGTCCCATGTTACTAAATCTGGTGAATGCAGCTTTAGTTAGTTTTGGAAATTCTTACCCATTTCAGTTTTAGGATTTTCAAGTATATCAAATATCTGTATTTGTCCTGAAAGTCCTTTATATGAATCTCCTTGAAGATAAGACTCATTTTACAAGAGAATTAAAATAATTATAAATGACAAAAACTCAAAATGGATATGGTTAGAGCTGATGAGATGAGAGTTTCCACTTTAGCTGGCAAGGAAATCAGGTTATTTTTGTGACACATAACATTGCCATAATTACAATATCAAGCGATGATCTCTCAAAACATTAAAACTTTAGGAAGTGCATAGAATCTCTAGAATAAGTATAGCATTTTCCCAAATGTAACCCAAGGTTTATCATTGGTTCAGTAGTACTTCATGAGCAACTTCACATATCAAGGAAAAGCCCAAGTTAAAGAGATTTACAACTTAAATCTTGTTAACATTTGCTAAAATCTTATAAAGTTTTGAAGCACATGCCGAAATATAATTAGGGATGTTAAACACCTGATAAAACATAGAAATTGGGTTTTCTGAGCAGGCAAAGAGAAAACCATTTACATTCTCTTAACAGCAGATCAATTAATCTAAGAAAACTTTGTCCTTTTGAACAGAGACAATTTCAGTCTTATACCAATGTACCTTTAAAACCCATTCATTTAGTCCATCTTGACCATAGCTAAAATTCCTTTTCTGAAGATTTCCCTTCACACCTTCTACAACTTTGCTTTGCATTCAGGTTTTGTCCCAAGCCATTTCCTTCAAACAACCATTTCATTTAGGACAAAATGACCTTGTCTTACCCTCAAGAAAATGTATTCCCATTCCTTATATCTTTCTTACATATCATCTACTTTTCCAGGGTTGTTTCCCTTATTTCCATCAGTCTTAGTTATACCAAGCAGAACTTTGTATTCTTAGAAATACCTTAATCTCTAGTGAAGACTAAGTATTAACCAATTGTGAACTTACAACAGAATTCTTCAGATGGAAAATGTATGAATCAGTTAAGCACAAAACATGTTTACCAACTGATTTAAATACTCTTAGTTTCTTTGCAGTAAGAAGTCAAAAGCACATACCTACATCCAGTAATTAACGACTTAGCATTTTATCCTGTTTGGTTAAGACCTAGATGTCATAATTTAATTCCATTTGTTATCCAAGCAAAACTTTAAATTTCCAGGTTACCAAAGACTTTGAAAGTTACTGCAGCAATTACCCATTAAAACTTTGAGACAGACAATTAACCATTAGTCATTTTTTGGTAACAAATTTTAACAAATAACACAAGCTTATTTGACCTGCAGTAAGCTTCGAAGTTTCACATTTACTGTTGATAACTTAAAAGACAGGTCTATCTTAATTAAACCAACAAACTTAACTTAGTTCTGATACTGATTTATGTTCCACCTGGGTCCACTCCACTTTGAATGTTTACCTGAGACACGGGTGGGAAGGTCCGGAGTGGGGGGTGTTAGGTCCAGGGGGTGCTCTTCTTGCTCCTTGACAGTGAAGAGAGAAGGAGCCATGGTGCATGATCCAGAGGCTAGTCATGCAGGCCACAGGCACATTGGTGCAGAAAAAGGAAAAGGGGGAGATAGAAGAAACAAAGTGCTGCCAGGAGGCAGAGAAATGATTCCCGATTTTAGAGCTCATAAGCCCCAACAGAGGAGCAGACTCCATGCTTTCTCACCAGCAAGGGGGGAGGAGTTAAGCAGTCCAAGTCGGGCCAGAGAACACAGGGAAACTGCCCCGAAACAAAGAGAGATTTGGCAGCTGCTTGGGAATATTCCTTACAGTCTCTGTCTCAAGTTAGACTAACCCCAGTTGGCTCCAGTTATAGCCATTAACATGGTAAGTGAGTAAGGGAGAAGCCCCACAGCTATTAGGAGAAACAGAGAGAAATAAAGTCAGAGTCCCCTTTGCTAGGGATGGCCCAGCAACCTGGGTTTACTAGAAGCTTTATTTACATAATTATCATCCAATATGTCAGGAGAAAGTTTACTAGCTGACTCATTTGGGCAAACACATTCTGTAAAAGCCCCTTTGTCTGGGGTCCTGGTGTAGAGCAATGAAGGCCTAGGTATGATCAGTGAAGGTCCTAGGTCCATTTGCCCTGTTTCCTGCAAAGGAGATCTAACTGATAGATCCCACTGAGGCCATGAATTGTTACAGGAGCTCAGTCCTTTCCTAAGTTTTGCAATCCAAATTATTTCCAGTGGGTTAAAAGGCACCCCAAGGTAGAGTCCTTGGAAACTACAGAAGCCTACTGAGGCCATGCTCCCAGAAAAGTAAAGACAGTCCATTACCAAATCCCCCCCGACTCCTGGGTGGCATCCCACGCAGGATATGTCAGAGGTTCCCATGTGTCAAAAGCGACCAGAGGCGTCTCTCAAGATATTGCTACTGATCACCATCCTGCCTTCCCCAGGAAGGCATTCCTGCTGTAAAAGTCTCTGGAGGGGTTTCCAGCGTCCCTCCTCTTCCCCATCGCATCCTAGGCTGCTGATGGGTGCCTGGTGAACGGACCAAAATGCTGTGCGATGCCATGCCATCGTCTGTCCTGAAGACTGCATACTGTTTTGCCATTTTAACCCATGGAAATACTAGAAAAGTTTGGCAAGGGGAAATTACCCAATTTCATAGCTTTATGCAGTTTGTAGAAGACACTGACAAGAAACAGTAAAGACTGAAATCCATCATGGTCTACACAACATTCCAACACATGTGGTCCTTACAGCCAACTTCCCTAGGAAACAGTCCCCAGTTGCATTTTAATTCAATCGGGTACTGGTTTTGGCTGACTCCCAGTGGAGGTCCCGTGGCCAGAAGTGGATAGACCAGGAATGAGGAGGGGATCACATTAGATCAATCAAGAGGAAACCTCACACGGGAGTCTTAAGATTGGCAGCCGTCCTGGTGACTTAGGTGGCTGTCCCGTGCCCAAGAGAGACAACTTTATATAAGAACAGGAATAAAGAGAGGGTATCAAGTTTCTGGGTCTTATTGCCATTCTAGTCAGGGTACTAACTTACAGCCTAAAGGCAGACGCTCTCCTCCCCGTAGAGTAGCCACGGGCTAGAGGATTACAGCCTGAGAAATTGACATGAAAGTATTCCAATAAGACCATACTCCTTAAAAAGCCCTGAAATGAAAGTAAAGGAAAAGGAGAGAAAGTACTTACCAATTTTGCACCAAAGCTCAGAGTCCAAATGTAAAGACTCACAGCCCCACGTTGGGTGCCATATGATGAAGTTCTAGAACCTATGTGAGGTTCGGTGGGCGGAGGTCCAGAGCCGATGACCAAGAAAGAATTCTTGAGACATCTTTGGTGCAAAATGGTGGTTTATTAAAGCATGGGGACAGGACCCATGGGCAGGAAGAGCTGCTGCCCTGGGTTTTGAGAGATGGCAGATTATGTACCTTGTGGTTGGGAAGGTGAGGGGAAGGGAGGTTTCAACAGAGATTTCATATGCTAAAGAGGGCCCACAAGGTACCCTTATATCGGAGGCCTACCGGTGGCCTTGCCCTTGTGGCTTGATCAATGTTGTCTTTAGGCCAGCCATTAACATCAAGATAGTTGGGAGGTTCTTGGTGGGATGTCATAATCAATTGTCTTTGTTAATGAGGTTTAGGTTTAGAAGAGATTTAACTATATTTACATTCCCTTCTACCTCAGCCTCCTTAAGTTAAATATTAGGTGACATTAGGGCTCGAGGAACGGAGTTATTTGCCTCTGGAAATTTGTGCTATTGATAAGGTCAGGGGTGTCTGAGGAATGCTACACATATTACTGAGGGGAGCTGATGGAGAGGGGGTGCAAGGTACCAGCTTTTGCTCTGTCTTAAGCCAGCCTCCTGCTCCCTCATCAGAGCTAAGGTTGGAAAGTGATCCAATTTTATAAGAAGCAAACCTGAATTCAACTCAGTATTAATCCCAGTGAAATAGTGTCTCACTTCAATCTGTCTACCCTTATTCCCACTTCTTCCCCAATCTTCCCAAGCATAATACATTGAAGCAGCTTGAATCCTGGTCTAATAACCTGGGTAGGACCTTTGGGGTAGGTACACGGTGGCCCAGATGTGAATGTGCCTCCTCTGTCTTCTGTATATGATATAGCACTTCACATGATAGAGGACGAAAAAAAATTTCCCTTCAAGATTCTTTCAGCCAGTTTAAGACTAAGGTGACACCAGACAGATTTAATAGAAGAAAAAAAAGCAAAGTTTCATAATGTGCACATAAAAGCCCAATAATGAAATTGAGAGAGATCCCAAGGAAATGATGGAGGCAGGCAGTATTTAGATATTTTAAATAATGAGACAATAGATTTGTGAGGAATTGACAGGAGAGACAATACACATGTTTGGGAGTGCTAATTAGTAAGGAATTCCAAGCACATTCTGGGCTGACGTAGTAGTTTAGTAAAAAGCAAGGAGTTTGTTTTTATAGCTTTCTTGGCTCTAAAATCCCTATCACTGGTAGGGTGCCTGGCTCCCTCACTCAATGGAACATGATACTTTTGATTTCAGGGTTATGAGTTGAAGCCCCACATTGGGCTTAGAGCTTACTTAAAAAATAATAATAGCGGAAAAGCTTTCAGTTTTTCTCCATTGAGAATGATATTTGCGGTGGGTTTTTCATAGATGGCTTTGATGATATTGAGGTATGTGCCCTCTATCCCTACACTTTGAAGAGTTTTGATCAGGAAGGGATGCTGTACTTTGTCAAATGCTTTTTCAGCATCTATTGAGAGTATCATATGGTTCTTGTTCTTTCTTTTATTGATGTGTTGTAGCACATTGACTGATTTGCGGATATTGAACCAACCTTGCAGCCCTGGAATAAATCCCACTTGGTCGTGGTGAATAATCTTTTTAATGTAGTGTTGAATCCTATTGGCTAGTATTTTGTTGAGTATTTTCGCATCTGTGTTCATCAAGGATATCGGTCTATAGCTCTCTTTTTTGGTGGGATCCTTGTCTGGTTTTGGGATCAAGGTGATGCTGGCCTCATAAAATGAGTTTGGAAGTTTTCCTTCCATTTCTATTTTTTGGAACAGTTTCAGGAGAATAGGAATTAGTTCTTCTTTAAATGTTTGGTAGAATTCCCCCGGGAAGCCGTCTGGCCCTGGGCTTTTGTTTGTTTGGAGATTTTTAATGATTGTTTCAATCTCCTTACTGGTTATGGGTCTGTTCAGGCTTTCTATTTCTTCCTGGTTCAGTTGTGGTAGTTTATATGTTTCTAGGAATGCATCCATTTCTTCCAGATTGTCAAATTTATTGGCGTAGAGTTGCTTATAGTAAGTTCTTATAATAGTTTGTATTTCTTTGGTGTTAGTTGTGATCTCTCCTCTTTCATTCATGATTTTATTTATTTGGGTCCTTTCTTTTTTCTTTTTGATAAGTCGGGCCAGGGGTTTATCAATTTTATTAATTCTTTCAAAGAACCAGCTCCTAGTTTCGTTGATTTGTTCTATTGTGTTTTTGGTTTCTATTTCATTGATTTCTGCTCTGATCTTTATGATTTCTCTTCTCCTGCTGGGCTTAGGGTTTCTTTCTTGTTCTTTCTCCAGCTCCTTTAGGTGTAGGGTTAGGTTGTGTACCTGAGACCTTTCTTGTTTCTTGAGAAAGGCTTGTACCGCTCTATATTTTCCTCTCAGGACTGCCTTTGTTGTGTCCCACAGATTTTGAACCATTGTATTTTCATTATCATTTGCCTTAAATGACACACTGGACCAGATGGACATCACAGATATATTCAGAATATTTCACCCCAAAGCAACAGAATACACATTCTTCTCTAGTGCACATGGAACATTCTCCAGAATAGATCACATCCTCGGTCCTAAATCAGGACTCAACCGGTATCAAAAGATTGGGATCATTCCCTGCATATTTTCAGACCACAATGCTCTAAAGCTAGAACTCAACCACAAAAGAAAGTTTGGAAAGAACCCAAATACATGGAGACTAAACAGTATCCTTCTAAAGAATGAATGGATCAACCAGGAAATTAAAGAAGAATTGAAAAAAATCATGGAAACAAATGATAATGAAAATACAACGGTTCAAAATCTGTGGGATACAACAAAGGCAGTCATGAGAGGAAAATATATAACTAACTATTGAGAGATATGAATTTAGTAACATTGTATTGCCTGTAAAGTGACTGTTACTGTATATGGTCTCTGTTCCTTTCTGATCTACCACTTGTAGGCTCTCTCTTTGCTTAGAGACCCCTTTCAATATTTCCTGTAGAGCTGGTTTGGTATTTGCAAATTCTTTCCGTTTTTGTTTGTCCTGGAAGCTTTTAATCTCTCCTTCTATTTTCAATGATAGCCTAGCTGGATATAGTATTCTTGGCTGCATGTTTTTCTCATTTAGTGCTCTGAAAATATCATGCCAGCTCTTTCTGGCCTGCCAGGTCTCTGTGGATAAGTCAGCTGCCAATCTAATATTTTTACCATTGTATGTTACAGACTTCTTTTCCCGGGCGGCTTTCAGGATTTTCTCTTTGTCACTGAGACTTGTAAATTTTACTATTAGGTGACGGGGTGTGGGCCTATTCTTATTGATTTTGAGGGGCATTCTCTGAACCTCCTGAATTTTGATGCTCGTTCCCTTTGCCATATTGGGGAAATTCTCCCCAATAATTTTCTCCAGTATACCTTCTGCTCCCCTCTCTCTTTCTTATTCTTCTGGAATCCCAATTATTCTAATGTTGTTTCGTCTTATGGTGTCACTTATCTCTCGAATTCTCCCCTCGTGGTCCAGTAGCTGTTTGTCCCTCTTTTGCTCAGCTTCTTTATTCTCTGTCATTTGGTCTTCTATATCACTAATTCTTTCTTCTGCCTCATTTATCCTAGCAGTGAGAGCCTCCATTTTTGATTGCACCTCATTAATAGCTTTTTTTATTTCAACTTGGTTAGATTTTAGTCCTTTTATTTCTCCAGAAAGGGCTTTTATATCTCTCGAGAGGGTTTCTCTAATATCTTCCATGCCTTTTTCAAGCCTGGCTAGAACCTTGAGAATTGTCATTCTGAACTCTAGATCTGACATATTACCGATGTCTGTATTGATTAGGTCCCTAGCCTTCGGTACTGCCTCTTGTTCTTTTTTTTGTGTTGAATTTTTACGTCTTGTCATTTTGTCCAGATAAAAGTAAATGAAGGGGCAAGTAAAATACTAAAAGGGTTTTCCGCTAAGGTCATGAACACTGCAGGGATGTCCATTATCACCACTGCTATTCAACATAGTACTAGAGGTCCTAGCCTCAGCAATCAGACAACAAAAGGAAATTAAAGGCATCCAAATCGGCAAAGAAGAAGTCAAATTATCACTCTTCGCAGATGATATGATACTATATGTGGAAAACCCAAAAGACTCCACTCCAAAACTGCTAGAACTTATACAGGAATTCAGTAAAGTGTCAGGATATAAAATCAATGCACAGAAATCAGTTGCATTTCTCTACACCAACAGCAAGACAGAAGAAAGAGATATTAAGGAGTCAATCCCATTTACAATTGCATCCAAAACCATAAGATACCTAGGAATAAACCTAACCAAAGAGACACAGAATCTATACTCAGAAAACTATAAAGTACTCATGAAAGAAATTGAGGAAGACACAAAGAAATGGAAAAATGTTCCATGCTCCTGGATTGGAAGAATAAATATTGTGAAAATGTCTATGCTACCTAAAGCAATCTACACATTTAATGCAATTCCTATCAAAGTACCATCCATCTTTTTCAAAGAAATGGAACAAATAATGCTAAAATTTATATGGAACCAGAAAAGACCTCGAATAGCCAAAGGGATATTGAAAAAGAAAGCCAACGTTGGTGGCATCACAATTCCGGACTTCAAGCTCTATTACAAAGCTGTCATCATCAAGACAGCATGGTACTGGCACAAAAACAGACACATAGATCAATGGAACAGAATAGAGAGCCCAGAAATAGACCCTCAACTCTACGGTCAACTAATCTTCGACAAAGCAGGAAAGAATATCCAATGGAAAAAAGACAGCCTCTTCAATAAATGGTGCTGGGAAAATTGGACAGCCACATGCAGAAAAATGAAATTGGACCATTTCCTTACACCACACACAAAAATAGACTAAAAATGGATGAAAGACCTGAATGTGAGAAAGGAATCCATCAAAATCCTTGAGGAGAACACGGGCAGCAACCTCTTCGACCTCTGCCGCAGCAACATCTTCCTAGGAACAACGCAAAAGGCAAGGGAAGCAAGGGCAAAAATGAACTATTGGGATTTCATCAAGATCAAAAGCTTTTGCACAGTAAAGGAAACAGTTAACAAAATCAAAAGACAACTGACAGAATGGGAGAAGATATTTGCAAACGACATATCAGATAAAGGACCAGTGTCCAGAATCTATAAAGAACTTAGCAAACTCAACACCCAAAGAACAAATAATCCAATCAAGAAATGGGCAGAGGACATGAACAGACATTTCTGCAAAGAAGACATCCAGATGGCCAACAGACACATGAAAAAGTGCTCCATATCACTCGGCATCAGGGAAATACAAATCAAAACCACAATGAGATATCACCTCACACCAGTCAGAATGGCTAAAATCAACAAGTCAGGAAATGACAGATGCTGGCGAGGATGCGGAGAAAGGGGAACCCTCCTACACTGTTGGTGGGAATGCAAGCTGGTGCAGCCACTCTGGAAAACAGCATGGAGGTTCCTCAAAATGTTGAAAATAGAACTGCCCTATGACCCAGCAATTGCACTATTGGGTATTTACCCTAAAGATACAAACGTAGTGATCCAAAGGGGCACATGCACCCGAATGTTTATAGCAGCAATGTCCACAATAGCCAAACTATGGAAAGAACCTAGATGTCCATCAACAGATGAATGGATCAAGAAGATGTGGTATATATACACAATGGAATACTATGCAGCCATCAAAAGAAATGAAATCTTGCCATTTGCGACAACATGGATGGAACTAGAGCGTATCATGCTTAGCGAAATAAGTCAAGCAGAGAAAGACAACTATCATATGATCTCCCTGATATGAGGAAGTGGTGATGCAACATGGGGGCTTAAGTGGGTAGGAGAAGAATAAATGAAACAAGATGGGATTGGGAGGAAGACAAACCATAAGTGGCTCTTAATCTCACAAAACAAACTGAGGGTTGCTGGGGGGAGGGGGTTTGGGAGAAGGGGGTGGGATTATGGACATTGGAGAGGGTATGTGCTTTGGTGAGTGCTGTGAAGTGTGTAAACCTGGTAATTCACAGACCTGTACCCCTGGGGATAAAAATATATGTTTATAAAAAATAAAAAAAAGAAAAAAAAATAAAAAATAGGTAAAATCCCTATCCCTGGTGATAAGAATGTCTTTTTATTTCTTAGTACAGGGAGGGTACCATTCTTAAGAGAGATTCAATTTCTGGTTTGGGGGGACAGAGGAGGGTCTGAGTGTCCTTGCACTGCCTGTTTTCCAAGTAGATTCAATTCAAAATGATCAATATTCCACTGAGACACCTTTTTGCGGTGGGCTGTCCTGGGTCCCTACAGCATTCTGAGAAGTGCTCTCACTTACATATCTCATTAGATTCTCACAGGTCTGTGAGGCAGCTGCTCTTAACCCCATCAGTAGACACAGGGCTTGGAGAGTTGAGAGCCAGTTTGGAGATTACACAGGACCAGCTTTATGCCTCATCATAAATAAGTTTTTGTTTATAGACAACACTATACCCTCATTTTGACCTGAGCAGCTCCTGTAAGGGCAGTCCCAGTCTTGGAATTTGATTGATCAGAACAACATTTCAAAATTCAAGTTCCTATATGATTCCATTCTGAAACCAGATCAAGAAGATTTATAATAATGATAATGATAAATGGCCACTGAGAAGTATATGAGTAGTCAGAAGTGATAACAGATTTCACACAGGCTTTGGGGAAGTGCTCTAAGGAAAGCAGGATCAGATAAACACAGTTTTGCAGAATCAATGTAACTGTAGCCTGGCATGCAGATGATTTTGAGCTGATTATTTTGAGAAACAGAAGACAAAGGAGAAGCTCTGAAACAGGCCTATAAATCATGCTTTTACAAATAAGGGACATTTATCATCATAGAGAAAATCTCTATACCTAAGGGTGTTTCCCTTGCCAAGTAACAAGATAAACATGCCTCTAAGCCTCAAGGAACTCTTACCAATCAATAAGGCACAGATTTAACTCTGCTTAACAAACCTTACCTTTCCCCACACTCTTCTTCCTTTCTTTTGCTGAAGACGGTCTGTTAGTCCAAGGTCTCACCACCTCTTTGAATGACTCTTCCTGATGTGAAGAACAAAGGCAAAGGAAATGTAGGAAGAAAATTAAATATCCTTACAACATGCAGTCCATTGACAAGTACTGGAGACAGGCAGAGAGACCTTCTTGAAAGAGCTCAGCCGCCTCAATGTTAATACTTTGCTAAGGATAAAGATAACCTTAGCTTGACATTAGCCAACCCCCTGCATCTTGTATGTGCCCTTTAACATATAAAAATCCCAGGACAGCTGGATGGCTTAGTTGATGAAGTGTCTGCCTTCTGCTCAGGTCATGAATCCAGGGTCCTAGGATTGAATTCCCCTGATGGGCTCTCTGCTCAGTGGGAGCCTGCTTCTCCTTCTCTCTGAGGCTCCCCCTACTTGTCAAATAAATAAATAAGATATTTAAAAAGTATATATGTAAATCCCTTTGGAAACTTCCTTTATCTGTACCCCATCCAGGTTATATATCAGCGATCATCCTCCAAACTTATGGCCCACTTAGTAGACACCTGAAGGGTCTCATGACTCATGCTGTACCAGACACTAGTAAATGACCTCATCTTAATAGCAGCTAGCCCTGCAAGGCCCTAAAAGCCTTACTTTCAAATTCCTTCAGGGCTTTGCTTATTCCTAACATCAGCTGAACTTAAAAGTATAGAATCAGCCACCCTTCACAACCCTAGTGCAGCTCTTTCTGCCCTTGGGTCACGTCCACATGCTTTCATAAAACCACCTTTTTGCACAAAAGATATCTCAAGAATTCTGTCTTGGATGTTGGCTTCAAACCCTAACATATTTCCTACACAATCTATACTGGGAGGGTGATGATGCACCCCAACTCCATGAAGAAAGAAGCTCCTTCACTACGACCCTCCCGCCTTACACAAGGTATCTTTTTAAAAAAATTAAAAAAAAATTTTTAAATTATTTGACAGAGGGAGAGAGAGAGAGATCACAAGTAAGCAGAGAGGCAGACAGAGAGAGAGGGGGAAGCAGGCTCCCTGCTGAGCAGAAAGCCCCATGCGGGGCTCGATCCCAGAACCCTGAGATCATGACCTGAGCCGAAAGCAGAGGCTTAACCTACACTGAGCCACCAGGTGCCCCACACTAGGTATCTTTTTATCTGGCTGGTCATCTGTCTCCTTTACCATATCCTTTAAGAAACTGATAAACCATGAGTGTTTCCTCGAGTTCTGTGTGCCACTCTTGCAAAGTAATGGGAACAAATAGGGAGTTGGGGAAGCTCAGATTTATAGCCAGGCAGTCAGAAGCAGAGGAGACAAGCAGGACTTGCATTTGGCAACTGGATTGGGTGAGTCTTGTGTTTTTGTGGTTTGTTTCTCCTAAAGAAGTGAAATCATGGGGATGCCTGGGTGCTCAGTGGGTTAAGCCTCTGCCTTTGGCTTGGATTCCAGGTCCCTGCTCAGCTGGGAGCCTTCTTCACCCTCTCTTTCTCTGCCTGCCTCTCTGCCTACTCGTGATGTCTGTCTTCCAAATAAATAAAAATATTAAAAAAAAAAGTGAAATCATAGAGCTCAAAATGACAAAGCTTCAGGGATGGAAGCACTCAATTGATATCAGGAATTCAAATTTCATCACACTTCTTTGAGGAAGTTATCACTTCTCCTTTGTTCCTTTAAGTAGGCTTGCTCTTCCTGCATCTGCCTCTGCAGATACTGGATACTGGCTTTAAACAGTTAGTTGGGGAATGTGACTCTCATCCACACTGTCCACAAGAAGGGCATCTTCCAAGCCCTGGGTTTCCCTTTTCTCTCTCCTAGGGCTCAGAACCCTTCCCTGCTGCAAGCAGGCCATGCTGGCATATCTGGCAGAGGAACAGCAGACAAAAGCATCTAAGCCTGGGACTAACCACAGCCTCTGTCCTGAGCAGGACCCCCAGCAAGGAGACCTGGTAAGAGGAGATGCCTGAGGACTGGGAAGAGTAGAGCTATGACGATGACCAGAGGGTCCAGTTCACATACATGGAGGAGAAATATTCCAGGAGCAAGGAAGGAAGACTAGGTTCTGTTTGCATAAGCACAGTAGAAAGAGAAGAGTGGGGTCTCCCAGCCAGAGAAAAGTTCACCTTAACTCACATTCCTCCTCTGTGGGCTTCAGGTCCTTCCTAGAATTTTAAGACTCATGTCAGAAAGAAGATAGTTTAAGAACAAGAAAAGGACTATGAAATCTTAAAAGGCACAAACACATCTAAAATGTGAATGATAATTTTGCTCTATGGCTTCTACTACAATCATTATCTCATTTTCTTCTCTCTTCCTACAGAAGAAATGATGCTGGATCTTCTGGGACCCTTTCCTCTCCTGTTGCTGCTGGGATCATGGGGGCCAGTGCTTCCCCCTGGTGCTATGGCTCAACTCACTAGGTTTCGAAAGTTTGAAATTCAGCATATAAGTGCAGGTCCTGTATAATGCAACAATGCAATGTGTGCTGTCAATAGTCTTACTCAGCACTGTAAACCTCAAAACACCTTTCTGCATAACTCCTCCCAGAACGTGGCTGCTACCTGTCTTTTGCCCAAGAGGACCTGCAGGAATGGGCAGTATAACTGCCACCAGAGTGCAAATTGTATTGGCATTACTTACTGCAGTCACACTGGAGGGACATAGCCCAACTGCAGCTACAGTAAGTACTACTCCCCAGAATCAGTTCTACACTGTTGCCTGTAACCCCCATCACCTGGGTGACCCTCAACTATCGTCTAGTTCCTGTGCACTTAGATTAAAACTAAGGTTTCTCTCATTTGGTGCAGTTTCTTTCATGATCTTTTCTGTATTTTCTTTTGCTTTGCTGATTTCCATGGATCCCACAGAAGAAAGAAGTCAGGGAGTGGGAAAATTAGAGGCCCAAGATGCCAGCCCAGAGTTGTGGACAAATGTGTTCAAATACTTTTCTGCTTTGAAGCTCCGTGTGTTTTGAAAGAATACAACAGGGAAGAGAGCAAAGACAGACCCAGGCACCTAGTTTCACTCTTGAAACTTCTGTCAAGCTTTGTGCATGGTGTTCACAGCAATAAAATCACTTTCTGTTGCACTGTAATGACCTTAAATGCATGTGTCTGGGATCCCTTTCACAAACTGTCAGCCTGGGGCCGTCTTAATTGCAGTTGCTCACATTCTCAGGGGAACTATTTGGGCCCCAGGTGACTTTCAAA
Source organism: Mustela nivalis (assembly GCF_964662115.1). NCBI lineage: Eukaryota > Metazoa > Chordata > Mammalia > Carnivora > Mustelidae > Mustela > Mustela nivalis. The sequence goes on from NC_139025.1 coordinate 96,026,858, forward strand.
GTTATACCTTAGCCCAAGGTTTCTGCCACTCCCCTGCCTCCCCCATGTCTTTTTGAATTTTGGAGGAGGGAAGTTCATCATCCCTTCAAACTCTGCTCAAGGCTTTTACACATTTCCCTTGAAACCATTGTCTATGTTTATTTGGAGGTGGAATGGATATCTCATAGAGTGTGCATAGTCTTTCACACACAGATTCCAGCCTTGGTAACTGATGCATTGTACATATTTACTATTGGTTTTCCTATTCCATCAGATGATGTTTTAAATATAAGTAGTAGTAGGGATAATAATCCACTGTAGCTTTAGAGTCACTTGTCCCATGATGTATTGGAGTGCATGAAAGATAGCACAAGATCAAGGGGGAAAAATGCGCTGGGAAATGAAAAACATTCTTTCCTTACCTAAATACGGAAATATCACAGAAGTAATGATGTTTTGGAACCAATATTGGAATTAGACACCGAAAGACAGGAGTTTAGTATTTGACTGGGGTGCATCTGGGTGGCTCAGTGGGTTAAGCTGTTATATCTGTGCCTTGTGCTCAGGTCATAATCTCCAGGTCCTTGGTTCAAGCCCCTTCCAGCTCCCTGTTCAGAAGGGAGCTTGCTTTTCCCTCTCCTCTGTCCCTCCTCTCCCCTTATGCTCATTCTCTCTCTCTGACTCTCTCAAATAAATAAAAACATTAAAAAAAAAAAAAGGAATTAGGCTGGGATTAAGAATTTAGGTTCTAGGTGTAGGAGGGAAAATAATTTTCTCTCCACCATTCTAGGTTCTTGGATGAAACCACCCTCCCATTATAAAAAGACTGATTAATAAGACAAAAAGTATTTTAATTATGTAAAAACATTTGGTAGCCCCATAGAAAATGAGACTAAAGGCATCTAGACACTGAGGTTTACAAATCTCTAGTCTGATTTCAGAATTTCTCCTTGTCTGTGTTTTCTCAAAATAAACAGCTTAATGTTATTCTTATGCCAAAAAGTTGTATTTTGGGTCAACATATTCTGTTACCCTTTATCAATCAATCAATGGACTATATTCCTGTAACATAGTAGAAAATGTATATTGATTTCTGCTTCTGATTTTTGTTGTTATTTTTTCTTAAAGATTTTATTTATTTATATGACAGAGGGAGAGAGAGATCACAAGTAGGCAGAGAGGCAGGCAGAGAGAGAGAGGGGGAAGCAGTCTCCTCGCTGACCAGAGAACCTGATGTGGGGCTCGATCCCAGGACCCTGAGACGGTGACCTCAGTGGAAGGCAGAGGCTTAACCCACTGAGCCACCCAGGCACCCCTGCTTCTGATTTTTGGCACAGAGCTCCTGAAACCCTTGTAAATTCCTAAGTGATAAGAGCACTGGGAAGTTTTGTTTTTGGAAGACACATGGGTATGGTCCCTGGATGCAGGCTGATCACAAGGAAAATCCAGCCATGATTAAAAGCATGGCACTTTAGGGGTGCCTGGGTGGCTCCATTGGTAAAGCCTCTGCCTTCAGCTCAGGTCATGATCTAGGGTCCTGGGATCCATCCCTGAGTCATGCTCTCTGATCAGTGCGAAGCCTGTCCCACCCCCACCCCTGCTGCCTCTCTGCCTACTTGTGATGTCTGTCTGTCAAATAAATAAATAAAATATTAAAAACAAAAAGCATGGCAATTTCAGCTTCAGCCCCATCCTCTACAGAGGAGAGAGGGGATGGAAATGGAGGTAATAATGATCTTGCCTATGTGTTGTAGCCTCTATAAAAATCACAAGTATGGGGGTTCAGGGAACTTTCAAGTTGACAAACACATCTATGCTGTGGGAAACAAAGGTGAAAGAAAAAATTAAATTTCCTTACTTCCTACAGCCTTGACACAAGTAGAGTGAAATTCCTTTAGGAACTCAACTGCCTCAATGTTAATACATTACTGAGGCCAAAAGGCAATCTTAGCCCGATCTGCCGATTTCCTATGGAAATTTTCTATATCTCTACCCAATCCCCATCCCTCTCCCCAAGATATCTCATGGCAATCATCTCCCACTCATATGGCCCACCAATATATATCTGAAGGGTCTCATGACTAAGGTTTTACTAGACAGTAATAAATGACCTTTTTCTAACAATAGCTAGTTCCCCCAGGGTCCTGGAAACCTTGCTTCCAAATTCTTAGAGACTTACCCTATCCCAAACACCCTCCCTACTGGAAAGTGTGTAATGGTCCTCTTGTCATGACCCCAGTGTAGCTCTTCCTCCCTAGGGATTCTTCTTGGTGCTTTAATAAAATCCACTCTTGGCACCAAAGATGTCTCAAGAATGCTTTCTTGACCAGAGGCTTGAAACCCCAACCAATTCCTACATCACAGGATTTTAATGAGAAAAAACATTAAAGCAGTTTCACAACCCTTAGACCCTATTTCCAAAGACTGATCCTTCTCTTCTTTTTCATAATGTGATTTCTCCCAGATTCTTCCAAAAAATCTCTAACTCATTTCTACCACCAAAATTATACTACCTCTATAAATATTCTTATACATATTTCCAACCTACCACAAAACTTGATTTATATCCATACTCCTGGTAATGAGTGGGTATGAGGGAGGTACAGAGAGAGAGCTTGAAACACGATCTTTGCAATTTGTCTGTATGGAGAAATTTACTATCCCAGCTGCTTTTGTAAACTTTCCTCATTGCATAATTCTTAGATTTTTAAAAAAGATTTTGTTTACTTATTTGTCAGAGAGAGAGAGCGCACAAGCAGGGGGACAGGTAAACAGAGGGAGAAGAAGGCTCCCAGCTGAGCAGGAGCCAGGTGCAGGAGTTGATCAAAGGACCCTGGGATCATCACCTTAGGTGAAGGCAGACGATTAATTTATTTAGTTACCGTGGCATACCTCTTCATTTTTGCTTTCTCTTTGTTTGTTTGTTTTTAAGCAGCTTGACCTTAAGACCATGAGATCAAGACCTGTGCTGAGTTGAAGAGTCAGATGCTTAACTTACTATGCCACCCAAGCTCTCCTGCATTTTATAGTTTTTTTTAATCCTTCTACTCAAATCTTGAAGAATCCTGGTTTTACCAGCTAGTAGAATGTCCTAGGTCAACTATTGGTAAACTGAACTCAAACTTGTCTGTGCCCCATGTGCAGTAAGCCAACATGTGAGACATTGGTTTGAAGGCAAAGAAAGCTTTTTAATCATCAGAAGGGTGGCCCAACAAGAAGGCAGGGGATATTCCCAAAGTTGCTTTGCCCTGTTGAGACTAGGAACAGCTTACATATGTTTGGGGAAGAAAGTGAACATTTGAGAGGAGTGTAAGGACTTTCTTGAAAGCTTAGTGATGATGGAAGCATCCTGAAACAATTTGGAAATATGCATTCTGCTGGAAAATGAGGTGTCCCTGGGACATGAGACATCAGCTAATTTTAAGACAAATGTTATCACCTGTTTCCCATCAGATTCTTATCAATGTGTAAACAAATACCCTAAATTGGCCCTTCTTTTTTACATCTATAGGTTTCTTTCTTACCAAACTCCAACATGTCCATGCACCCAATGGGCCGTAGGTCAAATTCTGACACACTGGATTTAAAGCAAGGAAAGCTTTAGTCAAGAGGGTAGCCCAAGGAGGAAGCAGGGGATCCTTCCCAAAGCTATCTTGCCCTGTTGAGCTTAGGGACAACTTACATACATGAAAGGAAGGTAAGAGATTTCCTGAAACTTGTTGGGGTGTTCTTGAAACAAATACAGATAAGCATTCTTGTGGACAATGAGGCATTATTTGGGATTTGGGATCAGCTACATCAAGACGGATGTTACTGTCTGGTTCCCGTTATGTTTTTACAATAGCTGGGTAGACTCGGAGTTGGAGTAAAAACACAAAGTTAATGATTGACCATGCATGGGGTTTAGAGATAAGTAAATCTGAAGCACCTTGGTGGCTCAGTCAGTTGAACTTTGGACTCTTTCTTTCAGTTCAGGTACGATGTTGTGGGTGGTGGGATGAAGCCCTAAGCCAGCTACATGTTTGGTGGAGAGTCTACCTGAGGATTCTCTCCCTATGCCCCTCCACGCACTGTCTCTGTCTCTCTCTCATTCTCTCTCAAATAAATAAATAAATAAATCTTTCAAAGAAAAAAGAGGTACATAAAAACAGAATTAAGTAGGGAACAAAACAAAACAACAGAGACCTAAATTAATAATAGTTTTGCTTATGCTTTCAAAACAGGTCTAGAAACCATATGTTCAGCCTGGTTTTCACACAGTTCCCTCTTTGGGATGATCTTACCATCCTCTTCACCTAACTTCTCCTTAATCCTCAGCTCTGGTATTATGGCCTTCTCTCTACTGGCTCCTCATCTTCTCCTGGCACTTCCTTCACCACAGCCAGAGAGCTATTAACAGTTATTAACATAAAGTATATTTTTCTGTTCATCTGACTGTCAGATAAATAGCAGGAAAGCTGAGACAAAAATCCAGTTGAGGGGCACCTGGGTGGCTCAGTGGGTTAAGCCTCTACCTTTGGCTCAGGTCATGGTCTCAGGGTCCTGGGATTGAGACCCACATTGGGCTTTCTGCTCATCAGGAAGCCTGCTTCCCCCTCTTTCTCTGCCTGCCTCTCTGCCTACTTGTAATCTCTCTCTCTGTCAAATAAACAAATAAAATCTTAAAAAAAAAACAAAACACTTGAACTCGCTCCTAATCCAGATTTTTTTCCACTTCATCACAAGGAGAGTTTTGAAAATAACTGCTTTTGGTTATTCCCAAAAGCCAATTGTTGGAAGAAATATTAGAAATTTGGAAATGCATGCTGACAAAATGAGAGCTCTATCTGGATAATCTGGCTCCCTTGTTGTGCTGCAGTCTAAGAACATCAAGAAAGGATACAAAGAGGAACACCTGGGTGGCTCAGTTGATTAAGCCGCTGCTTTCAGCTCAGGTCATGATCCTAGGGTCCTGGAATCGAGTCCCGCATCAGGCTCCTTGTCCAGCAGAGATCCTGCTTCTCTCTCTGCCTCTGCCTGCCACTCTGCGTACTTGTGCTTTCTCTCTGACAAATAAGTAAATAAAATCTTTTTTTTTTTTTTAAAGAAGCATACAAGAAATTTACTTTCTCTCTTCCCAGACGTTTGAATCACTCTAATAAGTCAGAATATTAAAAATTTTTGGAATCATTTAGAACTCATTCACTCTTCCTCCCGGAAACGTCTTTCATGTTTTCCTTTTAATAAAGGACTTAAACTGCAGGTATCTAAAATATCTGAGAAGCCTATGGTAAGGTTCTTGGTGGGAGATTTTTTTTTCCCTCCTACCTTCTTTCAATTCTTCAGTTTATAAGCATGCACACACATTACTCTCCTCCTAACTCTCTCAAATACTAATGCCCACATCCATGACCACAACACAGAACCCCTTATCTCATTTATTCCAGAGAGAATGATCTTTTTCAGTTCCCATGCCCCTTCCATCTACCTTTGACTGTTTTATTTATTTATTTCTGTTTTCTTTTCTTTTCTTTCTTTTTTTTTTTTATTATTAACATGTAATGTATTACTTGTTTCAGCAGTACAGATTATTCATCAGTCTTACACAAGACACAGCACTCCCCACAACACATACTTGCCCCAATGTCTATCACCCAGCCACCCCATCTCTCCCACCCCCTCCACTCCAACAATCCTCAGTTTGTTTCCTGGTTTTCAGAGTCTCTTATGGTTTGCATCCCTATCTGGTTTCATATTGTTTCATTTTTTTCTTCTTTCCACCTTTGATCCTCTGCCTTGTTTCTCAAATTCCATGTATCAGTGAGATCATATTATTGTCTTTCTCTGACTAACTTAGTTTGCTTAGCATAGTACCCTCTGGTTCTAGCTACATCATTCCAATTGGCAAGATTTTATTTTTTGGTGTCTGGGCTCTTTCCATAGTTTGGCTATTGTGGACATTGCTGTTATAAACACTGGGGTGCACGTGCCCCTTCAGATCACACCATTTGTATTTTTGCAGTAAATACCCAGTAGTGCAATTGCTGGGTCATAGGGTAGCTCTATTTTCAACGTTTTGAGGAATCTCCATACTGTTTTCCTGAGTGGCTGCACCAGCTTGCATTCCCACCAACAGTGTAAGAGGATTCCCCTTTCTCCACATTCTTGCCAACACCTGTTGTTTCCTGATTTGTTAATTTTAGCCTATCTGATTGGTGAGGTGGTATCTCATTGTGGTTTTGATTTGTATTTCCCTGATGCCAACCAATGTTGAACACTTTTTCATGCCATTTGGGTGTCTTCTTTGTAGAAATGTCTGTTCATGTCTTCTGCCCATTTATTGACTGGATTATTTGTTCCCTGTGTGTTGAGTTTGATAATTTCCTTATAGACCTTGGATACCAGCCCTTTATCTATATGTCACTTGCAAATATCTTCGTCCATCCCATGGGTTGCCACTTAGTTTTGTCGACTGTTTCCATTACTGTGCAAAAGCTTTTTATCTTGATAAAGTTCCAAATGTTCATTTTTGCTTTTGTTTATCTTGCCTTCAGAGACATGCCTTAAAAGAGGTTGTTGTGGCCAGCGTTGAAGAAGTTACTGCCTATGTTTTCCTCTAGGATTTTGATGGATTCCTGTCTTGCATGTAGGTCTTTCATCCATATTGAGTTTATTATTATATATGGTATAAAAGAATTGTCCAGGTTCATTCTTCTGCGTGTGGGTGTCCAATTTCCCAGCACCATTTATTGAAGAGACTCTCTTTTTTCTGTTGGATAGTCTTTTCTAATTTGCTGAAAATTAGTTGCCCACAGAGTGGAGAGTCCAATTCTGGGGTCTCTATTCTGTTCCACTTATCTATGTGTCTATTTTTTGTGCCAATACCATGTTGTCTTGATGATCACAGCTTTGTAATATAGCTTGAAGTAAGGCATTGAAGTGATGTGCCCAACTTTGGTTTTCTTTTTCAACAATCCCCTGGTGATTCAGGATCTGTTCTTGTTCCATTCAAATTTTACGATTGTTTATTCCAGCTCTGTGGAAAATGTCAATGGTGTTTTGATAGGGATTGCATTGAAAGTGTAAATTGCTCTGGGCAGCATAGACATTTTCACAATGTTTGCTCTTCCAGTCTATGGGCCTGGAATGTTTTTCCATCTCTTCTTGTCTTCCTCAATTCCTTTCATAAGTGTTCGATAGTCTCTAGAGTATAGATCCTTTGCCTCTTTGGTTAGGTTTATTCCTAGGTATCTGATGGTCTTTGGTGTTATTATAAATGGAAGTGATCCCTTTATTTCTCTTTCTTCAATCACATTTGTTAGTGTATAGAAATGCAACTGATTTCTGTGCATTGATTTTGTATCCTGCCATGTTGCTGAATTGCTGTATGAGTTCTAGTAATTTGGGGTAGAGTCTTTTGGGTTTTCCAAATAAAGTTTCAGGTCATCTGCGAGGAGAGAGAGCTTGATTTCTTCTTTGCCAATTGGAATGCCTTCTATTTCTTTTTGTTGTCTGATTACTGAGTCTAGGCCTTCTAGAACTGTGTTGAACAAAAGAGGTGAGAGTGGGCATCCCTGTCATGTTCCTGACCTTAGGGGAAAAGCTCTCAGTTTTTTCCCAAGAGAATGACATTTGCTGTGGGCTATTTGCAGATGGATTTTATGATATTGAGGTGTGTTCCCCCTCCCTATGACTATTTTAAACAAATTGGGGAATAGAGATGTATGCAGACACTAACTGCAAAGGAAATGAAGTGTGTGTGTGTGTATGTGTGTGTGTGTGTGTGTGTGTTAAATTGAGATTATTTGAGTTAGATCAGATGCAGAAAGAAATTTTTTAAAAGTTAATTTGGTATAGGTTGAAATGGCGCCTCCTCCTACTTCCCTTCCATCTTGTCTCTCGTCATCAAGATCAAAAGCTTCTGCACAGCAAAGGAAACAGTCAACAAAACAAAGAGGCAACCTGCGGAATGGGAGAAGATATTTGCAAATGACAGTATAGACAAAAGGTTGATATCCAGAATCTATAAAGAACTCAAACTCAACTCACACAAAACAGACAATCATATCAAAAAATGGGCAGAAGATAAGAACAGACACTTCTCCAATGAAGACATGGAAATGGCTATCAGACACATGAAAAAATGTTCATCATCACTAGCCATCAGGGAGATTCAAATTAAAACCACGTTGGGATACCAGTTAGAATGGCCAAAATTAGTAAGACAGGAAACAACATGTGCTGGAGAGGATGTGGAGAAAGGGGAACCCTCTTACACTTTTGCTGGGAATGCAAGTTGGTGCAGCCACTTTGGGAAAACAGTGTGGGGATTTCTCAAGAAATTATAAAGAGAACTTCCCTATGACCCTGCCATTGCACTACTGGGTATTTACCCCAAAGATACAAATGTAATGAAAAGAAGGGCCATCTGTACCCCAATGTTTATAGCAGCAATGGCCACGGTCGCCAAACTGTGGAAATAACCAAGATGCCCTTCAACAGACGAATGGATAAGGAAGATGTGGTCCATATACACTATGGAGCATTATGCCTCCATCAGAAAGGACGAATACCCAACTTTTGTATCAACATGGATGGGACTGGAGGAGATTATGCTGAGTGAAATAAGTCAAGCAGAGACAGTCAATTATCATATGGTTTCACTTATTTGTGGAGCATAACAAATAGCATGGAGGACAAGAGGAGATGGAGAGGAGAAGGGAATGAGGGAAATTGGAAGGGGAGGTGAACCATGAGAGACTATGGACTCTGAAAAACAATCTGAGGGTTTTGAAGGGGTAGCAGGTGGGAGGTTGGGGGAACCAGGTGGTGGGTATTATAGAGGGCATGGATTGCATGGAGCACTGGGTATGGTGCAAAAATAATGAATACTGTTATGCTGAAAAGAAATAAAAAATTAAAAAAAATTAATTTGGAATACATATACATTGTGAAATTCTCCCTACAAATCTATTACTTATTAACAAATAACTGATTAACAAATCTGTCACTTGACATAGGGAATCTTTGTGTGTGTGGTAAGAACACTGAGGATTTATCAGAACAGATTTCAAGACTATAGTACTGTATTGCCACTTGTTAAGAAAATTTAACTGAGCAAATTGTTTTTAAATAACTTTCTTTTTCTGAAGTTCTTCTTCTTCTTCTTCTTTTTTTTTTTTTAAAGTAATCCAAACACCCAAGTGGGTCTCAAAACGACAACCTGAGATCAAGAGTCACATGCTCCTCTGACTGAGCCAGCCAGGGGCTTTTTAACTAGGTAAATTTTTAAGATCTTAACTGGCTTTATTCAATGATTCATGGATCAAGCAGCATCCAATTTATCAGAGAGAAAGGAGCTCCAAGGAGCTGTACAAAATGAAAGACATTAACAGGCAGGAGGAAGCAGGAAGGATGCTATACTAGGCAAAAATGCAGTTCAGTTTTTGCAAAGTTACTTTCCTTTAGGGAATGGCAGGGATCTATATATCAGGCAGATTAACTAGTGCTGAAAAAGCAGGTCCTGCCTTCTGGGAGAGTCAAAACTGTAGTTAAGTCTCAATTTGGTGATGTGAGGCTTAGCACAAGGAATTCCATTGTGAAGTTTTACATTCCTGTAGTCACTATGCTACACATCAGATCTCCATAATTTATTCAGTTGCCAAACTGAAATTTGACCAACATTTCCCATTTCCCCTACCACCAAGCCCTAGAAACCACCACTGTACTCTGCTTCTATGAGTCTGATTACTGTAGATTCCACATATAAGTGAGATCAGACAGTATCTTTTTTTCAATGTCTGACTTATTTCACTCAACATAATGTCCACCAGGTCCATCCATGTTGTCCAAAATCACAGGACTTCCTTCCCTTTAAAGGCTGAATAACATTCCATTGTATGTTTATACCATGTTTTCTTTAGCCATTCACCATCACAAACCATCAAGGAAGTGCAGGTCAAAACTGCAATGAAGTGTCACCACACATCAGATAAAGGATGGTTATCTTTAAAAAAAAAAAAGATAAGAAGTGGTGTAAGTGTATCATTATGTGCCTGACAAAAAGCTTTTGATTGCCAAGGCATCCATTTGTTTCAAAGACATCCATCTCAAATACACACATTGCTGGCTGTACAGCTAGCTAAGAGCAATGCCATCCCACCCATGATGCACCCCCTTTGGCTCTGGGTGACCTAGATAACTGACCATTTGTGTGACCCCCCCTTTTCCTTTCCCATGCTTTCATTCCCACTATTATGTTTTAAATTTACCAATGAAAAGTGAAACCTCAAAATCCTGGGGATCCCACCCTTGACTCCAATAAAGGCAGAGCCCCAAGTCTCTGCACTTGCACTCTTTCTCTACTCAAGACCTCACTGTGTGACTTTGGCTGTTCCATGTACCTCCCCCCAAAATGAGGCTTATAAGCCTCACTTTTTCAAAGCTCGCTGAGGGTTGTTGCTGAGGTGTATCTTGCAATCAACCTAAGAGCAACAAGGGCTGATTAACAAATCTATCACAAGATCTATCAGCCATAAGATCAGCTCAGGATGGGAAAATGAACAGTGAAGGCAATGTACATGCCCTAGTTGATGGCATCACTCTCCAATACTTGAGGCTAACACAAGACAGTGAGGATACGGAGAAAAGAGAACCTTGGTATGCTATTGGTGGAAATGTAAATTGGTGCCGATATTACGGAAAACTGTATGGAGATTCCTCCAAAAATTAAACATAGAAGTATTGGGGCACCTGGGTGGTTCAGTCAGTTAAGTGTCTGTCTCTTGATTTTGACTCAGATTATGTTCTCAGGGTTGGGAGATCAAGCCCCATATTGAACTCTGTGCTCATTTGGGAGTTTGCTTGCAATTCTTCCTCTCTCTCACTCTTGCTATGCCTCTCCCCCACCCCCAAACAAATATACAAATCTTTAAAAATATTGAACTACCATATGATCCAGCAATCCCACTTCAGGGGGTTTATACAAAGGAACAATAAGTTAGTAATAATAATAATAATAAATAAGTTGTATTTATTTAAGTCAATTCTACATCCAATGTGGGGCTTGAACACACATCCCCATTATCAAGTGTTGCATACTATCCCGAATAAGCCAGTCAGGTGCCCCCAGAACTGAAGGAATTTTTAAATCTCAGTGGGAGGTTAGTGAAAATAAAGATGTTAATTTTTTTCCCTCCCCGTGAAAATAATGGAAACCTGGTTTAGAATGGCTGTGATGGCCAGCAGGGGGCGCTCTCATGCCCTATCTCTCATAGGATTTACAGATCCAACAGGAAAAAACTACTTTGCAAGGCAAACTACTTTATCAGTCCAGCAGGAAGATAGGCTTCCCCACCCTGCTCTGAACTGTCCAGCCAACTGAGTCTGTCACAACCCAGCCAAAGCAAAGCTACCACACTTAAACTTCCTGCTTGCTCCAACGGACTTTCTGTTTAAAACAGCCTTCCAAATGTCTTCCTTTCCTCTGGAAAAAAGTGTTCCTCTTTGTTCAGGCACTTGCCTACACTTCTGCTGTAACCTGCTTGTCCCTGATTGCAGTTCTCTGCTATTCCTGAATAAGCACATTTTTGTAGGTAAAATACCTGGTAGCTTATTTTTTGAGGTTAATACTCCGTACTGGTTTATGCCTCTACCAATTCCTTCCATGGAGTCTTGGAAGCCCGTGATTTCCAGATTCAGACATCCTAAGACATTATTAGAGTCTCCATGAGGACATTTATCTATTATTATGATTTTGAGAAACTGTTGTACCAAAACACTGAAAAAATTGAATGATGGTTAACAAAAGGAAATATCAAAGAATTAATAGAAAGGAGTTAAATCAAGGTAAATGTTTAAGAAAGGATAGAAGTTACAAATGATTTTAAATTTATATTCAAGGGATAATATCTCTTTAGGAACTCAAATTCGAAGCCACAACCCAAGCAGTGTCTGTTACAGAAGCTGGTAGACAGACCTGAAGGAAGGAGGCCCACTAAACAGCTCTCAGAAACAAGGGTTAACTGACTTGCCTGGGCTGCTTTGGTAGTTGATTTCTGCAGAGATAAAGGGATATGTTCATACCACTCAGTTTGGGGTGCTTCCTAATGACTTCATTTCAAAGAAGCCTTAGTGCTTACGGCTGAGCTCATAGTTGAATGTTGGATGTCTGCTTTGGGTTCACAATAATTTGTCTTTCACATCAAAAGTAGAATATCACACTTCTTTCAGAAACACTGGGTTAACCAGTTAAAACTGACAGTGACTGGAGTAGAGCAACATTATGATGATATTATAAATAATATAGATCAACATTAACACTTTATTGTTTACAAAACTACACCCACATGTATTGCTTCCTTCGATTCTCAAAATTCCTGGCTGAGGTCCTATAACACACTGTGAAATAGGATGCCTTGGACACCTGTGGACCTCTCTCTGAGCTTGCCCCCTCACAGGTCAGCCCTCCTAGCTTCTCCCTGCTACCTCTCTCTGCACTCACAGTCACCACCTGATTTAGGTCTTCAGTGGCTCCTATGAACTTGTTAGGAAGGGCTATGGATATATGGCCATGCGATGGCCATCTTAATTTTTCTGAGTCGTCTTTCCAGTCCTCCAAACCTATGTGTCCAGAATTCCTATCTTTTTACTCTCCTCCTTCACCCCAAAATACCAGAGGGTAGTTAGACTTATGGATCGATATCTGAGACGACCTGTAGAGAGCAATATGGAGTCCCTCATGTCAAGTGGGACCCTGTGTCAAGCCATGACAAGGTTGTTAAATGTACTGCAGCTAGCAGAAATTCCCTGGGACCAGTGTCAGCTGACATCCCAGAACTAATAAGGAGCAGAACCAAAAAAGGTCTGCAGGGGCCTGAAATCAATTCAGTCCCTTTAGAAAGAGAAGGATTAGACAGCAAACTGTCAGACTCTTCAGACCTTACCCCTCTATGTCAGAGACCACCTAAAAAGGCAACTGCCTCCAAAGGCTCTACTCTGTTAATCTCCAGACAGAGCTGAGGTCCTTCCCTGCTGGAACATAGGAATCAGTGAGTGCCCAGAGCCAACCAGGACCTGACCAAGGCCTTATCTCAGCTGTGCGCCCACAGACTGACTTCGAGTTTGGTTCGTTACCTTACTACATCCTTCTGATATCTGTTTTCTGCTGTGGTTTGTCTTATGCCCTGCTCTGTGTGCTGTATAAGAAGCCAACATGAATCACATAGTGAAAAGCAATTGAATTGGGAACCCTGAACCTGCTTTCTAATTGTGAGTTAACTTTGCTTTATGTTTGACTAAAGCTGACATTGTGGAAAGACAAAACTAATGTGAACTCCTTCATAACGTGGTCATGATATAGCCCCCAGTCAGTCTATCAGCATATGAGTCCCTGTTATTCAAGGAATGCTTGACTTGAGCTTGGTTTTGAGGTGCACCAGAGATTTTGTATAGAAACACCAATGAGTCTCTATAAATGCCAGTATTTCTCTTTCTAATCCTGATGACATATTTCCCACTTAAAGAGAGAATCAAAAGACTATACACCAGAATGGCAGATATGCTTTGAAGAGAAGTTCTGGGCATAAACTTAACATTCTGACTAAAAAGCAGAAAAAAATAATTTCCCTCTGCCCCCTGTCAAAGGTGAAATAAATAAAGTCACTTATGGGATATTTGGCTAGCTCAGTTGGTAGAGCAGGTGACGCTGATCCTAGGGTCATGTTAGGGATAGAGTTTACACCAAAATAAAAATAAACAAGGTTACTTATGTCGTGGGGGTTTAAAATGGAGCATGGAAATCATTAAGGAGGTAGCCTTTATGCACACCCTCACCGGGTGGCATCATGAAATTTGAACTGGTCTAAACCATAAAGACTCTAAGGCTATACAGAACACCTGCATCTTGCTACAGTATCTATTGGACTTTGCATTGTGATTGCCTTTGCAACCAATTGTGTTTATTCAAGATTAGTTTTCTGGCACCAACCCAATCAAACTTCTTTGGAACCAATGTATAAAAGCATTCTCTTAGGCACCTGGTTGGCTCAGCAAGTTAAGGGTCTGTATAAGGCTCAGATTATGTTTCCAGAAAACAAGAATAGAGCTCTGCATCAGGCTCAGCAGGCATATAAAAGTCTAAAGAGAGAGGAAAGAAAGAATGTATAGACAAGTCTCATGGGCTTCTCCCTTCTGCGCTCTCTTACCCACACAGTCCTCATTTTTCCTATGATGATGATTATTATTATTTTTATATTCTGTCTCCTCCCACTTTCTATTAAACCATTCAGGTTTCCACACACGCCCCGTCCCCAAAACTCCTCCTCGCAAGGTTACCAATGATTTTCATGTTGCTAAGTTTTTTGTTTTTAACATTTTTATTTATTTGAGAGACAAGAGTGTGAGAGTGGAGAACTCAGAAGGAAGGGAAGACTCACTGCTAAGCAGGGAGCCTGATGCGGGACTTGATCCCAGGATTCCAGGACCATGACCTGAGCCGAAGGCAGTTGCCCAACCAACTGAGCCACCCAGGCACCCCTTTTCTTATTATTAACATCTTGCATTACTGTAATAATTTTGTGACAATTGTTGAGCCAATATTTATTATTAACTGAAGTCCACAGTTTTAAAAAAATTTACATATTTATTTGACAGAGAAAGAAGATGAGAGAGCAAAAGCAGGGGGAGTGGCAGAAGGGGAGGGAGAATTAGGCTCCCCACTGAGCATGGAGCCCAACATGGGGCTCCATCCCAGGACTCTGATATCATGACATCAACAGGAGGCAGACACTTAAGTGACTGAGACACCCAGGTGTCCTAAAGTCCACAATTTAATTAGCATTAATTTATTGCATTCAATAGCTCTAGGGGTTTTGACAATGCATAATGTCATTGTAGGAGAGGAAAGCATTTTCCTCAGCTCTCTTATGGTCTCTGGTTGGGTCTGAAAATTGAACTGACAGAGATGAATAGGAGAAAAGCATACAAATTTGATTAAATTTTCACATGTATGTGGGAGCCTTCGCAAGAGAATGAAGACCCGAAGAAATGACCAGAACAGGAAGCTTTTAAACCTTTTAGACAAAGAAACAATATATTTGTGAAGAATTGACCAGATAAAGGGTTTGATGTGTGGCTAGTAAATGGTGAAGAAGTAACTAGAAAGAAATGGATTAGTTTTACAAGGTTTGTTTGCAGGCTGCTCTGGTACCACCTCTAACTAGTAAGATATGATCATCAGGAAAAGAATTTATTTTCTGCCTTTAGTCAAAAAAGGGAGAGTCCTTCCTGCATTTTGATTCTTGAGTGCCTTTAGTGCTAAATAATTGTTATGTCAAAGAGAAATATTTTGGTTTGACATAGTCTTCTTTCCTTCAGCATGGACAAGGAATATGTCCTTTAAAAATTTTATTTATTTATTTATTTATTTATTTATTAAAGATTTTATTTATTTATTTGACAGAGAGAGATCACAAGTAGGCAGAGAGGCAGGCAGAGAGAGAGAGAGAAAGGGAAGCAGGCTCCCTGCGGAGCAGAGAGCCCGATGCGGGGCTCGATCCCAGGACGCTGAGATCATGACCTGAGCCGAAGGCAGTGGCTTAACCCACTGAGCCACCCAGGCACCCCCTTTTTTAAAATTTATTTTTAAAAATATTTTATTTATTTATTTGACAGAGATCACTGTTGGGCTGGCATGAAGGGCTACTAAAGATGGCGAAAAGTTCCCGCCACAAAACCTAAGCTCGGACAGGAGAACAAAGACCCAAGCAGGAATCTGAGACCCCCGCCCTGGGCTTCTGTGGACCAATGGGATCCCGATGAGCAGGCGGGATATCCAAATAAGGGAAACTTGCCAGAAGACCCCTGAGCTTTCCCCAAGACCCCTTAAAAGCCCCCTCCTCCCTGCCTTGGGCGCGACTTCCGCCACTCTGCTTTCCAGAGTCGCGGAACCTCGCCCGAGGGTGCCCACCTCCTCCTGGCGCAACTTTCCTAGCTCCCCTTCTCCTGAGCCCTGAAACTTCACCGGAGAGCGTTTTTAATAAACCTTGCCTTACACCCACTTCGCCTGGTGTTGTGTTTATTTCGTTGGGAAACTTTACAATCACAAGTAGGCAGAGAGTCAGGCAGAGAGAGGAGGAAGCAGGCTCCCTGCTGAGCAGAGAGCCCAATGCGGGGCTCCATCCCAGAACCCTGGGATCATGACCTGAGCCAAAGGCAGAGGCTTAAACCACTGAGCCACTCAGGCGCCCCCCTTATTTTTTTTTTAAATATATTTTCTTTAATTTCTTTCATCGCAGCTTTGCAGTTTTCCTCATATTGATCTTGTTCACTTTTTAGTAGTTTTATGTCTGTATTTTCATTTTTTTTTGAGCTGTTGTAAATTTTTTTCAAATTTCAATCACTCATTGCTGGTATCTAAGAAAGCAATCGATTTTTGTATATTAACCTTGAATATTATGGTTTTGCTCTAAAAAGACATCATTTTTATCCTGTAGATAATTGAAGGCACTAAAAGCAAGAGTGTTCTACTATTCTATTTATGCTCAGGGAATATTAACCCGAAAGAGATACGTAGAACACATTGGAAGAAAAAGAGGCTAGAGGCAGGGAGACCCTTTGGGAGGCTTTTCTGAGAAACTACACATTTCCAAATAAGGGGTTTATGGTACCAATGGAAAAGTAAGAAAAGTTTCGAGAGGCCAACACCCTAATTTGGCCCTTCTCCTTCATGCCTATGGGTGTCTTTCTTACCAAACTCCAACTTGTCCATGTACCCAATATGCAGTAATCCACATTCTGAGACACTGGATTTAAAGCAAAGAAAGCTTTAGAGTCAAGAGGGCAGCCCAAGGAGAAAACAGGGGATCATTCCCAAAGCTGCCTTGCTCTGTTGAGCGTAGAGGCAACTTACATGCATGAAAGGTAGATAAGGTGTTTTTTGAAGCTAGTTGGGAGGTCCTTGAAACAATCTGGTTGTACTCATTCTTGTGCACACTGGGGTGCTCTTTGGGACCTGGGATCCCATACATCAAAACAAATGTTACTATCTGGTTCCTGTTATGTTTCTACCCTCAGTGGGTAAACACAGAGTAAGAGTGAAAAGACAAAGATAATGACTAATCCTGCATGAGGTTAAGAGATAAGGGAAACAGGGGTACATGGTTGGCTCAGTCAGTTGAGCCTCTGACCCTTGGTTTCAGCTCAGGTCATAATCTCATGGGTGGTGAGATTGAGGCCTGATCTGGCTAAGTGGTAGGTGGGGAGTCTACCTGGGGATTTTCTCCCTTTGCCCTTCCATTCACTTGTACTCTGTCTCTCTCTTGTTCTCTCTCTAAATAAATAAATAATTTTTTAACAAAAAAAGATACATGAAATGTATTTAAGTAGGGAACAAAACAATATAGAGTTAAGTTAATAATGCAACTAATACACTATAGATTGCTTATGCTTTCAAAATGGGTCTAGAAGCCAAGGAACTTGCCTTGTCTTCACACACAGCTCCCTCTTTGGGATGACCTTACCATCCTCTTCCCTAGTTTCTACTTAATCCTCAAAACCCAGTTCATGTGTTGTGACCTTCTCTCTGTCAGCTCCTCACAGCTCCCTGGCACTCTTCCACCACAGACGCTAGAGCTATTGACAGTTCTTATATATAATGTATTTCCCTATTTAAGTGAGTGACCATCTCTTTCATTAGGTCATGATCTCCTGAATCTCAGTATCTGGCCCAATAAATGGACACATAAATGAATAATTCATTCAAATCTGTTGTTGGAACTCACCAATGTTGTTGTAACATTACCAAGTACATGGTAACAATTCTATCAAATTTACATCCTGCATTTTCTCCTAAAAGATTGAAATCATAGAGCTTCAAAATACTGAAGCTTCTATCTAGAAGGAAGCACTCAACCCATATCAAAAGGAAATTGTTTCCTCACACTTCTTTGAGGAGTAATCACTTCCCCTTTGTTCCTTTAAGTAGGCTTGCTCTTCCTGCATCTGCAGGACTACTGGCTTTAAACAGTGAGTTGGAGGGTGTGCACAAGAAAGGCATCTTCCAAGCCCTGGGTTTCCCTTTCCTCTTTCCTAGGGCTGAGAGTCCTTCCCTGCTGCACGCAGGCCACGCTTGCATACCTGGCAGAGGAACAGCAGACAAAAGCCTCTGAGCCTGGGATTAACCACGGCCTCTGTCCTCAGCAGGAGCCCCAGCACAGAAACCTGGTAAGAGGAGAAGTCTGGGGGAGAGTAAAGTCCTGATGATGACCCGGAAGGTTCAGGTGATGTAGATGGAGGAGAAATATTCCAGGAGGGAGGAGGGAAGAGACAAGGTTCTGGACCAGGAGGTATAAGACAAAGACAAGAATGGAATCTGCCACTTAGAATAAAAGTCATCCTTTCTTCTTTTTTTTTTTTTTTAGATTTTATTTATTTATTTGACAGACAGAGGTTACAAATAGCCTGAGAGGCAGGCGGGGGAGGGGGGAAGCAGCCAGAGAGAGAGGAGGAAGCATGCTCCCCACTGAGCAGAGAGCCTGATTCGAGGCTTGATCCCAGGACCTGGGATCATGACCTGAACCAAAGGCAGAGGCTTTAACCCACTGAGCTACCCAGGCACCCCAGAGGAAAAGTCATCTTATCACATTCCTCTTCCCTGGGCTTCACATCATTCCTAGAATTGTGAGATGCATGTCAGAGAGAAGATGGTTTAAAGAACAGAAAAAAGACCAATGAAATCTTAAAAGGCACACTAAGGATCTAAATGGTTAAGTTATGATAATAACTTAGCTAACTAATTAACTTAACAACTAAATAGTTGTGAATGATAATTTTGCTCTTATGGCTTCTACTACTATCATTCTCTCCATTTCCTCTCTCTTCCTACACAGAAGAGATGATGCTGGATCTTCTGGGACCCTTTCCTCTCCTCCTGGTGCTGCTGGGATCATGGGGGCCAGTGCCACTTGCTGCTAGGCCTCAAAATGTCACCAGGGTTCAATGGTTTGAAATTCAGCATATAAGAGCAGGTCCTGTCCAATGCAAGATGGAAATGAGTCGTGTCAATAATTATACTCGGCACTGTAAGTCTGAAAACACCTTTCTGCACTCCTCCCTCCAGAACGTGGCTGCTACTTGTCTTTTGACCAACATGACCTGCAAGAATGGCCAGAATAACTGCTACAGGAGCGCAAATCCTATTGGCATGACTTACTGCCGTTGTCCTCCAAGGTCATATCCCAACTGCAGCTACAGTACTACTCTCCAGAACCGGTTCTATGTTGTTGCCTGTGAACGACGTCAACGGGGCTTCCCTCCCAATCAACTGCTTCCTGTGCACTTAGATAGAACCATTCCCCTGGTAGACTTACACTTTGATTAAGGCCAAAGTCCCTCTTACAATGCAGGTTCTCTTGATGATCCGTTCTGCCTTTTCTTTTCCTTTGTTGAGTCCCATGGTTCCCATGAAAGAAAGAAGGTGGGGAGTGAGAAAATTAGAGGGCCAAGATGCAAGATCAGGAATGGGGACAAAAAACAAATAGGATTCTTTCTTGCTTTGGAGCTCTGCGTGTTTCTAAGGAAGGCCATAGGGAAAGGCCCAGGCCCCCTATTTTTAATCTTGAAACTTCTGCCAAGCTTTGCAATATTGTGTTCACAACAATAAAATCATTTTCTCCTGCACTGTAATGACCTTGTGTGTGTGTGTCTGGGATCTTGGTCATGTCATTGTCAGCCTGGGGCCATCTGGATTGCATTCACCAGCATTCTCAGGAGAGCTGTTTGGGCCCAGGTGTCCTTTGAGGTTATTGAGCAACACAAGGCTGCTGCCACTTCTCCCACCCCTGTGTCTTTTGGACTTTGGAGCAAGAATTTTCTCCATCCCTTCAAACTCTGGCTCAAGGCTTTTACATATTTCCTTAGAAGCCATGGTCTATGTTTAGTTGGAGGTGGAATGGATACCTCATTGAGTCTGCATAGTCCTTCACACACAGGTTCTAAGCCTAAAAACCAATGCATACTACATGTTTTCTGTTGGTTTCCATATTTCATCAGATAATGTCTGAAATATAACCACTAGTAGGAATAATAATCCACTGTAGCTTTAGAGTCACTTCTCCCATGATCTATTGGAATGCATAAAAGAAAGCATAGATCAAGAAAAAAAGAAAAGTGCTGGGGAACTGAAAACATTCTTCCCTTACCTAAATACTCAACTATGAACTAATGGTGTTTTGGAACAGACAGTTGATTTAGATCCTGAAGACAGGGAGTAAGTATGTGGTTTGGGGCACCTGGGTGGCTTATTGGTTAAACAGGTAAGCCTCCGCTTTACTCAGGTCTTGATCTCTGGGTTTGCACCCATTAGGCTTGATGCTCAGAGGGGATCCTGCTTCTCCCTCTCCCTCTGGCCCTCTTCCCCCCTTGTGCTTGCTCTCCCTTTCTCTCAAATAAATAATAAAATCTTAAAAAAAGAATTTGGCTGGGATGAGAAATTAATTCCTGTGCTTGCATAACAGAGGAACTCTAGCCCAATTAGGAGGAAGGAGGGAAAGCTAGTGTATAAATATGTGGTTTGTAAAAGCTATCCTGTCTTGAGGAACTACAGTAAGGAGCAGAGGATGGAGACAGCAGATTTGAAGTTTTTTATTTATTTAGGACTTATTTTTATTTTAGAGGGAGAGAGAGTGGGAGTAGGAGGGCAGGGGGAAGGAAGAGACAATTGCAAGCTGACTCCACATTGAGCCCAGTGCTTTACTCAGTATTCAGTCTCACAACTCTGAGATCAAGGCCTGAGCTAAAACCGAGATTAGTTGGTGGCTTAACTGACTGTGCCACCAAGGCACTTCAGATCTGAAATTTTTGAACTGAATTTACCTTGCAAGTACACTTTTTACAGTGATAAGGTAATTTATTAGTATAATAGACTGCAATGGAAGCTAGTAAGATCTGGGCAAATGAAGGCTGAAACAGTAGTTCTGTGCCTTACTGAGGAGCTCAGAGGAGAGGGTATCTGAGCATGGCTTCGTAGGATGGTTAAGAAACCCAGCAGATGAGATTAGAAAGAATATTCTGAGCAAAGGAAATAATACCCATGAAAATGTCAAGGGTTAGACTAGAATTTGTTCTAAAAGGAAAACATGTGGCTATTATGGAAGCTTGAAAAAATAAACCATTTCATTGAATAGACACATAAATAACTCATTTTATTCAGTTCATGGATTAATAATTAGGAAACCTGTAACATGGTAAAAATAGTTCAATTATGATCTTGGTTTATGGACATTTCTATTCTCTACTAGACAAAATTCATTTGCAATGTGGTGAACAGGACATATCTGGGCTCTTATCAGTTTGCACAATTTCCTTTGTTTCCTGCAAGTCAAGCCAAAGTATACACCTCTGTAGTGTCAGCTCATCCCCGGGGTGAACAAACACTGACACCCCAATGAAAGGAAACACTATCATCTCTTTGGTCCATTTCCACATTTTGGACAGTTTCACTTTAGCAGATATGGGAAACTTACAACTTATACAGAAAAATATATAGAGTTCCTTATGACAGGTGTGGAAAGAAGATGGAGTCATAACATAGTCTGACCTAGCAACTGGACAAAAACAGATGGCCGAAGTGAGCAATGGGCTAAGTCTTGGGAGCCATTTTGACAGTCAGGATTGTAGCTCTGCAGAAACAATAAAACTAAACCTCACAAAGGAACTTGGAGCTAGTTCATCAGGTAGCATCAGTCTCTGACTCACTGTTCTGACCACTCACTTGTCAGGGGCCTGACAAAAAGACCTCAGCAACCACGGAAGAGGGAGTGTTCTAGGAGGTTGAATATGGCTGAATATCATGTATGATTCGAGATACTAATGTTCTGTTATTTCAGTGACAAGAATTTGGCACTATTCCTTTTCCATTCAGCAAGCATGTAAAAGTCTAGAGAAGGAACAGACCAAATAGCAGGACTTCAGCCTAATCCCCTTCCAGCCAGGCAGGAATGTGGAGAAGATATAGGCTTGTTTCTACAGAAACCCTACAATGGACACATCAAATGCCCTGAAGTTGCTTTAGGATTGTAGGGCTGGAAAAAGGACCAAGCCAACCACTAGAGTTCATTCCCATCACTAGGAGCTTCTGACAGAGTTCAGGATATGCTACTCCAGAATCTGGCAATTTGGCAAATTCAATCTTTTAACCTGAAGAAATTTGAGAAAAGACAGGTGCAGTAAGGACTGGTCTTCTGCAGAAGAAGATCATAAAACCATCCTGGAAGAGGGTTTAGTTCATACCCTTGGTTCTATTACATCTTTCCACAACTTCCAACACTTCTTCAAACCTAGCACACAAACACTCAGGTGTAACCATTTCTTTTGGGCTTTTTTTTCCCTAGGGAAGGCTCCCATGTCACCTTAAACTCATGTGAAATAAATGTGCATGCTTTTCTCTTGTTAATCTGGGTTTTTTGGTCTGTTTGTTTGTTTGTTTGTTTGTTTTTGTTATGGGGGCCCAGCTGAGAACTTAGAAGGGTAGAAGGAATCGATATTTTCCCTCCCCTACACTTGTAAGAGTTGTGATAATTTAAGAGAGATAGGGAGCAGAGGTAGACTCTCCCAGTTGCATCCTCCCCAATGTGTCTTGCACTTTACTTGGGGTAGCAAGATAGTCTTTCACCTGCCTGAATTAAGACAAGGTGGAAACTTTGTTTCAGAAATCAGGCAGAAGGCCAGTCTTGAGAACTTGGGCACTGGGTGAAAATCAGTGTGAATCAGAGAAAATGGTTCTTCACCAGAAATGGGTAGGAGACTCACCGTGGAGCTCATCAAACACAGACATGCAAAAGACCTGGTTCCCAAAGAATCTGTTTCAGGAGGCCTGGAATCTAGGCCTTCTTAAAAGTCTCTTAGGCACTTCTGATGAGAGGGGCCAGGGTTGGGAACTCCTGCCCAGGCACAGGGGTAATCTGATACTGTTTTCCTCTGCAAGTGGACTCGGGGTGCTATCAAGTTGTGTGACTACAAAGAGAAGGGGGATGTGTGGCTGTACAATAGGTTAGATGAGTGCTAGGCACACACACAACTTATGTGTGTGTGTTTTAATCAATAGATTGGTTCAGAGCAGTTTTAGGATTATGGGAAAAGTGAATAGAAAGTATAGAAAATTTTCATAGTCTTCTCCCTTCTCCATTCGCCTACCCACACAGCCCACAGTTTTCCTCTTATTAACATCTTGCATTAGTGTGGTACTTTTGCTATAATTGATGAGCCAATATTGTTCATTATTAACTAAAGGCAACAATTTAATTAGCATTAATTCATTGCATTCAATAGTTCTAAGGGTTTTAACAATAATGTCCTTGTAGGAGAGGAAACCATTTTCCTTGACTCTCTTATGGTTTCTGGTTAGGTCTGAAAATTGAGTTGACAGAGATAAGTAAGAGAAAAGCATAGAGATTTGATTAGACTTGTACTGTTGGGTCCCCCAATAATGGGTCCATGATTAAAGGAGTGAGACTGATACAAAGCGAAGGTCAAGCAAAGCTTTATTTTGCACCAAGCATCAAGAATCAAACTGAACTTTCGGGGCCGCGCCTCTTACAGAGAGGGCAACCTCTCTCTCCCTCACAGACTAACTTTTACAGAGCAAAAGCCATGTGGCTGGGCCTGGCATCGCACAGGTGGCCAATGAAATTGTAACACACAGAGAGAGCTGCACAGTCATGCTAGGTGACCAAGTGAATTACAATTTACCCTAGTAGATATTTGAAGCCTATCGCCTTGGTCAAAATTGGTACCCAAAAGGTGCCCAAAGGGCAGGGCCCATACTCCTTGGTAACTGGGGAGACAGTATGCACCCCCTACTGATGGAATGTCTCTACCTGGCCTGACCCACCCTTGTTTTTGGGCTTTGTTACCTGGGACTGGTTTCCATGACTTGTTTTTAAGTAAGTTCCCCTGGGGAGTAGATTCAATTTAAGTTTTACAACAAAATGGCAGTTCAACCGGGGTGGGGCCACTCTGGCTGAATAGGCCCTTACAGTACCTGTACATAGTAGCCTTTGCAAGAGAATGAAGACCTGAAGAAGTGACCAGAGAGGAAGCTTTTTTATCTTTTAGACACAATAACAGTAGATTTGTGAAGAATTGACAAGATAAAGGGGTTTGGTCTTTGAGTAGTAGATGGTGAAGAAGTAACTAGAAAGAAAAGGTTTAGTTTAACAAGGTTTGTTTCCAGATTCCTCTGCTGCTACCTCTGGCTGGTAAAAAATTGTCAGGCAAAAGATTTTTTTTTTTATTGCCTTGGTAACTAGGGAGACAGTATGCACCCCCCACTGGGGGGTTTTTTAATTAAAAAATTAAAAATTTAATTATTTTTTAATTTATTATTTTTTTAAATTGATTTTACCTATTTGAGAGGGAGTGGGAGAGAGAAAGCAGAAGCAGGGGGAGGGGCAGAAGGAGAGGGGGAAGCAGACTCCTCATGGAGCAGGGAACCTGCCTTGGGGCAGGACCCACAACCCCACGATCATGACCAAAGACAGACAATGATGACCAAAGACAGATGCCCAACCACTCAAGCAACCCAGATGCTGTTATTTCCTGCCTTTAGGCAAAAAAGGGAGAGCCTTTCTGCCTTGTGATTCTTTTTTTTTTTTTTTTAAGATTTTATTTATTTGACAGAGAGGAACACAGTGAGAGAAGGAACACAAGTAGATGAAATGGAAGAAGGAGAAGCAGGCCTCCAGCCGAGCAGGTAGCCCAATGAGGGGCTTCAACCCTGGACCCTGGGATTATGACCAGAGCCAAAGGCAGATGCTTAACAACTAAGCCACCCAGATGCCCCTGCCTTTTGATTCTTGAGTGCCTTTAGTGCCAACAAATTTTTGTCTCAAAGAACCATAATTTGGGGTGACATGGTCTTGTTTCCTTCCACATGACCAAGGAAGATCTCCTCATGTATTTAGACTTTCTTTGTTTCTTTCAGCAGAGTTTTGTAGTTTTCTTCATATTGATCTTGTTCAATTTTTAGTAGATTTATGTCTATGTTTTTCATTTTTTTCCTTGGTGTGGATGTAAATTTTTTTCAAATTTTATTCATTCATTGCTGGTATCTAAGAAAGCAATTGATTTTTGTATATTATCCTTGTATCTTGCAATTTTGCTCTAAAAAGGCATAATTTTTATCCTGTAGATAATCCCTCAATTCACTAAAAGCAAGAGTGTTCTACTATTCTATTTATTCTATTTTGCTCAAGGAACACTAGTCTGGAAGGGATATGTAGCACACATTGGAAGGAAAAGAGGCTAGAGGCAGGGAGTCCCTGTAGAAAACTTTTCTGTGAGCTTTCCAGGAGACAACAAGTATCCAAATAAGGGATTTACAGCGCCAGTGGAAAGTAAGAAGAGGTTCAAGAGGCAAACACCCTCAACTGACCCTTCTCCTTCATGCCTATGCATCTCTCTTACCAGCCTTCAACTTGTCCATGTACCCGAAGTGCAGTAAGCCAAATTCTAAACTGGATTTAATACAATGAAAGCTTTAGAGTCAAGAGGGCAGCCCAAGAAGAAAGCAGGGGATCATTCCCAAAGCTGCCTTGTCCTGTGAGCTTAGAGACAACTTATATACATGAAAGGAAAGTAAGGGGTTTCTTGATCCTTGTTGGGGAGTCTCCTTGAAACAATTTAGAGGTTAGCATTCTTGTGGACAATGGATGAAGTTTTGGAATATAGGTGAGTTTCGGTGGGGTGGAGTCTGGAGCCAACAACCAGGAAAGAATTCTTGAGATGTCATTGGTGCAAAATGGTGGTTTATTAAAGCACAGGGACAGGACCTATGGGCAGAAAGAGCTGCTGCACTGCAGCCCCAAGGAGAGGCTGATTATATATTCAGGAGTTGTGGAGGCAAGGACAAAGAGGGTGTTCAGGAGGGCTGTCACATGGTAAAGAAGACTCTCAGGAAAATGGAGACCTACTTTTGTCAAGCCAAACTGTTTTTCCCTGTAATGAGGTACCAACGTGAACCCCATTGGAAGTTTCCTGGTGGAATGTGACACTCCACCTGTCACATGTCCTTGGCAATGAGCTTTAGGTTTAGAAGGAATTCAATTTTATTTACGTTTCCTTCTGCCTCAGCCATCCTCAATGTTATGGTGGATAGGGTGATGTTAGGGCTTCAGGAAACTTGAGTTATGGGTCTCTTAGAAGTTAGGCTCTTGATAAGAAAGCTTCTTCCTTGAAAATCACTAGGACATTTGTAAACTGAGGGAGACTTCTGTCCTGCAGAACTGTGATCTCTATCAGTAAATATTTGTTCTTCCTTTAGGGCAGCCAAGAATGTCTGGGAAATGTCACTCATATCACATGCGGTGGCGGGGGGAGGTTGTGGGTGTCACCTTCTGCTTTGTCCTCAGCTAGCCTTTTGCTTCCTCATCACAATGAGGCACTATGTGGGACCTGGGATCAGATACATCAAAACACATGTTACTGCCTGGTCTCTGTTATGTTTTTACAATCAGTGGGTTAACAGGGAGTAGAAATGAACAGGCAGAGTTAATGACTAATCGTGCTTGGGGTTTAGAGGTAAGTAAATCAGGAGCATCTGGATGGCTCAGGCAACTGAGCCTCTGGCTCTTGGTTTCAGCTCAGGTCCTGATCTCATGGATGGGGGGATAGAACCCCAATCCAGCTAAATGCTTGGTGGGAATTCTACCTGGGAATTCTCTCCCTTTGCCCCTCCACCTATTCAAGTTCTCTCTCTCTCTCTCTCATTTTTCTCTCTCAAATAGATAAATCTTTCAAAGAAAAAAATAGAGGTACATAAAACATAATTAGGTAGATAAAAAAATAATGGAGGCCAACTTCATTATGCAACTCATACAACTCTAGCTTTGCTTATGCTTTCAAAATGGATCCAGAAAGCATGTGTCTGGCCTCGGGTTCGCACACAGTTCCTTCTTTGGGATGACCTTACCATCCTCTTCACCTAACTTCTCGTTAATCCTCACAATCAGCTCTGGTGTTGTGGCCTCCTCTCTACTGGCTCCTCATCTTCCTCTGGCATCTCCTCCACCACAGCCAGAGAGCTATTTACAGTTATTAGCATATAGTGTATTTGTCTATTCATCTGACTGTCAGATAAATAGTGGAAAAGCTGAGGCAAAAATCCAGTTGAACTGGCTCCTAATCCAGGTTTTTTTCCACTTCATCACAAGGAGAGTTTTGAAAGTAACTGCTTTTGGTTATTCCCAAAAGTTAACTGTTGGGAGAAGCATTAGAAATTTGGAAATGCATGCTGGCAAAATGAGAGCCCTATCTGGATAATCTGGCTCCCTTGTTGTGCTGGGATCTAACAGCATCATGAAATAATACAGATTCACTTTCTCTCTTTCCAACTTTTCAATCTCTTAAGTAAGTCAGTATATTAGAAATATATAACATCATTTAAGACTCATTCACTCTTCCTGACAGAAACATCTTTCCTATTTTCCTTGTAATAAAGGACTTGAACTGCAGGTATTTGAGAAGTCTATGCTAAGGCTATCTGAGAAGGTGTCTATGCAGGTATCTGAGAAGGCTGTGCTAAGGTTCTTGTAGGGTTTTTTTTTTTCCTCCTACCCTCTGCAGTTTATAAGCATGCACATACCTTACTATCCTCATATACTCTGGTCAAAAGGCTAATGCCCACCACATTCATAACCATGACACAGAACCCCTTATCTCATTTGCTCCAGAGAGAATGATTTTTCTCAATTCCCATGCCCCTTCCTTCTACCTTTGACTCTTTTAAACAAACTGGGGAACAGTGTTATTTGCAGATGCCAGCTGCTAAGGAAAGGAAGTGTGTGTGTGTGTGTGTGTGTGTGTGTGTGTGTGTGTGTCTATGTAAGGACAAAACTGAAATTTGAGTTACAGCAGGTACAGAAAGAAATCTTTTTAAAAAATTAACTTGGTATACTTATACCTTATGCAATTCTCCCTACAATCAGACTCATTAACACATTTATCACCTCCCCATAGAGATTCCTTCATGTGTGTTGTAAGAACACTTAGTATTTACCCTGTTATCAAATTTCAAATGTATAGTAGTGTACTGCCACTGTAAAAAATACTTCACTGAGTAAATTTTTAAAAAATAACTTTAGGATTTTTTTAAGTTTATTTACTTTTAGTTATCTCTACACCCAATGGTGCTCAAAACCACAACCCAGATATCACGAATCACACACTCCTCTGACTGAGCCAGCTAAGGACTTCTTAACTGAGTAAGTTTTTAACTTATTGGTTTTATTCAGTGTCATGGATCAGGCAGCATCCAATCTAGCAGAGAGAAAGGAGCTCCAAGGAGCTGTACAAAATGAAAGATGTTTA
The DNA here is from genome assembly GCF_964662115.1 of Mustela nivalis. Lineage (NCBI taxonomy): Eukaryota > Metazoa > Chordata > Mammalia > Carnivora > Mustelidae > Mustela > Mustela nivalis. The sequence continues at coordinate 96,055,178 of NC_139025.1, forward strand.
TAGACAGGAGGAAGCAGGAATAGCGATGATACACTAAGCAAAAAAAAGCAGGTCTGGTCTTGCAAAGTTATTTTCCTTTAGGGAATGGCAGGGATCTATCAGGCAGATTATCTAACTAGTGCTGAACAAGCAGGTTCCAATTACTGGGAGAGTCAAAACTGGAGTTAAGTCTCAATTTGGTGATATGGGGCTTAGCACAAGGGACTCCATTTTGAGGTTTTTTTTTTTTTTTTTGGTTTTATTTTTGCTTTTATTTATTTTTTTTCAGCGTAAAAGAATTCATTGTTTATACACCACACCCAGTGCTCCATGCAATACATGCCCTCCATAATACCCACCACCTGGCTCCCCCAACCTCCTACCCCCACGCCCCTTCAAAACCCTCAGGTTGTTTTTCAGAGTCCATAGTTTCTCATGGTTCATCTCCCTTCCAATTTCCCTCAACTCCCTTCTCCTCTCCATTTCCCCATGTCCTCCAAGTTATTTGTTATGCTCCACAAATAAGTGAAACCATATGATAATTGACTCTCTCTGCTTGACTTATTTCATTCAATATTTTTTAATGATTTGTGTATTTATTGGGGGTTGGGGAGGGTCAGGGCAAGAGAGTGAGAGAGAGGAAGAATCCCAAGCAAACTCCCCAATGAGCGCGGAGTTCAATATGGGGCTTGATCTCCCAACCCTGGGAAAAAGACCTGAGCCAAAATCAAGAGCCAGACACTTAACTGACTGAACCACCCAGGTGCCCCAGTACTTCTTTGTTTACTTTTTGGAGGACTCTCCATACTGTTTTCATATATATATATATATATATATATATAGAACAACCATATGATCCAGCTATCTCACTTCAGGGGATTTATACAAAGGAATTGAAATCAAGATCTCAAAGAGATATCCACAACCCTATGTTGATTGAGGCATTTTAACAGTAGCAAGAAAGGGAAGTGACCCAAAGACCACAAACAGAAAGAAGTCTCTCTTATTTTTTATTAAGTTGTATTTAAGTCACCTTTACACCCAAAGTGGGGCTTGAACTCATGAAGCTGTTTTTAAGACTTGCATACTATTCTGAATAAGGTGCCCCCAGAACTGAAGGAATTATTAAATCTCAGTGGCAGGATAGTGAAAATGAAGATGTTAATTTTTTTCCCCCCTGTGCAAATTAATACATGGAATCCTGATTTAGAATGGCTGTAGGGGCCAGCAGGGTGCTCTCATTCCTTATCACTCACACCAAATTCAGGTCCAACAGGACAAGACTACTTTGCAAGGCAAACTACTTTACTAACCCAGCAGGATGAGAGCATTCCCCACCCTGATCCTCAACAATTCAGCCAACTGAGTCTGTCACAACCCTGCCAAAGCAAAGCTACCACACTTCCAACTCCCTGTTACTCCAGAGGGCTTTGTGTTTATAACAGCCCTCCAAACTTCTTCCTTGCCTCTGGAAAAGAGTGCTCCTCTTCTTTGTTCAGGCACTTGCCTACACTTTTGCTGTAGCTTCCTTGTCCCTGATTGTTGTTCTCTGCTATTCTTGAATAAGCCCATTTTTCCAGATAAAAATAACTGGTAGTTTTATTTTTTGAGGCTAATACCCCATATCAGTTCATGACTCTATCAGTTCCTTCCACAGAGTCTTTGGAAGCCCATGGATTCCAGGTTCAGACACCCTAAGACTGCATGAAGACATTTATCTTTTATTATGGTTTTGAGACAGAGTTGTACCAAACACTGAAAAAAATTGAATGATGGTTAACAAAAGGAAATATCAAAGAATGAATAGAAAGGAATTAAATCAAAGAAAATGTTTAAGAAAGAATAGAAGTAACAAATGATTTTAAATTTATATTCAAGGGATAATATCTCTTTAGGAAATCAAATTAGAAGCCACAACCCAAGCAGTGTCTGTTACAGAAGCTGGTAGACAGAACTTGAGGAAGGAGGCCCACTAAACAAGGATTAACTGACTTGCCTGGGCTGCTTTGGTAGTTGATTTCTGCAGAGATAAAGGGATATGTTCCTACAGTCAGTTTAGGGTGCTCCCCTAATGGCTTCATTTCAGAGAAGACTCAGAGCTTATGGCTGAACTCATATTTTAATGTATGGATATCTGCTTTGGGTTCTCAATCATTTTTCCTCCACATCAAAAGTAGAATATTACACTATTTTAGAAACACTGGTTAATGGTTAAAACTGGAAGTGCTTGGGTAGAACAACATTAAGATGATATTATGAATAATGTAGATCATGAATGCTTTATTATTTAGAAAACTACTTTCCATATGTTGCTTCCTATGGTTCTCAAAATTTCTGGCTAAAGTCCTATAATACACTGTGAAATAGGATGCCTTGGACACCCGTGGATCTCTCTTTGAGCTTGCCCCTTCACAGGTCAGTCGTCCTAGCTCCTCCCTGCTGCCTCTCTCTGCACTCACTGAGTCACTGCCTGATTTAGGTGTTCAGTGGATCACATGAACTTGTTAGGAAGGGCTGTGGATACAGGGCCACATGATGTCCACCTTAACTTCTCTCAAAATCATCTTCCTTTTAAGATTTTATTTATTTTTTAGAAAGAGAAAAAGAGAGCACATGCAGGGGGAGCAGCAGACAGAGGGAAAAACAGGCACTGAGCTGTGCAAAGAATCCAGTGTGGTACTGTATCCCAGGACCCAGGGATCTTGACTTAAGCAGACACATAACTGACTGAGCCATCCAGGCATCCCTCAGAGACATCTTTCAAGTCCTCCAAACCCAGGTGCCCAGTACCCGTGTCCTTATACTCTCTTTCTTCAGCCCCTAATACCAGAGGGAAGTTCTATTTCTGGAGTGTGATCTGAAACAACCTGTAGAGAGCAAGATGGAGTCTCTCATGTCAAAAGGGGGACCCTGTGTCAAAGAGGGGCCCGTTGATATCCAGGATCTATAAAGAACTTCTCAAACTCAACACACACAAAACAGATAATCTTATCAAAAAATGGGCAGAAGATATGAACAGACACTTCTCCAATGAAGACATACAAATGGCTATCAGACACATGAAAAAATGTTCATCATCACTAGCCATCAGGGAGATTCAAATTAAAACCACATTGAGATACCACCTTACACCAGTTAGAATGGCCAAAATTAGCAAGAGAGGAAACAATGTGTGTTGGACAGGATGTGGAGAAAGGGGAACCCTCTTACACTGCTGGTGGGAATGCAAGTTGATGCAGCCACTTTGGAGAACAGTGTGGAGATTCCTCAAGAAATTAAAAATAGAGCTTCCCTATGACCCTGAAATTGCACTACTGGGTATTTAACCCAAGGATACAGAGGTAGTGAAAAAAAGGGCCATCTGTACCCCAATGTTTATAGCAGCAATGGCCACGGTCGCCAAAATGTTAAAAGAACCAAGATGCCCTTCAGTGGATGAATGGATAAGGAAGATGGGGTCCATATACACTATGGAGTATTATGCCTCCATCAGAAAGGATGAATACCCAACTTTTGTAGCAACATGGATGGGACTGGAAGAGATTATGCTGAGTGAAATAAGTCAAGCAGAGAGAGTCAATTATCATATGGTTTCACTTATTTGTGGAGCATAGCAAATAGCATGGAGGACAAGGGGAGATGGAGAGGAGAAGGGAGTTGGGGTAAATTGGAAAGGGAGGTGAACCATGAGAGACTATGGACTCTGAAAAACAATCTGAGGGTTTTGAAGGGGCGGGGGGTGGGAGGTTGAGGGAAACAGGTGGTGGGTATTATGGAGGGCACGGATTGCATGGAGCACTGGGTGTGGTGCAAAAACAATGAATACTGTTATGCTGAAAATAAATTTTAAAAGAAAGTTAAAAAAAAAAAGAGGGGCCCATGTCGCATCATGACACAGTAGTTAAAGTACTGCAGCTAGGAGATATTCCCTAAATCCAGTGTTGCTGACATCCCAGAACTAATAAGAAACAGAACCAGAGGAGGTGTGCAGGGGCCTGAGACTGATACAATCCATTTAGAAAGGGAGGATTTGGCAGCACAATGTCAGATGCTGCAGAACTAAGCCCTCAATGTCTGAACACTTGAAACGGCAACTGCCTCTAAGGGTTCTGCCCCGTTGATCTCCAAACAGAACTGAGATCTTTCCCTGCTGGATCAGAGGAAGCAATGAGTGCCCACAGCTGACCAGGAAATGACCGAGGCCTTATCTCAACTGTGCACCCACAGACTGACTTTGAGTTTGGTTTGTTAACTTACTACATCCTTCTGTTATCTGTTTTGTACTATGGTTTGTCTTATGTCCTGCTCTGTGTGCTGGGTAAGAAGCCAATGTGAATCACATGGTGAAATGTCATTGGGTTTGGAATCCTGAGCCTGGTTTCTAATTCTGATTTAACTTTGCTTTATGATTGACTAAAGCTTTCATTGTGGAAAGACACAGCTCATGTATGGGTCCTCAGAGTGTGTTCATGAGGTTGGCATAGTCATCAGGATTCCATGCCTTTGACTCATCATGTGTTAGAAAACTTAGTAGAATCATAAAGTCTTCTAAAGTCTTGAATGGGGTATGCAGACCTAAAAAAAAATAATAAACTGTGGAATAATTTGTGTGAACTTACACTTTCCAAGCATCTCCCTTAGGGTGAAATCCCAAGGTACAGGCAGTGCCAGGTGAAACATAGATGAGTTCTATGCAAGAAGCAGTTGGCAGCAGAATCTGGTCTGGGACTTACCTCTCTGCATGTGAGCAATTGGTGAAACTGGCCAAAGCTGAGACCAAGGGGGATTGCCTCAGAAAGGCTCTTGGAAGGCTAGAAAACTTAAAGCATTGGGGACATTGCAATGATACTGGTCACTACTGGCCAAATTAATCTACAACTTGGAAGAAAGATGTGAACAAAAGTTGTGGGAAAATCTGTACAAATATCCCAGGGATAAGTGGGAAATAGAGCTGTACATAGTTAAGAAATTGTATATAGCAGCTGCTAGGTTACAAAAAAGGAAAAGATGTGGGCCCTAGGTAAATGCCTAAAAAGTTTGGTGTAAAAGGCCAACAGGCCTGATGCTGCACTTTGTATAGAAGACCCATGGTACTGCCATGGAGTTAGAAGTTAGGAAAAAACTCACAACCAGGACCCTGGGAAATGTAATCATGGATCTGAAGGATCCTAGAAATGTAAATCCCTTAGTGTCCTGAGGGCCCCTCACAGAGGTTCTCATCTTACTGATGAATCTATTTCACATCTAGACCAGGACAGGCAAAGAGGCAAAGTAGTGAAGCTAATAAAGCTTCATTTAGCTTATGAAGTAGTGAGTAAGGCCAAATCAATGAATCATTTAAGTTTAAAAGATGATGCTAATCTCTTAAGACCCTGGGATTGCCATCCTGAGGATCCAGGAGACTGTGAAACCATGGGTGGGGGGGTATTATCACAGCAAACCTATAATTTCAAGGAAAAAAAACATTAGCTTATAGTAATGCACAAGGAAAACCTGTGGAAGTAGCAGAAGGTAGAGAATACACTCAAGCTGAGCTTCTGATGATTAGAACACATCTTTGTCAAAAACATATACCTGATATAGACTGGTGACTCCTCATATGGAGCTCAATCATGGTAGAAATCTCTAGTAATATCCTATACTGATGGCTTAATAATAACTAATAATGATAAGGAGTGATTTAGATAAGAAAAGGAAAAGGGAACAGGAATTGGCTATTAATGATGAAAAAAACATAAGACCCAGACACTCATTGCAATTTTCTAGGAATTCAATGGTCTTCTGAAGGGAGGAAGTTAGCAGCAAAGGAATAGGTAAAATACAAGCAATGGGATCACCTAAAGATAAAACAGAGGCCAAGAGACTTATAGGCCTTTTTGGAATTTAGAGATACCCATAGCATGCATCAGTGTAATTTTAAATCCCATATGCAAAACAACTAGAAAAGCACAGATTTTGAATGGACAGAACAACAAGTTTTAAATACATTATAAGGTTTCATTAAGACATTTCAAACAATACATACTCCAGCACTGGGAAAACCATTATAAACAGAATTATCAATGAGTACGGAAAATGGTACATGGTCTCATGAACAAAGAAAGAACATAAGCCTAATTTTCTACTCACAGAATTTTGGACTACAGAGTTCCCCTAGTCAGAACATAAATATTCAAAATTTAAAAATATATATGATGACTCTACAAAATTTAAGTACAGAGCCCCTAATGGGAAAACAAGATATGATAGTGCACTAATTACCACTGCTCCATTGGATGAAACTGAGCCTGGAAGAACCAACAGGTATCCAAATTGATTTGAAATTGCTAACTTGGAAATGGTATATACCAGGAAGGGACACCTCTTTCCAGGGACAACCAGAACTCTTCACCGAGGAGATACATAAGACTGAAGCAGACCTGTGGGAATTCATTCTGAGGGAAGGGCAAATCCATACTCAAAACCTAGGGAAATGGGGCCCATCCTGATCTACCAAATCCTGATCTACCAGGTCTACCAAATTCCTGGTTTAGAGACAGATCAGACTGCACAATCTCTGGAGAAACAGAATGGACAGCTGCAGCACTGAGACCTCAGGATGAGCTGCTCTTCAGCGAAGAAGGTAAGATTCAATGGGTACAACTTGTATTTATAGCAAGAATTAATAGCAGTACTATTGGCTGTAAGAAAAGCAATAGAGGAGAATCAAGCACCATATATATTTTTACTGACTCATGGTCAGTAGCAAATTAAATAGCCCTATGGTCATGAAAATGGAAAAGAAAAGATTTTAGGGGCACCTAGGTGGATTGGTTGGTGAAGCTTCGGACTCTTGTTATTGACTCAGGCCATGGTATCAGGGTTGTGGAATTGAGCTCTCAGTGGGGTTCTTTTCTTAGCCAGGAGTCTGCTTGAGATTCTCTCCCTCTCCATCTCCAATCCCATCAAATATAAGTAAATTTTCTTTTCCTTAGGAAAAAAAATTTTCTGCCATTTTTTAATAAATGGCAAAGACTATGGTCAAGAGAATAATGGGAAGAATTAGATATAACCTCAGAAAGAATTAAACATATGTTACATACATGTCAGCACATAAAAGACAAAACAGATGTTTCAAAATATAATAATTAGGTTGATGCATTGACAAGAAACATTAAGACAATAGAAACAAAGGGAAGATTGAAATTAAAATTAAAGATGGATAAGAAGGATGGAGGCACACTTTGCCACTGATAATATTAAACAGAGAGGGATGGAAAAATGGAGGGACCTCAAGTGACACCATTGACATTGGAAAGGCAGGGAAACCAATAACACAGAAATAAGGAAACAACATAAAGAAAAATAACATCACATACAATTGTGGAAATACATAGAAAGGACATACAGGAGCACATGCCTTAGATAAATGGTACCCTGAAGGAAAGCTTAAGGTCAGCTGGCAGGAAATAAAAAAAAAGATTCCAAGGATGCCTCCCATGTAAACAGATGATCGATAAATGCAGGTACACTGCACCAACAGTCACATACAAGCCCACCACATCTAATTTCACTATACAAATAGACTTTTGTAGGACCACTAAATCACAGCTATCAACAGAAATATGCCACTAACATGATAGACATGTACACAGGATTAGGGATAGCTATGGCTACCTCTAGCCCTTCAGCTCATGCAACAACAGGAGCTCAGAGTCCTGGGCATCTCACTTTGGAGCACCAGAAATAGTAGAAAGTAATCATTTTACACCCACCTTGGTTAAAAAGTTCTGGGATCTATGGTACTTACAATGGATTTACCATCTAGTTTACAACCCTACGGCCACTGCATATATAGAGGGGTTTAACAGATCCTTAGAAGGAGAATTAGGATTAGAAAATCAAGGAAGTTTTCAACAGGCCCTGGATATAGCTTACATTTTGCTAAGTCAAAGAGACAGTTTAAAAAAAGGTAGTCCTCATATGATGTTAGGCAGTCAGACAAACTACTGATGACTTTGTTGTCTTTCAGCTTTCACAGAGGGTAGAGGGCAATTGTTCTTTTCTGTTTTTTGTCTTTTCTTTTTGACTTAATTTACTTCTTATTAGATGTGACTTTGAGTTGGAATCCTTTGACTTATATCCTCATTGTTTGCTTGATTCAGTTTAATGTACCCCTCTTGTTTGATGTGATATGATTTTTATCTGATAAGGTTTGAATTTTATTGATTTTGTTTGATTTCTATTGAAAACTTGATTGAATTACCTAAATATGTTTTTTGCTATGTTACCAAACTAGAACTGCTATCTGCTTTAAGATATATTTGATTCGTGCATGGCTCTTATAGAATTTCCCATAAGGAATCACAGGATGACATGTAGAGAGCAAAATGGAGTCTTTCATGTCAAGCGGGACCCTGTGTCAAGAGGCACCCTGGATCAAGCTATGACAAGAAGTTAAAGGTACTGCAGCTAGTAGATATTCCCTGGATCCAGTGTTGCTGACATCCTAGAACTAATGCAAGCAGAACCAGAAGAGGTCTTCAGGGGCCTGAGACAGATTCAATCCTTTCAGAAAGAAGAGCATTTGGCAGCGCAACCTCAGACCCTTCAGACCTGAGCCCTCCATGTTTGACCACTTAAAAAAGCAACTTCCCTCAAAGATTCTGCCCATTGATTTCCAAACTGAACCTAGATCCTTCCCTGCTGGATCGTAGGAAACAGTGACCACCCAGAGTTGACCCAGACCTGACCAAGGCCTTATCTCAACTCTACACCCACAAACTGACTTTGAGTTTGGTTTGTTAACTTACTACATCCTTCTGTTAACTGCTTTGTGCTGTGGTTTGTCTTGTGTCCTGCTCTGTGTGCTGTGTAGGAAGCCAGCGTGAATCACATGGTGAAATGTCATTGAGTTTGGAATCCTGAGCCTGGTTTCTAATTCTGATTTAACTTTGCTTTATGATTGACTAAAGCTGACGTTATGGAATGACACAACAATTGGGAGTGCCTTCATGGCATGCTTATGAAACAATCCCCATTCAGTATATGAGCACAGAAGTCCCTGTTATTCAAGGAATGCTTGACTTGAGCTGGGTTTTGAGGTGCACCAGAGATTCTATATAGAAAAACCAATGGGTTTCTATAAATACCTGTATTTCTCTTTCTAATCCTGCTGACATATTTCCCATTCAAAGAGAGAATCGGGAGACTATACTCCAGAATGGCATTGTTACTAATATGCTTTGAAGAGAAGTCCTGGGTATAAACTGAACATTCTGACTCAAAAACAGAAAAAGAACAATTGCCCTCTGCCCTCCGTGAAAGCTGAAAGACAATAAAGTCATCAGTAGTTTGTCTGACTGCCTCAGTAGGTAGAGCATATGACTCATGATCTTTGGCCATGAGTTGAGCCCTAGGATGTGGGAAGAGTTTACACCAAAACAAAAAATAAATTAAGTTACTTATGTCAAGGGGCTTTAAATGGAGCAGAGAAGTCATTAAGGAGGTGGCTCTTACATACACCCTCACTGGGTGGCCTCATGAAGTTTGAACTGGGCCAAACCTTAAAGACTCTAAGACTATAGAACACCTGCATCTTGCTACAGTATCTATTGGACTTTGCACTGTGATCACCTTAGCAACCAATTATGTTTATTCAAGATTAGTTTTCAGGCACCAACACCCATAAAAATTCTTTGTAAATAATGTACAAAGGCATTCTCCTTAGGGTGCCTGGGTGGTTTTTCAATTAAGAGTCTGCCTTTGAGTCCTGGGATGGAGCCCTAAGTATATATGTCTCCCTTCAATCCATCTACCCCTATTCCCACTTCCTCCCCAGTCTTCCCAAGCAGAATAGATTGAAGCAGCTGGACTCCTGGTCTTCTAACCAGGGTAGGAACTTTGGGTCAAGTACAGGGTGGCCCAGAAGTGAATGTACCTACTCTGCCTTCTGTACCTGATATAGCACTTCACACGATAGAGGACGAAAAAAAATTTCCTTGTATCATTCAAGATTCTTCCAACCAGTTTAAGATTAAGTTGACACCAGACAGATTTAATCAAAGAAGGGAAAAAAAGCAAACTTTCCATAATGTGCACATAGAGGCCCAATAATGAAATCGAGTCCCAAAGAAATGACGGAGGCGGGCTGTTTTTAGACATTTTAAACAATGAGACAATAGATTTGTGAGGAATTGACAGGACAGACAAAACAAATGTTGGGGAGTGCTAATTAATAAGGAATTCCAAGCACATTCTGGGCTGAGGTAGTAGATTAGTAAAAAGCAAGGAAGTTTGTTTCTATAGCTTTCTTGGCTTTAAAATCCCTATCACTGGTAGGGTGCCTGGCTGCCTCACTCAGGGTTGTGATCTCAGGGTTGTGAGTTGAAGCCCCACATTGGGCCTAGAGATTATGTAAAAAAGTAAAAAATAAGTAAAATCTCTATCTCTGGTGATAAGAATGGCTTTTTATTTCTTAGTACAGGGAGGGTACCATTCACAGGAGAGATTCAATTTCTGCTTTGGGGGGGCTGAAGAGGGTCTGAGTATCCTTACCCTGTCTGTTTTCCAAATAGATTCAATTCAAAATGATGAATATGCCATTGGGACACCTTTTGGGGTGGGCTGTCCTGGGTCCCTACACCATGCTCAGAAGTGCTCTCACTGACATATCTCATTAGATGCTCACAGGTCTTGGAAGCAGCTGTTCTTAACCCCATTTGTTGACATAGGGCTTGAGAACCAGGTTAGAGATTCCACAGGATCAGCTGCATGCCTCATCATAAACAACCTATTGTTTACAAATAACACTGTACCTTCATTTTGATCTGAGTAGCTCTTGTGAGGGCAGTCCCAAACTTGGAACTTGATTGAACAAAACGATATTTCAAAACTTGAGTTCCTATATGATTGCATTCTGAAACCAAATCAAGAAGATTTATAATTATGATAATGTGATAAATGGCCACTGAGTAGTATGTGGGTAGTCAGAAGTGATAAGAGATTTCACCCAGGCTTTGGGGAAGTACTCTAAGGAAATCAGGATCAGATAAACACCGTTTTGCAGAATCAATGTAATTGTAGCCAGGGGTTTGAGGGAACCAGAGCCTTGTTTCTTGGAAAATCACCCAAGTCTTCACCTAACTTCCTCATTCACTTAAGTGGTGACAACACTTTCCACTTCACAGCCAGAAAGTTTAAAATACCATTTTCTTTTAAAGCCACACCTTTCAGAGAATTGATCTGGACTATTGAATAGAGATAGTTAGAGGGTGATGGGTTCCACCGTTTGGGTAGAAGATAGGCCAGACAGCAGGTGTTTGAAATTCTCAAAATAAACTTTGTCTATTTTTTTACCATTTTTGTGTTTGTCTCAGTCAGGTTCTAGCATATGTTTAGTTCTCATAATTTAACTACCTAACGAGATTTATCCTCTTCAAGCCTGGGAACAAAAAGGTAAAGTTGGGTGCCAGTGTCTACACTGCCAAGGGGAATTTTAAGGTGCAGGTCAACTCTTATGGCAGTGTTGAGATAATGCTTTCCTCTTCCTTTCCTGCAGACCCACAGGTGGCTCTGGTGACTGAGATGGCATCCTTTCTAAAGATCCTAGGCCCTCTCTTGACCCTGCTGTTTCCCCTAGGTGGGCTGCTTGTACACAGCCAGAACCTTTCTTGGAGGGAATTCATGAAACAGCACTACCTGAGCACGAGCTGGAAATTCAGCGACTACAAATGCAATGATCTCATGAGGGAAAGAGAAGCTCCACAAGACAGAAACTATCACATCTTCATCTATACCTTTTGGCACAAAATCGAGCATATTTGCCTCAGGAAGTGGAGAGACCGTTACAGAAATGTATACATATGGGCCCAGCATCCCTTCAAAATACTCCAGTGCTACTAGGAGGGCAACCAAAAGAGCTATAGAGAGCATGGCGGCTACAGCTACATTGAATTCCACTGTGGCATGAACGGGTATGTGGATGGCATAGAGGACATCCAGTTGTTAGACATCAAAAAATAGAAAGTCTATCCATACCCAGAGGTTTGAGTAGAGTATCCAATACTTCCCGAGCCCGTGCCTCGGTCAGCAGCCCTTGCTATGCCATCCTTTGCATTTGAGGTGCCAACATTTTCCAACTACTTAGAGTTATGCATCATCACATGATTGTTTCCTATCAAAACCACTCACAGTTTCTCTGCCTGGAATATTCCTGTGCCCTCATGTATCTAATTTGCTCCTACAATTTTTTAAGATTAGGCTCTATATGGCTTTTCTGTTTTGCTGGACCAGACATGTTCCTGAAAGTGACTCTCATTACACTGACCAAACCTGAATGGTCTTCCTTCCCTAAATAAATTATGTCACTTTACCATGTGTGACATTCACATATGTTATATGTTGTGTGATTGGTGGAGGTGTCCCAGGGTGTTTGATACACATTGTGCTTGGATGTGATGGGTGCACGTGTAGGCTGAAGATGTGTGTCATTGGACTCATTCCTTAAACATGTCTCTAAGGAAACGCATGCATTTTAGATAGGTTAAGTCATTATGTTTCCTGAGGCATAATATATTAAGTAGAAGATAATCGCATAACTAATACATTATATGTTAATTAAAAAAAGAAACAGAAAAGAAAGAAGATAATGGCAAAAATGGGGTTTCTTATAATAATCATTTTCACTAGGCAGAGGTATAGAGTGGATATGGGATGTAAAAAGGTAACCTTCAAGAATGGGTCTTAAGGGGGGAGTCAAGATGGTGGAGAAGTAGCAGGCTGAGACTACTTCAGCTAGCAGGAGATCAGCTAGATAGCTTATCTAAAGATTGCAAACACCTGCAAATCCATCGGCAGATTGAAGAAAAGAAGAACAGCAATTCTGGAAACAGAAAAACAACCACTTTCTGAAAGGTAGGACCGGCAGAGAAGTGAATCCAAAACGTCGGGAAGATAGACCCCGGGGGGCGGGGCCGGGAAGATAGACCCCGGGGGGGGGGAGGGGCCGGCTCCCGGCAAGTGGCGGAGCAATGGAGCACAAAATCAGGACTTTTAAAACTCTGTTCCGTTGAGGGTCATCACTCCAGAGGCTAAACCGGGGCGAAGCCCATGTGGGGTCAGTGTGGCCTCAGGTCCCACAGGGTCACAGAAGGATTGGGGGTGTCTGAGTGTCACAGAGCTTGCAGGTATTGGAATGGGAAAGCTGGCTACAGAGACAGAGCTGACAGTAAGATCACAGCTCAGGGTTACCTTGAACCAGCCGCAGGCTCGGTGAGCTCAGAGTGCAGCTGGAGGTTGGGCAGACGGGAGTTACTGGGCGCTGTTCTCTGAGGGCACACTGAGCAGTGGGGCCCCGAGGGCCCGGAGGAGCCAGAGACCAGGAGGCCACCATTTGTATTCCCGTCCTCCGGAACTCTACAGAAAGCGCTCAGGGAACAAAAGCTCCTGAAAGCAAACCCAAGCGGATTACTCAGCCCGGCCCCTGGTAAGGGCGGTGCAATTCCATCTGGGGCAAAGACACTTGAGAATCACTACATCAGTCCCCTCCCCCAGAAGATCAACAAGAAATCCAGCCGAGACCAAGTTCACCTACCAAGGAGAGCAGCAGAATTCCAGAGGAGGAGAAAGCAAAGCAAGGAACTCATGGCTTTCTCCCTGTGATTTTTTAGTCTTGCAGTTAATTTAATTTTTTTCTTTTACATTTATTTTTTCTCTTCTTCTGCTAAAATTTTTTTTAACTTTTACCCTTTTCTTTTTTAACATTTTAAACTATATCTTATATATATATTTTTTCTTTTTTATACTTTTCTTTATTCATTTTCTTTTTTTAATTCTTGTTTTCCCCCTTTCTTTCTTTTTAAACCTCTTTTTATCCCCTTTCTCCCCCCTCATGATTTGGGATCTCTTCTGATTTGGTTAAAGCATATTTTCCTGGGGTTGTTGGCACCCTTTTAGTATTTTACTTGTGCCTTCATATACTCTTATCTGGACAAAATGACAAGGCAGAAAAATTCACCACAAAAAAAAGAACAAGAGGCAGTACCAAAGGCTAGGGACCTAATCAACACAGACATAGGTAAGATGTCAGATCTAGAGTTCAGAATGACAATTCTCAAGGTTCTAGCTGGGCTCGAAAAAGGCATGGAAGATATTAGAGAAACCCTCTCAGGAGATATAAAAGCCCTTTCTGGAGAAATAAAAGAACTAAAATCTAACCAAGTTGAAATAAAAAAAGCTATTAATGAGGTTCAATAAAAAATGGAGGCTCTCACTTCTAGGATAAATGAGGCAGAAGAAAAAATTAGCAACATAGAAGACCAAATGACAGAGAATAAAGAAGCTGAGCAAAAGAGGGACAAACAGCTACTGGACCACGAGGGGAGAATTCGAGAGATAAGTGACACCATAAGATGAAACAACATTAGAATAATTGGGATTCCAGAAGAAGAAGAAAGAGAGAGGGGAGCAGAAGGTATACTGGAGAGAATTATTGGGGAGAATTTCCCCAATATGGCAAAGGGAACGAGCATCAAAATTCAGGAGGTTCAGAGAACGCCCCTCAAAATCAATAAGAATAGGCCCACACCCCATCACCTAATAGTAAAATTTACAAGTCTCAGTGACAAAGAGAAAATCCTGAAAGCATCCCGGGAAAAGAAGTCTGTAACATACAATGGTAAAAATATTAGATTGGCAGCTGACTTATCCACAGAGACCTGGCAGGCCAGAAAGAGCTGGCATGATATTTTCAGAGCACTAAACAAGAAAAACATGCAGCCAAGAATACTATATCCAGCTAGGCTATCATTGAAAATAGAAGGAGAAATTAAAAGCTTCCAGGACAAACAAAAACTAAAAGAATTTGCAAACACCAAACCAGCTCTACAGGAAATATTGAAAGGGGTCCTCTAAGCAAGGAGAGAGCCTACAAGTGGTAGATCAGAAAGGAACAGAGACCATATACAGTAACAGTCACCTTACAAGCAATACAATGGCACTAAATTCATATCTCTCAATAGTTACCCTGAATGTTAATGGGCTAAATGCCCCAATCAAAAGACACAGGGTATCAAAATGGATAAAAAAACAAAACCCATCTATATGTTGCCTCCAATAAACTCATTTTAAGCCCAAAGACACCTCCAGATTTAAACTGAGGGGGTGGAAAAGAATTTACCATGCTAATGGACACCAGAAGAAAGCAGGAGTGGCAATCCTTATATCAGATCAATTAGATTTTAAGCCAAAGACTATAATAAGAGATGAGGAAGGACACTATATCATACTCAAAGGGTCTGTCCAACAAGAAGATCTAACTATTTTAAATATCTATGCCCCCAATGTGGGAGCAGCCAACTATATAAACCAATTAATAACAAAATCAAAGAAACACATCAACAATAATACAATAATAGTAGGGGACTTTAACACTCCCCTCGCTGAAATGGACAGATCATCCAAGCAAAAGATCAACAAGGAAATAAAGGCCGTAAACGACACACTGGACCAGATGGATATCACAGATATATTCAGAACATTTCATCCCAAAGCAACAGAATACACATGCTTCTCTAGTGCACATGGAACATTCTCCAGAATAGATCACATCCTTGGTCCTAAATCAGGACTCAACTGGTATCAAAAGATTGGGATCATTCTCTGCATATATTCAGACCACAATGCTCTGATGTTAGAGCTCAACCACAAGAGGAAGTTTGGAAAGAACCCAAATACATAGAGACTAAACAGCATCCTTCTAAAGAATGAATGGGTCAACCAGGAAATTAAAGAAGAATTGAATAAAATCATGGAAACAAATGATAATGAAAATTGAACAGTTCATAATCTGTGGGACACAACAAAGGCAGTCCTGAGAGGAAAATATATAGCGGTACAAGCCTTTCTCAAGAAACATGAAAGGTCTCAGGTACATAACCTAACCCTACACCTGAAGGAGCTGGAGAAAGAACAAGAAAGAAACCCTAAGCCAAGCAGGAGAAGAGAAATCATAAAGATCAGAGCAGAAATCAATGAAATAGAAACCAAAAAAATAATAGAACAAATCAACGAAACTAGGAGCTGGTTCTTTGAAAGAATTAATAAAATTGATAAACCCCTGGCCCGACTTATCAAAAAGAAAAAAGAAAGGACCCAAATAAATAAAATCATGAATGAAAGAGGAGAGATCACAACTAACACCAAAGAAATACAAACTATTATAAGAACATACTATGAGCAACTCTACGCCAATAAATTTGACAATCTGGAAGAAATGGATGCATTCTTAGAAACATATAAACTACCACAACTGAACCAGGAAGAAATAGAAAGCCTGAACAGACCCATAACCAGTAAGGAGATTGAAACAGTCATTAAAAATCTCCAAACAAACAAAAGCCCAGGGCCAGACGGCTTCCCGGGGGAATTCTACCAAACATTTAAAGAAGAACTAATTCCTATTCTCCTGAAACTGTTCAAAAAAATAGAAATGGAAGGAAAACTTCCAAACTCATTTTATGAGGCCAGCATCATCTTGATCCCAAAACCAGACAAGGATCCCATCAAATAAGAGAGCTATAGACCAATATCCTTGATGAACACAGATGCGAAAATGCTCAACAAAATACTAGCCAATAGGATTCAACAGGACATTAAAAGGATTATTCACCACGACCAAGTGGGATTTATTCCAGGGCTGCAAGGTTGGTTCAACATCCGCAAATCAGTCAATGTGATACAACACATCAATAAAAGAAAGAACAAGAACCTTATGATACTCTCAATAGATGCTGAGAAAGCATTTGACAAAGTACAGCATCCCTTCCTGCTCAAAACTCTTCAATGTGTAGGGGTAGAGGGCACATACCTCAATATCATCAAAGCCATCTATGAAAAAACCACCGCAAATATCCTTCTCACTGGAGAAAAACTGAAAGTTTTTCCGCTAAGGTCAGGAACACGGCAGGGATGTCCATTATCACCACTGCTATTCAACATAGTACTAGAGGTCCTAGCCTCAGCAATCAGACAACAAAAAGAAATTAAAGGCATCCAAATCGGCAAAGAAGAAGTCAAATTATCACTCTTCGCAGATGATATGATACTGTATGTGGAAAATCCAAAAGACTCCACTCCAAAACTGCTCGAACTTGTACAGGAATTCAGTAAAGTGTCAGGATATAAAATCAATGCACAGAAATCAGTTGCATTTTTCTACACCAACAACAAGACAGAAGAAAGAGAAATTAAGGAGTCCATCCCATTTACAATTGCACCCAAAACCATAAGATACCTAGGAATAAACCTAACCAAAGAGGCACAGAATTTATACTCAGAAAACTATAAAGTACTCATGAAAGAAATTTAGGAAGACACAAAGAAATGGAAAAATGTTCCATGCTCCTGGATTGGAAGAATAAATATTGTGAAAATGTCTATGCTACCTAAAGCAATCTACACATTTAATGCAATTCCTATCAAAGTACCATCCATCTTTTTCAAAGAAATGGAACAAATAATTCTAAAATTTATATGGAACCAGAAAAGACCTCGAATAGCCAAAGGGATATTGAAAAAGAAAGCCAACGTTGGTGGCATCACAATTCCGGACTTCAAGCTCTATTACAAAGCTGTCATCATCAAGACAGCATGGTACTGGCACAAAAACAGACATATAGATCGATGGAACAGAATAGAGAGCCCAGAAATAGACCCTCAACTCTATGGTCAACTAATCTTCGACAAAGCAGGAAAGAATGTCCAATGGAAAAAAGACAGCCTCTTCAATAAATGGTGTTGGGAAAATTAGACATCCACATGCAGAAAAATGAAATTGAACCATTTCCTTACACCACACACAAAAAGAGACTCAAAATGGATGAAGGACCTGAATGTGAGAAAGGAATCCATAAAAATCCTTGAGGAGAACACAGGCAGCAACCTCTTCGACCTCAGCCGCAGCAACATCTTCCTAGGAACATTGCCAAAGGCAAGGGAAGCAAGGGCAAAATGAACTATTGGGATTTCATCAAGATCAATAGCTTTTGTACAGCAAAGGAAACAGTTACCAAAATCAAAAGTCAAGTGACAGAATGGGAGAAGATATTTGCAAACGACATATCAGATAAAGGACTAGTGTCCAAAATCTATAAAGAACTTAGCAAACTCAACACCCAAAGAAAAAATAATTCAATCAAGAAATGTGCAGAGGACATGAACACATTTCTGCAAAGAAGACATCCACATGGCCAACAGACACATGAAAAGTGCTCCATATCACTCGACATCAGGGAAATACAAATCAAAACCACAAAGAGATATTACCTCACACCAGTCAGAATGGCTAAAATCAACAAGTCAGGAAATGACAGATGCTGGCGAGGATGCGGAGAAAGGGGAATCCTCCTACACTGTTGGTGGGAATGCAAGCTGGTGAAACAACTCTGGAAAACAGCATGGAGGTTCCTCAAAATGTTGAAAATAGAACTGCCCTATGACCCAGCAATTGCACTACTGGGTATTTACCTTAAAGATACAAACGTAGTGATCCAAAGGGGCACGTGTACCTGAATGTTTATAGCAGCAATGTCCACAGTAGCCAAACTATGGAAAGAACCTAGATGTCCATCAACAGATGAGTGGATAAAGAAGATGTGGTATATATACACAATGGAATATTATGCAGCCATCAAAAGAAATGAAATCTTGCCATTTGCGACAACATGCATGGAACTAGAGTGTATCATGCTTAGCAAAACAAGTCAAGCGGAGAAAGACAACTATCATATGATCTCCCTGATATGAGGAAGTGGTGATGCAACATGGGGGCTTAAGTGGGTAGGAGAAGAATCAATGAAACAAGATGGGATTGGGAGGGAGACAAACTATAAGTGACTCTTAATCTCACAAAACAAACTGAGGGTTGCTGGGGAGAGGGGGATTGGGAGAAGGGGGGTGGGATTATGGACATTGGGGAGAGTATGTGCTTTGGTGAGTGCTATGAAGTGTGTAAACCTGGCGATTCACAGACCTGTACCCCTGGGGATAAAAATACATGTTTATAAAAAATTAAAAATTAAAAAAAAAAAGAAGAATTGGTCTTAAGATTAAATTTGTTGGAGGAAAGGGGTAGTTCATTGCAGAAGGGAATGTTGAGGAAACAAGCAAGTAACGTCCATAAGAAGTCTGTTTGCTAAATGGGGAAGAGTGATACCGAGAAAGATAATCCTTCACTTCATATAATTTTGCCTCGAGCAGGTATGGGGAGGAGAAATGTGGAACACTAAAGTACCTTGTGTTCTTTAGCCTCCTGCATTGTTGAAGGACTCCAGTCTTGAAACACTTGGAGAAAAGGCCAACATCATAACATCATAGCATTTTCAGTTAGGTGGATGCATTCCTAGTCCTAGACACCTAGCCCCCATAAGTAGCCAAGGAATCTAGGTTGGTCATCGTTTTTCAAGAACAGCTCCTGAGCTTTGCAATTTTCAGTGCACCAGGGGATGGGCAGATACTGGGGAGATGAAGACTTATAGTAACCAAATTCACAAGAGATCAGTGTTGAACCAGGAGTTCTGTATCACTAATCAATATAAAGATGAGGAATATTGATTGTTTGTCTCAGTTTATAAAAGCTGCCTCAAAATGTCCAATGTGGGACACCTGGGTGGCTCAGCCTGTTAAGTGTTGGCTCTGAGTTTTGGCTCAGGTCATGATCTCAGGGTCATGAGATTGAGCCTCACATCCAGCTCTGTCATGAATGTGGAGTTTGCTTGGGATTGTCTCTCCCTCTCCCTCTTTCACCTACACCATACTCTCAGACACTATCTCTCTCTAAAAAAAATGGAAATAAAAAACTCAGAAAAATGAATGAAACAAAAACAAAATGTATTGGCATTGTTTGTGTTACTGTATTCTGGTTGCCTATACTTATATTCCAGAGTCACCTGTTCTGGTCTCCCACAGTAAGTTCTCACAATATATTTTAGAAGCTCTAAAAAATTCCTTTTATTAATGGGTTAAAAGATGGTAGTGAATACCATATGGTAGGAAAATGGATTTAAAAACAATTAATATAACAGCTTTGTGCTGTTGCTTTGGTTTTCCCACATCCACTCCTCCCACCCCATTTGGATAGCTGCATATTCATTTCCTTTTGGGAGCTATTCATCCCCAGCTTGTGTGCAGTATTGGTGGGGTCATCCCAAGGTTTCAAATTCCCCTCTAATGAGTCAAGTGTTGGTCAGGAGATTCAAGTTACACCAACCAGACTCTTTCCTATAGGAGACCAGAATGTAACACCTAAAAAGATGGTTCTTTGGCACACAGATGATTTTGAACTGATTATATTGAGAAACAGAAGACAAGGAGAATTTCTGAAAGTAGCCTATAAATCACCCACTTGCAAATAAGAGACATTTATTATCATATAGAAAATATCTATTCCCTAAGGGTGTTTCCCTGTGCCTAGTAACAAGATAAACATGCCTCTAAGTCACAAGAAATTCTTACCAATCAAGAAGGCACAGACTTGGGGTGCCTGGGTGGCTCAGTGGTTTAAAGCCTCTGCCTTCGGCTCAGGTCATGATCCCAGGGTCCTGGGAATGAGCCTGGCATCAGTCTCTCTGCTCAGCAGGGAGCCTGTTTCCCTCTCTCTCTGCCTGCTTCTCTGCCTATTTGTGATCTCTATCTGTCAAATAAATAAATAAAATCTTTAAAAAAAAAGAAAGAAAAAGGAAGGCACAGACTTAACTCTGCTTAACAAACCTTACCTTTGTTTATTATACTTTCCTTTGTTACCTTCCTGGAGCCTGCCTTCCCCGCATTCTTCCTTTCTTTTAGCTGAAGATGGTTTGTTAGCCCAAGGTCTCTTCACCTCTTTGAATGACTCTTCCTGATGTGAAGAACAAAGGCAGAGGAAATGTAGAAAGAACATTAAATTTCCTTACAGGGGTGCTTGGGTGGCTCAGAGGGTTAAGCCTCTGCCTTCATCTCGGGTCGTGATCTCAGGGTCCTGGGATCAAGCCCCACATCGGGCTCTCTGCTCAGCGGGGAACCTGCTTCCTCCCTCTCTCTGCCTTCCTCTCTGCCTACTTGTGATCTCTGGCTGTCAAATAAATAAATAAAATCTTAAAAAAAATTTCCTTACAACATGCATCCCATGGACAAGTACTTGGGACAGACAGAGAGACATTCTTGAAAGAGCTCAGCTGCCTCAATGTTAATACTTTGCTAAAGGAAAAAGGTAACCTTAGCCTGACCTTAGCCCAACCCCCAGCATCTTGTAAGTGCCCTTTAACATATAAAAATCCCTTTGGAAACTCCTTTATTTCTACATCAGGCTATATGTGAGCAATCATCCTTCAAGCCTATGGCCCACCGACAGACATCTGAAGGGTCTCAAGACTCAAGTTGTACTACACCTTAGTAAATGACCTCATCTTAACAGCAGCTAGGCCTGTAAGGCCCTAAAACCCTCACTTCCAAATTCCCGAGAGACTTGGCTATTGCTAACCCCACCCCATTGAAAGAGTAGAGAATCAGTCCCTCCTCACAACCCCAGTGCAGCCTTTTCTGCCCAGGAGTCCTGTCGCAGTACATTCCTTAATTAAAAGCCACCCTTTTTGTACAAAAGATGCTTCAAGAGATCTTTCTCGATCATTCACTCCTGGACTCCAACATCACCATATTTCACACCAGTCCCTGCATTTCTGTCATGTATATATGAAATATCAATGCTAATAAGCTTGTTTGTTTTTCTTTTGTTAATCTGTCTTATGTTATAAAGGCCATAGCTGAGAAGAAAGAAGAGAAGAAAAAGACTGCTTCTTCCCGTACATTATCCTCCAAGACTGAATCTCTAGTGATGATGCAAGTGATGTGGGAAACAAAGGCAAAAGAAAACTTAAATTTTCATACTTCCTACAACTGATTAACCAGTCCTTGAAACAGGTAGAGTGACATTCACATGGGAACTGACCTGCTTACATGTCATCGATAACCTACTAAGGACAAAAAACAATCTTAGCTTGTCATTATCCCAACCACCCAGGATCCTGGAAGGCTACCTTCACACAAAAAATTCCCTTGGAAACTAGCCTTGTCTCTACTCTGGAAGATATATCTTGGCAATCATTCCCCAAGCATATGGCTCACCTATATATATCTGAAGGTTCTTGTGACTAGGGTTCGATTACACAGTAATAAATGACCTTTTCCTAACAAGAGCTAGCCTCCTCAATGTCCTGGACATCTTCCTTCCAAAATTCCTTAGAGACTTATGCTATCCTTATATTCCTCCCAACTAGAAGCTATATCAAGGGCCACTTCTTCATAACCCACTTTCTGTGCAGCTCTTTCTGCCCTTGGTTCCTCGGGTCCACATGCTTTAAAAAAACCACCTTTTTGCAGCAAAGATGTCTCAAGAATTCTTTCTTGGCTGTTGGCTTCAAACCCTATCTTTCATACATCATCTATACTTGGAGGTTGATGCACCCCAACTCCATGAAGAAAGAAGCTTCTTCCCTAAGACCCTCCCACCTACTGTAGGTATCTTTTTATCTGGCTCTTCTTCATCTGTCTCTTTACCATATCCTTTAAGAAACTGATAAACCATCAGTGTTTCCTCCAGTTCAGTGTGCCACTCTAGCAAAGTAATGAAACAACAAGGGAGTTGGGGGAAGCTCAGATTTACAGCCAGGCAGTCAGAAACACAGGTGACAAGCTGGACTGGGGGAGCCTTAGGTGTTTGTGGTGTGTTTTCTCCTAAAAAACTGAAATCATGGAGCTCAAAATGTTAAAGTTTCAGGGAAGAAAACACTCAACCCATATCAGAAGTTCATAATTTCCTCACACCTTTTTGAGGAAGTTATCACTTCTTCTTTGTTCCTTTAAGGAGGCTTGGTCTTCCTGCATCTGCAGGGATACTGGCTTTAAACAGTGAGTTGGAGGGTGTGGGTCTCATCCACACTGTGAACAAGAAGGGCATCTTCCAAGCCCTATGTTTCCCTTCCCTCTTTCCTAGGGCTCAGAACCCTTCCCTGCTGCACAAAGGCCATGCTGACATACCTGGCAGAAGAACAGCAGACAAAAGCCTCTGAGCCTGGGACTAAGCAGTGCCTCTGTCCACAGAAGGAGCTCCAGCCTTGAGACTGGTAAGAGGAGAAGCCTGGGAGCTGTGGATAGTAGAGCCATGACGATGGCCAGAAGGTCCAGGTCACAGAGATGGAGGAGAAATATTCCAGGATGGAGGAGGGAAGAGAACAGTTTCCCTTTGCATAAGCACAAAAGAAACAGAAGAATAGGCTCTGCCAGTCAGAGGAAATGCCATCTTAACTCACATTCCTTCTCCCTGGGCTTTAGCTCCTTCCTAGAATTGTAAGACTCATGTCAGAAAGATGTTTTAAACAACCGGAAAAGGACCAATGAAATTTTAAAATTCACAAACAGATCTAAAATGGTTGTGAATTATAATTTTCCTCTTATGACTTCTATTACTATCATGCTTTCATTTTCTTCTCTCTTCCTACACAGAAGAGATGATGCTAGATCTTCTGGTACCCTTTCCTCTCATCCCGTTGCTATTGGGATCATGGGGGCTAGTGCATCCATTATGTCACTCGGCTCCACCAGCATTCAAACATTTATGAATTAGCATCTAAGAGCAAGTCTTGTCCAATGCAACAGTACGATGCGTCTTGTCAATATTCTTAACTGAACCTATATACATCAAAACCCTTTCCTGCACAACTTCTTACAGAATGTGACTATTACCTGCAGTTGGCCCAACAGGACCTGCAGGCCTCGTGGGAATAACTGCCACCAGAGTGCAAATCCTATTAATGTGACTTCCCACTATCACCCTAGAGGGAGATATCCTGACTGCAGCCATAGTACCACTCCCCAGAACAAGTTCTACGTTGTTGCCTGGGACCCTCATCAGCCAGGCTACTCTCCCAATTGTCTGACTCCTGTAGGGTTAGACTAAGACTAAAGTTTCCATAATGTTCCTTCTCACTCGGTGCAGGTTTTCCCATGATCTCTTCTGCCTTTTGTTTTCCTTTGTTGATTTCTATGGTTCCCATAGAGGAAAGAAGGAGCGGAGTAAGGGAATTAGAGGGCTATGATGCAAGGCCAGAGTTGGGGACACAAACAAAGAGCATTCCTTTCTGCTCTGTGTTTTCTTTTTTTTAATTTATTTTTTATTTATTTTCAGCATAACAGTATTCATTATTTTTTCACCACACCCAGTGCTTCATGCAATCCATGCCTTCCTGGTACCCCAACCTCCACCCCCCGCCACTTCAAACCCCTCAGATTGTTTTTCAGAGTCCATAGTCTCTCATGGTTCACCTCCCCTTTCCAATCTCCCCCAACTCCCTTCTCCTCTCTAACTCCCCATGTCCTCCATGTTATTTGTTATGCTCCACAAATAAGTGAAACCATATGATAATTGACTCTCTCTGCTTGACTTTATTTCACTCAGCATAATCTATTCCAGTCCTGCCCATGTTGCTACAAAAGTTGGGTATTCATCCTTGCTGATGGAGGCATAATACTCCATAGTGTATATGGACCACATCTTCCTTATCCATTCATCCGTTGAAGGGCATCTTAGTTCTTTCCACAGTTTGGTGACCGTGGCCGTTGCTGCTATATACATTGGCGTACAGATGGCCCTTTTTTTCACTACATCTGTATCTTTGGGATAAATACTCAGGAGTGCAATTGCAGGGTCATAGGGAAGTTCTATTTTTAATTTCTTGAGGAATCTCCACACTGTTCTCCAAAGAGGCTGCACCAACTTGCATTCCACCAACAGTGTAAGAGGGTTCAAACTCTCTCTCTTCGCAGATGGCATGATTCTTTATATGGAAAACCCTAAAGACTCCACCCCCAAACTACTAGAACTCATATAGCAATTCAGCAATGTGGCAGGATACAAAGTCAATGTACAGAAATCAGTGGCTTTCTTATACACTAACAATGAAAATACCAGAAAGGGAAATTAGAGAATCGATTCCATTTACTATAGCACCAAGAACCATAAGATACCTGAGAATAAACCTAACCAAAGAGGTAAAGGATCTGTACTCGAGGAACTACAGAACACTCATGAAAGAAATTGAAGAAGACACAAAAAGATGGAAGACTATTCCATGCTCTTGGATCAGAAGAATAAACATTGTTAAAATGTCTATACTGCCTAGAGCAATCTATACTTTTAATGCCATTCCGATCAAAATTCCACCGGTATTCTTCAAAGAGCTGGAGCAAATAATCCTAAAATTTGTATGGAATCAGAAGAGACCCCGAATTGCTAAGGAAATGTTGAAAAACAAAAACAAAACCGGAGGCATATCATGTTACCTGATTTCAAGCTTTATTACAAAGCTGTGATCACCAAGACAGCATGGTACTGGCATAAGAACAGACACATAGACCAGTGGAACAAAGTAGAGAGCCCCGATATGGACCCTCAACTCTATGGTCAATTAATCTTCAAGAAAACAGGAAAAAATATACAGTGGAAAAAAGACAGTCTCTTCAATAAATGGTGCTAGGAAAACTGGACAGCTATATGTAGAAGAATAAAACTTGACCATTCTCTTACACCATACACAAAGATAAACTCAAAATGGATAAAAGACCTCAACGTGAGACAGGAATCCATCAGAATCCTAGAGGAGAACATAGGCAGTAACCTCTTCGATATCAGCCACAGCAACTGCTCTGTGTGTTTTGAAGGAAAACAATAGCCAAGAGGGCCAGGAAAGACCCAGGCCTCTTTATTTTTATAATCTTGGAACTTCTGTCAAGCTTTGTTGTATTTTGTTCACAGCAATAAAACACTTTCTATTGTATTGTAATGACCTTGAGTGTGTGCATTTGGGATGTCTTTCACATCATCGCCAGCCTGGAGTCATCTAGATAGTATTTGCCAATATACTCAGGAGAACCATCTGGGCCCTAGGTGAACTTTGAGGTTATTCAGCCACCCAAGGCTTCTGCTACTTCCCCCACCACTGCATCCCTGGGACTTTGGAGCAAGAATGTGCTCCATCCCTTCAAACTCTGCTCAAGGCTTTTACATATTTCCCTTGAAACCATGGTCCATGCTTGTTTGGAGGTGACAAGTACACCTCATAGTATGTGCATAGTATTTCACACACAGGTTCTAACCCTGACAACCGATACACTGTACATCTTTACTATTGGTTTCTGTATTTCATCAGATAGTGTTTTAAATGTAAGTAGTAGTACTGATAATAAATCACTGTAGCCACAGAGTCAATTCTCCCATGATCTATTGCGATGCATGAAGAGAAAGCATAGATCAAGGGGAAAAAAAAGTGCTGGGAATTGAACACATCCTGCCCTCCTGAATATTGAAATATCACAGAAATCATGCTGTTTTGGAAATGGTAGTTGATTTAACCACTGAAGGACAGCAATTAAAAATTTGACTGGTGGTGGGGCATGTGGGTGTCTCAGTGGATTAAGCTGTTAAGCCTCTGCCATGGCCTCAGCTCATGATCTCTTGGTCACCTTGAGCCCCTTTCTGCCTTCCTGCTCAGAGGAGAACCTGCTTCTCCCTCTTCTTTTACCTCTCCCACCTTCTTGGGTATCTGCTCTTTTCTCCTCTGTGTTTCTCACATAAATAAAGAAGTCTCTAAAAAAAAAAAATTGGCTTGGACTGAGAATTTAGGTCTTAGGTTCAGGGGAGGAAAAATAATTGTTCCTTACCATTTTAGGTTCTTGGCTGAAAACACCTACCCCTTAATAAAAAGTCAACTTAATGGGACAAAAACTATTTTAATATGTACATAATATTGGAGCCCCACAGAAACATTATTCTTAAAAGCAAGGAGCCAACTGAGTCTTATGGACCACCCTGACTATGGAAAGGATTGGGGTCTCCAGCTTTAAAAGGGGGGAAGGCAATTCAGAGAAAGGTGAGAGGAGAAAATATTTGGGAAACAATATTTGCCCTGCCAGGGAGATGACTCTCTCAGATGAAGGTGACCCATTTCATGGTTCACTTCCCTGAACAGGCCTCTTTCTAATGTAAGTTTCCCCTACAAAAGAGTTACCTTTACTCTGCTTTTAGAACTTCTCCTCTGTACTTTCTGACAATAAACAGCTTAACATAATTCTTATGCTAAAAAGGAATATTTGCAGGTGGCCTATTCTGCTACCCCTCATATCTTTCCATTTCCTTGCCAACTACAAGCCTCACTTGGTTAACAGTCCAGGGTAAGTCAAAGTGCTTTGTAGACTGATCTGTCTTTGAGTAGCAGCAAACATAATACCTATCCAGAAAGGCCCCATGGTGAAGTAGTTATGAGTGTGTCCGTTATCTGTGCTGCACAATGGTTCTTTCCAAACCAAGCGATTCCTTTAACAGCTGTACTAGCTGGACTCACCTTCCTTTATGCCACATCTTTATGTCAGGTCTTAGAAACAAAGACAGAAATATGAAAGTTTCAGGGTTCAGGAGCCTGGATTCCAACGGTGCTAAATCCTCAAGGCCCCTCTCAGTGGGAAGACACAAGAAGGCCAGGACAACCTGGCATTTGAGAAAGTGGCTGCCCAGTAGGGGAGCTTCTCTTATGGGACTTGAGTCTGCCAATTTAGAGCAGCTTTCATTAGTCTTGATCTTAAGCAGCATGACATTTACATCAGAGTGTCAAAGTATTCAAGCCAAGTGCAGGGGGAGTGGACACAAAGATCTGTGTTCACATTTGGGTAGGAACCAGTATAGGAACATAGCATCATCCTCAGGGAAAGGGGTCTTCAGATGGCATGCATCAACCTGATCAGTAATCACAGTGGACTTATGTACTCTATTACATTACCTGGACATTTCAGCAGATTCTTGGAGAAAGTAACTTAGTAAAAGGCTGAATTTCCTTTCATCAAACCACTCAGTTACTCAGTCTTACTCACCTAGTACTTGACTATGGTTATTTATATGTTAGGGGACTCAGAGTTTGAAGAAATTGTGGAAGGGAGTAAGAATGAGGATAACTTGAGGAAAATCTTTTATGCTCAGAGGTGTTAGATCTACATAAATCGACCAAATCATGGTGGACTCTCTGACAGGTTTGTGTTCCTTTCTGCATGCAATCCTGTGTTGTGGGAGAGTCAAGAAAACTGACTAAGTCAGATATTCATTTAGGGATATCCCTGAATCAGCTTCAATGACCCGACAGTCAATCTAGAAAGATAGAACTGTGGCAAATCTTAGAAATGAATTTAGCAAATGTTCCAGCAGGTCTCAACTTTGGTTTCATATGAAATTCACCTGGGAGCTGGGGATAAAAATATATGTTTATAAAAAAAAAAAAAAAGAAGGGAATCTTTCTGCCCTTCAACAGATGAATGGATAAGGAAAATGTGGTCCATATACACTATGGAGTATTATGCCTCCATCAAAAAGGATGAATATCCAACTTTTGTAGCAACATGGATGGGACTGGAAAAGATTATGCTGAGTGAAATAAGTCAAGCAGAGAGAGTCAATTATCATATGGTTTCACTTACTTGTGGAGCATAACAAATATCATGGAGGACATGGGGAGTTGGAGAGGAGAAGGGAGTTGGGGTAAATTGGAAGGGGAGGTGAACCATGAGAGACTACGGACTCTGAAAAACAATCTGAGGGGAATGAAGTAGTGGGGGGGTGGGAGGTTGGGGTACCATGTGGTGGGTATTATAGAGGGCACAGATTGCATGGAGCACTGGGTGTGGTGCAAAAATAATGAATACTGTTATGCTGAAAATAAATAAATTTAATTAAAAAAAAAACAGTATCAACGACTATATCCCTCTGGTAGAGTAGAAAATATATGTTGATTTCTGCCTCTGATTCCTGGCACAGAGCTCCTGAAACCCTTGTAAATTCCAAAGTGATAAGAGCACTTGGAACATCTTTTGTTCTATGAAAGAGACCCTTGGCAGCCACCTGGGTGGCTGATCACCAAAACATGGATCCATGATTAAATGTTAGGCAATTTCAGCCTCACCCGCATCCTTGAGGGAGGAAGGAGGGCCTGAATATGGAGGTAATAATTGGTCCTGCCTATGTGAAATAGCCTCTGTAAAATTCCCAAAAGTACAGGGTTGAGGAAACTTCAGGTTGGCAAACACATTTATGATGGGGGAAACAAAGACCAAAGAAAAACTCTATTTCCATATTACCTACCGCCCACTAACAAGTCCTTGACAAAGGAAGAGTGATGTTCTTTTGCAGATGACAATTTTCGCCTGAAACCCAGGGTCCTGTAAGCCTACTGTAACATTCAAAAAGTCATTTGGAAACCCTCTTCATTTCCCTCCACACCTGGATACACATTGGCAATCATCCCCCAAGCTTATGACCCTCTGAAGGGTCTCGTGACTAAGGTTTTCCTAGAGAGTAATAAATTACTTTTTCTCAACAGTAGCAGGCTTTCTCAAGGTACTGGAAACCTTTCTTCCAAATTTCTTATAGACTAACTCTATCCCTAACCCCCTCCTAGCCTGTAAGTATGTAATGGGCCACTCCTCATGACCCAAGTACAGCTCTATTTGCCCTCAGGTCCTGCCCACTGCTCTAATTAAACCACCTTTATGCACCAAAGATGTCTCAGGAATTCTTTCTTGGTCACTGGTTTCAAACCTTAACATCTTTCCTACATCATCTACACTGGGACGGTGATATACCCCATCTCCACAGGGACTGAAGCTCCTTCATTAGGGACCCTCCCAGACCTTACTCCAGCTATCTCCTTATCTTGGTGTTATCACTCTCCTTATCATATCCTTTCATAAACTGGTAAAGCATAAATGTTTCCTTGAGCTCCACCAAATCAATCCAACAAACAAGGGGGTGGTGGGAAACTCAGATTTACAGTCAGGCAGTCAGAAACACAGGTGAAAACCTGGATTTGGGATTGGCATCTGGACTGGGGGAGTCTTGTGGGACCGAGCCCTTAACCTAGAGAGCTGACCCTGTCTTCAGGGAGTTAGTGTCAGAATTGAGTTAAATCGTACAATATCCAGCCAGTATCCCAGAGTGGCCTGGTGTTGGGAAGCCCCCTCTGTCCCAGCGCATGTGGCATTACAAGTGTTATGAGTGTGGTAGCAGTGTGACAGTAAAGAAGAGACATAGAAGTTGTCCCACCTCAATCTCATTAAATGAATTTTATGAAGACTTAATAAACAACTAAAGAAATTTGTGAGGGTGAGGCCTGGGCTTTATGGAGTTTGTTTTTAAGGGTCCCTGCATGACTGTAATGGGCAGTATGATTTAGGAACCCCTGTCCATCTAGAGGTAGGACCACTGGGATAGGGGAAGGAGAAGAGGAGGAGGGGAGGGGAAGAGAGAGACCACATGCAGCCCACAAAGGTGAAATAGTTACCACCAGAGCCAAACTATGTAAAGAGCCCAGAAGTCCATGGACAGGTGAATGTATAAAGAAGATGTGGTATATATATATAGGTAAATATATAGGACTATTACTCAGCCATCAAAAAAAGAAAACTCGCCATTTGCAATGATATGGTTGGAACTAGAGTATATTATGCTAAGTAAAATAAGTCAATCAGAGAAAGACAAATACCATATGATTTCACTCATATCTAGAATTTAAGAAACAAAACAGAGGAACATAGGGGAAAGGAGGGGAAAAGAAAATGAGATGAACTCAGAGAGAGAAATAAACCATGGGAACTCAGAGAGAGACTTCACCATGGGAAACAAACTGAGGGTTTCTGGAAGAGTGGGGAGTGGGGTGATGGGGTAACTAGGTGATGGGCATTAAGAAGGGCAGGTGATGTGATGGGCACTCAGTGCTAACCCCACCTCTGAAACTAATAATACACTATATGTTAATTAATTGAATAAATAAAATAAATTTAAATTAAAAGAAATAAAAACTTGAATTTTGAGATTAATTTGTCTACTTATTCTCCTTACACTTCTTTTAAAAAACACTAAGTTCACAATGGTGTTTATAGCTTTATTGACATAGAGCTGACACACAATACACAATGTACATGTAAAGAATACAACCTGGTAAGTTTTGACCTATGTGTATACTCGTGAAACAACCACCATCATCGAGATCATAAAGGTATCCATCCTTCTCCCAAATTTTCTTCATACTACTCTAGATTACCTCATTCCCAATTTACTGTCCCCAACCCACCCCAACTTCATAATAAGTTTCAAAACCTAGTGGCATTAGCCTTTCAACTTTGCTCTTTTTAAAGTTGTTGTGTGTTGTGTTGTGTTGTGTTTTGTTGGCTATTCTCGGGGTGCTGGGCTTGCTCAGTGGGTTGAGTATGCCACTCTTGATCTTGGGGTTTTTAGTTTGACCCCTGCCTTACTTAAAGATTACTTGAAAATATTATCTTAAAACAAACGGTTCTTTTGGCAGTTCTAGGTTCTTTGCATTTCCATAGGATTTTAGAATCAGCTTATCTTCAAGGGATTTTGATTAGGATTGAGTTGAATCTATAGATCAATTTGGGGAGAATCCCCATCTTAGCAATGTTGAGTCTTTAGACCCATGAACATAGGATGGCTCTCTTCTTTAAATTCTTTTGGCACACTTGATTTTTAGTATTGAGGGGGTTCAAAATGTGCTATTCCAAACCATGGCACCTTGGCAGAATACAAATGAGTCTCATTAATCTGTTCCTATTCCTTGGATGAAGAGGGATAGCATGGGGCCTTACCTTCTGTCCTCACTAAGTCCAGTTGGGCTCCAAGGCTCTAGTCTGGGACATAGGATGGGATGACCTGCGTCAGGGACTGGGGGATATCATGGTGGCACACTGAGCACTGATCTAAGAAATTAAAGACATAATTCAAGAGGACTGGAAGAATTGGTGGCAGTGTGCTTCAGTTTGCTAAGTCTGCTGTAACAACTACCACAGAAAGAGTGGGTTAAACAACAGAATTGTGGGATGCCTGGGTGGCTCAGTCAGTTAAGTGTCTGCCTTCAGTTCAGATCATGCACCCTGGGACCAAGTCCTGTATCAGGCTCATTGCTCAGTGGGGAGCCTGCTTCTCCCTCTGCCTGTGCTCTCTCTCTTTCTCTCAAACAAATAAATAAAATTTTTAATTTTTATTTAAAAATTAAATTTTAATTAAATTTAATTAAAATTTTAAATTTTATTTTAAAATTTTAAAAAATAAATAAACAACTGAAATGTATTTTCTCATAGTTCTGGAGACCAGAAGTCCAAAATCACAGCCTTGACAGGTTTGGTTTCTTCTTTCTCGAGCCTCTTTCCGTGGCTTGAAGAAGGATGCCCTCCTGCTGTGTCCTTACAGGGTATTTTCTCTGCACATGTACCCCCTGACACACCTCCATGTTTTCCCATTTCCTCTTCTTATAAACACACCAGTCACATCGGATTAGAGTCCACCCCAAGAGCCTCATTTTAACTTAATCACTTCTTTAAAAGCCAATAAGTGGAACCTCACTCCTAAAAGCCCAAGAGAGAAAGGTAGAATTCTGGAAAAGTGAAGCTATATTTTCTGTGAGAAAAAGTGATTTTCCTCCTCCTCCTGAGTGATTTGATAGTGAACTTTTGAGAACAGGAAGTCAACAGGACCAAGGGAACTATGAACTCAACTATGTCACCCTTTATGATCTTGTTTTCTCATCCTTTTTTTCCTCCAAGTCTCTCCAGACTTCCTTCATGCCATATACATAACTCCCTCTACCTTACTTTTTTAAAGATTCGTTTATCTATTTTAGAGAGAGCTAGTATGTGCAAGCAGGGGGAGGGGCAAAAGGGCTGGGAGAGAGAGATTCCCAAGGAGGCTTTGTACTAAGCATGGACCCCAGCACAGAGCTGGCTCCCGGGACCCTGAGACCATGACCTGCACTAAAATCAAGACTAGGACGCTTAACCGCCTGAACCACCCAAGCACCCCCTTCTACCTTCCTTCTTCTAACTTCCTCTGCTTTCATGCCTACCCTGTCCGAGCTTCTAGGCTCCCTCTTACTCTCTGGATGAGAACAGATCCAGCTGGTGGGTCCAGGACACCACAGGTCTCTCCAGTGGTACCGAAGAGTGGGCAGGGCACCAAAAAGAATGAAATCTTGTTATTTACATCAGCATGGATGGAACTAGAGTGTATTATATGGAGTTAAAAAGTCAGAGAAAGACAAATACCATATGATTTCACTCATATGTGGAAGTTAAGGAACAAAAGGTAGGAACATAGGGGAAGGGAAAGAAATAAAATGAGATAAAAACAGAGAGGAAGGCAACCATAAGTGACTTAATTATAGGGACAAAGTGAGGGTTGATGAGGGAGGTGGGTAGTGAGGTGGGGTAACTCGGTGATGGGCATTAAGGAGGGCACTTGATGTAATGAGCACTGAATGTTGTATGTGACTGGCAAATCACTAAATTCTACCCCTGAAATGAATAATACACTATATGTTAACTAAATAGAATTGAAATAAATTTTTCAAAAGAGTGGGGAAGGGAAGGAATATTTAGGGTTTGAAAGTTTGGGGAAGGGACTTGCATGGGGCTTTTTGGATGTTCAATCACCAAAACAAATATCTCTCTGCCTAGAACTGCTTTACACCTTTGTCAAAAAACATTTGATCGGGGACTCCTGGGTGGCTCAGTTGCTTAAGCATCTGCCTTTGACTCAGGTCATGATCCCTGGGTCCTGGGATCGAGTCTGCAATCAGGCTCCTTGCTTAGCATAGAGCTGCTTCTCCCTCTGCCTGCCACTCATGGTTGTGCTGGCTTGTTTTCTCTTTGACAAATTATAAATGAATAAATCTTTTTAAAAATTTTGATCATATTTGTGTGGGCCTGTTTCTGGGTTCCTGATGTTGTTCTGTTGATATGTGTGTCTATCCTTTCAACAATGCACACAAAAATTTGTACACAGATGTTTAAAGCAGCTGCCTTCATAATCACCCCAAATTTGCGGGCAATGTCCTCCAGTGGGTGAATGGACAGACAAGCTATGGAACATCCATGCAATAGAATGCTACTGAGCAATAAAAAGGAATAAACTATGAATCCATACAACCTGGATGAATTTCAAAGGCATTACCTTGAGTAAAGAAGCCAGTCTTGGAAAAGTTCATGGTGTACAATTCTATTTATACAATAGTGTGAAAAGACAGGACGATAGTGACAAAGAATAGATCAGTGGTTCCCAGAGTTGGGGGTGGGGGTTGTGGGAAGTATATGGCTATAGAAGATTACCACAAGGGGAAATGAGAGTGGTAGAACTCTTGTGTGTCCTGGTTGTGATAATGGTTGCACAATTCTGTCAGTGAGCCTCGTGTTCAAGTATAGAACCCAACAGTTATTTCCTATTGCACTTACTTGAGGCACTGATAATGACCAGAACATTCCAGCCTCCAGACCAGAAAAGCCCAGATAGCAATGGAATGCCTAATGACCATCCCCTGCATCCTTTTCTCTGCCAAGATCATGGGCTGAACACATCCCACCTCACCCATGATTCTTGCCTGCAGGTACCATCCCCTGCCCTGAACCTCTTCTAGAAAACTCTGGTTGTCCATCTTGCAGGCAGAGAAATCAATTGTTAAGGCTTGAGCCTGCCACCTCCCACAGCTGCTGGCCCTGGGAACAAATTCCTCCCTTTCTCTTTTCCAAACCCTTATCTCTTGACTTATTAGCTTCTCTTGTGACGAGTTTATCTGAATTTGTTTGGCAACAGTATTGGCAGATCCAGCCGGGAGCTGTGCTGTGGATTTGTCCAGCCCCCTCAGATTTCCTGGGATAGAGCAGTTGGCCTCTGCAGGGCCAGGGCTCCTTGTTCATTTCCTGAGTTAACAGCTGTGATAAATCATCTCGTAACAACTTTCTATGCATGTTAAAATTCAGAGAATCAGGGGTGGCTAGGGGCTCAGTTGGTTAAGTGCTTGCCTCCAGCTCAGTTCATGATCCCAGAGCCCTGGGTTCAAGCCCCATGTCAGGCTCCATGCTCGGCAAGGAGCCTGCTTCTTCCTCTCCCTCTGCCTGCCCACTTATGTTCTGTATCTCTCTGTCAAATAAATAAATAAAATCTTCAGGAAAAAATTCAGAGAATTATACATTGAAAAGATATATATTCCTATTCTGATAATTTAAAAAAAATTTTTTTAAAAAGAACACAAATTTGCAGGCAAACATAAAAGCCCACACTCAAGGAATCCACAGACTTGGTTTTCTTCATTCTATTCTTGGTTTCATGCCATAGTTTCTCCATCCTTAAGATAAAGTTCTTGGAGCCAGATCACAAATGGCCCTCCTTGCCTTGATTTTCCTTAACTTCACAGGTCTATATACATGATCACATGTGTATCTAGTCATGTGCACATAGATTTTGTCTCTATGTTACAGTAGCACAAGCCCCATTATCGGACAGCTGTCCTCTTAAAAAATTGTTCAGTGGTGTTTATGGGAGGGAAGGGGGAGTCTGAAGCACAAGGGGAAGAGAGGCTGTCAAACATGCTGGCCTGAAGAAGGGCCCAGCTCTCAATCTCTATTTTTTTTTAAAGGTTTTGTTTTTAAGTAATCTCTACACCGATGTGGAGCTTAAACTTACAACTCCCAAGATCAAGAGTCTCATGCTGTGTGGACTGAGCCAGCCAAGTACCCCTCAACCTGTATCAGGCATGTTTCCAATGACACTCAGAAAATTCCAGGTCCCACTCTCACATTCTCTTGTTTGCTACCCTAATCTTGCCTCGGCATTTATCTCTCCCCTCTGGGGCATCGGAGCCAAACGAAAATCTCCATGGGCTGTCAGGGTCCAGGAAGCCTAACAAGCCCTGGCGGAAGTGAGCTGCCAGCTTAGACTCTCAGAGGCTGTCTGAAGTTGCTTGAGAGGAGAATCTCCCCTAGAAGGGTGCTCCAAGTTGGCTAGGATGACCCAGGCCTCAGAGAGAGTGCTCTGACCTAAAACAGATCTCAGTGAGGTGACTGTTCTAGAGATGCCTATTCACATGTAGCCAAAACCCACATGCAACACTGCTAGAAAGAGAACAGATACTCCTCTAGAAAAGTCAGCAGTGTAAGGGAACTTGGAAATGACCAAACCCATCTCTCTGATTTTACAAATTAGAAAACCGTGGCCCAGTGAGGGCTGTAGACATGCTTCGGGCCACAGGGAGCTGATAGTGAAGCTGGGGCTCAATCAGGTGCCCTGGTGCCATTATCTACCCAGCTGCAGACTCATGGAGGATGGAAAAGAAAGGAAAGTAACCCCAGGTGTAGGCCCTCCCCAGACTTGTCACTAGAAGAAACTAGAGAAGGCAGATAACAGTCATCACCTTAAAGTATAGTCACCTTACTCCTTAGTAGAACATAACCAGTGATACTCTGTGCCTTCAGATGAATGACTTCTTCTTTCTTGTTAATTAAGAAGACAGTAAGAGAATGAGAAGGGAAATAAGCTTGGAGGGAGGAAGTCAAGAAGACATGTTCCCATCCACGCTTACTGTAAGCCTGTAGCAACCCAAGGTACTCATGGATTTGCTGAAGGATTTGTAGAGGTATTATGCTACTTGCCCCCTAGGAAGTGATTCCTGACAATGAGATACTTGCACTTGTGCCCCTGTCTCATCCTCAGAAATACATTTTCATTCTGTGCCTTCTGTGTAGGACCCTCCATCATGAAACATGAATCTTGTAAGTGGCGGGTCATTCCACATTTATGATCAAGTCCCAAAAGCAATAGGGAAGTGCTTTCCATGATGGTGGATAGATTCTGCACCCTCTCATTGTTCACACTTGCCCTGTGAGAGCTGACTCAGTTAAGAAGGCAAGAGTAGGGATTGGGAGTGGCCTTTCCTTTCAGTTAGAGAGAAAGCTCAAAGTGCAAATGCTGATGAGGCAACACATGGAAAGAAAGGGCCAGGGTGAGTCTCAGGTACCCTGTTCAGTGAAGGACTCCTTTAGGTGTGGAGGACTGATCTGTTTTGATGTGAGGTAGTACTGGTGTGGGGGAGCTCTCGGCTGCAGGATTTAAGGAAGAATTTACCTCTGAGAGGGGCAGAAGAGGATCACCAGGGCAGAAGACACTATGATTTTGAGGAAATACTTAAAACTGTAGGAGTAAGGAGAAACTGGGACATGGAGATGGGCTTACCTGTCCACTGAGAATGCAGACTTTCTGAAGCTTGTTTGTTTTGAAGAATTTTCTGGAAATTAGCATTATCCTTCTTAAAAGAATCACTGGATATGGCCATTTCTGCCTTGAAGCAGATACTCACCTTAATATGTTAGCACTTCAAATTTCCAATCTATCTGCCCAGATTTGTTTCCTGGAAGGGGTTAGTACTCCTTTCTTTGTGGGGTAGCAATAGTATCCCCACTGAACAGAGCACTCCAATTTGTCGCCAGACTATCAGGTGTTTCTCTCCTTGATTGTGCCTGACCCTCTCTATGGCAGGACTCTGTCTTTCCTGTCCCAGTGTCCTCCTATTCAGAGCACTCTCCCTTCCCACAGGCTCCCCAGGTGTGATGGTCTGGACCACTGTCACCACCTATCACTTTCTTCCACAGACAGAAGCCCCGAGCAGTCCCAGGCCCAGAACATGAGGGGAGTCAGAAGCCAGGGATGGTAAATGTGCCGATAGTGAAGCAAAACCCCCAGTGAGTATTCTTAAAGGCTTCAGGAAAGTGTTCTCTTAGCACCAGCAGGAGGGAAATGAGGAGATTGAGGTTTGGGAATAAGGGTTGAATGAACTTACTACAAATTCTGGCCCAAGGAATCTGTCAAGATACTCCAAGTTTCCATCTTCATCCTCACTGCTGGTAAGAAGTGGGATCCTCATTACCACAGAAATGCAGGGATGTCTGGCCCTTGTCACCCACAGCCCTTCTCCCCTCTTCAGAAGCAAAAAGTTCACTTCACTTAAGGGAAACACAGTCTCTTCCAACATTTATGAATTTTGTGTGTAAGGACAATGGCTGAACTGGTCAGACTGGTTAGAAGTAGGGCTTTTCTCTAGTTCTAGGAGCCAGATGCAGCTGGAAACAGGGGGTCCAATGAGATGATGATGACAGAAGCTGATTCAAAGCATGTTCAAGGGCTCTACAGAAGTGATGCCAGACACGGAGCACTCACAGAGCCGGTACCCTGGAAACAGGAGAGAGAGCCACCAGCGAGGTCAGGGAGAGAGCTATAGTTCCATCCACAGCAATTAGGGGGATTGGGATTTTGGTTTTTTCTTAATAGTTATGGTTTTAAAGTAGGCACCATGCCTCCAGTGAAGCCTAATGCGTGGCTGGAACTCATGACCCTGAGATCTTGAGATAGAGACCTGAGCTGAAATCAAGGGTAGGCCACTTAACTGACTAAGCCACCCAGGGGCCCTCCTCCACTGCACTTAGGAAAAGGGAGACTGCAGGATTTTCTTCCTGAGTTCACTCTGGTAGCAGAAAGAACAAGCACTGGAGGCCAGGAGACCTGGGGTCTGGTCTCAGCTGTGCCATTAAGTAG
The DNA here is from genome assembly GCF_964662115.1 of Mustela nivalis. NCBI lineage: Eukaryota > Metazoa > Chordata > Mammalia > Carnivora > Mustelidae > Mustela > Mustela nivalis. The sequence continues at coordinate 96,093,627 of NC_139025.1, forward strand.
CAGCAGCCATGAGCAAGTCACTTACCTATTCCTAAGATTCAGGAATAGGTAAGTGACTGTTCCTCTGTAAAAGTGGGAATTACCTTATCTCAAGGATGGCAAGTGGAACACACACAATTACATCCATCCTGCCTTCAATGGAGGCTACTGTTCAACCACATCGCTTATTAGAATTTTTTCCTGCAGTGTTCTAGGCAGGCCCTTCCCATGAAAGTGGATACGCGAGTCAAAATCTACTTATTCTCCTTCAATTTAATAATCCTTACAGACCCCTCTAGCTCCTAAGTGGAAGGTTCCGACTTTCCAACTAAGAGATGGCCATTTTTGTGATCTGGTAATAGCCCACTCAATAAAAGGAAAAGGAAAATTTAGGATCATAATTTCAGCCCCATGTCCTCCCAGCCAGGGTCTGAGCAGAGTCTTCTTTTTTTTCTTTAAAGATTTTATTTATTTATTTGACAGACAGAGATCACAAGCAGGCAGAGAGGCAGGCAGAGAGAGAGGAGGAAGCAGGCTCCCCGTCGAGCAGAGAACCCAATGCGGGGCTCCATCCCAGGACCCTGAGCAGGGTCTTCTTGAGGTCACCCTGTCCTTCTTTCCATGCCAGAGAGTTCGGTATTTGAGCTCACCCTCCATCAGCTCACCCAGCAGAACGTCCCAGACTGTAGCTCCCTTTCACCTCAAATAGCCCATACTTAACAGCTTCATATTTGACAGCAAGGCATCTCTGAGAAAAGGAATGATCTCAGGTCACTGAGAACCAAGAGTCAGGAGCAAAGGCATGTAATTATTCTATTCCATGCTTACGAAATCTACCCAGATTTACATTTCTCACCCGAGCAGGAACACAATCAGACAGACAGTACCAGATGATGACAGCTTCAGAAATCCAAGTGGTTGCAACTGTGTTTTATTGAAAGAAGCAGTGAAGTGGTTCACATGTGGCTCCCTTCACCCCCTCCAAACCACACAGGGGCAAGCCCTGGGCAGGGACACGTGTGTGTTTTGGATAGGAGCCCTGAGTGGAGTTCTGTCCCTCGGAACAAGGAAGGGAGAGGGGAGAAGCAGGTGCCACAAAAGGGAGGTGGGGCATCTTGCTGTTCTGGCCTCAGGTGCAGACCTACATAGAACCGTCAAAGTGGACTGGCACGTATGGATTCCCTTCACAGGCCACGATGATGGATTTCTGTAGCTGCTGGGTCTGGTAGTCGCATTTGGGGTATTTGGAGCCGTTCTTCAGGCGGCAGTCAGTGATGCGCATTTTGGAGCTGCTTTGGTAGCAGTTGGGCTGCCCGTTCTTGCAGGGGACATTTCCCTGGAAGCAGACAGCCTGGACATCTGGCAGAGGCTCGTGGATAAACGTGTTCACTGGCTTGCACCGTCCAACCGTCATATTCCGGCGCTTCATCATTTGGTTGCAGTAGCCGGAGGTGACGGTGGAGGTGTTCGGGTCCATGTGCTGCCGCTGGAACTTCTCGTCCCGTGACTCCTTGGCCAGAGAAGGCTGGACACAGCCCAGCACAAGCAGCACCAGGACCAGTAGTGGGAACAGGATGAAGAACCTCTCCTGAGCCATGGTGGTCTCACTCCTCTGGAAGAGCCTAGCCAGGAAAAGGAGAGAAGAGAAAAAGCACTGCCTGAGAAAGAACCCTAGCTCCTACATGTGGCCTCGCTGGCTCACAGTCTCCCTTTGGTCAGCCAGTAAGGTATCCCACCTCCTGTGCAATTTTCCAATCATTGAGATGCTCACATACACTCTTATCCAAGAGCATTTAAGTCCCCCTTGCTGGAGAGAGGTGGGTCCTCGCCTCTGGGTGGTGACTTGACAGTGAACTAAAATCTTACAGTCCTGTGTCTGAATACTAGGAATTTTAAAATTTAAAATCCATTTGAGGGGACACCTGGGTGGGTCAGTCTGTTAAGGGTCTGCCTTGAGCTCAGGTCATGATCTGGGTGTCCTGGGATCGAGCCCCACCTCGAGCCCAGCTCCCTGCTCAATGCAGAGTCTGCTTCTCCCTCTACCTCTGCTGCCCACTCTGCCTATGCTTTCTGTGGTTCACTGTCAAATAAATAAATGAATACATAAAATCTTAAAACAATAAAATAAATAAAATACATTTAAAAAACAAATACATTTATACCCAGTGCTCAAGGGGCTTATTAGAAAATCCTTTTGAATAAACCATGAGCTGAACTGCATCCCTGAAATACCACATGACCTCCAGGATCATGACAGACAGAGAGAGGCCTGTTGTCCTCCAACAAAAGGGCAACCACCCAGTGCCTAACACCAGCATCATAGAGGGATGCCATTGTATTCCCAAGAGTGATGCTTCCCTCCCCCAGTGCCTTTGGTTCCCTGCAGCCCACATGCTCCATCCCGATATTGGTCCAGCTCAAGTTTTTCAGGTGCTAACCTCAGCCACCCCGGTCCCTCCAATCCAACACAGAAGAAGAAGGAGTCCCTGAGACCACCTCTTCAACCACTGACCTGGATCTCTAGCTTGGTCTCTAGCACAGAGCCGAAGGCCAGTCTCTGTGATCCCCAGATCCCTGGGGAGGGATTCTTATACAGATTACAAAGGGGCTTGGCTTCCAAGGAAAGATAGGTGGGAGGAGCATCTTGGTTTCACTTTAGTGGGAATCAAGGACCTTGTGAGGAAGGACATTGTAGGGAAACATCCACACCACTTTTTTTTTTCAGGACTGCTGAGAAAGGTGAATCTTGGCTACAAAGCTTTTGATGTCTGAACCTCAGCAAAGTCCTTGTCATCTCAGGAGGCCATTCTCAACAAATAGTACTTGGAGGTTTGTAAAGGACACATAAACATGATCCTCACAACAGCAGGGAAAGGATGTCCTCTGTCTCCCCAGGGGTCCTGGCATGGCTGGAATTCCAACCTCACCTCTTGGTGGGGGGCAGGGTGTGGGCATCCAGCTGCACCCAGTGGAATGCTGCAAGTACCTGAGGTCTGGGGTTTGGGGGGGTGGCGGTATGGGCAGTGATGACAGATGATTAAATCATGCAGAGCAGGAATCGTGTGGTGTGATAACACCAATGCATTAGTCAACCAAAGTGTAAATCAGCAGGGCTCAGTCTTCTGCTCCCTGATACAAGTCTGTACCCACACCCTTTAGCCCCCAAACCCTGCTCTTCCTGTGCAGGAGGGCACTTCTGGGGGATTGCTCCAAAAAACACAATCCTGAGACTTCCCAGTAAAGTCTTTTGTTCTTTTTCAGTTTTCGCTTTCTTTCTCAGTTGACAGAGGGACTCCTCCTCAGGGAGGAGGAGGAGACCTGCAACCTCCGGACTGCTGGCTACTTCAGCTCTCCTGCATGTGGAAGGTGGGTGTGTGGCAGTTCTTGGCCACAGCAACAGCTCCTGGAAGGTCAGAGTGGAGGAGAGGAACTAAAGTCAAACCAAATCCCCAAGGGATGTCAGGCTGGCTCAGTCACCAGGGCATCAGACTCTTGATCTCATGGTTGGTTGCAGGTTTGAGCCCCATGCTGGGATTGCAAACTACCTATAAAACAAAGAAACAGGGGCGCCTGGGTGGCTCAGTGGGTTAAACCGCTGCCTTCGGCTCAGGTCATGATCTCAGGGTCCTGGGATCGAGTCCCGCATCCGGCTCTCTGCTCAGCAGGGAGCCTGCTTCCCTCTCTCTCTCTCTGCCTGCCTCTCTGTCTACTTGTAATCTCTGTCTGTCAAATGGACAAATAAAATCTTTAAAAAAAAAAAAAAACCAAAGAAACAAAAAAACACCCAAATCCTCTTTGGAGAACAAATAGAGAAAACCATATTTCTTAGCAGAAATTTCCCTCTGTCAACTGAGAAAGAAAGCGAAAACTGAAAAAGAACAAAAGACTTTACTGGGAAGTCTCAGGATTGTGTTTTTTGGAGCAATCCCCCGGAAGTGCCCTCCTGCACAAGAAGAGCAGGGTTTGGGGGCTAAAGAGTGTGGGTACAGACTTGCATTAGGGAGCAGAAGACTGAGCCCTGCTGATTTACACTTTGGTTGACTAATGCATTGGTGTTATCACACCACACGATTCCTGCTCTGCATGATTTAATCATCTGTCATCAGAAGGCCACACTGGCAGTTTTATGACCCAGATGCCAGGTGTCCCCATCTTTATATGCAACTGCTTATAAAACAGTTACTGTGTCTGGCCAGTTCAAAAGGTCTTTCTGCCCAGTTCAAAACTTCACTACAAGGGGAAATGGAGCTTTAAAATGGAGGCTTTAGTGCGCAGAATGTTATACGATTTCACACCTCCTAGAAAGAGACCTGACTTTTCTGGGTGACAATTTCCATTCCTCTGGAATGAGAATAATCATAATTCCCTCCTTGCTCTGGATTTAGATGGTCTCAGTCCAAATTCTGATTTAGCATCTGAGGAGCTGGGCAACTCTCAGAACTGAATTTCTTTCCCTGTTCCTCCATTTCCTCAGCCCTGAAATGGGGATGATGATAAGTACGTCTTAGGTTTATTATGAGGACAAAATAAGGTAAGATGGGCAGAAGGCTCGGAGAGGTCCTTGGAAAGCATGATAAATGCTAGCTCTCGTGATGGCTCACATAGGGTGCTGTTGACATCCTCCATAAAGGATCCGTATCATTGACATGGAGCCATCTCTGACTTCCTAAGAAAGTAGGGGTGAAGTAAAGGACCTCACAGGCTTTCTTTCTTTCTTTCTTTTTTTTTTTTTTTTTTGCAAAAAAACGGAACGTAAAAAAGTAGGCAGTTTTGAAGCCCTGAGGAGAGGAAGAAAGGGGAAGAGGAAAGAGAGGGACCTCAGTAGAAAGAACAGAATTCCTTAAAGGGAAGAGTTTTTATTATGTTGCCACATGATATCTAAGAACTCTTCTGTGAAGTCAGCATGATTTGTGTACAAGTATGAATTGGAAAGTGCCAGCGGATGAGGATGATGTGGTGTGGTATGAGCTTTTACTTTTATGTTTCTGTAATTTGCCTAGCACCCTACCTTCCACCCAGGTTTGGCCTGTCTCTTTGTCCCATATAGCACGCATATCATCTGGAGTGGTGTTGGGAGGAAAACTTCCCTTAACCACTTAGGTTCATGTCAGAGAGCCTGTAATGTCCCTGATAAAAAAAGACTGACAGGAAAATAGACAAGGTTTATTTGCATGCCTATGTCAGAGAACAAAAGAAGTGTCTCCCTGAACAGCAAGGGATAGAGGTTTCTAGATTAACTTCATAGGCGAGGGAAGTGAGGGAAATAGGATATAAATGGGGTCTTGTTTTTGTGTTTTGTTGGGAGATAAATGAACTTTTGGGAACAAGTGGGAAGCAAGGCAGTTTGTGATAATGTTTGCTTATGTAGGTGTGAGTGGCCTGTCCTCTTCCAGTCTGTAAAACTTCCCCAGTGGAGATTTAGGGAAGTTTCACTCTTTGAAGATTGCCTTTATTCAGGTAAGAGAATCTCTGAGAGACCCCTGGTGGCTCTGTTGGTTAGGCATACAGCATTGATTTCAGCTCAAGTCTTGATCTCAGGGTCTTGGGATTTACCTCACCATCAGGTTTCTCCCTGTCACTGGGGAGTCTGCTTAAGATTCCCTGTCCCTCTCCCTCTCCCTCTGCCTTTCTTCCCCTACCTCTCAAAGATAAAATAAAATAATCAGTTAGACCCGAGCAGGTGAAAAGTTAGTGATTTTTACATCAACCACTTTTTAAGGGAAAGGTACTTGTTACCTTGCTCTCTCTCTCCTGCTTGCTTCTGACCAGGGACGGAGCACTGCCCCTTCCTCTGGTTCGTTGTGCCATTAATTCATTCTCTCCCCACAACTCTCCATCTCCCCATTTCTGGGAGCTGTAAGTAACAAATCTTAAGACTTTGCTTCTGTATCCATGTCCTGAAATGGAGCCCTGGGTTTTTCACTCCCCAAAGTGGTAACTGGAATGCTGAGGGAGTAACCTGACCATGTGGATGGGCTTGACCCCTCTTCAGCACATTATAATCTTAAGAGAATATACTAGCTCTGATTTCTCAACACACCAGCATAGAATTATTTACCCTGACACTAGGGAATGAAGATAAAATAAAGCATTTGCTGACAAAACAATAAGATATAACAAAACCTAATGGAGTTTATAATTTCATTAAAGCAGCCCTCCACTAAAAAAATGTCTAAGCATGGATTTCAGATTACGGAGAAAAGCTACTCAATGGAAGTCTGAAATTCAGGAAGGAATTAAAAAAAGTTGATGACAAATATGTGAACAAATCAAAGATGTCTTGACTATATAAAGCAATAATGTCTTGTTGAGTTAAGAAGATAATATTAAAATAGACATCAGGAGCATAACTTGGAAGTGATGTGAATTGCCAAGTGTTCAAGAGATGATTAGACTTGTCTATGTTTACTATGCATTTGAGAATTTCTAAGGTAAACAATGAAAAGATTTGAAACACAGGGTTTGAATTCCAAACTAGCAGAGGGAATAAGTAGAGTGTGGATCAGTTAGGATAGTCTAGGTTGTGCTGTAGTAACAAACTCAAACTTTCAGTAGTTTAAAGTTTCTTTCTCATTTCCTGCTACATGTCTATCCTGGTGTAGCTAAGGGGCTCTGCCTGCTGTATTCACTTGGTAAAATAGGCTGACACAGGCTTCATCTTGACACACACTGTCATAATCAAAGAAGCAAAGGAAAGACAACATAGCACTGGGATGCCCAGGTGGCTCAGTCGGTTAAGCAACCTGCTCATGACTTTGGCTCAGGTCATGATCTCGGGTCATGAGATCAAGCCCCAAGTTAGACTCCAGGCTGAGTGTGGAGCCTCCTTGGGATTCTCTCTCTCCCTCCCGTTCTGCCTTCCACCCACTCAAACTCTCTCTAAATAAATACAATAAATATTTGTAAATTGTAAATAAATACAATTGTAAATAAATTGTAAATAAGATTGTAAATAAATACAGTCATAAAAAAAAATAGCAGCCCACAGGGCCACTCTTAACCCTTCTACTGGAAGGGTCACATATCACTTCTATTCACATTTCATTGACCAGAAGAAGCCTCATGTTAACATTTAAGTACAAGAGACAGAGAAATAGGATCCTTCTAGGTGCCTGGAACAAGAGAAGTATTTGTGAGCAGCTTTAATGGCTGTCGCAGAATAACAAATACACCCATAATCCAAAAGAAGAGAAGAAAGTATAGGAAATAGAAATGCCAGACAAATGAGACACATAGAAAAAGCAAACTAAGATAGTAGATATTCACTGAGGAGAATAAATTGAATAATTACATTATATAAATGGACTAAATGGTCCAGTTAAGAGATAAGATTAATAGAGGGGGAAAAAATGAACACTCTCTCTTTCTCTTCATTACAGATTAAAATGTGATATCAATCTCTCAAAATTTTTCTCAAGTAGTTTGACATACATCACAGTTGTCATTTCTTTAGGCACATACAGTGTGATATTCATTTCCATAAATCACTCTTGAGAATTTGACTAGAGCCTGTAGAGTGAGGAGACCATATGTATTAGTTGCAGCTTTATGACTGGTATGTTATGATCATGAAAATTTTTCCACCTCTCTGGACCTCAGTTTCATCATCTATAAAACACACAAGCTGGATGATTGGCAAAGCACTAATAAAAGAGAATTTAAAAGCATAGCTATTGGAGTCTGTTTGGACGGGGCTGTGGAATCAGTTCACCTTTTTAATTATTCCTGCAACACTGATTGGCATTTTTCTGGATGAGAGCAGATGAATAACCAAAAGTCCTGCATTATGATTTTAAAGATCAATAATATATCAACTTATATATTTGTTTCCTTATCTGTAAATTAGGAATAATTAAAGTACCTTATTCTAAGATGCTATAGACTGAATGTTTGTTTCCCACCCACCACCCCAAATTTGTATATTAAAACCCAAGTCTCAATGAGATGGTATTTAGAGGTGAAGTCTTAGAGAGGTGATTATGTCATGAAGGTGGAGCACTAGTGGATAGAATTAGTGTCCTTACAAGAGAGACCACCGAGAGCTCCTTTAGTCCTCTATCATGTGAAACTGGTTCATAGGTATGAAACCATATAAATGCCCCTGTTTGCCCAGGGCGATACCTATTTATGCTCATTCTCTTGACTAATAAATAATAATGTCCCTCTTCACTCCCAAAAGTGTCCCCATTCTGACAGAAAATTATATGGTCACCCTACTGAAAACACACAGTAAACCCTAATAGAATTTTAATATTATTATTACCAGCACTGATATTGTTCCTTCAAGAGTCAAAATTAAAGTTCAGTTTTAATTCTGTTTAGTAGAGGTGACAGTGATTAAAGTTTCTGATTGGGAGGGAGGCATAGACTGACGATCTCTAAATTCTATCTTTATTTTTTAAAAGATTTTATTGATTTATTTGGCACATAGGGAGAGCATAAGCAGGAGGAACATCAGAGGGATAGGGAGAAGTAGGTTTTCTCCTGAGCAGGGAGCCCGAGATGAGGGGCTTGATCCCAGGACCCTGGGATCATGAACTGACCCAAAGGCAGACACTTAACCGACTGAGCCAACCAGGCCCTATAACTTCTATCTTTATAGAGAATCAGAGAGCAGTGAAAATGGAATGGGTGTATCAGGAAAACACAGGCAGATCTGGGTTTGGACATCACAGTAGACACACAAAGATTTACGCTGGAGAAACCATAAGATGGCACTGAGACGTTCAAAGCAGTGCTTCCAAGAGAGCTTGGGATAACCACGTAAAACTGAGCATAACTTATAGGGACGATGGTGGGAAACATAGCTGTACCTGAGGCTCCCGGGGGGGAAAATGGGACAGACAAGTTTGTAAAGAGGCAGCAAAGGGAGTGAATGAAGGCTGGAGGAAGAGGGGTCTAAACAATGCAGCTTACCTTGCACCTAAAGGTTGCCTTTGGCTACTCCCTTCTGTGTGGTAGACAGTAGAGTGGCCAGAAAGAGGAAGGGAGTAGATCCAGAGCAGGATGTGTCTTATCTGCGGTCCCCCGTCTTGCCCTATCTCCAAAACTGCCTCTCAAGAGCCTTTGGTTCCTTCTAAGTTTCTGGGGGATGTTGCCTCAAGACAGCTTCAAATCTCCCAGAAACACCCAGGCCTCAGAAAAAACAGACCATTTGAGATAGCATTTCAGATCTGGAACTTGGTCAGCCAGCTCCGATGACCAGGGTTACAGCTGAAGAGTGAAATCATTACTGGCTGAAGTTCTCAGTGAACAATGTAGTTTTTGTTTAACATTTCTTAGCACTTGTTGACTGATCAAGTTTCAGAAAATTCTCTCTTCCAGTGAAAAGTATTTAGACTGGGTGTAGGAGTAAGTCAGGGAGGTCTGGGGTTTGTCCTGACCTTTCAATGACCTTCCAGCCCCTTGAGAACATTGCCTTTGTAATCAGTTCATCCTGTCCAATGACGAGTCTAAGGAAAGAGAAGAGGGCTGTCTCTGGGATGACCAAATAGATATGCCTGCTTATCTGCATGTTATCATCTCAGTCTCAAAAACACTTTCTGCTCCTGATTCTATGCCCACTTAACTTCATTTGTGACTTTGTGGAACATCAAGTAGTGAGAAAAAGCATGGGCCTGAATTGGAACCCCAACGCCACTGTATAGTCTATGGCTAACAACATGGTGTTGCTTATGCATTACTGTATGGCACACTTACTAAACACCAATACTTTCATTATCTCTGATTTTATGGTTTAGGTATGAAACATCAGTCTTCAGCAGGGTAGGGTAAAGATAAGGGAAAAACTGCAAACACATCCTAAACTTTTTGAGTAGTCTTGTTCATTATAGTAGTATGGGTAAAACAATTCTCAGACTATGTTAGATGTATTACAAGAGTAAGCAAATGTGCACAAAGGTTAATGTTGTGAAGAGCCAGGGTTCAACCTGGATATGTGTTTATGGAATAGATGGAGGAAACAGAGTGGAGGAAGAAACTTTTTCTTCCACCCTCTTAGGTTCAGAGACTGGGAATGTACAAGATAAACTGACAAAAGATAGACTAGCAAGAGAAAAATCCCGAGTTACATATACATATACAGCACCAAGAGTGAATCCTAATGGATTCTATTGACTTGTGGTGGTGCGTCAATGTAGGTCCATCATTTGTAACAAACGTACTGCTCTAGTGTAGGATGTTGAGAGTGGTGGAGGCTGTGCATGGCGGGGGGCATGGGGACACAGGGTATATGAGAATTCTGCTTTCTGCTCATTTTCTTTTGTGAATCTAAAACTCTCCCAAAAAATGATGTCTATTTAGAAGGAAAAATTAAAAAGAGATGCTAATTTCTTCAAAAATTTCAAAGACCTTAACTTATTCACTCAGCATCATCTCTTCCAGCCCTGTCTATGTTGATACAAAAGTTGGGTATTCATCTTTTGTGATGGAGGCATAATTCTCCATTGTAAATGCCAAGCAGAGAACGTCAATTATCATGTGGTTTCACTTATTCGTGGAGCATAAGGAATAACACGGTAGACATTGGGAGATGGAGAGGAGAAATGAGTTGGGGGAAATTGGAGGGGGAGACAAACCATGAGAGACTATGGACTCTAGATACAAGCTGAGGGTTTTGGAGGAGAGAGAGGTGGGGGGTTAGGTGAGCCTGGTGGTGGGTATTATGGAGGGCATGTATTGCATGGAACACTGGGTGTGGTGCATAAACAAAGAATTTTGGAACACTGAAAAAAAATTAAGTTAAAAATAAAATAAAATAAAAGAATGTCAATGCTAAAAAAAAAAATTCAGAGATCTAAGATACAGAGACTGTGGAAATGTTACAGATTAAATGTGGCTAAAGACACATGGCAACTAATGTGACACCTGACACTGGCCTTGAACCCGAACTAGCTGGGAGAGTATATGTGATGCAGGGACGGCTTCTGCATGCATAACCTCCAAGTCTGTACTTCCAGGCCCCCCACATGACAGGCACAAGGCCTGTCCTACACCATCCCTACCCCTCAAATGCACACGAGAGGGAGGGGGAGATGAGTGACCCTGGAGATTTAAAGCCATTGCTCTACACAGGAGGACCTAGAGTGGGGCAGGCGCAGTTTCAGGATTTGCCATAAGCAGAGAAATGAGAAGACAACCTTGATCTTAATCAAGAATGTGTGGACAGAAAAACAATCTGAGGGTTTTGAAGGGGTGGGGGAGTTGGAGGTTGGGGGAACCAGGTGGTGGGTATTATAGAGGGCACGGATTGCATGGAGCACTGGGTGTGGTGCAAAAACAATGAATACTGTTACGCTGAAAAAAATAAATAAATTAAAAAAAAAAGAATGTGTGGACAGACCATGTGATTGATCAGATTCAATGAAACCCTCTTGAGAACAAGCTTTCAGGCTCTTGGACAGGCTGCATACAGCAGCCATGTCCCCAGAGAGGATAAGCTGAGTGCACTCTGTGTGGATAGACTGACCAGACCATGATAAATGATGTTGATAAAGAAGGGAATTAGGCTACTGAGAAAGGAGGGGACAATCAGACAAAAGATCTTTATTCCATCAGTGGTCTTTCATGATCGTTGATGTGTGGGAACCCTGATTCTTTCAAAGACCAGTGCACTTGTTCCACTTCTTTTGGTAGGATGAAAACCGTATAGAGAGCCAATGGAGGGAAAGTCCACATTTTTCTTTCATAGTCCAGTGGGGGCATCTCCCAGCCTTCTCTGCTGTTCTGTCATAATGGTTCTAAATCTCTGTGTTTGCATTTGAATGAAATTAATAATTTTTGTCTTTTCTCGGTAGTTATGGTAAGTCAACATCTGTACAGAATTTGTACAGAACATCTGTCCAGAATTACTTAACATAGTTTGTTGTTGCCACCACTGCTGTCATTTTAATGCCTACTGCTCCTACTTCCTGCTACCAATGGCAAGACACTTAGCATGACTCTTTTTAGGAAAGCATCACTCAACTCCTCTCTGTCTAGTACCAAGGCTCATTATATCCTTCTGTCCTCTGCAGGGAAACCTCAGAACCAGGGTCACAGTGGGGAGAGTTGTTCACCTGGGATTTGACTGCTGACCCTCAGGTTGGATCTTGTCTAACTCCTTGAGGTGAGCTGATCTGAATTTCCTTCAAATGAGAGTCTACAGTCAGTGTCATCTCTTCCTTTAAGAAATCTATGCATTCCTGGGGTATCTGGGTGGCTCAGTCAGTTAAGCCCTGGAATCTTGATTTTGGCTTATGTCATGAGCTCAGGATCATGGGATCGAGCTTCATGTTGGGCTCTGGGCTCAGTATAGAATCTGCTTGAGATTTTCTCTACCTCTGCCTCTGTCCCACTCCTTCCCCTATTCCCACTCACTCTCTCTCTAAAATAAATAAATAAAATCTTAAGAAAATAAGAAATCTGGGCTTTCCTTTTCCCATTTTCCTGAGGCCATGCCATCTCTATGACAAGAAATCCAGGAGCTTCTGACTCCTCAACCAGATTCCTTCTATTCCTTCTATTTCTTCTCTTTCTGCCTCATCACCATCATCTCATATCCCCTTGCCGCTCCCCAGCCACACCAGCTTCTTTAGGGACAGAGAAGATGCCAAGCTTTTGCCTGCCCCAGGACATTTACACTTGTTGTTGTTTTGCCTGAAATATTCTCTTTTTTTAAATTTATTTTTTTATTTATTTTCAGCATAACAGTATTCATTGTTTTTGTACCACACCCAGTGCTCCATGTAATCCGTGCCCTTTCTAATACCCACCACCTGGCTCCCCCAACCTCCCACCCCCCCACCACTTAAAACCCCTCAGATTGTTTTTCAGAGTCCATAGTCTCTCGTGGTTCACCTCCCCTTCCAATTTCTCCCAACTCCCTTCTCCTCTCTAACTCCCCATGTCCACCATGCTATTTGTGCTCCACAAATAAGTGAAACCATATGATAATTGACTCTTTCTGCTTGACTTATTTCACTCAGCATAATCTCTTCCAGTCCCATCCATGTTGCTAGAAAAGTTGGGTATTCATCCTTGCTGATGGAGGCATAATACTCCATAGTGTATATGGACCACATCTTCCTTATCCATTTGTCCGTTGAAGGGCATCTTGGTTCTTTCCACAGTTTGGTAACCATAGCCATTGCTGCTAAAAACATTGGGGTACAGATGGCCCTTCTTTTCACTAGATCTGTATCTTTGGGGTAAATACTCAGGAGTGCAATTGCAGGGTCATAGGGAAGTTCTATTTTTAATTTCTTGAGGAATCTCCACACTGTTCTCCAAAGAGGCTGCACCAACTTGCATTCCTACCAACAGTGTAAGAGGGTCCCTTTTACACTGTTGGTGGGAATGAAATATTCTTTTATATGACCATCTCCTCGTTCAACAGGTTTCCATTTAAATATACCTTCATCAGAGTTCTCTCCTCAGCACACTATCTGTGGTCCTTGTCTTAGTATGTTTAGGATGCTACAACAAGCTGTCTTATACTAGATGGCTTATAAACAACAAACATCTCTTTCTAACAGTTTAGGGGACTGGAAAGTCCAAGATCAAGGCATCAGCAGATTTGATGTCTGCTGAGAATCCACCTCTTGGTTTATAGATAGATAAAATCCTTCTGCTGTGTCCTCATATGGTGGCAGGGCAGGGGGTTCTGGCAATCCCCTTTATAAGGGCACTACTCCCACTCCTGAGGGCTCCACCCTCATTCATGATCTAGTCACCTCTCAAGGGCTTGACCTCCTCATGCTATTAGAGAATTATATGTTAGGATTTCAACATTTCAAACATTCTGTCTATAACAATTCTATTCTACCCAATTCTTCTATTAGATCACCTTACTTTTTTCTTTCATAGCTCTTATTAAAACTTGCATTCTTCATTTTGTTATTTGTTTAATATTCTCTGCCTCCACTAGAATGTATGTGTCAAAAAGCAGGGCCTCTCATTTTTCATAGAACTATAACAAACAACCCAAAATTTGTATGAAACCACAAAAGAGCCCAAAGAGCCAAAGTAGTCTTGAAAAAGAAAAACAAAACTGGAGGCATACACTTTCAGACTCCAAGTTATATTACAAAGCTGTAGAAATCAAAACAGTATGGTACTGGCACAAATACGGATACATAGATCCATGGAATTAATTGAAAACCCAGAAATAAACCCTCAATTATATGGTCAATTAATATTCACCAAAGCAGAAAAGACTATCCAAAGGCAGAAAGACAGTCCCTTCAACAAATGATTGGGAAAAATAAACAGCTGCATGTCAAAGAATGAAACTGGACCACTTTTTTTTTTACCAAACATAAAAACACACCCCAAATGGATTAAGGACCTAAATGATCTGAAACCATAAAAATCCTAGAAGATAACACAGACAGTAATTTCTCTGACATCATCTATAGCAACAAATTTCTAGATATGTCTCCTGAGACAAAGGAGTAAAGGCAAACATAAACCACTGGGACTACATCAAAAGAAAAAACTTCTGCACCATGAAGAAAACCATCAATAAAACTAAATGGCAACTGGGGCACCTGGGTGGCTCAGTCAGTTAAGTTCAGCTCAGGTCATGATCCCAGGGTCCTGGGATCCATCCCTGCATCTGACTCTCTGCTCAGCAGGGAGCCTGTTGCCCCCTCTCTCTGCCTGCCTCTCTGCCTACTTGTGATCTCTCTCTCTGTCAAATAAATAAATAAAATCTTAAGAGAAAAATAAATAAAGTAAAACTAATTGGCAACCTACTGAATAGGAGAAGATAGACTTTTTTTATGTCTGTTATGTCCAGATGAGGATCTGGGTGTAACAGATGTAAAGAAAGTGTATATTCCATAAAACAATGGATATACCCTGTAGTTATGTCTCTCTGTCCCATAATCCTATATGAAAGGAGTTCAGGGCACCTGGTGGCTCAGTCATTAAGCATCTGCTTTCGGCTGTGGTCATGCTCCCAGGGGCCTGGAATCCAGCCCCACATTAGGCTCCCTGCTCAGTGAGGAGTCTTCTTCTCCTTCTTCCTCTGCCTACTGCTGCCTTTGCTGTGCTCTCTCTCTCTCTGTCAAGTAAATAAATATTTTTTTAAGTTCATATTTTTTTCATAAGCATTGGAGGGCTAAGATACATCACATCCAGCAATAAATTTAGTGTTGCTGCCAAAAAGAGCTAATGTCATGCTTACTTTTTCACAGCTATACAGGTAACTCCATCACACAATGTGATCTTTGTATATATGGCTTTATTTCCCATATAGTCATGGAACTTGTGAGGCAAGGAAACCTGGATTGGGCCCTAGTCTTCCATTTCCTTGCCTTTTGTGGTGTTGGAAGATTTATCTCTAATGGCCCCTCAGTAGCTAATACAGGCTCTTTGTATGTTGCAGGGTGGCTCAGAAGGTAAAAAGCACCTTGCTCAAGGTCACATGGCTTAAAAGTACCCGGCTTTTAATAACGCTTTTAATGATACCTAAAATGGGGGTGCTTGGGTGGCTCAGTGGGTTAAAGCCTCTGCCTTCGGCTCAGGCCATGATCCCAGGGTCCTGGGATCGAGCCCCGCATCAGGCTTTCTGCTCAGCAGGGATCCTACTTCCTCCTCTCTCTCTGCCTGCCTCTCTGCCTACTTGTGATCTCTGTCTGTTAAATAAATAAAATCTTTAAAAAAAAGGTGATACCTAAAACGGTCATCATGCAAAATTCGTGCTTTCTTCCCAACATCAAACTGCCTTCTTAAGAAAGAATGGTGGGTGGAACACCAAGGGAGAAGTCAATGATGATTTTTCTTAGAGAAAAATATTTTTGTATCAAAATAGGAATTCTCTGGATGGTGTGTGTTACTAATCATGTTTCTGGAAGACATTAAAAAAAAAAAAAAACCAAACATTGCTAGGACCCCTGGGTGGCTCAGTCAGAAGAACCTGCTGACTCTTGATCTAGGTGTCATGATTTTGAGCCCCACATTGGGTATAGAAGTTACCTTTAAATAAATAAATAAATAAATAAATAAATGGATTTTTTTTTTTTAAATTGCAGTGAGGCCCCTGGGTGGTACAGTTGGCCAAGTGTCCCACTCTTAGTTTTGACTTAGCTCACGATCTCAGGGTCTTAAGATCAAGCCCCACATTGTGTTCCACACTCAGCCTGGTGTCTGCTAATGTTTCTCTCTCCCTCTCCCTCTGCCCTTCCCCATATTTGCTTGCTTGCTCACTCTTTCTCTCTCTCTCTCTTTAAAATAAATAAATCTTTAAAAAAAATTGCAGTTATTCAGAGGTTAGGGATTTTTCCTGAAGTCTTCTTGGAGAGAAAGAAGTGAATTAACCGCATAGAAGTCAGTCAAGAATTCTCTGAGCAACCCTGGGATTCCAAACATTCCTCTATCAGTATCACCCACCTGGAGGAGGAGTCCAAAAGTCTAGGTGAGTGTGTGGTCCGTGCTGCAGCAAAAAGAGTGTTTGATGAGGCTAAAAAAGACCTCAGAATGTCTGATTTAAGAAGACAACATTTTAAATAACATCTCCATTTTTTTCTTATTAGAGAAGTAACATATATTCAATAAAGAAATGTTAGGAAATTTGGAAAAATCACAAATCTTAAAAAAGACCAGAAACAAAAACAGGGCTGCTTCGGTGGTTTAGTTGGTTAAGTGGCTGCCTTTTGCTCAGGTCATGATCTCAGGGTCCTGGGACAGAGCCTTGAGTGGGACTCTGCTCAGTGGGGAATCTGCTTCTCTCTCTGCCCCTCCAACCCCCACGTATGCAAGCCAGCTCTCTCTCTCTTTCTCTCAAATAAATAAAATCTTCAAAACAAAGCAAAACAAAAAAACCCAGCTGTAATCTCAACAACCAAAGATACATTCCCCATATTCACAAATTTCTAACCAGTACTTTTTCTGGTTATATTTGAAATGAAAATGTGTGATAGGATACCTAGTATTTTACCTTCTGCTTTTTTTTTTTTTTAAACAATAACAAGAGAATGTTTTCCCCTTCCCATAAGCATTCTCATGGGGTATATTTTATAATGGCAGCATTGTTTTCCATCCTAGATTTCTACCACTTACTTATCCTTTCTCTTATCGCTGAGAGCTTCAGTTATTCTGTCCACACAGGGCAGCAACCTGATAGCTGATAACTGTGTCTGAAATTTTGCCTCAGTGCTGGTGGCCTTTCTCCTCAAGTTGTTTCAGTGCATGTGATCACCAGGGTGGGGACCAACCTGTTTTCCTGGAAGTTCCTGTCAAGATTTTTTCTTTTTAATTTAGAGACAGGTTTACTGGGTTTGACATTTATTGGAAGGTAAAGAAAATTATATTATCAGAGCTTTAGGTTTAGAAAACAAACATATTCCTTCATGGAGAGCAAAATCCAGGATGTTAGAATTAATCTCAAACCTTCCAAAACTATTTCCATGCTCTATTCCCAGAAATTACTCATATTGTCATGTAGTTACAATTTCTCTTGTCCTCCATTTCTTGTCTATGGAGGACAAGAGAATTCATTCCTATTTCCAGCTGTCATTTTTTTTCTCTGTCTAGAGGACTTCCTTCAGGCAATGAACTCTTTTGGCTTCTGTATATCAGAAAAGTCTTTGTTTAATAAGCCTAATAAGAAAGACATCTCATAGGTTTTATCAATAAAAAAGGTACAAATAAAAGGTCAGACAAAAATAGGATGTAAACCCAGATGTTTCAAAATTAAACAGAGTATCAGGCAATGCCTTTCACAAAATTAAACAGAGTATGATTACTTTGTGTTGATATATTTATTATTTTTTTATTCAAATTCCAATTAGTTAACATACAGAGTAACATTAGTTTCAGGTATACAATGTAGTGATTCAACATACAACACCCAGTTGTGCTGATGTATTTAAATACTTTAGATGAAATGGATAAATTCCTAGATAAATACAACCTGTTAAAGCTATCTCAAGAAAAAATACGAAACTCAGTCTCTCCTTAACAATTAAAAAAATTGAAAAGAAGTTAAAAATAGTCACAGGGCACCTGGGTGGCTCAGTGGGTTAAACCTCTGCCTTCGGCTCAGGTCATGATCTCAGGGTCCTGGGATCGAGTCCCACATCTGGCTCTCTGCTCAGCGAGGAGCCTGCTTCCTCCTTTCTCTGCCTGCCTCTCTGCCTACTTGTGATCTCTCTCTGTCAAATAAATAAATAAAATCTTAATAAATAAATTTGTAAAAAAAATAGTCACATAGAAAGTGTCAGACAAGCTCACAGATGAGTTCTGTAAATAATAAAATAACACACAATTCCAATATAGGAAATAAAAAAAGAGGGAATACTTCTCAACTCATTTCTGAAAGCCAATGTATCAAAATCAGACAAGATATTAAAATCTTGTCTTAAGGATATCAAAATCAGACAAGATAAAACCAAAAATCATAATAATACATACCAATTCATTCATGAACATAAAGGGAAAATGAAATCCTTAAATATTAGCAAAATCAATTCAGTTAGATATAAAAAAAGATAATTTAGCATAACCAAAATGGATTTATGCCAAAGTTGGTTTAGTACTCTAAAATCAATTAATGCAATTCACCCCACTGTTAACCAGGGAAAGAAGATGAAACTGAAAAAAGAACAAAGGCTTTTATTGGGGTCTCAGAGTTACAATTTGGGGAGTACAGATTCCAGAATAACTAGAAAAGTGTCCCTTCATGTGGGGAGACTTCATGAAAAATAAGGAAGGGGTAATTAAATGATTTCAATAATGAAAAGAAGGGAAAAAACCTTGGTAATTTGGTGCTAATCCGTTGAGCCACTTCTGATTACTGCTTTATTAATGACTTTATTGGTGCTATCAAATGAAATTGCCCTGGTATGTATTAACTTTACTGTCCTCATGAAATACTAATGCCAGTTGTCCTGCTGAAATTTTATGAGCAACTTCTTGTAAAACTATTGCAACTTCTGGCCTAGCTCAAGAGTTCATTAGTTAAAAAGGAAAATGGAGCTTCAAAATGGAGTAGCTCTGTTCAGAAATTTTATACAATCCCACACCACTAACCGATTAGGAGAGAAACACTATGTAACTGCATCATTAGATGCAGAAAAATTAGTCAATAAAATTCACAATCCTTCAAGGGTGGAGACCAGGATAGAAGGTAAGGGAATTCTCCCATTCTGAAAATGGGATTCTTCAAAAAATCCTTAACACCAACAGGACTTACAACAATGGCCCATGAAAGTTACCTAGAACGCATTTCTATGGCAAGCATTAGCCTAAGTGATGAAGGTCACAAAGGAAGACAACACAAGGACAGCTCCTGGCTGGGGGATGAAAGTCAGAGAGAGTATCCAGTTTTGTCACCGTTATTACAGGACAGTAAGCTCTCCACACCTGTTTACTCCGTGGGTATCTGGCCAGTCAGTCCATGCCCTAGAGTCGGGTTTCTTTACAGTCAAAGCCTTGACGCCATTTCGGTGGAGGGTAAAGGTAAGGAAAAAAGTCACCTACAAATGCTTCCTCTCGTGAATAGAACTCCCTTCAGAAATAGCTTGTGTAGGGGCACTGGGCTGGCTCAGTGGGTAAAGCATGTGACTCTTGATTTCTAAGTCGCTGGGCATGGATCGCCCTTTTAAAAAATGTGGGTGATGTGTGTAATGGGTTACAAGATAAAATAAACTTATTTTCAGTACAGCTTAACTGTAAAGTTGATAGCATAAGTACATGTTCTGTAGGTATCTTACTTCCTTTCCTTCATAATTGCAGTGCTGGAATGCAAATCTCAAGGTGGCAAGCTCAATACTAAAGAGCACCACAGCATGAAAGTTATGACAAAACTCCTAAATCTGTTCCTTTAAAGTGAGGCTGAATGCTCGTTCAATTATCTGCTTATTCAGCTATTATCCTCCAGCACCGCACAGGTAACCATCACACTTCCAAACTCATCTCCCAAATCTATTTTTTTTTTAAAAATTTACCCATTTATTTGACACAGAGAGAAGGCACAAGCAGGGGGAATGGCAAAGGGGGAGGGAAAAGCAGCTCCCCACTGAGCAGGGAGCCCAAAGCCTGGATAGATGCTAGGCTCCATGTGAGACTCCATCCAAGGACCCTCAGATCACAATCTGAGCCTAATGCAGATACTGACTGGGCCACCAAAGTGCCCCCATGTCCCCAGATCTCAAGGGAAGTCCAGGAAAAAGTTCTGGTCTCCACTTGGCTAGCAGATTCAGGGATCAAAGCACCCTAAATGTCCTAGTGACCCCACTCCTCCACCCCCCACCCCTCTGGAACCCCTCAGTTTGTTTCCTATGATTAAGAGTCTCTATGATTTGTCTCCCACTCTGGTTTCCCCTGGTTTTATTTTTTTCCTATGAGCCTCTGTGTTGTGTCTTAAATTCCACAGATAAGTGAGATCATATGATAATCGTCTTTCTCTGAATGACTTCTGTCACTTAGCATAATACCTCCAGTTCCATCCAGTTGTTGCAAGTGGCAAGATTTCATGTTTCTGATGGCTGAATCATATTCCATCGAATATATTAATAACATTTAATATTTAAATCTGTAACTGAACTACGTCTGGAAAAGAAAACTGGGGCCTAACAAACAACGACCAAAGGAAAACATCCTTTTTACCAGATTTGTTTCTCAGTGTTGCATTTACGCTTACCATTTGCACGTGCGATGCATACATAGCTATAAAGGAAAAGTCAAAGACACTACCTCATTGCAGCCCCTTCTCGGTTGGTAAGGAAGATCCTGGTAATAGAAAGTTCAAATAATGGGGCGCCTGGATGGCTCAGCGGGTTAAGCCTCTGCCTTCCACTCAGGTCTTGAGCTCAGGGTCTGAGATCCAGGCCTCTATCAGACACTCCGCTCAGCGGGGAGCCTGCTTCCCCTCTCTCTCTGCCCGCCTCTCTGCCTACTTTGATCTCTGTGTATCAAATAAATAAATAAAACCTTAAAAAAAAAAAAAAAGTCCAGACAATGATGTTAGGAAGAAAACTTAAAAGGACCACCGCGATGAAACCTTGAGTTGACCCAGACACCCCCACCTGTCACCCTGCAGCAGCCCCGCAGACGGAAGCACACACCCTCGCCTTCCGCACATCTAACCACCGACAGGATGGAGAGCTCCTGGTACACAGTAGGCGCTCTTTATCCGAAGCCTACTGGCTTACTTTCGCGCAGTGTTCCTCAGAATTTCAAAGAGCCTTTGGCAAGCCACCTCTACGGAAGAACCAGGAGGTCACGATCTGGTCCCCGGGCGCGCGGCAAGGGCGGCGCAGAGCCCCCTGCCGGCTCTGGCAGCGGCGACAGCGGGTCCCGCCCGAGAGGGCGAAGATGAGAGGCGAGAGCTGGGGTTTCCCCTCCTCCGCAACCCCCTCTCGCGGCAGCGCCTGGTTCCCGGGCTGTGCCCCCCCCCGGGTCCGGGGTTTGTGCCTCTGGAGGAGGCGGGAGGCTCTACCTGTAAAACCTCCAGACCTCCCTCCGCGAGCCGTGACCCGACCCCGCGGTGGCAGAGCCCCTGGGGGTGAAGGGACCTGGGAATAACGGGGCGGACCCGGTGTCTCGGGGCTCAGGGGCCGCGCCTCCCGAGTGTTACTCGAGGAGCCCGGGAGCTCGAAGAGCATCATCCCGGGCGGGAGCCTGGCTCTCCCGAATCGAAGCCCAGCACCGCGTCACCACCCACGGCCCCGTGCGCACAGATTCCCCGGGCGGGGCCTGGCGTCCTTCCTCACTGTGCCCAAGAAGAAGGAGGGGAGCTGGGGAGGAGCGGGGGCTGGGCGGGGAAACTCAGCCGGAGTTCCTGCCCCCTGCTGGCGGCAAGGCGCCGTTACACGCGCGGTTATTGAGGGTTGACCAGCATCAGCTCCTCTTCATGGTCAAGGCCTCAGCTTCTGGAAAGGCTAGGAGAGAGGCGGTGGGCCGAGGGTCGATGACGGCTGCGGATTCCCGAGGGAAGGCATTAAAAAGAAGAACTGAGGTTCCCACAGATAAAGAGTGGTTGGATCACCTGCACTTGCCACTTAGGGGTAAGGGGGTGTCTCCTCCAGGCCCCCCATTAGGCCTCATGGATGGCCAGAGTGGAGATTCAGTTGAGTGAGGAGGTGGTCAGGCCTGGCCGGGAGCCCACATCAGTCCGTGACCTTGACATCTCAGGAATATTGTGTAGTGGCAGTAGGGCCCTTCGTTGGCAGAGCCTTATTCAGTAACCATTTGAGTACCTACACGCTAGAGGAATAGCAGAACAAACAAGCAAAAAAACAAAAGACAAAAAAATATAATAAGTATGTAAATTGTATAGACAGTTAAAGGGATAAGGTCTAGTGGGAAATATGGAAAACTCAGGACCCACACAGCAAAACAAATAGAAAGAGTTCCTTATGACTTATTTGGAAAGAAGAAGGAAGTCATAAGATAGTCTGACCTAGCAACTGGACAAAAACAAAAAGACATCAAATGCCTGAAGTGAGCAACGGCCTAAGCCTGGGGAGCCATTCTGACAATCAGGCCCATAGCTCTGCAGAAACAATAAAACTAAACCTTAAAAGTTACGTGGGGCTCATCATGTAGTATCAGTCTCTGACTCACTGTTCTCACTCATCTGGCAGGTGCCTGACACACAAAGACCTCAGCAACCAGGGGAGAGGGAGTGTTCTAAGAGGTTGAATGTGACGGAATATCGTGTATGATTCAAGATACTAATGTTCTGTTATTTCGGTAACAAGAATTTGGCACCACTACTTTTGCAGTCAGCAAGCATATAAAAGTCTAGAGAAAGAAACAGCCCAAATAGCAGGCCTTCGAACTAATCCCCTTCCAGCCAGGCAGCAGTGTGGAGAAGACACAGGCATGTTGCAACAGAGACCACACAATGGACATATCAAATGCCCTGAACTTGCTTTAGGATTGTAGGGCTGAAGCAAGGGCCAAGACAACCACCAGGGTCCACTCACATCACACACAGCTTCTGACAGAGTTCAGGACAGGCTATTACAGAATATGGCAACTTGTCAAATTCAATCTTTTAAGTTGAAGAAATTTGAGAAAGGACAGGTACAGGAAAGACCTTACTGACCTTCTCTGGAAGCAGGTCATAAAACCCTCCTGGGAGAGGGTTTCCGGCACCCAGAGGAAAGGAGTGTCATTATCTGCAAAAATGGAGTGACAACTGAACAAACATCTTGCTAAGTTCCCCCCCATTTACTACACTTAGCTTGTACCCTTTGTTCTAGCACATCCTTCCACCACTTTCCACCTTTCATCAAACCTGGCATACACACACTCAGGTTTAACCACTTCTTTAGGGCCTTATTTCCTTGGGAAGGCTCTCCTCTTAAACCTATAGGAAATAAATGGGTATTCTTTTCTCTTGTTAATTTGTTTGTTTATTTGTTTGTTTATTATAGGGTCCCAGCTGAGAACTTAGAAGGGTAGAAGGAATGGATATTATTCCTCCACTACACTTGTTAGTTTTGGGATAATTTAAGAGAGATAGGGAGGAGAGGTAGACTCTTCCAGTTGTGTCCTCCCCAATCTGTCTTGCACTTTATTTCTTGGTAGCAGTCAGTCATTCAACTGCCTGTTTCAAGAGAAGGTAGAAATTTTGTTTCAGGAATCTGGCAGAAGGGCAGTCTTGAGAACTTGGGACTAGGTGAAAATCAGCATGAGCCAGAGAAAATGGCTCTCCACTAGGAATGGGTTTGAGATTCACCGTGGAGCTCATCAAACACAGACATGCAAAAGACGTCCTTCCCAAAGACTCTGTTTCAGGAGGCCTGGAATCTAAGCCTTCTTAAAAGTCTCTTAGGCTCTTCTGATGAAAGGAGCCCCGGTTGGGAACTCCTGCCCAGGCACAGGGGTAATCTGATACTGTTTACCTCTGCTAGTGGGCTCAGGGTGGTATCAAGTTGTGGGACTGGAGAGAAGGGGGGCTTGTGGCTGTAGAATAGGATACATGAGGGCTAGGCATACAGACAACCCGTTTGGTTTGTTTTGGTTTGGTTTGGTTCTAATTAAGTAGCTTTAATTTTTCAGGGTAGTTTTAAGTTTACAGAAAAATTGAGTAGAAAGAATAGAAAATTCTCTTGTGCTTCTCCCTTGCCTGCTTTCCTACCCACACAGACCACAGTTTTCCTGTTATTAAAATCTTCCTGGGGGGGGGTCCTTTTCCTATAATTGATGAGCCAATATTGATGAAGCCTCACTAAAGTCCACAATTTAATAATGATCAATTCTCTGCATTATATATTCCTATGGGTTTGGACAGTGCATAATATCACTGTAGGAGAAGAAGCCATCTTCCTCGGCTTTCTCATGGTCTCTGACTGGGTCTCAAAATTGAACTGACAGAGATAAGTAAGAATAAAGCATACAAATTCGCTTAAATTTTCACATGTACATGGGAGCCTCCGTAAGGGAATGAAGACCTAAAATAACGACCAGCACTGGGAGCTTTTATACCCTTTAGACAAAGACACAATACCTTTTGGAGACTTGACAGGATAAAAGGGTTTGGTTTATGGGTAGGAAATGGTGAAGAAATAACTAGAAAGAAAAGGGTTAGTATAACAAGGTTTGTTTCCAGATTCCTCTGGTGCCACCTCTGGCTGGTAACATTGTCTCCAGGAAAAGAATTTATTTCCTGCCTTTAGGCAAAAAAGGAGAGCCTTCCCTGCATTTATGGATTCTTAACTGCCTTTAGTACAAAATGTCATTTATGTCAAAGAGCCATAGCTTGGGGTCACAGAGTCTGGTTTCCTTCAGCATGAACAAAGATGATCTCCTCATGTACTTAGATTTTCTTTGATTTCTTTCAGCTGAGTTTTGTAGTTTTCTTCATAATGAGCTTGTTTATTTTTTTAGTAGATTCATATCTACATATTTCATTTTTCTTGGGTGCGTATGTAAATTTTTTTTCTCAAATTTCAGTTGTTCGTTACTGGTACCTAAGAAAGCAATTGATTTTTGTATATTAACCTTGTATCTTGTGATTCTGCTCTAAAAAGACATCATTTTTATCCTGTATATAACTGAAGACATTAAAAAGCAAGAGTGTTCCCCTATTTTATTGATGCTCAAGGAGTACTAATCTGGAAGGGATGTGTAGAACAGATGGAAGGAAAAGAGGCTAGAGGCAGGGAGTCCCTGTAGGAGACTTTTCTGTGAGCCCTCCTGAAAACAAGAAGATTCCAAGTAAGTGTATTACAGCACCAGTGGAAAAGCAAGAACAGACCGTAGAGGCAAATACTCTAAACTGGCCTTTCTCCTTCATGTCCATGGGTCTCTGTTGCCAGACTCCAACATGTCCGTGTACCCAATGTGCAGCAAGCCAAATTCTGAGACACTGGATTTAAAGCAAGGAAAGCTTTGTAGTCTAGAGAGCAGTCCAAGGAGAAAGAAAGGGATCATTCCCAAAGCTGCCTTGCCCTCTTGCCCTGTTGATCTGTAAGGGACAACTTAACACACATGAAAGGAAGCTAAGGGGTTTCCTGACACTTGTTGGGAGGTCCTTGGAAAATCTGGAGATAAGCATTCTTCTGGACAGGGAGGCACAACTTGAGATCTGGGATCATATACATCAAGATACATGTTTCTGTCTGGTTCCTGTTATGTTTCTACAATCATTAGGTACCGAGAGTAGAAGTAAAAAGACAAAGTTAATGATTGGTTGTGCTCAAGGTTAAGAAGTAAGGAAAACAGAGGAACCTGTGTGTCTCTGTCATTTGACCTTCCAGTTAGTTTCCACTCAGGTCTTGATCTCATGGGTGGTGGGACTGAGCCCCAATAGGACGAAGTGCTGCTGGATGGGGAGTCTCCCTCCTCTCCCTTTGCCCCTCCACACACTCATGCCCTCTCTCTCTCAAACGAATAAATAAGTTTTTCAAACAGAGTACGTAAAACATAATTAAGTAGGAAACAGCACAACTTAGACCTAAGTGTACCACACAAACAATAAAATTACAGTGGTCCTTATGGTTTCAGAATGGGTCCAGGAACCAGCTTCTGGCTTCCTCTTACATGCAGTTCCCTCATGGGATGCCCTTACCATCCTCTTCACCTAACTTCTTATTAATCTGAAAATAAGTTCAGGTGTGAGAGCCTTCTATCTACCAGCTCCTCAGAGCTGTCTGGCACCTCCTCCACCGCAGCCAAAAGACCTATTTACAGTTGTTAATATACCATTTATGTCTCTATTAATCTGACCATCCCCTTCATTAGATTATGAATTCTTGAATCTATACGGGACAACTTGTACACATGAAAGGAAGCTAAGGAGGTTCCAGAAAGTTGTTGGGAGGTCCTAGAAAAATCTGGAGATAAACATTCTTCTGAAGAGTGAGGCACAACTTGGGATCTGGGATCAGATACATCAAGATACATGAGAAGCCCAGAGTCTGGCCCAACAACATACCCATAAATCAATAATTCAATGGAGTCTGCTGTTGCAATTCACAACATTACCAGGTACCTGGCAACTATTGTATCAAATTTACCTTGGGTGTTTTCTCCTAAAGAACTGAAAGCATAAAGGTTCAAAACACTGAAGCTTCCTATGGAGAAGGAAGCACCAAACCCATATCAGGAAATCACCATTTCCTCACAATTTCTTTGAGGAAGTTATCACTTCTCCTTTGTTCCTTTAAGGAGGCTTGGTCTTCCTACATCTGCAGGGATACTGGTTTTAAACAGTGAGTTGGAGGATGTGGGTCTCATCTACACTGTGCATAAGAAGAGCATCTTCCAAGCCCCAGGTTTCCCTTTCCTCTTTCCTCGGGCTCAGAATCCTTCTCTGCTGCAGGCAGGCCACGCTGGCATACCTGGAAGAGGAAAAGCAGACAAATGCCTCTGAGCCTGGGACTAACCACTGCCTCTGTCCTCAGCAGGACCCCCAGCAAGGAGACCTGGTAAGAGGAGAAGCCTGGGGGTTGGGGAGATAGAGCCGAGTTGATGGCCCGATAGCCCAGGTTAAATAGATGGAGGAGATTTATCCAGGAGGGAGGAGGGAAGAGGCATGATTCTGGACCCATAAGCACAGGACAAAGAGAATAATAGGATCTGTCAGTCAAAGAAAAGATCATCTTAATTCACATTCCTCATCATTGGGCTTCAGGAACTTCATAGAATTGTGAGACCCATGTTGGAAAGATTTAAAAAAAAAACCCAGACTTTATAAATAAATAAATATATAAATAAATAAATTAAATGGACAAGTAATCTTGAAAGTCTCGATGAAGATCTAAATGGTTGCGAATGATAGTTTTGCTCTTACTGCTTCTACTACTATCATTCTCTCACTTTCTTCCCTCTTCCCACACAGAAGAGATGATGCTGGATCTTCTGGGACCATTTCCTCTCCTTCTGGTGCTGCTGGGATCATGGGGGCCAGTGCCACTTGCTGCTAGTCCTCCAAACCTGAAAGGGCTCAAGGGTTTGAAATTCAGCATGTAAGAGCGGGTCCTGTCCAATGCAAGACAGAAGTGAGTGGGGCCAATAATTATACTCAGACTTGTAAACCTTCAAACACCTTTCTGCACAACACCTTCCAGAATGCGGCTGCTACCTGTCTTTTGCCCAAGACAGACTGTGAGACTGGCCAGAAAAACTGTTACTGGAGTGTGAATTGTATTAACATGACTTACTGCTGTCACTCTGGAGGGACAGTGTGACTGCCGCTACAAGGCTACGCTCCAGAACCCGTTCTACCTTGTTAAATGTAACAAGTTTCAGCCAGGTTTCCCTTCCAATAGTATGCTTCCTGTACACTTAAACAGTACCAGATCACAGCCCCCTGGATAGTTTGATTAGACTACATTTCCCATTACTTTGCCTCACACTTGGTGCAGGTTCTCTTGTGCTCCCTTCTGCCTTTTTTTTTTTTTTTTCATTGTTGATTTCCATGGTTCCCATAGAAGAAAGAAGGAGGGCAGCGAGAGAATTATGGGGCCATGATGCCAGACCAGAGCTGGGGACAAAAACAAATAGCATTCCTTTCTGCTTTGGAGCTTTGTGTGTTTTGGAGAAGGGCAATAGGGAAAGGGGCAAGGAAAGACCCAAGCCCCCATATTTTTAATCTTGGGACATCATCCAAGTTTGTTGCATTCTGTTCACAGTAATAAAATCACTTTCTGCTGCATTGTAATGACCTTGAGTGTGTGTGTTTGGGATGCCTTTCACATCATTGCCAGCCTGGAGCCATCTAGATTGCATTTGCTGACATTCTTAGGAGAACTAGCTGGGCCTTAGGCATCCTTTGATGTTATTCTGCAACCCGGGGCCTCTGCCCATTTCTCTCACCCCTGCGCCTTTTTGGAACTTTGGAGCAAGAATATTCTCCATCTCATCAAACTCTACTCATGGCTTTTACATATTTCCCTTGAAACCATAACCTATTTTATTTGGAGGTGGCACAGATATTTCATAATATGTCCATGGTACTTTCACACACAGGTTCTAACCCTGACAACCAATGCATCCTACATCTTTACTCTTGGTTTCCATATCTCATCAGATAATTTTAAATGTCAGTAGTAGTAAGAAGAATAATTCCCTGTAGCCTTAGAATCAATTCTCCCATGATCTATTGCAATGCATGGAAAGAAAGCATAGATCAAGGGAAAAAAAAATACAGGGGAGCTAAAAACCTGCATGTCTTACTTAAACACTGAAATCTCACGAAAGTAATGGTGTTTTTGAAGAGGTAGAAGACATAGAAATTAAGGGACTGGGATTCAGAAAATGCCTGAGATTAAGAACTTAGGTACAGATGAAGGGGAGGAAAAATAATTTTCCTTCTACAATTCTAGGTTCTTAGCTGTGAGCCCACACCCCCAGTACAAAAAGGCAGAGTAACAGGACAAAAACTATTTTAATTATATACATACATAGTGGATCCCCACAAAAATATGAGACTAAAAAGCAGCTATCCACCTGGGACTTATGGACTATCCTGGGCTAAGGAAAAGATAGGGATCTAGGGCTTTAAAAGAGGGAAAGGCAATTCAGAGGAAGGTGAGAGGAGGAAAATTTTGTGAAAGGAAATTGGCCCTGGAATGAAGATGACTCTCCCAGATGAAAGTGACCCCTGTCATGGCTCACTTCCTGTACTGGACCCTTTTCTAATGTAAATTTCCCCTACAAAAGTGTAACCTCTCCTCTGCTTTCAGAACTTCTCCTGGTCTACACTTTCTCACAATAAACAGCTTAAGATAATTCTTGTGCCAGAAAGGATTATTTGGAGGTCGCCTATTCTGGTACTCCTCATACCTTTCCATTTCCCTGCCAACTACTAACTCATTAGATTAACAGTCCAGGGTAGGTCAAAGTGCTTTGTAGCCTGATCTGTCCTTGAGTAGCAGCCAAACATAATGCCTATCTGAAAGGCCACCTACTGAAGTGGTTACAAGTGTGTCAGTTATCTGTGCTGCACAATGGTTCTTTCCAAACCAAGCGATTTATTTATTTATTTATTTATTTATTTATTTATTTATTTTAAAGATTTTATTTATTTACTTGAGAGAGAGACAGTGAGAGAGAGCATGAATGAGGAGAAGGTCAGAGAGAGAAGCAGACTCCCCATGGAGCTGGGAGCCTGATGCGGGACTCGATCCCAGGACTCCAGGATCATGACCTGAGCCGAAGGCAGTCGTCCAACCAACTGAGCCACCCAGGCGTCCCCAAGCGATTCCTTTAATAGCTGTGCTAGTCAGACTCACTTTCCTTCATGCCACTTCTTTATGTCAGGATGAGAAACAAAGACAGAAATATGAAGATTCGGGTTTCAAAATCCTGGATTCCAAGGGTGCTAAATACTCAAGGCCCCTCTCAGTGGGAAGACTTAAGAAGACCAGGACAACCTGGCACTTGAGAAAGTGGGTACCCAGTAGGGGAACTTCTCTTATGGGACTTCAGTCTGCCACTTTAGAGCAGCTTTCAATAGTATTAATCTTAAGCAGCGTGGCATGTACATTGCATAGGTTCAAAGTATTCAAGCCAAGCGCAGGGGGAGTAGAAACAAGGATCTGTGTTCACATTCCATAGGAACCAGTGTAGGAACATAGCATCATCCTCAGGGAAAGAGGTGAATTGACCTGATCAGTAATCACAATGAACTTAGGTATTGTATAAATATTCCTGGACACTTCAGCAGATTATTGGAGAAAGTAACCTAGTAAAAGGCTGAATTTCCTGTCACCCAATCATTCAGTTACTCTACCTTACTCAACTATTTCTCAACAATCATTATTTATGTATTACAGAACACACTAATTGAAGAAATTGTGGGAGGGAATAAGAATGAAGATAACTTGAAGAAAATCTTTTATGCCCAGAGGCTTTTGTTCTGAATTAAAAGACCAGACCAGGGTAGACTGTCTCTCAGATTTGTGTTATTTTCTGCATGTAATCAGGTATTGTGGGAGAGTCAAGATAATTGACTAAATCAGATATTCATTTAGGTATATTCCTAAGTCAGCTTCAATGACCTGACAGTCATTATAGGAATGACTCAAAAGTTGCAAACCTTAATATTTTAGCAAATATCCCAGCCGCTCTCAACTCTGGTTTCATTTGAAGTTCATCTGGGAGCTTTATAAAAAACAAAATCAGTGACTGGATCCCATTGAGAAAGTAGAAAATATATGTTGATTTCTGCCTCTGATTCCTGGCACAGGGCTCTTGAAAGCCTTGTAAATTCCTAAGTGATAAGAGCACTGGGAACATCTTTTCTTATAAGAACGAGACCCTTGGCAGTCACCTGGGAGGTTTTTGGATGGGGCTGATCACCAGCAAGATGGAACCATGATGGCCTCACCCCCATCCTCAAGAGAGGGGAGAGGGGCTGGAAATGGAGGTAATAATTGCCCTCAAGAGAGGGGAGAGGGGCTGGAAATGGAGGTAGCCTTTATAAAAAACACAAAAGTTCGGGGTTAGGGGAACTAATGGGTTAAAAACACATCTATGATGTGGGAAACAAAAGTGAAAGAAAAACTAAATTTCCTTACTCCCTACAGCCCATGACAAGTCCTTGACACAAGCAGAGTGACACTTCTCTAAGAGCTCAGCTGCATCAATGTTACTACTTTGCCAAGAGCAACTGGCAATCATAGCCTGATCTTCAGGATCCTGTAAGTCTACTATAACATATAAAAGTCCTTTGGGGATTTCCATTATTCTCTACTCCTTCCCAAGATATATGATGACATGATCCCCAAGCATATGGCCCACTTATATAAATCTGAAAGACTTCATGATGAAGTTTTACAAGACAGTAATAAATGATCCCTTCCTGGCAATAGCTAGCCCCTTCAAGATCCTGGAACCTTCCTGCCCAGTTCATTAGAGACTTACCTTATCACTAAAGCTCTCCAAACTTGAAAGTATATAATGGGCCACTCCTCATGATCTGAGTGCAGCTCTATCTGCCCTCAGGTCCTGTACCCCCCCTGCTTTAATAAAGCCCCCTTCTTGCGCCAAAGACATCTCAAGAATTCATTCTTGGTCACTGGCTTTGAGCCCTAACATCCTTCCTACATCATCTACAGTGGGAGGGTGATGCACACCAACTCCATGAGGGCAGAAGCTTAATCTTTAGGGATACTCCCAGACCTTACCCAACATAACTCTTTATCTGGCTGTGCATCTCTCTCCTTATCATATCCCTTCAAAAACGGTAAAGCATATGCGTTTCCTTGAGTTCTGTATGTGGTTCTAGCAAATCAATCCAACAAACAAGGGGGTCAGGGGAAAGCTGAGACTTATAGCCAGGTAATCAGGAGACTTGTGATTGACATCTGGATTGGGTGAGCCTCGGGGAATGAATCCCTAATCTGGGGAGCTGACACTATCTCCAGGGAAGTAGTATCAGAATTGAGTTAAATTGTAGAATATCCAGTCAATGCCCCAGAGTTGCCTGTTGTAGGAAACCACCTCTACCGCACACACATACACCCCCGCTGCATATCTGGGGTCAGAGGTGTTGTGAGTGTGGAAGCAGTGTGACAGTAATGGAGAGACAGAGAAGCTGTTTGTCCCATTAAATGAATTTGATGAACGTTTAATAAACAACCAAATGAATTTCTGAGGATGGGGCCCGGCTTGATGGAATATTTTTTAAAGGTCCCTGCCTGACTGTAACGGGCAGTCTGATAAAGGAACTACTGTCCATCTACAGGTGGGACTACTGGACAAGGGGGAGGGGAGGAGAAAAAAGAAATAGGAAGAGAGACACCACATGTAGCCCACAAAGATGAAATAGTTATTGTCTGGCCTGTATAGAAAAGGTCTGCTACTTTTGGTCAACAAACTATTCCATGGATGTTGTCTTCTGGCTGTGGCTGACCTAGGTGGCTAGAATTCAGTAGGAGGGAAAATACCCAGCAGGCTGAGAATTTGTAACTAGTGCCTCAGGATAACATGGACTCAGGACGGGAAAGATATTTGGCCTCTTGGTATCTCTCATCAGTGTTCTTTTCTATGCATTCCCTCAGTCTGGGTATAGAAGATTCATTTCCTTGACCCTTCTGTTTCACATGATGAGCCTATGTTCATCTCACTTTCTATTTCTCCCTTAAATAGAATTTCCTGCTGAAGGATGTCTGGTTGACCCACCTGCATCAGTCAATAATATCCCTCAGACAGAGTTCAATGGCACAATTGTACCTTCTGGAGCCTCTTCTGTGGCCACACAGGAGATAGGATTAGAGCTGGAACCACCCTTACACAGAAAAGTGGGGTCTCTGGAATCTTGGCCCCCATGTCAGGGATGCCCACCCACACACTTTGCAACACTTTTGAAGTTCTCACCTTTTAACTTTTCATTTAACTTTCTCTTTAAACAAATTATAGTGAACTTGGGTCTCCAAACCATGACCCTGAGATGAACCATCTCATGCTGTACAGACTGAGCCAACCAGGAAACCCCTTTGAAGACACTCCTTAAAAGTCTACCTATAGTGGTTGGAGAACACCAGAGCCAGCATGGCCTGGACTGAGACCCACACTTGTACCCATCCTGTGTCTCCCCTTCCAGGCTTTCCTGACCCTTTGCCTTTCCTCCCAGTGCAGGAAACTCTGAGGAGCTTCAGGATCTGTGGCTCTGGTGGCATCCTAAGACCAGACCTCATTCCAAGACAGTGAGCCCTTGCTTAGAGATGTCATAGTTCTGAGAAAATGAGCTAAGGACACAATTCAAAATATATCACCTACAGAATTTGAGAATTGAATCCAATGACATGGCACTTTAAAGGAATAAAGGAGAATTTATGTTGATTAGAAGATACAGGTCCAGTGAAAACAAGGTACTGCTCTGACAGCCTGACCTCCTGTCTTACACGGACGCCTTAGCTACTTCCATAGGGAAGGACGGATGCCATACTATCTACCCAGTGCTAACAGAAACAGAAAGTGCTGTTTGTCCACAATTAAGGCAAGCCTACAAAGGACAGCCCAGTGTGAGGGTGAAAGGAGAGGGGCCAGAAAGCCTCACAGGAGAGGAGAAGCTAAGCTCAGGGGAATGGGGAATCTTCTGGAGTTCCTTATGCTTCTTGGTTGGTTTTATTTTTTTTCTTGGTAGGTATTATTAAGTCTTTCCCCTGCCCTTTCATGGGCTCATTTCATGTTTAAGGTGATTAATTACTTTTCAAAATTTAAGCAATGTAGATCAATACAAGCCAATATATAGTACGCAACACTAATAAACATCGTTTTTCATTTGCTTAGCATTTTGTCAATAAATAAAATATAAAAACCTTAGCATCCACTTTTTTCTTCTCTCCATTCTCACTCCTCCTAATGCTTCACAAATGAGAGCATAAAATTGGAGTGTATCCATTCCTATTTTTACATTTGTACTTCATGTCTAATATATTTATAAGCAAAATCTAGTGCTCTGGGAGCAATTTTAAAATCATGTGCACAAGACAAACCATAAGAGGCTCTTAATCTCACAAAACAAACTGCAAGTTGCTTGAGCAGAGGGAGGTAGGGGCTAGGGTGGCTGGGTTATGGACTTTGGGGAGGGTATGTGCAATGCTGAGTGCTGTGAAATGTGTTAAGCCCGATGATTCACAAACCTGTATCCCTGGGCAAATAATACATTATATGCTAATATAAAACAGAAAAAAAGAAAAAAGAAAATAAATGTACACAAATTCTATCATATGGGTCAAATCTTTCTGCAATTTGTTCTGTTGTTCAATCATTAGTGCTTTTAAGTCTCAATATTAAAATGTATGTTTCTCATTCCTTTCCTTGTTGTGATGTATTGTTGTCCCTTTGTGTCAATAAAACACCATTCCTTTAGTAATCTTCAGTTGGCGAATATTTGGAATATTTCAAAAGTTTCCAAGCGATGTAACAATGAATATCTTTCTATAAGTCTCTGTGTGCACGTGTAGAAAAATTTTAACAAGGTACATCTAGATGTGGAATTGCCATGTCCTATACATTTTCAATTTTTCCAAGTATTGCCATAATTTCTTCAAACTGATCAGAGCAGATTATATTTTCCCAAAGGTAGCCACACCAACATAAACCATTCTACATTCTCTTCTTACAGTGTGATATTAATTCTTCTCTGTTAAAAGATATGGTCTGTGTTACCGTTACCTGAGTATGGGTGAGTTTTAGGAAGTCACTTCCAAGGAATAGAATCAAAATGACTTCTCGCATGATTCCAAGGCCAAGTCATAAGAAGTGATACAGCTTCTGCTTGGTTCTCCGTTTCTGTCTTGGGATACAATCACCATGTTCTAAAGAAACCCATGCCACCCAGAGAGGCCTTGCATTGATGCTCCAGCCACCTAAGACCTAGGCCATCTAAGGTCTCAGCCAACATCAATCACTCATCCTGCGGGTGAATGAGACTATAGATGATTCCAGCTCTTAATCCTTCAGTCTTCCAGCTGTGGCTTCAGTTGTTGGAACAGAGACAAGGGGCCCTCACTATGGCCTATCTGAATTCCTGACCCATTCCAATTTATCACTTGTTTTTAACAACAACATCAACAAACCCTAAGCAGGGAGATTTGTCCCACAAAGCTTTTAAGGGAAATACTGACCAATATAGCAGCCCAGGGCCCCAGCTTTTACCCAAACATGGGGATGTTCTTTCTTCCCTTCCTGCGGTCATGTTGTGTAGCATCCTCCGAATAACAGTTTACCAACAACAGTCGGTAAACTCACAGTAAGTGAGAGTGCAGGGCAGGCTGCCAATTCATGTCCTGAACTCCACCATTGCTGTGTTACAGCTACAGTTTTTTTTTTTAATTAATTAATTTATTTTCAGAAAAACAGTATTCATTATTTTGGCACCACACCCAGTGCTCCATGCAATCCGTGCCCTCTCTAATACCCACCACCTGGTACCCCAACCTCCCACCCCCCCGCCACTTCAAACCCCTAAGATTGATTTTCAGAGTCCATAGTCTCTCATGATTCACCTCCCCTTCCAATTTACCCCAACACCCTTCTCCTCTTTAACACCCCTTGTCCCCCATGATATTTGTTATGCTCCACAAATAAGTGAAACCATATGATAATTGACTCTCTTTGCTTGACTTATTTCACTCAGCATAATCTCTTCCAGTCCCGTCCACATTGATACAAAAGTTGGGTATTCGTCCTTTCTGATGGAAGCATAATACTCCATAGTGTGTATGGACCACATCTTCCTTATCCATTCGTCCATTGAAGGGCATCTTGGTTCTTTCCATAGTTTGGCGACCGTGGCCATTGCTGCTATAAACATTGGGGTACAGATGGCCCTTCTTTTCATGGCATCTGTATCCTTGGGGTAAATACCCAGGAGTGCAATTGCAGGGTTATAGGGAAGTTCTATTTTTAATTAATTGAGGAATCTCCACACTGTTTTCCAAAGAGGCTGCACCAACTTGCATTCCCACCAACAGTGTAAGAGGGTTCCCCTTTCTCCACATCTTCTCCAACACATGTTGTTTCCTGTTTTGCTACTTTTGGCCATTCTAACTGGTGTAAGGTGATATCTCAATGTGGTTTTAATTTGAATCTCCCTGAGGGCTAGTGATGATGAACATTTTTTCATGTGTCTGATATGTCTTGATTGGAGAAGTGTCTGTTCATATCTTCTTCCCATTTTTTGATATGCTTGCCTGTTTCGTGTGTGTTGAGTTTGAGGAGTTCATTATAGATCCTGGATATCAACCTTTTGTCTGTACTGTCATTTGCAAATTTCTTCTCCCATTCAGTGGGTCGCCTCTTTGTTTTAATCAAACCAGCTCTCCAGGAGGGAGTCCCAGAGTGTTCGCTCCCAAGGACAAAGGAAAGAAGGGAAGTATTTTAGTTGTTTTATTCTTAGTATGATTGAACTGAAACCCATACTTGATTCAGAGTTCCTTAGTTTTTACCAACATCCTTTTTCTGTGCCAGGGTTCCATCCAGGACACACTCGGCATTTCATTACCTGTCTCCTTAGGCTCCTCCTGACTATGACTATCTCTCAAACTATCCTTGTTTTCAATGACCACGACAGTTCTGTAGAGAACTGCTCAGGTATTTGGCCGAATGTAATGGTGTAGTTTGAAACCAATTTTTCTTAGAAGTAGTCATTAATTGGTAGGCCCAGGCTTTCAGAATTCTCCCATGCTGCCAAGGGAGAGGAGTTGACTCTTGCCCTGTGAACACCTGTGGTAGGAATAAAAAGGGAAACTCCTCAGAAGTGGAGTTTGAAGGTCAGTTAGTACATACTTCATTGAGGGAAGTGATAGCACCGCTAGGGTGAAAAATTCGCTCTTGAGAGTAAAAACATGCCATTTTATTGTGCTTACTTATTTATATTTCACACTGACCTGTTTTTAACATGCAGCTTTCCAAGCAGAGAGGACGGGGCCTGGCAGGTGTAGTGGGACCAGGGTCTCTGCATAGACCCGGCTCCCGGAGCAGAAGGTTCATCACACCACATCTTCCTGCTATCTCGGCAAGCACAGGGCAGAGTGGCTGTCTGGGTCCATCTGGGCCAGCCCACGGTGACCTGGGCCTGGTACTTGACAGCTTCTCCCACGTGGGCGCTACTGGCCACCTGGGCAGAAAATCAAGCTCCAGAACCTGCTCTAGGTCCCAGCTCAGGTATGCCTTCCTCCAGGGAGGCTCCCGCTGTAGTCCCCCAGGAGGGGGTTTATTCCCCCAGCAGTGGAGTTGCAGTTGCTCCACATCTTTGACGGTTTGGGCTATGGTCAGTCGTTGTCATTTTGACTATTAGAGTTAAGTGTGTAATGGTTCTAATTTGCATCTCCCTAATGACCAATGGTATTGAACACTTGGATATTTAGATTTCCAATTACTAAATTTTGAGTTTTGAACCCAAAATGGATGAAAGACCCACACATGAGACAAGAATTTATCAAAATCCTAGAGAAGAACACAGGCAGCAACCTGTTCAGCCTCAGCTATAGCAACTGCTTACTGGACACATCTTCAAAAGCTAGGGAAACAAAAGCAAAAATGTACTCTTGGGATTTCATCAAGATAAAAAACTTTTCTACAACAAAGGAAACTGTCAACAAAACTAAGACAACTGATAGAATGGGAGAAGATATTTGCAAATGGCCTACCAGATAAAGGGCTAGTAACCAAACTCTACAAGGAATTTATCAAATTCAAAATCCAAAGAATAAATAATCCAGTCAATAAATGGGCAGAAGACATGAAGAGACATTTCTGCAAAGAACACATCCAATGGCCAACAGACACATGACAAACTGCCAACATCACTTGGCATCAGGGAAATACAAGTCAAAATCACAATGAGATGTCGCCTCACACCAGTCAGAATGGCTAAAATTAACAAGTCAGGAAACAACAAGTGTTGGCAAGGATGCAGAGAAACACTAACGCTGCTGGCAGAAATGCAAGTTGCTATAGCCACTCTGGAAAACAGTATGGAGGTTCTTCAAAACATTAGAAATAGAGCCATCCTATGACCTAGCAATTACACTACAATCATTTATCCCAAAGATACAAATATAGTGTTTTGAAGGAGCATCTGTACCCCAATGTTTAGAGCAGCAATGTCCACATAGCTAAACTATGGAAAGAGCCCAGATGTCCATGGGCAGGTGGATAGATAAAGAAGATGTGGTATGGATACACAATGGTCTATTACTCAGCCATCCAAAAATAAATAAATGAAATCTTGCCCTTTGCAATGACATGGATGGAACTAGAGGGTATTATGCTAAATGAAAGAAGTCATTCAGAGGAAGGCAATTATCATATGATTTCACTCATATGTGGAATTTTGAAACAAAACAGGGGAGCATAGAAAAAAGGAGAGAAAAAGAAAACAGGATGAACTCAGAGAGGTAAACAAGCCCTAAGAGACTCTTAATCATAAGAAACAAACTGAGGTGGGGGGTGCACCTGAGTGGCTCAGTGGGTTAAGCCTCTGCCTTCGGCTCAGGTCATGATCCCAGGTCCTGAGATAGAGCCCCGCATCAGGCTCTCTACTCAGTGGGGAGCCTACTTTCCCCTCTCTCTGGCTGCCTCTCTGCCTACTTGTGATCTCTGACTGTCAAATAAGTAAAGAAAAGAGAAAAAAGGAAAAGAATAGAAACAAACTGAGGATTGCTGGAGGGGAGGAGGGATGGGTTTACTGGGTGATGGTCATTAAGGTGGGCATGTGATATAATGAGCACTGGATGTTATATACAGCCAATGAGTCACTGAACTCCACCTCTGAAACTAATAAGACACTATATGATAATTAATTGAATTTAAAATAAGATAAATTTAAGTTAAAAAATAATATACTGAGTTTTGAGATTTCTTTATGTATTCTAGATACATATTTAAATCAGATACAAAATTAAAGATACAAAATTAAAATCAGACATCTGATTTTCAAATATTCTCTGTTAGTAGCTTTTCTACTCATTCTCCTGACACTTCTTTTAAAAAGAAGTACCCCTGGGGATAAAAATATATGTTTATAAAAAATAAAAAATTAAAAAAAAAAAAAGAACACAAGTTCTTGGGGTGCCTGGGTGGCTCAGTGGGTTAAAACCTCTGCCTTCAGCTCAGGTCATGATCTCAGGGTGCTGGGATCGAGCCCTGTGTCAGACAGCTCAGCAGGAAGCCTACTTTCTCCTCTCTTTCTCTCTGCCTGCCTCTCTGCCTACTTGTGATCTCTGTCTGTTGAATAAATAAAGTCTTTAAAAAAATAAAATAAAGAACATAAGTTCTTTAAATGGTGTTTACAGCTTTATTGACAGAGAGCTGAAACACAGTACACTACGTATATGTAAAGAATACAATCTGGCAAGGTTGGACATATGCATATACTCATGAAACCACCACCATCATCAAGATTGTAAAGGTATCCATCTTTTCCCTAAATTTTCTTCATACTACTTTAGAATCCCTCCATCCTGATTTATTGCCCCCAATCCACCCCAACTTCATAGTAAGTTTTGAAACCTAATGGCATTAGCCTTTCAACTTTGCTCTTTTTAAAGTTGTTTTGGATATCCTAGGGGTCCTTGGCTGGCTCAGTGGATAGAACATTGGACTCTTGATCTTGGGGTTGTGAGTTAGAGCCCCACCTTGGGGGTACAGATTACTGAAAAATAAAATCTTTAAAAAAAAAAGAAAGAGTCTTTTGGCAATGCTAGTTTCTTTGTATTTCCATATGAATTTAAAACCAACTTATCCTCCAGGGATTTTTATTAGGATTGAGTGGAATCTATAGATCAATTTGGGGAGAATCCACATCTTAATAATATTGAGTCTTTAGACCCATGAACATAGGATGACTCTCTTCTTTAAATTCTCTCGCACGTTTGTTGATTTTTAGTATGGGGGGGGGGGAGGTTCTGGAGTGCTATCCCAAACTATAGCATGTTGGCAAAATAAAAGTGAGTCTCATCAATCTGTTCCCATTCCTGGGATGAAGAAGGAAAGCCTGGAGCCTTCCCTTCTGCCTTCACTAACACCAAGCTCCAGGGCTCTATTCCAGGATGTAAGATGGGATGAGCTATGTCAGAGACCAGAAGATGTCACGGGAGTCTGCTTGGGAATCTGCCTGGGATCCCTCTCCCTCTGCCTCTCCCTCCTTCAGGACCTGCAAGCTGTGTTTATGAACACAATTAACAAAATCATGTTTGCTCTTTTAATTGACCGTGCATGCACATATAAATTATATATTATATAAAATTGTTGTGTGATGCTTTTCAGTCTCTGAGTTAAATGATTTCACCACAGCAGAGACACTTGGTGTATAGCTCTTTTGTTAGCCCCCTTGCATTGATTGTTAATATAGATAAATGTGTGTTTC
The DNA here is from genome assembly GCF_964662115.1 of Mustela nivalis. Lineage (NCBI taxonomy): Eukaryota > Metazoa > Chordata > Mammalia > Carnivora > Mustelidae > Mustela > Mustela nivalis. The sequence continues at coordinate 96,133,870 of NC_139025.1, forward strand.
CTGTTGCGTGTTTGCAATATTATGTAGTAAGCTGCTGCTGGTACTCTAGTAAAGCAGTTGTCAAAGTGTGATCCAAGGACCTTGATGGTCCCCCAAACTCTGTCGCGGTGTCTGTGAGGTCCTAACCCAAAAACTATCCATCTGTGAGAGGCTGGCTTTTCTTAGTATAATCTGACACAACAACACTGTGCCATATAGATTTAATGGAAAAGCATGTATGACAATCCAGCGTTCTATTTTTAAGCTAGGCATTAAAAGAATGTTCAGAAATGTGAAACAATACCATTGTTCATATTAATTTTTTTGTTTTGGAAAGCGGAATTACTTGCCATAGAAACATATTAATGCCATAGGACGGATTCACTGTTGTTATTTTTAAATGAGTTAATGAGTCTTAGGACGTTTTCTCCATGTTAAATTTACAATATGGTGTATATGAACAGATAAACGCAAAACCCTCTTTGGAGTCCTCACTTATTTCTAAGACTCTAAAGGTGAATCAGGAGCAAAAACCCTGAGTCCTGTCACTGTAGAATATCCAGCAGGAGCTTGGAACACACGAATGCGGTGGTGCTGGCCAACCTGGAAGCATGCATACATATGGACGCTGTAGCTGATGGTGTTTTCTAACATTGTGTGAGCCTGAATATCTGACCATGGTTTACCCACTGTTAGATTGTTATCCTAGGCAGCGGAGGAGGTGGGTTGGCACTCCTCTGTCATAGCAAAACAACTGTATTTGGTCACTCATCAGTGACTTCCCCAATAGGGGTCGGGGGGGATGGGGGGTGTACTGAGCATTAGAAGAAGGTTTAAAAAAAGAGAAGCACATTGGTGGCTCCGTGGGTTAAGCCTCTGACTCGCGATTTCAGCTTAGGGCATGATCTCAGGGTCGGGAGATCAACCTCCATGTCGGGTTCTATGCTCAGTGCAGAGTCGGCTCAAGATTCTCCCTTTCCATGTGTGTTGCCGCCCCCTCTCCGCCCCCTCCACGCTGCCATCCCCCCCCCCACCACGCATGCGCTTTCTCTCCCTGCTGAGCCTCAGACCTGAAGCCTTTCTTTCTTTTCCACCAGGTGAGCAACAAAATTCTCTATGATAGGGATATAATCAGTTGGATGGCAGGTCACCATAGATTCTGAGAACAGGTAAGAGTCAGTATCATCTCTAGGGAAGTGGAGGAAGGGGTTACTGACAGAGGACAGCACTGTTGTGAGGCTTCATAAAAATGTCTAGAATGAAATCAGTACACCCTCGCAGTGTCAGGCCCCTTCATTTCCAATGCTCAGTGGAAAGTTATGATGTATATACATGATGAGTGAAGCCAAGGTATGTTAGGATACACCGCACCTGTCAAACAGTTTCCTCTGGATGTCATGTTCCAGGCCTCTTGACTGCCTATTAGACCAAAGGTAGATGAAGGGAAGAAACTTTATCAGAGACAGCTGAGGATGGAAACTCTGACACTCATGTCTGCTGAGAGGCATCTCTGTGTATTCTCCAGTCCTCTAAGCTAGAGGGTCTTAGAGGTTTGAAATCACCCTCTAGTCTTTTGAGCTGATCTTTTCTCTTGTTCAGTTGAACAACAGTTCTGAGCCACAGGCCTTGGCATCTCCCCTAGAATAAAATCAGCTTAAAAATGGTTTGCATAGCCTTAAATAGTGATGCAATCTGTATGTAAAAACAATTTCATTTCAGATAATCATACCTTTTTGCATGAATTTGTAATGATTTAGGAAAATCAGATTTACATAGATAAGTAATGCATCTCAGTCAAACTTCCCATACACTTTCCTCTATAGACACACACACACACACACACACACACACACACACACCCTTGTTCCCTAATCAGAGTATTCAAATCCTAGATAAAGTCTGAGCTGAAAAGAACTCCTAAAGACATTCATGCTAAACACCTCATTTTCCAGCTAAGGAGCAGTAAAGGTAGAGAGGTCAAGCTCACTAAAGAAAATTAACAATAGAAATGGGTATTAAAAAACATATTTTCTTGTTCTGAGGATACATTAGTACACTATGGCAATCCCCAAATGAGATTTGCAATCTGTAGAGAACTCCAAGGGAACCTGCTAGACCAGGGCACTGAGACGGGAGAGAAGGAAAGAAGGGAAAGGTAGAGAAAGATGTGTGACAAGGCAGGAGGATGTGATGATGGAGTGAGTTGCTCACAGGAGTTCTTGGAGGGGCAAGGAGAGATGGAGATAGGCCCAGGGAATGGGAGGTGCTGGGGGCCTGGGGTCTGGTTCAGGAGAGAAGAGCATCTGTCCAAGGAAATGCAGGTGCCCTATTCTTTGGGTCCTCATTCCCTCCTTTAGGACAGACACTTGATGCAGGTAAGGAAACATATTTACTGTATGCTAAATATCCTCATATAAATTTTTGTTGGCTAAGCTATATATTGTCCAGTAATTGCCACTAACCCGAACCACTAATTTTAGAGAATGTGCTTTTTACCTCTTGGTTGTCTTCAGAGGACTCCATTAGTCTCATGCTACAAAGATGGCTTCTCCTCAATATAAAGATGAGTGTTTTCATAGAGAATAAATTTCTACATATTTCCTGGTACTGCTGCCTGTCATATATCCCCTTCGAAAGTTAAGGTCAACTGAAGGACAATGGGTTGAATCAGAGATCTACTCCTCATGGATAATAGACCCTGTACATAACTACTTAGCCAAGCAGAGAACACCCAGGGATTGAATATTTTAAGGCCAATGAGCAGTTATGTGGGGCCATGAACACACCAAATTGTAAAATCTGTAAATAATTAATTAAATAAGACTCACTGAGCCTAGTAAATTTCAAAACACGTAGTTCTCTGTTCTTGACCAATGATAAAGCAGACAGAAGTTCAAGGCTCGAACCCCTGTAGGGTTCCCTGTTCCCCCAAGAATCTACTTCTTGCTCTTATGCTCCCTTTCCCCAAATTCATGTTCTCTGTCTCTCTCTGTCAAATAAATGAATAAAATCTTTAACAGAGAGAAAGCATAAGCAGGGGGAGTGGCTGTCAAAGGGGGAAGCAGGATCCCCCTGAACAAGGAGCCTGATGCGGGACTGGATCCCAGGATCCTGGGTTCATGACCTGACTTGAAGGCAGGTGCTTAACTGACTGAGGCTCCCAGGGGTTTCTCAATAAAATCTTTAAAAAAAAAAAAAAAGGAAGTTCAAGAATATTGAAATCTAGGCATTACATCGCCTAGAAAACAATGTTGCCACTATAAAATACACCCCAGGAGAAAGCCATATTGTTAAGACAAAAATAAAAAAGCAGAAGATAAAATGCTATATATGCTATCCCACATTTTCATTTCAAATACAATCAGAATAAATACTGGTTGGAAATTGTGAAAATGAAGAGTGTTTACCTTCGTCTGGATTACAGCTGACTAAGTTCTTTGGTTTTGGTTTTGCTTTGTTTTAAGGATTTTATTTATTTATTTATTTGAGAAAGAGAGAATGCTTCCACAACCTGGGGGTGGGGTGCACAGAGGGAGAAGCAGACTGAGCAAGTAGTCCCATGCAGAACTCCATCCCATGATCCTGAGTTCATGACATGAACAGAAGGCAGCCACTTGATCAATTCAATCACCCAAACACTGCTGTTTTTATTTTTGGTCTTTTTTTAACATTTGTGATTTTAAGATTTGTGATTTTTCCAAAATTCCTAACATTTCTGAATTGAATATGTGTTACTTCTCTAAAAAGAAAAAAAGTGATGTTTTTTAACATATTGCCTTGCTTTTTTTTTTTTTTAAGATTTTATTTATTTATTTGACAGACCGAGATCGCAAGTAGGCAGAGAGGCAGGCAGAGAGAGGAAGGGAAGCAGGCTCCGCTGAGCAGAGAGCCCGATGTGGGGCTCGATCCCAGGACCCTGGGATCATGACCTGAGCCGAAGGCAGAGGCCTTAACCCACTGAGCCACCCAGGCACCCCAACATATTGCCTTCTTAAATCAGATGTTGAGGTTGTTTCCAGCCTCATCCAACCCTCTTCTTACTGCGGTGGGACCATACTTTCACCTTGAGTTTTGGACACCTCTTCCAGGTGGGTAATACAGATAGAGGAATGTTTGGAATCACAGGGTAGCTCAGAGAATTCTTGACTGATTTCCGTGGGGTTAATTCACTTCTTTCTCCCCAAGAAGACTTTGAGAAAAATGCTTCACCCTCTGGATAACTGCAATTCTTAAGATTTATTTATTTAGCAGAGGCAGGAAACCCTCCTACACTGTTGGTGGGAATGCAAGCTGGTGCAGCTACCTGGAAAACAGCATGGAGGTTACTCAAAAAGTTGAAAATAGAGCTACCCTACCACCCAGCAGTCACAGTACTGGGTAATTACCATAAAGATGCAAATGCAGTGATCCGAAGGGGCACATGCACCCAAATGTTTATACCAGCAATGTACACAATAGCCAAACTATGGAAAGAACCTAGCTGTCCATCAACACATGAATGGATAAAGAAGATGTGGTGTATATATATACAATGGAATACTACGCAGCCATCAAAAGAAATGAAACCTTGCCATTTGCAGCAATGTGGCTGGAACTAGAGGGTATTATGCTGAGCGAAATAAGTTAATCAGACAAAAAAAATTATCATATGATCTCCCTGATATGAGGAATTTGAGAGGCAAAGTGGGTGGGGTGGGGAGTAGGGAAGGAAAAAATGAAACAAGATGGTTCAGGAGAAAGACAAACCATAAGAGACTCTTAATCTCACAAAACAAACTGAGGGCTCCCAGGGGAGGGGAGGTATGGGGAAGGCAGTTGGGTTATGGACATTGGGGAGGGTATGTGCTATGGTGAGTGCTGTGAAGTGTGTAAGCCTGACCATTCACAGACCTGTACCCCTGGGGCAAATAACACATTATATGTTAATTTTTTAAAAGATTTATTTATTTTAGAGAGAGAAGGCAAGCAAGCACATGTGAGGATGGGGCAGAGGGTGAGGGAGAGAGAAACCAGCAGACTCCAGGCTGAGTGTAGAACCCAATGTGGGCCTTGACCTCAAGACCCTGAGATCTAGAGATAAGTCAAAACCAAGAGTTGGTCACTTTGACTGTACACTCAGGGATCCTAGCTGCAATATTTTTTTAAAGATTGATTGACTGGTAGGGAGAGGGTGGTTGGGTTATGGACAATGGGGAACCTATGTGCTATGGTGAGTGCTGTGAAGTATGTAAACCTGGCAATTCACAGACCTGTACCCCTGGGACTAATAATACATTATAGGTTAATAAAAAAATAAAAAATTTTTAAAAAGATTGATTGATTTTTAAGTAGTTTCTATACCCTATGTGGGACTCAAAAATCATGACACCTAGATCAAGAGTCAACATGCTCTTCTAACTGTGCCAGCCATGGGCCCCAGCCATTTTTTCTTTGATGTCTTTCAGAAGGATGACTGGTAACACACACCATCCAGACAATCTTTATTTTGATACAAAAATATTTTTCTCTAAGAAGAATTGCCATTGACTTCTCCCTTGGTGTCCCACCATTCTTTCTTGAGAAAGCAGTTTGGTGTTGGGAAGAAAGCACATTTTGCCTGATGACTGTTTTAGGTATCATTAAAAGTCATTAAAGACCTAATATGTAGGGGACCTGGGTAGGTCAGTTGTTAAATGAGCATCTGCCTTCAGCTCAGGTCCAGATCTGAGGGTCCTGGGCTCCAACCCCACATCGGGCGCCCTGCTCAGTGGAGAGCCTGCTTCTCTCTCTCCCTCTGCCTGCTGCTCTGCCTGCTTGTGCTCTCTCTCTGTCCAATGAATAAATAAAATATTTTTTTAAAAAGATTTTATTTATTTATTTATTTATTTATTTATTTATTTATTTATTTATTTATGAGAGACAGAGAAAGAGAGAGGTAGAGGCAGAGGCAGAGGGAGAAGCAGTATCTGAACAAAGTAGGGAGCATGATGAGGGCTCAATCCCAGGATCCTGGGATCATGAACTGAGCTGAAGGCAGATGTTTAATTGAGTCATCCAGGTGCCCTGGTTGCCATTTAGTTTTATTGATGGTTTCCTTCATTGAACAGAAGCTTTTTCTTTTGATGTAGTCCCAATGGTTTATTTTTGCCTTTACTTCCTTTGTCTCAGGAGACATATCTAGAAATTTGTTGCTATAGCTGAAGTTAGAGAAATTACTGCCTGTGCTCACTTCTAGGATTTTTATGGTTTCAGGTCTCACATTTAGGTCCTTAATCCATATGAGGTTTGTTTTTGTTTGGTAAAAATGAAAAAAAAAAAAGTGGTCCAGTTTCATTCTTTGGTATGAAGCTGTCCAGTTTTCTCAACCATTTGTGTGGGTTTTTGTCTTAATTTTTTTATTAACATATAATAATTATTAGCCCCAGGGGTACAGGTCTGTGGATTGCCAGGTTTACACACTTCACAGCACTCACCATAGCACATACGTTCCCCAATGTCCATAACCCAACCACCCTCTCCCTACCCCCATACTCCTGGCAATCCTCAGTTTGTTTTGTGAGATTAAGAGTCTCTTATGGTTTGTCTCCCTCCGGATTTCATTCTGTTCCATTTTTTCCTTCTCTAACCCCCAAACACCTACTTTGCTCTCAAATTACTCATGTCAAGGAGATCATACGATAATTGTTTTTCTCTGGTTAACTTATTTCCCTCAGCACAATACCCTCTAGTTCTATCCATGTCATTGCACATGGCAAGATTTAATTTCTTTTGATGGCTGCCTAGTATTCCACTGTATGTATATATATCACATTCTTTATCCATTCATTTTTTGAAGGACATTTAGGTTCTTTCCATTGTTTGGATATTGTAGACATTGCTGCTATAAACATTCGTGTGCATGTCCCCTTGAGATCTCTACATTTGCATCTTTAGGGTAAATACCCAGTAGTTTGATTGCTGGGTCATACAGCTGCTCTATTTTCAACTTTTTGAGGAACCTCCATGCTGTTTTACTGAGTGGTTGTACCAGCTTGCATTCCCACCAACAGTGTAGGAGGGTTCTCCTTTCTCCACATCCTTGCCAGCATCTGTCGTTTCCTGACTTGTTAATGTTAGCCCTTCTGACTGGCATGATGTGGTATCTCATAGTGGTTTTGACTTGCATTTCCCTGATGCTGAGTGATATGAGAGCACTTTTTCATGTGTCTCGTCGGCCATCTGGATGTCCTCTTTGCATAAATGTCTGTTCATGTCTTCTGCCCATTTTTTGATTGCATTATTTGTTCTTTGGGTGTTGAGTTTGATAAGTTCTTTATAGATTTTGGATACTAGCCCTTTATCTGATATGTCCTTTGCAAATATTTTCTCCCATTCTTTCAGTTGTTTTGTGGTTTTGTTGACTGTTTCCTTTGCTGTGCAAAGGATTTTGATGAAGTCCCAATAGTTCATTTTTTGCCCTGGATTCCCTTGCTTTTGGTGATGTTTCTAGGAAGAAGTTGCTGTGGCTGAGGTCAAAGAGATTGCTCCCTGTGTTCTCCTCAAGGATTTGATGGGTTCCCTTCTCACATTGAGTTCTTTCATCCATTTAGAGTCTATTTTTCTGTCTAGTGTAAGAAAATGGTCCAGTTTCATTTTTCTGCATGTGGCTGTCCAATTTTCCCAACACAATTTGTTGAAGACCTGTCTTTTTTCCATTGGATATTCTTTGCTGATTTGCCAAAGATTAGTTCACCATAGAGTTGAGGGTCTATTTCTGGGCTCTCTATTCTGTTCCACTCATTTATGTGTCTGTTTTTGTGCCAGTACCATACTGTCTTGATGATGACAGCTTTGTCATAGAGCTTGAAGTCTGGAATTGTGATGCCACCCACTTTGGCTTTCTTTTTCAACATTCCTCTGCCTATTCAAGTTCTTTTCTGGTTCCATATAAATTTTAGGATAATTTATTCCATTTCTTTGAAAAAAATGGATGGGATTTTTATAGTGATTGCATTAAACGTGTAGATTGCTTTAGGTAGCATAGACATTTTCACAATATTTTTTCTTCCAATCCATGAGCATGGAACATATTTCCATTTCTCTGTGTCTTCTCAATCTCTTTCATAAGTACTTTATAGTTTTCTGAGTACAGATTCTTTGCCTCTTTGGTTAGGTTTATTCCTAGTTATCTTATGGTTTTAGGTGCCATTGTAAATGGCATGGACTCCTTAATTACTCTTTCTTCTGTCTTGTTGGTGTAGAGAAATGCAACTGTTTTCTGTGCATTGGTTTTATATCCCGACACTTTACTGAATTCCTGTACAAATTCTAGCAGTTTTGGAGTGGAGTCATTTGGGTTTTCCACATAAATTATCATATCATTTGCAAAGAGTGAGAGTTTGACTACTTCTCTGCCAATTTGGGTGCCTTTAATTTCTTTTTGTTTTCTGATTGCTGAGGTTAGGACTTCCAGTACTATGTTGAATAGCAGTGGTGATTATGGACATCCCTGCCGTGTTCCTGACCCTAGGGGAAAGGCTTTCAGTTTTTCTCCATTGAGAATGATATTCGCTGTGGGTTTTTCATAGATGGCTTTGATGATATTAAGCTGTGTACCCTCTAATCCTACACTTTGGAGAGGTTTTATCAAGAAAGGATGCAGTACTTTGTCAAATGCTTTTTCAGCATTTATTGAGAGTATCATATAGTCCTTGTTCTTTCTTTTATTAATGTACTGTATAACACTAATTGATTTGCAGATGTTGAGCCAAATGCGGCTGTGGAATAAATCCCACTTAGTCCATGGTGTATAATCCTTTTAATGTACTGCTGGATCCTATTGGCTAGGATTTGGGTGAGAACTTTTGCATCTGTGTTCATCAAGGATATTGGTCTGTAATTCTCTTTTTTGATGGGGTCTTTAGTTTGGGGATCAAGGTAATGCTAGCCTCATAAAATGAGTTTGGGAGTTTTCCTTCCATTTCTATTTTTTGGAACAGTTTCAGGAGAATAGGAATTAATTCTTCTTTAAATGCTTGATAGAATTCCCCTAGGAAGCCGTCTGCCCCTGGGCTCTTGTCTGTTGGGAGATTTTTGATGATTGCTTCAGTCTCCTACTGGTTATGGGTCTGTTCAGGTTTTCTATTTCATCCTGGTTCAGTTGTGGTAGTTTATACGTCTCTAGGAATGCATCCATTTCTTTCAGATTGTCAAATTTGCTGGCATATGGTTGCTCATAATATGTTCTTATAATTGTTTGTATTTCTTTGGTGTTGGTTGTGATCAATCCTCTTTCATTCATGATTTTATTTATTTGGGTCCTTTCTCTTTTCTTTTTCATAAGCCTGGCCAGGCGTTTATCAATCTTACTAATTCTTTCAAAAAACCAGCTCCTAGTTTCGTTGATTTGTTCTATTGTGGGTTTTTTTGTTTTGTTTTGTGTTTTGGTTTCTATTTCATTGATTTCTGCTCTGGTCTTTATTATTTCTCTTCTCCTGCTGGGTTTAGGCTTTCTTTGCTGTTCTTTCTCCTGCTCCATTAGGTGTAGGGTTATGTTGTGTATAAGAGACTTTTCATGTTTCTTGAGAAAGGCTTGTATCGCTATATATTTTCCTCTCAGGACTACCTTTGCTGTGTCCCACAGATTTGGAACCATTGTGTTTTCATCATCATTTGTTTGCATGAATTTTTTCAATTCTTTTTAAATTTCCTGGTTGGCCCATTTATCTTATAGTAGGATGCTCTTTAGCCTCCATGTATTTGGGATATTTCAAAATTTCCTCTTGTGATTGAGTTCTAGCTTCAGAGCATTGTGGTCTGAAAATATGCAAGGAATGATTCCAATCTTCTGGTACCAGTTGAAACCTGATTTGTGACCCAGGATGTGATCTATTCTGGAGGATGTACCATGTGCACTAAAGAAGAATGTGTATTCTATTGCTTTGGGATGGAATGTTCTGAATATATCCATGATGTCTATCTTGTCCAGTGTGTCATTCAAGGCCTTTATTTCCTTGTTGATCTTTTGCTTGGATGATATGTCCATTTCAGTGAGGGGGGTTGTTAAAGACCCCTACTATTATTGTATTTGTCAATGTGTTTCTTTGATTTTGTTATTAATTGGTTTATCTAGTTGGCTGCTCCACTGTTAGGGGCATAGATATTGAAAATTGTTAGATCTTCTTGTTGGACAGACCCTTTGAGTATAATATAGTGTCCTTCCTCATCTCTTATTTTAGTCTTTGGCTTAAAATCGAATTGATCTGATATAAGGAATGCACCCCAGCTTTATTTTGATGTCCATTAGCATGGTAAATTGTCTTCCACCTCCTCACTTTAAATCTGGAGGTGACTTTGGGTGAAAAATGAATTTCTTGTAGGCAGCATATTGATGGGTTTTGTTTTTCTTCAATTCTGATACACTTGTCTTTTGATTGGGGCATTTAGCCCATTTACATTCAGGGTAACTATTGAGAGATATGAATTTAGTGCTGTTGTATTGCCTGTAAGGTGACTGTTACTGTATATTGTCTCTGTTCCTTCCTGGTCCACTACTTTTAGGCTCTCTCTTTGCTTAGAGGATCCCTTTCAATATTTCCTGTAGAGCTGGTTTGGTGTTCACAAACTCTTTTGGTTTTTGTTTGTCCTGGAAGGTTTTTATGTCTCCTTCTATTTTCAATGATAGCCTAGCTGGATATAGTATTCTTGGCTGCATGTTTTTCTCATTTAGTGCTCTGAATATATCATGCCAGTTCATTCTGGCCTGCCATGTCTCTGTGGATAAGTCTGCTGCCAATCAAATATTTTTTACCAATGTATGTTAAAGACTTCTTGTCCTGGGCTGCTTTCAGGATTTTCTCTTTGTCACTAAGACTTGTAAGTTTTGCTATTATATGACAGTGTGCGGACCTATTCTTACTGATTTTAGAGGGATTCTCTGTGCCTCCTGGATTTTGATGCTTGTTCCCTTTGCCATATTAGGGAAATTCTCTATAATAATTTACTCCAATATACCTTCTGCCCCCATCTCTCTTTCTTCTTCTTCTGGAATTCCAATTATTCTAATATTGTGGTGTCTGATGGTATCACTTATCTCTCGAATTCTCCCCTCATGGTCCAGTAGTTGATTGTCTCTCTTTTGCTCAGCTTCTTGATTCTCCATCATTTGGTCTTCTATATCATTAATTCTCTTCTGCCTCATTTATCCTAGCAGTAAGAGCTTTCAGTTTTTATTGCCCCTCATTAATAGCTTTTTTTATTTCAGTTTCATTAGATTTTATTTCTTTTATTTCTCCAGGAAGGGCTTTTATTTCTCCAGACAGTGTTTCTCTAATATCTTCTATGCCTTTCTCGAGCCCAGCTAGCACCTTGAGAATCATCATTCTGAACTCTAGATCTGACATATTACCAATATACGTATTGATTAGGTCCTAGCCTTTGGTACTGCCTTTTTTTCTTTCTTTATTTTCTTTTTCTTTTCTTTTCTTTCTTTTTTTTTTTTTGTGCTGAGTTTTTCCACCTTGTTATCTTATGCAGATAAGAATATATGAGTGAGAGAATAAAATACTGAAAGGGTGGAAATGACCCCCGAAAAATGTAAGACCTGATATTGTGGGGAGAAGAAAGGGAGTAAAAAGAAGTTCAAAAAAATATTTAAACCAAATAGAAAAATAAAATATATATATAAGACTGGTGAAGAGAACAGAGCAACCCACTTGATTTTGGGAGAATTTTGGTCTCTTAGAGGAAATTACATCCCAAAATGTTAAGGAAAGGGGAAAAAAATACACACACACACACACACACACACACACACAAACAAGGGTAAATATGATGAATGGATAGAACATGACAGTAAAGACAAAATTTTTTAGAAATTATAAAAAAGGAGTTCATAAGATAAGTTGGTTGGGAAAAGAAAGAAAAAGTGGGGAGAATTTGCTCAGGCCAGAGACTAGAACAAATCCTGTGTTAGATTTATTTTGAGCTATTAGAAGAAGATGTATCCCAAAATATTTTAGAAGAAAAAAAACTGTGTGCATACAAAAGATAAGTTTAGATACAATGAAGGATAAAATATGACTATAATAATAAAGGTTCAAAAGTATTTTTTAAGAGAGGTATTGTTAAGATAAACTAGTTTAAAAATGTTAAAAGAGAAAAGAGTAAAAGTTAAAAAAAATTAGAATAAGAAAGAAATAAAATTTAAAATATTTTATTAGGGAGAGACAAGATGGCAGGGAAGTAGGAGGAGGCACCGTTTCAACCTGTACCCTAAAGTGAGCTGATTACCTACCAAAGAACTCTGATCACCAATGAAAACAGACTGAGATTAGAATTATACACTTCTGGATCTCTACGGGGGCAGAAAATGCAAGTGGGCAGATAAAGTGAAATGGGAGCATGGGACTGATATCAGAAGATAAACAAAAAGGGGAGGGAGCCACCAGAAGGGATCCATTGGAAAGTAATACCCCAATATGAGAGTGCCCTGTGATTGGGGACCAGCATTAACTTGGAGTCTGGTTGAAAGCACTCAAAAAGAGCACAGGATTGTGGGGAGAAATTGCGGGAATTGGGCAGTTAGGGACAGGGGCTTAAGTCCCCCAACCTAAACAAACCACCCCTGGCACTGAGCCAGAGAGGTGCTTCGAAGAAGCCAGGTCTTGGTCCCTGAGCCAACAGCTTGCCTGAGAGCATCTGGGTGGCGGCTCCCATGAGGGCGAGGGAGACTCACCAGCAAGCAGCACCACAGCCTTTTGCACTCTCCACCCATGAGCCATGCTACCAGAGTCTGAATCCCACCCCACATCTCCCCCTGAGAGAGGTGCATGCAGGTGCCAGCCAGGGTGCTCTTCGGACCCAGGGAGTCTGAGCACTCCCAGGCCAGGCCAGCAGGAAAATCTCAGTGCTCTATCACTGCTTGGGACCTCTCTGGTGGTCTGGAGCATCCCAGATGGCCACAGATATCATGGTTCTGGGTACAAGCGGGAGTTCCTATGACCCCAGAGACTGTGACTGGGAACATGCTCTGCCAGCAGCAGAGGGGGAATTTATGTGCTCTGGAGCACCTAGAGAACAGACTGAGGCTTCTCTCTAAGAGGGAGGTCTGGGTGCAGTTTGCTTTCCTCTAAGCCTCGAAAACCCATCAAAAGCTCCCAAGGGGAGAGAAAACATATGAACCAATAAACAAATAAAAACCTCCAGAGAACAAATGCCTGAAAAAGCGGTTTCCTCAGAGCCCACCCCCTTTATGGGGGCAGGAGGACTTACCTCCAGCAAGACACACAAGGACTTAACTCCTTGAAAACACACATGGCAGGCCCCTCCCCCAGAAAGCCAACCAAAAAAAAAAGACAAGAGGACAACCACCACTACTTCATAGATACAACTTCTATTTATAATTCATTCCCACTATTCTGGCTCATTTTTTTAATATATACCTTTTTTTACCTATTTACCATCACAGTGAGATGTCAGGTACATCAAATTACATAATAACCTTTTAACCTGAACTTTTTGATACATATACCTGTGTTTTTCTTTTGCTTTTCTATTTTTTAAATTTTTTAAATTTAATTTTCTTTTATTTTAGTTTATTCTTCTTTTTTCTTTTTTTTTTTTTAATATTTCTATACAGTTAAGCTTCAAGGTTATCCCCTTTCCCCAGTCATTGCTACCCCTACAGGTAAACCAGTTTTTTTTTTTAATTTTTTATTTTTATAAACATATATTTTTATCCCCAGGGGTACAGGTCTGTGAATCACCAGGTTTACACACTTCACAGCACTCACCAAAGCACATCCCCTCCCCAATGTCCATAATCCCACCCCCTTCTCCCAAACCCCCTCCCCCCAGCAACCCTCAGTTTGTTTTGTGAGATTAAGAGTCACTTATGGTTTGTCTCCCTCCCAATCCCATCTGGTTTCATTTATTCTTCTCCTACCCACTTAAGCCTCCATGTTGCATCACCACTTCCTCATATCAGGGAGATCATATGATAGTTGTCTAACTCTGCTTGACTTATTTCGCTAAGCATGATACGCTCTAGTTCCATCCATGTTGTTGCAAATGGCAAGATTTCATTTCTTTTGATGGCTGCATAGTATTCCATTGTGTATATATACCACATCTTCTTGATCCATTCATCTGTTGATGGACATCTAGGTTCTTTCCATAGTTTGGCTATTGTGGACATTGCTGCTATAAACATTCGGGTGCACGTGCCCCTTTGGATCACTACATTTGTATCTTTAGGGTAAATACCCAATAGTGCAATTGCTGGGTCATAGGGCAGTTCTATTTTCAACATTTTGAGGAACCTCCATGCTGTTTTCCAGAGTGGCTGCACCAGCTTGCATTCCCACCAACAGTGTAGGAGGGTTCCCCTTTCTCCACATCCTCGCCAGCATCTGTCATTTCCTGACTTGTTGATTTTAGCCATTCTGACTGGTGTGAGGTGATATCTCATTGTGGTTTTGATTTGTATTTCCCTGATGCCGAGTGATATGGAGCACTTTTTAATGTGTCTGTTGGCCATCTGGATGTCTTCTTTGCAGAAATGTCTGTTCATGTCCTCTGCCCATTTCTTGATTGGATTATTTGTTCTTTGGGTGTTGAGTTTGCTAAGTTCTTTATAGATTCTGGACACTAGTCCTTTATCTGATATGTCGTTTGCAAATACCTTCTCCCATTCTGTCAGCTGTCTTTTGATTTTGTTAACTGTTTCCTTTGCTGTGCAAAAGCTTTTGACCTTGATGAAATCCCAATAGTTCATTTTTTCTCTTGCTTCCCTTGCCTTTGGCAATGTTCCTAGGAAGATGTTGCTGCGGCAGAGGTCGAAGAGGTTGCTGCCCGTGTTCTCCTCAAGGATTTTGATGGATTCCTTTCTCACATTGAGGTCCTTCAACCATTTTGAGACTATTTTTGTGTGTGGTGTAAGGAAATGGTCCAATTTCATTTTTCTGCATGTGGCTGTCCAATTTTCCCAGCACCATTTATTGAAGAGGCTGTCTTTTTTCCATTGGACATTCTTTTCTGCTTTGTCGAAGATTAGTTGACCATAGATTTGAGGGTCTATTTCTGGGCTCTCTATTCTGTTCCATTGATCTATGGGTCTGTTTTTGTGCCAGTACCATGCTGTCTTGATGATGACAGCTTTGTAATAGAGCTTCAAGTCCGGAATTGTGATGCCACCAAGGTTGGCTTTCTTTTTCAATATCCCTTTGGCTATTCGAGGTCTTTTCTGGTTCCATATAAATTTTAGAATTATTTGTTCCATTTCTTTGAAAAAGATGGATGGTACTTTGATAGGAATTGCATTAAATGTGTAGATTGCTTTAGGTAGCATAGACATTTTCACAATATTTATTCTTCCAATCCAGGAGCATGGAACATTTTTCCATTTTCCATTTCTTTGTGTCTTCCTCAATTTCTTTCATGAGTACTTTATAGTTTTCTGAGTATAGATACTGTGTCTCTTTGGTTAGGTTTATTCCTAGGTATCTTATGGTTTTGGATGCAATTGTAAATGGGATTGACTCCTTAATATCTCTTTCTTCTGTCTTGCTGTTGGTGTAGAGAAATGCAACTGATTTCTGTGCATTGATTTTATATCCTGACACTTTACTGAATTCCTGTATAAGTTCTAGCAGTTTTGGAGTGGAGTCTTTTGGGTTTTCCACATATAGTATCATATCATGTGCGAAGAGTGATAATTTGACTTCTTCTTTGCCTTTAATTTCCTTTTGTTGTCTGATTGCTGAGGCTAGGACCTCTAGTACTATGTTGAATATCAGTGGTGATAATGGACATCCCTGCCGTGTTCCTGACCTTAGCGGAAAAGCTTTCAGTTTTTCTCCATTGAGAATGATATTTGCGGTGGGTTTTTCATAGATGGCGTTGATGATATTGAGGTATGTGCCCTCTATCCCTACACTTTGAAGAGTTTTGATCAGGAAGGGATGCTGTACTTTGTCAAATGCTTTTTCAGCAACTATTGAGAGTATCATATGATTCTTGTTCTTTCTTTTATTGATGTGTTGTATCACATTGACTGATTTGCGGATCTTGAACCAACCTTGCAGCCCTGGAATAAATCCCACTTGGTCGTGGTGAATAATCCTTTCAATGTACTGTTGAATCCTATTGGCTAGTATTTTGTTGAGTACTTTCGCATCTGTGTTCATCAAGGATATTGGTCTATAGCTCTCTTTTTTGGTGGGATCCTTGTCTGGTTTTGGGATCAAGGTGATTCTGGCCTCATAAAATGAGTTTGGAAGTTTTCCTTCCATTTCTACTTTTTGGAACAGTTTCAGGAGAATAGGAATTAGTTCTTCTTTAAATGTTTAGTAGAATTCCCCCGGGAAGCCGTCTGGCCCTGGGCTTTTGTTTGTTTGGAGATTTTTAATGACTGTTTCAATCTCCTTACTGGTTATGGGTCTGTTCAGGCTTTCTATTTCTTCCTGGTTCAGTTGTGGTAGTTTATATGTTTCTAGGAATGCATCCATTTCTTTCAGATTATCAAATTTATTGCCGTAGAGTTGCTCATAGTATGTTCTTATAATAGTTTGTATTTCTTTGGTGTTAGTTGTGATCTCTCCTCTTTCATTCATGATTTTATTTATTTGAGTCCTTTCTCTTTTCTTTTTTATAAGTAGGGCCAGGGGTTTATCAATTTTATTAATTCTTACAAAGAACCAGCTCCTCGTTTCGTTGATTTGTTCTATTGTTTTTTGGTTTCTATTTCATTGATTTCTGCTCTGATCTTTATGATTTCTCTTCTCCTGCTGGACTTAGGGTTTTTCTCTTGATCTTTCTCCAGCTCCTTTAGGTGTAGGGTTAGGTTGTGTACCTGAGACCTTTCTTGTTTCTTGAGAAAGGCTTGTACCGCTATATATTTTCCTCTCAGGACTGCCTTTGTTGTGTCCCACAGATTTTGAACCGTTGTATTTTCATTATCATTTGTTTCCATGATTTTTTTCAATTCTTCTTTAATTTCCCGGTTGACCCATTCATTCTTTAGAAGGATACTGTTTATTCTCCATGTATTTGGGTTCTTTCCAAACTTCCTTTTTGGTTGAGTTCTAGCTTTAGAGCATTGTGGTCTGAAAATATGCAGGGAATGATCCCAATCTTTTGATACCGGATGAGTCCTGATTTAGGACCGAGGATGTGATCTATTCTGGAGAATGTTCCATGTGCACTAGAGAAGAATGTGTATTCTGTTGCTTTGGGATGAAATATTCTGAATATATCTGTGATGTCCATCTGGTCCAGTGTGTCGTTTAAGGCCTTTATTTCCTTGCTGATCTTTTGCTTGGATGACCTGTCCATTTCAGTGAGGGGAGTGTTAAAGTCCCCTACTATTATTGTATTATTGTTGATGTGTTTCTTTGATTTTGTTATTAATTGGTTTATATAGTTGGCTGCTCCCACGTTGGGGGCATAGATATTTAAAATTGTTAAATCTTCTTGCTGGACAGACCCTTTGAGTATGATATAGTGTCCTTCCTCATCTCTTATTATAGTCTTTGGCTTAAAATCTAATTGATCTGATATAAGGATTGCCACTCCTGCTTTCTTCTGATGTCCATTAGCATGGTAAATTCTTTTCCACCCCCTCACTTTAAATCTGGAGGTGTCTTCGGGCTTAAAATGAGTTTCTTGGAGGCAACATATAGATGGGTTTTGATTTTATCCATTCTGATACCCTGTGTCTTTTGAACAGGGGCATTTAGCCCATTAACATTCAGGGTAACTATTGAGAGATATGAATTTAGTGCCATTGTATTGTCTGTAAGGTGACTGTTACTGTATATGGTCTCTGTTCCTTTCTGATCTACCATTTGTAGGCTCTCTCTTTGCTTAGAGGACCCCTTTCAATATTTCCTGTAGAGCTGGTTTGGTGTTTGCAAATTCTTTCAGTTTTTGTTTGTCCTGGAAGCTTTTAATCTCTCCTTCTATTTTCAATGATAGCCTAGCTGGATATAGTATTCTGGGCTGCATGTTTTTCTCGTTTAGTGCTCTGAAAATATCATGCCAGCTCTTTCTGGCCTGCCAGGTCTCTGTGGATAAGTCAGCTGCCAATCTAATATTTTTACCATTGTATGTTACAGACTTCTTTTCCCGGGCTGCTTTCAGGATTTTCTCTTTGTCACTGAGACTTGTAAATTTTACTATTAGGTGACGGGGTGTGGGCCTATTCTTATTGATTTTGAGGGGCATTCTCTGAACCTCCTGAATTTTGATGCTCGTTCCCTTTGCCATATTGGAGAAATTCTCCCTAATAATTCTCTCCAGTATACCTTCTGCTCCCCTCTCTCTTTCTTCTTCTTCTGGCATCCCAATTATTCTAATGTTGTTTTGTCTTATGGTGTCACTTATCTCTCGAATTCTCCCCTCGTGGTCCAGTAGCTGTTTGTCTCTCTTTTGCTCAGCTTCTTTATTCTCTGTCATTTGGTCTTCTATATCACTAATTCTTTCTTCTGCCTCATTTATCCTAGCAGTTAGAGCCTCCATTTTTGATTGCACCTTATTAATAGCTTTTTTGATTTCAACTTGGTTAGATTTTAGTTCTTTTATTTCTCCAGAAAGGGCTTTTATATCTCTCGAGAGGGTTTCTCTAATATCTTCCATGCCTTTTTCGAGCCCGGCTAGAACCTTGAGAATTGTCATTCTGAACTCTAGATCTGACATATTACCGATGTCTGTATTGATTAGGTCCCTAGCCTTCGGTACTGCCTCTTGTTCTTTTTTTTGTGTTGAATTTTTACATTGTCATTTTTTCCAGATAAGAGTAAATGAAGGGGCAATTAAAATACTAAAAGGGTGGCAGCAACCCCAGGAAAATATGCTTTAACCAAATTAGAAGAGATCCAAAATCGTGAGTGGGGAGAAAGGGGATAAAAAGAGGTTCAAAAAGGAAGAAAGAAAAAAAAAAGCAAAAAAAAAAAAAAAAAGAAAAGAAAAGAAAAGAATTTTTTAAAAAAGAAAACACCTAAGAAAAATGTAAAAAAGAAAAAATATATATATTAGATAAACTAGTAAAAAATCTTTAAAAAAGAAAAAGGTAACAGTTAAAAAAAAAAATGTACCCAACGGCGAGAAAAAAAAAAATGAAAAAGCAAAAATTAAATTAACTGCAAGACTAAAAAAAATCACAGGAAAAATGCCATGAGTTCCCTGCTTGGCTTTCTCCTCCTCTGGAATTCTGCTGCTCTCCTTGGTATTGAAACCGCACTCCTTTGTAGGCGAACTTGGTCTCGGCTGGATTTCTTGTTGATCTTCTGGGGGAGGGGCCTGTTGTAGTGATTCTCAAGTGTCTTTGCCCCAGGCGGAATTACACCGCCCTTACCCGGGGCCGGGGTGAGTAATCCGCTGGGGTTTGCTTTCAGGAGCTTTTGTTCCCTGAGCGCTTTCCGTAGAGTTCTGGAGGACGGGAATACAAATGGCGGCCTCCTGGTCTCCGGCCCGGAGGAGCCGAGAGCCCAGGGCCCCACTCTTCAGTGCGCCCTCAGAGAACAACGCCCAGTTACTCCCGTCTGCCTGACCTCCGGCCGCGCTCCGAGCTCACCGAGCCTGCGACCGGTTCAAGGTAACACCGAGCTGTGAGCTTACTGTCGGCTCTGTCTCTGTAGCCGGCTTTCCCGTTCCAATACCCGCAAGCTCTGTGACACTCAGACACCCCCGATCCTTCTGTGACCCTGCGGGACCTGAGGCCACGCTGACCCTGCGTGGGCTTCGCCCGGGTTTAGCCTCTGGAGCGATGTCCCTCAGCGAAACAGACTTTTAAAAGTCCTGATTTTGTGCGCGGTTGCTCCGCCGCTTGCCGGGAGCCGGCCCCTCCCCCCGGGGTCTATCTTCCCGTCACTTTGGATTCACTTCTCCTCCGGTCCTACCTTTCAGAAAGTGGTTGTTTTTCTGTTTCCAGAATTGCTGTTCTTCTTCTCTTCGATCTGCTGATGGATTTTCAGGTGTTTGCAATCTTTAGATAAGCTAACTAGCTGATCTCAGGCTAGCTGAAGCAGTCTCAGCTTGCTACTTCTCTGCCATCTTGACTCCTCCCTCGGTAAACCAGTTTTTAATCCCCCTTTATCTTAGGAAAGTTGAGTCCTTTAACAAAGATATCAAGATACATCCAGGAAGAATCAAATTAACCTTCCTCACCCACACTGAGAATTTATAACCACTCCCCCATCTTTTTCTTCCACCAGTGTTTCTGTGTATTTGTTTTTATCCTGGTAGTATATAAATCTTACACTTGAGGTTCTTGTTGACGAGGTTCTTTTGTTTGTTTGTTTTTACTTATTTATTTTCTTTTCTCTTGTCATCTACTTTTGTTGGTCTTTTTGTTTGTCTGTTTTTGTTTATATACTTCATAAATCTTGCCTTGGGGCCCATTTGGTCTAGGCCTTCTCTTTTATTTTATCTTTCATTTTTTTTCCTGTCTCTCTCTCTCTTTCTTCTTCTTTTTTTTCTTTTTTCTTTCTTTTGTGTGGGGACTCTGGACTGTTCAGAAGCCTTCTAGGGTGCACCTTCCCTGAACCACTGTCAATACATTCAGCTACACATCCATTCAGCCATCTCTCACCAAAATGACTAGAAGGAGCAATGCCCAAAAGAAGAAAAATTCAGAGACCAGGCCTTCTGCAACAGAGCTAATAGCTATGGACATAGACAATATGTTAGAAAGGGAACTCAGGCTAACAATTATCCAGGCAATAGCTAGGTTGGAGAAAGCCGTCAATGAAAAAATGGAATTGTTTAGGGCAGATGTAAAAGCCAACAGGGATGATATTCACAATGTTCTCAATGAGTTCCAATCTCATCTAAATTCTCTAAAAGCTAGGGTAACTGAGACAGAAGATAGAATCAGTGATCTGGAAGACAGAGAAAAAGGATCAGAAGAAAGCCTAGAACAAACAGCTTAGAAGCCATGAAAACAGAGTTAGGGAAATAAATGACGCCATGAAATGTTCCAACGTCAGAATTACTGGAACCCCTGAGGGGGAGGAGAAAGAAGGAAGACTAGAAGATATAGTTGAACAAATTCTCCATGAACATTTTCCCAATCTTGTGAATGGAACCAGCATTCATATACTAGAGGCAGAACAGTCTCCCCCAAAGATCATAAAATCTAGAAAGACCACAAGACACCTGATAGTGAAAATGATGAATCATAATTGTAGACAGGAGCTCTTGAAAGCAGCTAGGACAAAGAAATTCCTTATGCACAGAGGAAAGCCCATCAGAATAACGTCAGACCTGTCCACAGAAATCTGGCAAGACAGAAAGGGCTGGCAAGACGTATTCAGGGCACTAAATGAGAAGAACATGCAGCCAAGAATACTTTGTCCAGCAAGACTGACATTCAAAATGAATCAAAAGGTAAAGAGCTTCCAAGACCAGCAAGGTTTAAGAGTATGTGACCACCAAACTGACACTGCAGGAAATATTAAGGGGGGTTCTATAAAAGAGGAAAAATCCTAAGAATATCATTGAACAGAAATATATGGAGACAATCTATAGAAACAAAGACTTCATAGGTAACTGATGTCAATAAAAACGTATCTTTCAATAATCACTCTCAACATGAATGGCCTATGGCCTAAATTTGCCCATAAAATAACACAGCGATACAGATTGGATAAAACAACAGGACCAATCCATATATTGTCTACAAGACACCATTTCAAACTAAGGATATACCCTTAAAAAATTAGAATAAAAAAGAAATAAAATTGAAAATATTTTATTAGGAGGAGACAAGATGGCGGGGAAGTAGGTGGAGGTGCTGTTTCAACCTATACCCTAAAGTGAGCTGATTACCTGAGATTAGAATTATACACTTCTGGATCTCTACGGAGGCAAAAGATGCCAGTGGGCAGACAAAATGGAGTGGGAACATCAGACTGATATCGGAAGATAAACAAAAGGGGGAGGAAGCCACCAGAAGTGACCCACTGGAAAGTAATACCCCAATACAAGAGTGCCCTGCGATTGGGGACCAGCATTAACTTGGAGTCTGGTTGAAAGCACTCAAAATGAGCAAAGGATCATGGGGGAAAATTGCGGGAATATGGGCAGTTAGGGACAGGTGATTACGTCCCTGACCCAGGACAATCACCCCTGGCCCTGTCCTGGACTGAAAGTGAAGGGATGGAGAAGCATCTTTCATGCCAATCGGCCTCAAAAAAAAGTCAGGGTAGTGATTCTCATATCAGATAAACTAGATTTTAAACTAAAGACATTAGTCAGAGATACATAAGGACACTACATAATTCTTAAAGGGACTATCCACCAAGAAGATCTAACTATTGTAAATATTTATGCCCCCAATATAGGAGCAGCCAATTACATAAGAAAACTGCTAATGAAGAGAAAGAGTCACGGGACACCTGGGTGGATCAGTTGGTTAAGCGGCTGCCTTAGGCTCATGTCGTGATCCCAGTGTCCTGGGATGGAGTCCCACATCAAGCTTCTTGCTCGGTGGGGAGCCTGCTTCTTTCTTGGTCTTTGCCTGCCACTTTGTCTGCTTGTGCTTGCGCATGCTCTCTCTCTCTCTGACAAAAAAATAAAAATAAATTATTTAAAAAAAGAGAGAGAGAAAGAGTCATATTGATATGAATACATTAATAGTAGGAGATCTTAACACACCTCTCTCAGTAATAGACAGATCATCCAAGCAGAAAATGAACAGAGAAACAAGAGCATTGAATGGCATTGGGCCAGATGGACCTCATAGATATATACAGAATGTTCCATCCTAAAACAACAGAATACTCATTCTTCTCGAGTGCACATGGAATCTTCTCCAGAATAGACCACATAGTGGGTCAAAAATCAGGACTCAACTGATACCAAAAGACTGATATTATTCCCTGCACATTCTCAGATCACAATGCTTTGAAACTGGAGCTCAATTACAAGGAAAAGTTTGGAAGGAACTCAAACACCTGGAAACTAAAGACAACCTTGATTAAGAATGCTTGGATCAACCAGGAGATCAAAGAAGAACTGAAACAATTCATGGAAACCAATGAGAATGAAGACACTCCAGTACAAAACCAATGGGATACAGCAAAGGCAGTCCTAAGGGGGGAATACATAGCCACCCAATCCTCCCTCAAAAAATTGGAAAAATCCAGAGTACACCAGCTGTCTCTACACCTTAAAGAACTGGAGAATCAACAACAAATCAATCCAACTCCACACATAAGAAGGGAAATCATCAAGATTAGAGCTGACATCAATGATGTAAAAACCAGAGATAGGGTAGAATGTATCAATGAAACTAGAAGCTGGTTTTTTGAAAGGATCAAGAAGATTGATAAACCATTGGCCACACTAATCCAAAAGAAAAGAGAGAAAGCTCAAATTCATAAAATTATGAATGAAAAGGGAGAGATCACAATGAATACCAAGGAAGTAGAAACAATAATTAGAAGTTATTATCAACAGTTATATGGCAATAAGCTAAGCAACCTAGATGAAATGGATACATTCCTGGAAAATTATAAACTTCCCAAATTGAACCAGGAAGAAATTGATAAAGTGAATAGACCAATATCCAGTAACAAGATTGAAGCAGTGATCAAAAACCTCCCAAAAAACAAGAGCCCAGGTCCTGATGGATTCCCTGGGGAATTCTACCAAACTTTCAAAGAAGAAATAACACCTATTCTCCTGAAGTGGTTTCAAAAAATTGAAGCAGAAGGAAAACTTCCAGACTCTTTCTATGAAACCAGCATTACCTTGATCCCCAAACCAGGCAAAGACCCCACCAAAAAAAAGAATTTCAGACCAATATCACTGATGAATATGGATGCCATGATTATCAACAATATCCTAGCAAACAGGATCCAATAGTACATTAAAAAGATTATCCACCATGACCAGGTGGGATTCATTCCTGGGTTACAAGGATGGTTCAACATTCGCAAATCAATCAATGTGATAGAACAAATCAATAAGAGAAGATAGAAGAACCACATGGTCCTCTAAATTGATGCAGAAAAAGCATTTGATAAAAATCCATCATCCATTCCTGATTAAAACACTTCAAAGTATAGAGATAGAGGGAACATTCCTGAACTTCATCAAATCTACCTATGAGGGACCCACAGCAAATATCATCCTCAATGGGAAAAAGCTTGCAGCCTTCCCGTTGAGATCAGGAACACGACAAGGATGCCCACTCTCACCACTCTTGTTCAACATAGTATTAGAAGTCCTAGCAACAGCAATCAGACATCAAAGAGAAATAAAAGGTATCCAAATTGGCAATGAAGAAGTCATACTCTCTCTCTTCGCAGATGACATGATACTTTATATGGAAAACCCAAAAGACTCTACCCCCAAACTACGAGAACTCATACAACAATTCAGCAACGTGGCAGGATACAAAGTAAATGTACAGAAATCAGTGGCTTTCTTATACACTAACAATGAAAATACAGAAAGGGAAATTAGAGAATCGATTCCATTTACTATAGCACCAAGAACCATAAGATCCCTGGGAATAAACCTAACCAAAGAGGTAAAGCATCTGTACTCAAGGAACTACAGAACACTCATGAAAGAAATTGAAGAAGACACAAAAAGATGGAAGACCATTCCATGCTCTTGGATCGGAAGAATAAATATTGTTAAAATGTCTACACTGCCTAGAGCAATCTGTACTTTCAATGCCATTCTGATCAAAATTCCACCAGTATTCTTCAAAGAGCTGGAGCAAATAATGCAAAAATTTGTATGGAATCAGAAGAGACCCAAATTGCTAAGGAAATGTTGAAAAACAAAAATAAAGTGGGGGACATCACGTTACCTGATTTCAAGCTTTACTACAAAGCAGTGATCACCAAGACAGCATGGTACTGGCATAAAACAGACACATAGACCAGTGGAACAGAGTAGAGAGCCCAGACATGGACCCTCAACTCTATGGTCAATTAATCTTCCACAAAACAGGAAAAAATATACAGTGGAAACAAGACAGTCTCTTCAATAAATGGTGCTGGGAAAACTGGGAAGCTATACGTAGAAGAATGAAACTTGACCATTCTCTTACACCATACACAAAGATAAACTCAAAATGGGTAAAAGACCTCAATGTGAGACAGGAATCCATCAGGATCCTAGAGGAGAACATAGGCAGTAATCTCTTTGATATCAGCCACAGCAACTTCTTCCAAGATATGTCTCCAAAGGCAAAGGAAACAAAAGTGAAAATGAACTTTTGGGACTTCATCAAGATCAAAAGCTTCTGCACAGCAAAGGAAATAATCAACAAAACAAAGAGGCAACCCACGGAATGGGAGAAGATATTTGCAAATGACAGTGCAGACAAAAGGCTGATATCCAGGATCTATAAAGAACTTCTCAAACTCAACACACACAAAACAGACAATCACATTAAAAAATGGGCAGAAGATATGAACAGACACTTCTCCAACGAAGACATACAAATGCCCATCAGACACATGAAAAAATGTTCATCATCACTAGCCATCAGGGAGATTCAAATTAAAACCACATTGAGATACCACCTTACACCAGTTAGGATGGCCAAAATTAGCAAGACAGGAAACAACATGTGCTGGAGAGGATGTGGATAAAGGGGAACCCTCCTACACTACTGGTGGGAATGCAAGTTGGTGCAGCCACTTTTGAGACTACGAAAAACAATCTGAGGGTTTTGACGGGGTGGGAGGTTGGGAGGCTGGGGGAGCCAAGTGGTGGGTACTACGGAGGGCACGTATTGCATGGAGCACCGGGTGTGGTGCATAAACAATGAATTCTGTTACACTGAAAAGAAATTAAATTTAAAAATATTTAATTAACTTTGCAAGATAAAGGATCATCGGCTGAAAGCCATGAATTCCAGGCTTTGCTTTCCCCTCCTCTGGAATTACCCTCTTCTCCTTGATCAGTGAACTGGGTCCTGGCTGGATTTCTTGCTTATCTTCTGTGGGGAGGGGCCTGTTATAGTGATTCTCAAGTGTCTTTGCCTGAGGCGGAATTGCTCTGCCATTGCCAGAGGCTGGCTAAGTAATCTGCTTGGTTTCTCTCTCGGGAGCTTTTGTTCCCTGAATGCTTTCTGTAGAGCTCTGGAGGATGGGAATGAAAATGGCAGCCTCCCAATCTCCAGCCTAGAGAAACCAAGAGCTCAGGGCTTCACTCCTCAGTGCACCCTTGGAGAAAAGCACTCAATGACTACCTGGTCCACGGCCACCCTCTGAGCTCACATGACCTGTGACCCAGAAATTCTGTCTCAGGCACACAGCCCCATTTAGGGTCTCCAAACCCAGCAGATCTCTGCCACACTCTGGGGGGGGGGGGTCTCCCCGGCCCTGCCACTTGTGGGGTCCCTGCTCAAAGAGCAATGCCCTGACTGTGCCACAGATCAGAGTTTAAGGTAACCCCGAATTCAGAGTTCACTCCTTGGCTCTGTCTCTGTAGCCAGCTTCCCTGCTTTAATACCTGGGGGCTCTGCTACACTCAGACACCCCCGATCCTTCTGTGACCCCACAGGACTTGAGACCATGCTGTCCCCACAAGGGCTCCACCCCCGCGTAGACTCTGGAGCGATGTCCTTCAGTGTGGCAGACTTCTTTTTTTTTTTTTTTTTTTTGACACAGAGAAAGAGATCATAAGCAGGCAGAGAGGCAGGCAGAGAGAAGGGGATGCAGGCTCTTTGCCGAGCAGAGAGCCTGATGTGGGGCTCATCTCAGGACCCGGAGATCATGAACCAAGCTGAAGGCAGAGGCTTTAAGCCACTGAGCCACCCAGGTACCCCAGTACAGCAGGTTTCTAAAAGTTCTGATTTTGTGCTCCATTGCTCTGTGGCTTGCCGGAAACTGGCCCCTCCCCGCACAGGCTACCTTCCCATCTCTTTGGATTCACTTCTCCATAAGTCCTACCTTTCAGAAAGTGGTCAATGTTCTGTTTCAAGAATTGCTGCTCTTCTCTTCGATCTCCTGTTGGGTTTGTTGGTGTTCGGAATGGTTTGATAACTATCTAGCTGAACTCCTGCAACCTGATGTCATCTCAGCCTGCTACCATTCTGCCGTCTTGATTTCTACCAACCATTTCTTGGAGGGACTATCTTTTTGCCTTTGGATAGTCCTACTTGCTTTGGTGAAGATTAACTGGCCACTAATTGATTGAATATTTATTAAACTAAATAATCTAATAGAGGAACTGGTGGGTAGAAAAACAATTGCTCTGGCAGAATGTTTGAAATGTTGAAATTTCACATGTGATGGTATTAGGAGGTCAAGTACTTGAGAGGTGACTAGGTCATGAGGGTAGAGCCCACAGGAGTGGGGCTCAGGAGAACTCCCTGCCCTGCTACCATATGAAGACACAGCAAATAGGTAGCCATCTATAAAACATCTATAAATATCAGGTGGATTTTCAGCAGACACCAAATCTGCTGGTGCCGTCATCTTGGACTTTCCAATCCCTTAAACACTTAGAGATGTTTGTTGTTTATAAGCCATCCAGTATGTGGAAGCTTGCTGTACCATCCTGAACATCTCCCAATGTCCTCCATGTTATTCCTTATGCTCCATAAGTAAGTGAAACCATATGATAATTGACTCTCTCAGCTTGACATATACAATGGAGTATTATGCCTCCATCAGAAAGGATGAATACCCAACTTTTGTGTCAACATAGACAGGACTGGAAAAGATGATGCTGAGAGAAGTAAGTAAAAGTCTGGAATTTTTGAAGAAATCAGCATCACATTTTAATTTGTCCTTCTAAATAGACATCATTTGTGGTGACAGTTTGATTCACAGCAAAAAATGAGTAGAAAGCAGAATTCTCATATATAATTATTCAGCCTCTCCCATTGTCAACATCCTACACCAGAGCAGTACATTTGTTATAAATGATGGACCTACTTTGACACATCTCCCAAAGTCTATAGAAGCCATTAGGGTTCACGTTGGGTGCTGTATATGTGTATGTAACTAGGGTTTTTTCTCTTGCTAGTCTATCTTTTGCCAGCTTAATTTGTACATTCCTGGTCTCTGAATCTAAGAGGGTGGAGGAAAAAGTTTCTTCTTCCACTCTGTTTCCTCCACGTATTCCATAAACACATGTCCAGGTGAACCACATTAACCCTTGTGCTCATTTGCTCACTCTTGTAATACATCTAACATAGTCTGAGAATTGTTTTGCCCATACCACCATGATGAACTCCAAAAGTTTAGAATGTGTTTGCAGTTTTTCCCTTATCTCTACATTCCCTGCTGAAGACTGATGTTTTACACCTAAACCGTAAAATCAGAGATAATAAAAGTATTGTTGTTTAGTTAGTGTGCCGTACAGTGAGGCATACGCACACCATGCTGTTAGTCATAGGCTACACTATGGCGTTGCGGCTCTAATTCAGGCCCATGCTTTTTCTCACTACATGATGTTCCATAAAGTCACAAATGAAGTTAAGTAGGCATAGAGTCAGGAGCAGAAAGTGTTTTTGAGACTGAGATGATAACATGCAGATAAGCAGGCATATCTATTTGGCCATCCCAGAGACAGCTCTCTTCTCTTTCCTTAGACTTGTCATTGGACAGGATGAACTGATTACAGGGCCATCCTCTCAAGGGGCTGGAAGGTCAGTGAAAGTCAGGACAAATCCCAGACCTCCCCGACTTACTCCTACACCCAGTCTAAATACTTTTCATTGGAAGAGAGTATTTTCTGAAACTTGATCAATCGACAAGCACTCAGAAATGTTAAACAAAACTACATTGTTCACTGAGAACTTCAGCCAGTAATAATTTCATCTGAGCTGGCTGATGAAGTTACAGGTCTGAATTGCTATCCCCAATGGTCCATTTTTCTGAGGCCTGGGGATATATGGGAGATTTGAAGCTGTCTTGAGGCAACTTTCCCAGGAACATAACAGGAATCGAGGCCTTTTGAGAGGAAATTTTAGAGATAGAACAAGACGGGGGACTGCAGATAAGACATATCCTGCTCTGGATCTACCCCCTCCCTCTTTCTGGCCACTCTACTGTTTACCACACAGAAGGGAGTAGCCAAAGGCAACTTTTAGGTGCAAGGTAAGCTGCACCTAAGCTGTAAGGTGCAAGTGCCTTCTGACAGTTACCCCACAGTAAATCTTAGTGTGCCTACTGTGATGTCCAATCCCAGATCTGCCTGTGTTTTCCTGATACACCCATTCCATTTTCACTGCTCTCTGATTCTCTATAAAGATAGAAGTTATAGCATCTGAGTGGCTCAGTCAGTTAAGTGTCTGCCTTTGGGTCAGTTCATAATCCCAGGGTCCTGGGGTCAAGCCCCTCATCTTGGGCTCCCTGCTTAGCAGGAAGCCTGCTTCTCCCTCACCCTCTGATGCTCCTCCTGCTTATGCTCTTCTATCTGTCCAATAAATCAATAAGATGATTTAAAAAAAATAAAGAGAATTTTGAAACTTTTCAGTTTATCCTTCCCTCCCAATCAGAAACTTCAATTACTATGGACTCTGAAAAACAATCTGAGGGGTTTGAAGTGGTGGGGGGGTGGGAGGTTGGGGTACCAGGTGGTGGGTATTAGAGAGGGCACGGATTGCATGGAGCACTGGGTGTGGTGCAAAAATAATGAATACTGTTATGCTGAAAATAAATAAAAAATAAATAAAAAAAAAAGTCTCATTCAGGCACCTGGGTGGCTCAGTTGGTTAAGCGACTGCCTCCGGCTCAGGACATGATCCTGGAGTCCTGGAATTGAGTCCCACATCGGGCTCTCTCCTCAGCAGGAAGTCTGCTTCTCCCGCTGACCTCTCTCCTCTCATGCTCTCTCTCTTTCTTTGTCTTTCTCTACCTCTTAAATAAATAAATGAAATATTAAAAATAAATAAATAAATTTTTTTAAAATAGGAAACTTCAATTACTGTCACCTCTACTTACCTCTACTACTAGATCAGAATTAAAAGTGAGGGGCCGCCTGGGTGGCTCAGTGGGTTAAGCCGCTGCCTTTAGCTCAGGTCATGATCTCAGGTCCTGGGATCGAGCCCCACATCGAGCTCTCTGCTCTGCGGGGAGCCTGCTTCCTCCTCTCTGCCAGCCTCTCTGCCCTCTCTGCCTACTTGTGATCTCTGTCTGTCAAATAAATAAATAAAATCTCTAAAAAAAAGAATTAAAAGTGAACTTTTAATTTTGACTCTTGAAGAAACAATATCAGTTGTGGTAATAATAATAACATTAAAATTCTTTTAGGGCTTACAGTGTGCTTTGAATAGGATGACCCTATAATTTGCTGTCTGGTTGGGACACTTTTGAGAGTGAAGAGGGACATTATTATATATTAGCCAAGAAATGAGCATAAATAGGGATGGTCCTCAGCAAGCAGGGGCACTTAGATGGTTTCATAGCTATGAACCAGTTTCACATGATAGAGAGCAAAAGGAGCTCTCCGTGGTCTCTCTGTAAGGGCACTAATCCCTTTCCCAAGTGCTCCACCTTCATGACATAATCACCTCTCAAAGGCCCCACTTTTATTTACCATCCCGTTGAGACTTAGGTTTTAATATACAAATTTGGGGTGGGGGTGGGAAACAAACATTCAGTCCATAGCATCTTAGAATAAGGTACTTAAATTATTCCTAACTTACAGATAAGGAAACAAATACAGAAGTTGATATATTATTGATCTTTAAAATCATAATGCAGGACTTTTGGGTACACATCTGCACTCAACCAGAAAAATGCAAGTTGGAGTTTCAGGAATAATTAAAAAGGTGAACTGATTCCAGACCACTGTCCAAACAGACTCCAGTTGCTATGCACTTAAATTCTCTTTTATTAGTGCTTTGCCAATCATCCATGTGTTTTATAGATGACAAACTGAGGTCCAGAGAGGTGATAACATTTTCCTGAACATAACATACCAGTCATGAAGCTGCAACTAATACATATGGTCTCCTCACTCTACAGGCTTTAGTCAAATTCTCAAGAGCAGTTTATGGAAATGAATATCACATCATATATGCCTAAAGAAATGACAACTGTGATGTATGTCAAACTACTTGAGAGAAATTTTGAGAGATTGATATCATATTTAATCTGTGTAATGAAGGTAAATACTGCAACTGTGATTTAATGTATGGGAAATGAGGTTTCTCAGTAATGGCTCACAGACTCATTCTATACTGGATAGCTGTCCCCATGACCTAGAGGACAACAGAGATGATGCAGACATTCTCAGAACCATTTTTTAAAACAGAAGTTTGAGGCAAACAAGACTCAAGTCTCACTGCTTGGAGAAAATCCCATTGCTGGAAGGGACATTCTTCTGCTGCTCATATTCTTAGTCAACATCACTGTTTCTCAGCTGCATCCTTTTCCTTGTCTGGTACCAACCTTCCCCTTTCCACCATCATCACAGACAAGACAGTCTCCTATTCCTTTACCCATGTCAGCCCCCTTCCTGGAGCTATGCTCTCTCTCTGTGCTGTATTTTCACTGTCTTCTCCCATACTGACTCTTTCCTCAAGATGTGCACCCCTTCATGTCACCTTCTCCCCAGCCATCCCCATCCTGTCAGTGCACAAATTTACTCTATCTCATCACTGTCAGCCTCCTCATTAACTCAATTTCTTTCACTCTGACTTTTTCTTCAACCTATTGGAATAAGGGTTCTCTGAAAGTACTCCAGAAAATACTCCATTGATCTCCTTATTATCATCTAATAAAATATTACCTACTTAAACATTTTTAAAAATTGTAAGTTATCTATATGTACATGTATATATATAAATATACACGTAGTGTGTCGGTATACTTTCTCTATATGCACATAGACAGAGAAAGAGTGTTAGTTTTTTTCTATCAGTCTTGTCTTTTAACTGTACCATTTAGTCCATTTATATAACATAATTATTCATTTTTATTTTCCTCAGTGAATACCTACTACCTTATTTTGCCATTGCTAGTATTCTCATTTGTCTGGCATTTCTATTTCCTATCCTTTCTTTGCTTCTTTTGGATTAGTGGTGTAATTGTCTGTCATTCTGTGACAGCCATTAAAGCTGTTCAAAGTAATTCTCTCATTACAGGCACCTAGAAGGATCCTATTTCTCTGTCCCTTGTACTTAAATGTGACCATGAGGTTTTCTCCAGTCAATGGAGTGTGAATAGAAGTGACATATGTCCCTTCCAGCAGAAGCATTAAGAGCTGTCCTCTGTGGTGCTGTTTTTTTATTTTTGTTTTTGTTTTTTAGGTTTTATTTATTTACTTAGATAGAGACAGAGAGAGAGAGTGGGTAAAAGGCAGAGGAGGAGGAGGGAGAGAGAGAATCCCAAGCAGACTCCAAGCTCAGCCCAGAGCCCAATTCAGAGTTTGATCTTATGACCTGAGATCATGACCTGAGCGAAAATCAAGAGCAGGATGCTTAACCAGTTGAGCCATGGGGGCATCCCAGTACTATGTTCTTTCCTCTGCCTCTTTGATTAAGACAGTGTGGGACAAGAGCAAGCCTGTGTCAGCCTGTTTTCCCAAGTGACAATAGCAGGCAGAACTTCTAGGCTGGACCAAGGTAGATATGTAGCAGGAATGAAAAAGAAACTTTAAACTACTGAAATTTTGAGATTGTTTGTTACTGCAGCACAACTAGACTCTCCTAACTGATCCACAGTCTACTTATTCTCTGCTAGTTTGGAATTCAAACCCTATGTTTCCCTTCTTTTCACTGCTTATCTTAGAAATTCTCAAATGCATACTAAACATAGAGAAGTCTAATCAATATTTTTAGTCATCTCTTGAACACGGCAATTCACATCACTTCCAAGTTATGTTCCTGATATATATTTTAATTTTATCTTCTTAACTCAGCAAGAAATTATTGCTTTATATAGTCAAAAGATCTTTGACTTGTTCACATACTTATCACCATCTTTTTTTATTCCTTCCTGAATTCATATTTCTGATGAGTAGCCTTTCTTTGTAACCTCAAATCCATTCTTAGAAATTTTTTAGTGGAAGACTGCTTTAATGAAGTCATATAACTCCATTAGGTTTTGTTTTATATTATTGTTTTGTCAGCAAATGCCTTAT
This sequence comes from Mustela nivalis, assembly GCF_964662115.1. Lineage (NCBI taxonomy): Eukaryota > Metazoa > Chordata > Mammalia > Carnivora > Mustelidae > Mustela > Mustela nivalis. Next base: position 96,166,876 of record NC_139025.1, read on the forward strand.
TTTATTCATTTCTAAGTGCCAGAGTAAATAATTCTCTGTTGGTGTGTTGAGAAATCAAAGCCAGTGTATTGAATTAAGATTATGATGTGCTAAAGAGGGGAAAAGCCATTCACATGGTCAGGTTACACCCTCAGCATTCCAGCTGCCACTTTCAGGAAATGAAAAGCCCAGGGCACAGTTTCAGGACATGGATACAGAAGCAAAGTCACAAGATTTGTCCCGTGCCTTGGTGACTGAGCCAGCCTGACATCCCTTGGGGGTTTCGTTTGACTTTAGTTCCTCTCCTCCACTCTGACCTTCTAGGAGTGGTTGCTGTGGCCAAGAACTGTAACACATCCACCTTCCACACACAGGAGAGCTGAAGTGGCCAACACTGGGTGAGGTCGCAGGTCTCCTCCCCTACAAGCCCAGACCCCCCCTCCCAGACCCTAGGCCCATGCAGTCTTCCAGCTGCAGAAAGCAGAATGCCCCCCACACCAGAAGAGGTGCTGTTGGAATTCCAGTCATGCCAGGACTCCTGGGGAGACAGAGGACCTCCATTTCTCTGGTGCTCTGAGGATCACGTGTTTATGTGTCCTTTGCAAACCTGCAAGAGTTATTTGTTTGATGCAAATGGCCCCCTGAGATGACAAGGACTTTGCTGCGGTTCAGGCATCATTACTGTAGTGGCTTTCTTTGCTGCTCCTTGTGAGCCAGCAGACAGATGAGGCTCACATGGTATGGTTCCTATAAACAAGACTCACCCTTCTCAGCAGTCCTGAAAAAAGAGTGGTGTGGATGGTTCCCTACAATGTCCTTCCTCACAATGTCTTTGGTTCCCACTAAAGTGAAACCAAGATGCTCCTCCCACCTATCTTTCCTTGGAAGCCAAGCCCCTTTGTAATCTGTATAAGATTCCCTCCCCAGGGATACCAGGATCACAGAGACTGGCCTTCTGCTCTGTCCTAGAGACCAAGCTAGAGATCCAGGTCAATGGCTGAAGAGATGGTCTCAGGGACTCCTTCTTCTTCTGTGTTTGGATTAGAGGGACCAGGGTGGTTGAGGTTAGCACCTGAAAAAACTTGAGCTGGACCAATATCGGGATGGAGCATGTGGGCTGCAGGGAAACAAAGGCACTGGGGGAGGGAAGCATTGCTCTTGGGAATACAATGGCATCCCTCTATGATGCTGGTGTTAGGAACTGGGCTGTTGCCCTTGTGTTGGAGAACAATAGGCCTCACTCTGCCCATCATGATCCTATAGGTCATGTGGTATTTCAGGGATACAGTTCAGCTCATGTTTTATTCAAAAGGATTTCCTGATAAGCACCTTGAGCACTGGTATAAATGTACTTATTCTTCAAATGTATTTTATTTTTTTAATGTTTTTAAGATTTTATTTATTTATTTGACAGGGATAGATAGCACAAACAGAGGGGGCAGCAGAGGGAGTGGGAGAAGCAGGCTCCCCAGTGACCAGTAAGCTGAGCTCAAGACAGGACTAGATCCTAGGACTTCAGATCACGACCTGAACTCAAGGCAGACACTTAACAGACTGAGCCATCCAGGTGCTCCCTCAAATAGATTTTAAATCTTAAAATTTCTAATATTCAGACATAGGACTGCAGGATTTCAGTTCACTGTCAAGTCACCAACCAGAGGGAAAGACCAGCTCTCTCCAGCTAGTAGGACTTAAATACTCTTCCACAAGAGTGTATGCGAGCATCTCAATCCTTGGAAAATTGCATAGGAGGAAGGATACCTTTCCGGCTGACCCAAACAGAGACTGTGAGCCAGGTGGGCCACAGGTAGGAGCTGGGGTTCTTGCTCAGGCAACACTTTTTCTCTTCTCTCCCTTTCCTGGCTAGGCTCTTCCAGAGGAGTGAGACCACCATGGCTCAGGAGAGGTTCTTCATCCTGTTCCCACTACTGGTCCTGGTGCTGCTGGTGCTGGGCAGTGTCCAGCCTTCTCTGGCCAAGGAGTGAGGGCCGAGAAGTTCCTGCAGCACATAGACTCGAACACCTCCACCATCAATGCAAGCTACTGCAACCAAATGATGAAGCGCCGGAATATGATGGTTGGATTTTGCAAGCCGGTGAACACGTTTATCCACGAGCCTCTGCCAGATGTCCAGGTCATCTGCTTCCAGGGAAATGTAACCTGCAAGAACTGGAAGCCCAACTGCCACCAAAGCAGTTCCAAAATGCGCATCACCGACTGCTGCCTGAAGAACGGCTCCAAATACCCCAAATGCGACTGTGAGACCAAGCAGCAAGAGAAATTCATCATCGTGGCCTGTGAGTGTGTACAGTATGAGACAGTCCACTTTATGTTTCTGTGTAGGTCTGCACCTGATGCCCCACCTCCTTGTTGTGGCAACTGCTTCTCCCCTCTCCCTTCCTGGATATGAAAGAACTCCAGCCAGGGCTCCTATCCTAAACACATATGTGTTCCTACCCAGGACCTGCCCCTGTGTGGTTTGGGAGGTGAGGGGGTCCTTGTTTAAACCACTTCCTGGATTCTTTCAGTAAAATACAGTTGCAACCACCTGGATTTCTGAAACTGTCACCATCCTGATACTGTCATGTGATTGCGTTCCTGCTTGGGTGAGAACTGTAAATCTGGGTAGATTTCATAGGCATCAAATAGAATCATTACTTGCCTTTGCTCCTGACTCTTGGTTCTCCGTGACCTGAGATCATTCCTTTGCTCAGAGATGTCTTGCTGTCAAATATGAAGCTGTTAAGTATGGGCCATTTGAGATGAAAGGGAGCTACAGTCTGGGACTGTCCTGCTGGGTGAGCTGATGGAGGGGGAGCTTAAATACCAAAATCTCTGGCACAGAAGGAAGGACAGGGTGACCTCAAGAAAATCCTTCTCAGTCCCTGGCTGGGCAGGAGTAGGGGATGAAATTATGATCCTAAGTTTTCCTTTTCCTTTTATTGAGTGAGCTATTACCAGATCACATTGACCATCTCTTAGTTGGAAAGTCAGGACATTCCATTTAGGAGCTAGAAGGGTCTGTAAGGATTATTAAATTAAATGAGAATAAGTAGATTTTGACTCATGTATCCACTTTAATGGATTGTGCCTGCCTAGAACATTGCAGAAAAAAATTTTAATAAGCGATGAGGTTGAACGGTAGCCTCTGTTGAAGGCAGGATGGAGGTAAATGTGTGTGTTCCACTTGCTATCCCTGAGATAGTAATCCCCACTTTTACAGAGGAACAGCCTGAATCTCAGGAATGGGTAAGTGACTTGCTCACGGCTGCTGCTACTTAGTGGCACAGCTGAGACTAGACCCCAGGTCTCCTGGCCTCCAGTCCTTGTTCTTTCTGCTACCAGAGTGGACTCAGGAAGAAAATCCTGCCGTCTCCCTTTTCCTAAGTGTGGTGGGGAGATCACCTGGGTGGCTCAGTCTGTTAAGGGATCTACTCTTGATTTCATGCATATCATGCTCTCAAGGCCCTGGGATCAAGTCCCATATTGGGCTTTGTGCTCAGCTCAGAGCCTGCTTAGGGTCTTCCTCTCTCTCCTCCTCTGCCCCTCCCCTGCTTGCACATGTGCTCTCTCTCTCTCTCCTCCTCTTCCTCTGACTCTCCCTTGCATGTGCTCTCTTGCGTTCACTCTCTCTCACTCTCTCTCAAATAAATAAGTAAATCTTTAAAAACAGAAAAGTAAGGTAGAAGTAATTATGGATATGGCATCAAGGAAGTAGGTATAGGCAGACCCAAGAAACAAGATCAGAAAGGATGGCATAGTAGGGTACATAGTTCCCTTGGTTCTATTGGACGTCCTGTTCTGGAAAGTTCACTGATCAAATCACTCAGGAGGAGGAAACTCATATTTTCCCACAGGAAGCATAGCTTCACTTTTCCAGAATTCTACCTTTGTCTCTTGGGCTTTAAGGAATGGTGGGTGCACTCTATGGCAGCCTTGATATTTTATTTAAGTTCTGTAGTGTAATGTCCAGAGCTTGTAGTTTTTGCAGAATCCATGCACTCCTGAAATTCTTTCAGCCAATCTAGACACACGGAGATGTCAAACCATCAATTCTTTCCTCAATACTTTTTTTTCCCTTTGTTTTTCTTGTAAAGATTTTATTTATTTATTTGACAGAGAGAGAGAGAGAGAGCACAAGTAGGGAGAGCAACAGAGGGAGAGGGAGAAGCAGGCTCTCTGATGATCAGGGAGCTGAGGTGGGGCTCGATCCCAGGACCCTGGGATCATGACCTGAGACCTTTAATGTCTGCCTTTGGCTCAGGTCATGATCCCAGGGTTATAGTTGGAGCCCCACCTTGGCCTCTCTGCTCAGCGGGGAACCTGCTTCTCCCTCTCCCTCTGCCTGCCTCTCCCCCTGCTTTGTGCTCTCTCGCTCTGACAAATAAATAAATAAAATCTTAAAAAATAGAAAAAAAAGGAGGGTGTCAGCTTCTGCTTTGTCCTCAGTCAGCCTTCTGCTCCCTCATCAAAGAGGCGGAGTCAAGATGGCGGAGACGTAGCAGGCTGAGACTACTTCAGCTAGCCGTAGATCAGCTAGATAGCTTATCTAAAGATTGCAAACACCTGAAAATCCATTGGCAGATTGAATAGAAGAAGAACAGCAATTCTGGAAACAGAAAAACAACCACTTTCTGAAAGGTAGGAACAGCGGAGAAGTGAATCCAAAGCGACGGGAAGATAGACCCCAGGGGGAGGGGCCAGCTCCCGGCAAGCAGCGGAGCAAATGCGCACAAAATCAGGACTTTTAAAAGCCTGCCTCTCTGCCTACTTGTAATCTCTGTCTGTCAAATAAAATAAATAAAATCTTTAAAAAAAAAAAAGTCTGTTCCGCTGAGGGACATCACTCCAGAGGCTAAACCAGGGCGAAGCCCACGCGGGGTCAGCATGGCCTCAGCTCCCGCAGGGTCACAGAAGGATCGGGGGTGTCTGAGTGTCGCAGAGCTGCGGGTATTGGAATGGGAAAGCTGGCTACAGAGACAGAACCGGCAGTAAGCTCGCAGCTCGATGTTACCTTGAACCGGTCGCAGGCTCGGTGAGCTCGGACCGCAGCCGGAGGTCAGGCAGACGGGAGTAACTGGGCGCTGTTCTCTGAGGGCGCACTGAGGAGTGGGGCCCTGGGCTCTCGGCTCCTCCCGGCCGGAGACCAGGAGGCTGCCATTTGTATTCCCGTCCTCCAGAACTCTACGGAAAGCGCTCAGGGAACCATAGCTCCTGAAAGCAAACCCAAGCGGATTACTCACCCGGGCCCCTGTTAAGGGTGGTGCAATTCCGCCTGGGGCAAAGACACTTGAGGATCACTACAACAGGCCCCTCCCCCAGAAGATCAACAAGAAATCCAGCCGAGACCAAGTTCACCTACCAAGGAGTACAGTTTCAATACCAAGGAGAACAGCAGAATTCCAGAGGAGGAGAAAGCAAAGCAAGGAACTCATGGCTTTTTCCTTGTGATTTTTTTTAGTCTTGCAGTTAATTTGATTTTTTTCGTTTTTATTTTTTGTTTTTTTTTTCCTCGCCTGCTGGTAAATTTTTTTTTAACTTTTATCTTTTTCTTTTTTAACGTTTTTTAACTAGTTTATCCAATATATATATTTTTTCTTTTTTATATTTTTCTTATTTGTTTTCTTTTTTTTAAATTCTTTTCTTTTCTTTTTTCTTTTTTTTTTTCTTTCTTCCTTATTGAACCTCTTTTTATCCCCTTTCTACCCCCTCATGATTTGGGATCTCTTCTGATTTGGTTAAAGCATATTTTCCTGGGGCTGTTGCCACCCTTTTAGTATTTTACTTGCTCCATCATATACTCTTATCTGGACAAAATGACAAGACGGAAAAATTCACAACAAAAAAAAGAATAAGAGGCAGTACCGAAGGCTAGGGACGTAATCAATACAGACATTGGTAATATGTCAGATCTAGAGTTCAGAATGACAATTCTCAAGGTTCTAGCCGGGCTCGAAAAAGGCATGGAAGATATTAGAGAAACCCTCTCGAGAGATATAAAAGCCCTTTCTGGAGAAATAAGAGAACTAAAATCTAACCAAGTTGAAATCAAAAAAGCTATTAATGAGGTGCAATAAAAAATGGAGGCTCTCACTGCTAGGATAAATGAGGCAGAAGAAAGAATTAGTGATATAGAAGACCAAATGACAGAGAATAAAGAAGCTGAACAAAAGAGGGACAAACAGCTACTGGACCACGAGGGGAGAATTCGAGAGATAAGTGACACCATAAGACAAAACAACATTAGAATAATTGGGATGCCAGAAGAAGAAGAAAGAGAGAGGGGAGCAGAAGGTATACTGGAGAGAATTATTGGGGAGAATTTCCCCAATATGGCAAAGGGAACGAGCATCAAAATTCAGGAGGTTCAGAGAATGCCCCTCAAAATCAATAAGAATAGGCCCACACGCCGTCACCTAATAGTAAAATTTACAAGTCTCAGTGACAAAGAGAAAATCCTGAAAGCAGCCCGGGAAAAGAAGTCTGTAACATACAATGGTAAAAATATTAGATTGGCAGCTGACTTATCCACAGAGACCTGGCAGGCCAGAAAGAGCTGGCATGATATTTTCAGAGCACTAAACGAGAAAAACATGCAGCCCAGAATACTATATCCAGCTAGGCTATCATTGAAAATAGAAGGAGAGATTAAAAGCTTCCAGGACAAACAAAAACTGAAAGAATTTGCAAACACCAAACCAGCTCTACAGGAAATATTGAAAGGGGTCCTCTAAGCAAAGAGAGAGCCTACAAATGGTAGATCAGAAAGGAACAGAGACCATATACAGTAACAGTCACCTTACAGACAATACAATGGCACTAAATTCATATCTCTCAATAGTTACCCTGAATGTTAATGGGCTAAATGCCCCTGTCAAAAGACACGGGTATCAGAATGGATAAAAAAACAAAACCCATCTATATGTTGCCTCCAAGAAGCTCATTTTAAGCCCGAACACACCTCCAGATTTAAAGTGAGGGGGTGGAAAAGAATTTACCAGGCTAATGGACATCAGAAGAAAGCAGGAGTGGCAATTCTTCTACGAGATCAATTAGATTTTAAGCCAAAGACTATAATAAGAGATGAGGAAGGACACTATATCATACTCAAATGGTCTGTCCAACAAGAAGATTTAACAATTTTAAATATCTATGCCCCCAACGTGGGAGCAGCCAACTATATAAACCAATTAATAACAAAATCAAAGAAACACATCAACAATAATAGAATAATAGTAGGGGACTTTAACACTCCCCTCACTGAAATGGACAGATCATCCAAGCAAAAGATCAGCAGGAAATAAAGGCCTTAAACGACCCACTGGACCAGATGGACATCACAGATATATTCAGAACATTTCATCCCAAAGCAACAGAATACACATTCTTCTCTAGTGCACATGGAACATACTTCAGAATAGATCACATCCTCGGTCCTAAATCAGGACTCAACCGGTATCAAAATATTGGGATCATTCCCTGCATACTTTCAGACCACAATGCTCTAAAGCTAGAACTCAACCACAAAAGGAAGTTTGAAAAGAACCCAAATATATGGAGACTAAACAGCATCCTTCTAAGGAATGAATGGGTCAACCGGGAAATTAAAGAAGAATTGAAAAAAATCATGGAAACAAATGATAATGAAAATACAACGGTTCAAAATCTGTGGGACACAACAAAGGCAGTCCTGAGAGGAAAATATATAGTGGTACAAGCCTTTCTCAAGAAACAAGAAAGGTCTCAGGTACACAACCTAACCCTACACCTAAAGGAGCTGGAGAAAGAACAAGAAAGAAACCCTAAGCCAAGCAGGAGAAGAGAAATCATAAAGATCAGAGCAGAAATCAATGAAATAGAAACCAAAAAAACAATAGAACAAATCAACGAAACTAGGAGCTGGTTCTTTGAAAGAATTAGTAAAATTGATAAACCCCTGGCCCGACTTATCAAAAAGAAAAGAGAAAGGACCCGAATAAATAAAATCATGAATGAAAGAGGAGAGATCACAACTAACACCAAAGAAATACAAACTATTATAAGAACATACTATGAGCAACTCTACCTCAACAAATTTGCCATTCTGGAAGAAATGGATGCATTCCCAGAAACATATAAACTACCACAATTGAACCAGGAAGAAGTAGAAAGCCTGAACAAACCCATAACCAGTAAGGAGATTCAACATTCATTAAAAATCTCCAAACAAACAAAAGCCCCGACCCGACGGCTTCCCGGGGGAATTCTACCAAACATTTAAAGAAGAACTAATTCCTATTCTCCTGAAACTGTTCCAAAAAATAGAAATGGAAGGAAAACTTCCAAACTCATTTTATGAGGCCAGCATCACCTTGATCCCAAAATCAGACAAGGATCACATCAAAAAAGAGAGCTATAGACCAATATCCTTGATGAACAGAGATACGAAAATGCTCAACAAAATACTAGCCAATAGGATACAACAGTACTTTAAAAGGATTATTCACCACGACCAAGTGGGATTTATTCCAGGGCTGCAAGGTTGGTTTAACATCCGCAAATCAGTCAATGTGATACAACACATCAATAAAAGAAAGAATAAGAACCATATGATACTCTCAATAGATGCTGAAAAAGCATTTGACAAAGTACAGCATCCCTTCCTGATCAAAACTCTTCAAAGTGTAGGGATAGAGGGCACATACCTCAATATCATCAAAGCCATCTATGAGAAACCCACCACAAATATCATTCTCAATGGACAAAAACTGAAAGCTTTTCCGCTAAGGTCATGAACACAGCAGGGATGTCCATTATCACCACTGCTATTCAACATAGTATTAGAGGTCCTAGCGTCAGCAATCAGACAACAAAAGGAAATTAAAGGCATCCGAATTGGCAAAGAAGAAGTCAAATTATCACTCTTCGCAGATGATAACATACTATATGTGGAAAACCCAAAAGACTCCACTCCAAAACTGCTAGAACTTATACAGGAATTCAGTAAAGTGTCAGAATATAAAATCAATGCACAGAAATCAGTTGCATTTCTCTACACAAACAGCAATACAGAAGAAAGAGAAATTAAGGAGTCCATTCCATTTACAATTGCACCCCAAACCATACCTAGGAGTAAAACTAACCAAAGAGGCACAGAATCTATACTCGGAAAACTATAAAGTACTCATGAAAGAAATTGAGGAAGACACAAAGAAATGGAAAAATGTTCCATGCTCCTGGATTGGAAGAATAAATATTGTGAAAATGTCTATGCTACCTAAAGCAATCTACACATTTAATGCAATTCCTATCAAAGTACCATCCATCTTTTTCAAAGAAATGGAACAAATAATTCTAAAATTAATATGGAACCAGAAAAGACCTCAAATAGCCAAAGGGATATTGAAAAAGAAAGCCAAAGTTGGTGGCATCACAATTCCGGACTTCAAGCTCTATTATAAAGCTGTCTTCATCAAGACAGCATGGTACTGGCACAAAAACAGACACATAGATCAATGGAACAGAATAGAGAGCCCAGAAATAGACCCTCAACTCTATGGTCAACTAATCTTCGACAAAGCAGGAAAGAATGTCCAATGGAAAAAAGACAGCCTCTTCAATAAATGGTGCTGGGAAAATTAGACAGCCACATGCAGAAAAATGAAATTGGACCATTTCCTTACACCACCCACAAAAATAGACTCAAAATGGATGAAGGACCTCAATGTGCGAAAGGAATCCATCAAAATCCTTGAGGAGAACACAGGCAGCAACCTCTTCGACCTCAGCCGCAGCAACATCTTCCTAGAAACATTGCCAAAGGCAAGGGAAGCAAGGGCAAAAATGAACTATTGGGATTTCATCAAGATCAAAAGCTTTTGCACAGCAAAGGATACAGTTAACAAAATCAAAAGACAACTGACAGATTGGGATAAGATATTTGCAAATGACATATCAGATAAAGGACTAGTGTCCAGAATCTATAAAGAACTTAGCAAACTCAACATCCAAAGAACAAATAATCCAATCAAGAAATGGGCAGAGGACATGAACAGACATTTCTGCAAAGAAGACATCCAGATGGCCAACAGACACATTAAAAAGTGCTCCATATCACTCGGCATCAGGGAAATACAAATCAAAACCACAATGAAATATCACCTCACACCAGTTAGAATGGCTAAAATAAACAAGTCAGGAAATGACAGATGCTGGCGAGGATGCGGAGAAAGGGGAACCCTCCTCCACTGTTGGTGGGAATGTAAGCTGGTGCAGCCACTCTGGAAAACAGGATGGAGGTTCTTCAAAATGTTAAAAATAGAACTGCCCTATGACCCAGCAATTGCACTACTGGGTATTTACCCTAAAGATACAAATGTAGTGATCCAAAGGGGCACGTGCACCCAAATGTTGATAGCAGCAATGTCCACAATAGCCAAACTATGGAAAGAACCTAGATGTCCATCAACAGATGAATGGATCAAGAAGATGTGGTATATATACACAATGGAATACTATGCAGCCATCAAAAGAAATGAAATCTTGCCATTTGCGACAACATGGATGGAACTAGAGTATATCATGCTTAGTGAAATAAGTGAAGCAGAGAAAGACAACTATCATATGATCTCCCTGATATGAGGAAGTGGTGATGCAACATGGGGGCTTAAGTGGGTAGGAGAAGAATCAATGAAACAAGATGGGATTGGGAGGGAGACAAACCATAAGTGACTCTTAATCTCACAAAACAAACTGAGGGTTGCTGGGGGGAGAGGGTTTGGGAGAAGGTGGTGGGATTATGGACATTGGGGAGGGTATGTGCTTTGGTGAGTGATGTGAAGTGTGTAAACCTGGTGATTCACAGACCTGTAACCCTGGGGATAAAGATATATGTTTATAAAAAATAAAAAATTCAAAAAAAATCGAAAAAAAAAAATAAACACAACTTGCACCCAGAGATGACAGGGGTGTGATAGGTGAGAAAACCATTGGAACAGAGGCTAATTCCATCTGTCTAATTCTATAAATACATTTTGTTAAGGAAACATGACTACCTAGAAAACAAAGCCCTGACAAGCCAAGTAGTTCAGTCTGGATGATATACCCTTCTTAGAGATGAGACTCAGAGGCAGCCTGAATGGGCAGAACTGACCTTAACCCTACCACACCCTGCCTCCCTCTGTGTAGCAGTGCTCAAGGAAGAGCCCTGGAGCTTGGAAGTAGCCCCTCAGGACTCTGCTGCTCCCTGCTATCACCACCCTGTCTGGGCCTCAGGACAATCTCTAGCATGGGGACAGTCAGAACTACCTTGTAGTCTGGTGTGAGGGTTCAGTGAGGCAATTTTGATAAATTGTCTTACAAATGGGAACTTTCAATCTGTTCCAGAATATGCTCCAAGTGAATGTAAAAGTAAGTTAGCTGTCCATCTTAGTATCTTAGTTTGTCCATCGTATACTAAAATGACTATTATTTTAATCGTCTCCAGCATTAAAAGACCAAAGTCTAATCCAATTGATACTGACTTATCAGATACCCATTACGGAAAAATAATAATAATAATAATAATAATAATAATAATAATAATAATAATAACTACTCAGTTGTGCCCAGAATGTTCACTTTTCCTAGGCTTCCTTAGGTCTGGTAACAGCAAGTGCATCTGGAAGGGTTTCCTATTGTCAACCCACAGCCCCTAGAACCCACACTCATGCGGGAGCTTCAGAACTTATCTCTAGGGAAGACCGGTAGCACGCAGAGGGACTTATGGACAGCATGCACACTACAGATAAATTCATGGGGCTTCGGGCTGCTGTTTTGTTCCAGTATATTCCTTCTAACTGGTTTATACTGGTAAAATTTGGCAAACAAACAGAATTTCCTGAACATGGGACTGGTTAAAATATGATGCATTTCCTTACAACAAAATACTATGCAAATAGGACCAAATTACCTTTGCTACTGACATGAAATATGTCCAAAATTTATTCTTAGTGAGAAACAGGAAATAGTGTACAACATTGTGTATAAAATGTTATTATTGGTGGGGCACCAATAATAACAGTTGGTGGCTCAGTTGATTAAAGCCTCTGCCTTCGGCTCTGGTCATGATCCCAGAGTCCTGGGATTGAGTCCCCCATCAGGCTCTCTGCTCTGCAAGCAGCCTGCTTCTTCCTCTCTCCTCTCTCTCAGCCTGCCTCTCTGCCTACTTGGGATCTCTGTCTGTCAAATAAATAAATAAAATCTTTTAAAAATAAAAAACAGTGTTATTATTGGTGATGGGAAAATAGGAGAGAAACACATGCATGAGGATACATGTTAATTCACCATTTTTAATGTTTTCTTTATTTACTTGAGAGAGAGAGAGAGCCTGTGAACAAGGGAGGGGGCAGAGGTCAAGAAAGAAGCAGACATCCCACTGAGCAGGGAGCCTGACCACTCAAGACCAGGGGCTCCAATCCCAAGACCCGGGGATCATTACCTGAGCTCAAGGCAGACATTTAACCCACTGAGCCTCCCAGGTGCCCTGTCAATAAACTTTTATTTTTATTTATATTTTTGGTAATAATATATTAGTTTATTATTATTTTAATTTTTTTCTTTTAAAGTCAACTAATTAACATACAATTGTTGTTAGTTTCAGAGGTACAGGTCAGTGATTCATCAGTCTCATATAATCCCCAGTGCTCATTATATCATGTGCCCTCCTTAATGTCCATCACCCAGCTACCCCATCCCTCTACCCCTCTCCTCTCCAGAAACCCTCAGTTTGTTTCCTATGATTAAGAGTCTGTATGGTTTGTCTCCCTCTCTGGTTTCCTCTGGTTTTATTTTTTCCTCTCTTCCCCTATGATCCTCTGCTTTGTGTCTTAAATTCCACAGATCAGTGAGATCATATGATAATTGTCTTTCTCTGAATGACTTCTGTCACTTAGAATAACGTTCTCCAGTTCCACCTAGTTGTTGCGAATGCCAAGATTTCATGTTTCTGACAGCTGAATCATATTCCATTGCATATATTAATAATATTTAATACTTAAATCTGTGTAATAAATAAAGACCATGAAGAGACATAAAGAACTGAACTGCATCTGGAAAAGAAAACTGGGGCCTAACAAACAACGACCAAAGGAAAACATCCTTTTTACCAGATTTATTTTTCAGTGTTGCATTGATGCTTACCATTTGCATGTGCAAGGTGTCCATAGATATAAAGAAAAAAGTTAAAGGCTACCTCTTTAGCCCCTTCTCTGTCAGTAAGGAAGATCCTGGTAATAGAAAGTCCAAAAAATGGGGTGCCTGGGTGGCTCAGCGGGTTAAGCCTCTGCCTTCTGCTCAGGTCTTGATCTCAGGGTCTGAGATCCAGGCCCCCATCAGGGACTCCGCTCAGCGGGGAGCCTGCTTCCCCTCTCTCTCTCTGCCTGCCTCTCTGTCTACTTTGATCTCTCTCTGTGTCAAATAAATAAATAAAATCTTAAAATTAGAAAAAAGTCCAGACAATGGCATTAGGAAGAAAACTTATTAAGTACCACCACGATGAAACCTTGAGTTGACCTGGACATCCCCACCTGTCACCCCACAGCAGCCCAGCAGACAGAAGCACACAACCGTGCTTTCCACACTACTAACCACCATCGTGATGGAGAGCTCGTGGTACAGAGTAGGTGCACTTTATCTGAAGCCTATTGGGTTACTTTCAGGCAGTGTTCCTCAGTGTCAGCCATTTTGACAATCAAACCTGTAGCTCTGCAGAAACAATAATACTAAACCTTAAAAAGAATATGGAGCTCATCAGGTAGTATCAGTCTCTAACTCACTGTTTTGACCACTCACTTGTCAGGTGCCTGACACAGAAAGACCTCAGCAACCAGGGAAGACGGAGTGTTCTAAGAGGTTGAATATGACTGAATATCGTGTATGATTCAAGATACTAATGCTCTGTAATTTCGGTGACAAGAATTTGGCACCATTACTTTTGCAGTCAGCAAGCATATGAAAGTCTAGAGAAAGAAACAGCCCAAATAGCAGGCTTTTGAACTAATCCCCTTCAAGCAAGGCAGCAGTGTGGAGAAGACACAGGCATGTTGCAGCAGAGACCCCAAAATGGACACGTCAAATGCCCTGAACTTGCTTTAGGATTGTGGGCCTGGACCAAGGTTTATAAGCTAACCGCCAGGGTCCATTCACATGACACACAGCTTCTGACAGAGTTCAGGACATCCTATTACAGAATATGGCAACTTGGCAAATTCAATCTTTTAAGTTGAAGAAATTTGAGAAAGGACAGGTACAGGAAAGACATACTGACCTTCTTGGAAGCAGGTCATTAAACCTTCCTGGGAGAAGGTTTCCTACACCCAAAAGAAAGGAGTGTCATTATCTGAAAAAAGGGAGTGACATCTGAACAGACATCTTGCTAAGTTGCCCACCAATTGCCACACTTAGCTTGTACCCTTTGTTCTAGCACATCTTTATACCACTTTCACCTTCCATCAAACCTAGCACACACGCACTCAGGTTTAACCATATTTTTAGAGCCTTATTTCCTTGGGAAGGCTCTCCTTTCACTATAAACCTATGTGAAATAAATGGGAATACTTTTCTCTTGTTAATCTGTTTGGGTTTTTCTTATTCTTATTATTATAGTGTCCCAGCTGAGAACGTAGAAGGGTAGAAGAAATGGATATTATTCCTCCACTACACTTGTAAGATTTGGGGTAATTTAAGAGAGATAGGGAGGAGAGGGAGACTATTCCAGTTGTGTCCTCTCCAATCTTTCTTGCAGTCGTTCAAATAGGTGTTTTAAGACAAGGTACAAACTTTGTTTCAGGAATCAGGTTGAAGGCCAGTCTTGAGAACTTGGGAACTGGGTGAAAATCAGTGTCAGCTAAGAAAAATGGTTCTCCACTAGGAATGGATATGAGATTCACCATGGAGCTCATCAAACACAGACATGCAAAAAAGACCTGCTTCCCAAAGAGTCTGTTTCAGGAGGCCTAGAATCTAGGCCTTCTTAAGATTCTCTTAGGCACTTCTGATGAGAGACACCAGGGTTGGGAACCCCAGTTAGGCACAGGGGTAATCTGATACTGTTTGTTTCTGCTAGTGGGTTCAGGGTGCTATCAAGTTGTGGCACTGCAGAAAGAAGTGGGGTTTGTGGCTGTAGAACAGGATACATGAGGATTAGATACACAGACAACTCATTTGGTTTGAGTTGGTTTGGTTTGGTTTGGTTCTAATTAAGTAGCTTTAATTCTTCAGGGCCCTTTTAGGTTTACAAAAAAAAAAAATGAGTAGAAAGAATAGAAAATTCTCTTGTGCTTCTCCCTTCCCCACTTTCCTACCCACACATCCCACAGTTTTCCTGTTATTAACATCTCTTGGGGGGGAAGGGTGTCATCCTTTTCCTATAATTGATGAGCCAATATTGATAATGGCTAACTAAAGTCCACAATTGAATAATGATCAATTCTCTGCATTATATATTTCTATGGGTTTGGACAGTGCATAATATCACTGTAGAAGAGGAAGCCATCTTCCTTGGCTTTCTCATGGTCTCTGACTGGGTCTCAAAATTGAACTGACCGAGATAAGTAAGAGTAAGGCATACAAATTCGCTTAAATTTTCGCATGTACATAGGAGCCTCCGTAAGGGAATGAAGACCTGAAATAGCGACCAGCACTGGAAGCTTTTATATCCTCTAGACAAAGACACAATACATTTGTGGAGACTTGTTTGGTCTACAGGTAGGAAATGGCAAAGAAATAACTACAAAGAAAAGGGTTAGTATAACAAGGTCTGTTTCAGATTCCTCTGGGGCCACATGTGGCTGGTAACATTGTCTCCAGGAAAAGAATTTATATCCTACCTTTAGGCAAAAAAGGAGAGCTTTTCCTGCATTTATGGATTCTTAACTGCCCTTAGTACAAAATATTATTTGTGTCAAAGAGCCATAGCTTGGGGTCACAGAATCTGGTTTCCTTCAGCATGAACAAAGATGATCTCCTCATGTACTTAGATTTTCTTTTATTTCTTTCAGCAGAGTTTTGTAGTTTTCTTCATAATGAGCTTGTTCATTTTTTTAGTAGATTCATATCTACATATTTCATTTTTCTTGGGTGCGTATGTAAATTTTTTTCTCAAATTTCAGTTGTTCATTGCTGGTACCTAAGAAAACAATAGATTTTTATATATTAACCTTGTATCTTGTGATTCTGCTCTGAAAAGACATCATTTTTATCCGGTAGATAACTGAAGACATTAAAAGCAAGCGTGTTCCCCTATTTTATTGATGCTCAAGGAGTACTAATCTGGAAGGGATGTGTAGAACAGATTGGAAGGAAAAGAGGCTAGAGGCAGGGAGTCCCTGTAGGAGACTTTTCTGTGAGCCCTCCAAAAAACAAGAAGATTCCAAGTAAGTGCATTACAGCACCAGTGGAAAAGCAAGAACAGACCGAAGAGGCAAATACCCTAAACTGGCCTTTCTCCTTCATGTCCATGGGTCTCTGTTGCCAGACTCCAACATGTCTGTGTACCCAATGTGCAGCAAGCCAAATTCTGAGACACTGGATTTAAAGCAAGGAAAGCTTTGTAGTCTAGAGAGCAGCCCAAGGAGAAAGAAGGTGATCATTCCCAAAGCTGCTTTGCCCTCTTACCGTGTTGATCTATAAGGGACAACTTACACACATGAAAGGAAGCTAAGGGGTTTCCTGACACTTGCTGGGAGGTCCTTGAAAAATCTGGAGATAAGCATTCTTCTGGACAGGGAGGCACAACTTGGTATCTGGGATCAGATACATCAAGATACATGTTTCTGTCTGGTCTCTGTTATGTGTCTACAATCATTAGGTACCGCAGAGTATAAGTAAAAAGACAAAGTTAATGATTGATTGTGCTGAAGTTTAAGAAGTAAGGAAAACAGAGGCACCTGTGTGTCTCTGTCATTTGACTTTCCAATTGGTTTGCACTCAGGTCCTGAACTCATGGATGCTGGGATTGAGCCCCAATAGGACGAAGTGCTGCTGGATGGGGAGTCTCCCTCCTCTCCCTTGCCGCTCCACCCACTAATGCTCTTTTTCTCTCTCTCAAACAAATAAATACGTTTTTCAAACAGAGTACATAAAACATAATTAAGTAGGAAACAACACAAGTTAGACCTAAGTGTACCATGC
Organism: Mustela nivalis; assembly: GCF_964662115.1. NCBI lineage: Eukaryota > Metazoa > Chordata > Mammalia > Carnivora > Mustelidae > Mustela > Mustela nivalis. The sequence continues at coordinate 96,184,003 of NC_139025.1, forward strand.
AAATAATAAAATTACAGGGATCCTTATGATTTCAGAATGGGTCCAGGAACCAGCTTCTGGCTTCCTCTTACATGCAGTTCCCTCATGGGATGCCCTTTACCATCCTCTTCACCTAACTTCTTATTAATCCAAAAATAAGTTCAAGTGTTAGAGCCTTCTATCTACCGGCTCCTCAGAGCCCCCTGGCACCTCCTCCACTGCAGCCAAAAGAGGTATTTACAGTTATTAATGTGCAATTTATGTCTCTATTAGTCTGACCATCTCCTTCATTAGATTATGAACTCCTGAATCTATACAGGGCAACTTACACACATGAAAGGAAGCTAAGGTGTTTCCAGAAAGTTTTTGGGAGGTCCTAGAAAAATCTGGAGATAAATATTCTTCTGGAGAGTGAGACACAACTTGGGATCTGGGATCAAATACCTCAAGATACATGAGTAGCAGAGAGTCTGGCCCAACAACATACCCATAAATCAATAATTCAATGGAGTCTGCTCTTGCAATTCACAACATTACCAGATACATAGCAAATATTGTATCAAATCTACATTGGGTGTTTTCTCCTAAAGAATTGAAAGCATAGAGGTTCCAAACACTGAAGCTTCCTATGGAGAAGGAAGCACCAAACCCATATCAGGAAATCACCATTTCCTCACAATTTCTTTGAGGAAGTTATAACTTCTCCTTTGTACCTTTAAGGAGGCTTGGTCTTCCTGCGTCTGTGGGGATACTGGCTTTAAACAGTGAGTTGGAGGATGTGGGTCTCATCCACACTGTACACAAAAAGGGCATCTTCCAAGCCTTAGGTTTCCCTTTCCTCTTTCTTAGGGCTCAGAAACTATCCCTGCTACAAGAAGACCATGCTGGAATACCTGGCAGAGGAACTGCAGGCAAAAGTCTCTGAGCCTGGGACTAACCACTGCCTCTGTCCTCGGTAGGACCCCAAGCAAGGAGACCTGGTAAGAGGAAAAGCCTGGGGGCTGGGGAGTTAGAGCCGAGATGATGGCCAGATGGCCCAGGTTAAATAGATGGAGGAGAAATTTTCTAGAGGGAGGAGGGAAGAAGCAGGATTCTGGACCCATAAGTACAGGACAGAGAGGAATGGGATCTGCCAGTCAGAGGAAAAGTCATCCTAACTCACATTTCTCCTCCCCAGGCTTGTGGACCTTCATAGAATTGTGAAAATCACATCAGAAAGAGGATGGTATTAAAAAAATAGAATTAAGAAATCTTGAAAGGCACAATGAAGATCTAAATTGTTGTGAGTGATAATTTTGCTCTTACTGCTTCTACTACTATCATTCTCTCACTTTCTTCCCTCTTCCCATAGAGAAGAAATGATGCTGGATATTCTGGGACCATTTCCTCTCCTCCTGGTGCTGCTGGGATCATGGGGGCCAGTGCCACTTGCTGCTAGGCCTCCAAACCTCAAAGGGTTCGAGGGTTTGAAATTCAGCATGTAAGAGCAGGTCCTGTCCAATGCAAGACAGAAATGCGTGGGGCCAATAATTATACTCAGACTTGTAAACCTTCAGACACCTTTCAGCATGACACCTTCCAGAACACAGCTGCTACCTGTCTTTTACCCAAGACAGACTGTGAGACTGCCCAGAAATACTGCCACTGGAGGGAGAATCATATTAACATGACTAACTGCTATCAAACTGGAGAGACAGGGTGACTGCCACTACAAGGCTAGGCTCCAGAACCGGTTCTACCTTGTAAAATGTAACAAGTTTCAGCCAGGTTACCCTCCCAATAGTATGCTTCCTATACACTTAAACAGTACCAGATCATAGCCTCCTGGATGTTTGATTAGACTAAGGTTCCCATTACTTCGCTTCACACTTGGTGCAGGTTCTCTTGTGCTCCCTTCTGCCTTTTTTTTTTTTTTCCATTGTTGATTTCCATGGTTCCCATAGAAGAAAGAAGGAGGGCAGTGAGAGAATTATGGGGCCATGATGGCAGACCAGAGCTGGGGACAAAGCAAATAGCATTCCTTTCTGCTTTGGACTTTGTGTGTTTTGGAGAAGGGCAATAGTGAAAGGGGCAAGGAAAGACCCAGGCCCCATATTTTTAATCTTGGAACATCTTCCAAGTTTGTTGCATTCTGTTCCCAGCAATAAAATCACTTTCTGCTGCATTGTAATGACCTTGAGTGTGTGTGTTTGGGATGACTTTCACATCATTGCCAGCCTGGAGCCAGCTAGATTGCATTTGCTGACATTCTTAGGAGAACCTGTTAGGCCTTCGGCATACTTTGAGGTTAATCTGCAACCCAGAGCCTCTGTCCACTTCTCTCACCCCTGTGTTTTTTGGAACTTTGGAGCAAGAATATTCTCCAGCTCATCAAACTCTACTCATAGCTTTTTACATATTTCCCTTGAAACCATGACCTATGTTTATTTGGAGGTGGCACAAAAATTTCATAAAATGTCCACAGTACTTTCACACACAGGTTCTAACCCTGACAACCAATGCAGCCTATGTCTTTACTGTTGATTTCCATATTTCATCATTAATGTTTTAATTGCGTGTAATATAGGGGGAGAATAATCCACTGTAGGCTTAGAGTCAATTCTTCCATGATCTATTACAATGCATGAAGAGAAAGCATAGATCAAGAAAAAAAAGTACTCGGGAACTAACAACATTTCTGTCTTACTTAACACAAATATCACAGAGTAATGGTGTTTTTGAAGAAGTAGAAGACATAGAAATTGAGAGACTGGGATTCAGAAGTTGGCTGGGATTAAGAAGTTAGGTCCTAGATGTAGGAGAGGAAACATAATTTTCCTTCTACCATTCTAGGTTCTTAGCTGGGAGTCCTACCCCCAGTATATAAAGGCAGAGTACAAAAACTATTTTAATTATGTACATACATAGAGGATCCCCACAAAAATATGAGACTAAAAAGCAGCTATCCAACTGGGACTTATGGACCATCCTGGGCTAAGGAAAGGATAGGGATCTAGGGCTTTAAAAGGGGTAAAAGCAATTCAGAGGAAGGTGAGAGGAGGAAAATTTTGTGAAAGGAAATTGGCCCTGGAATGAAGATGACTCTCCCAGATGAAAGTGACCCCTGACATGGCTCACTTCCTGTACTGGACCCTTTTCTAATGTAAATTTCCCTTACAAAAGTGTAACCTCTACTCTGCTTTCAGAACTTCTCCTGGTCTACACTTTCTCACAATAAACAGCTTAAGATAATTCTTATGCCAAAAAGGAATATTTGGGATGTCGTATTCTGCTACCCCTCATACCTTTTGATTTCCTTTCCAACTACTAACTCATTAGATTAACAGTCCAGGGTAGGTCAAAGTGCTTTGTAGCCTGATCTGTCTTTGAGTAGCAGCCAAACATAATGCCTATCCAAAGGCCACCTACTGAAGTAGTTACAAGTGTGTCAGTTATCTGTGCTGCACAATGGTTCTTTCCAAACCAAGCGATTCCTTTAATAGCTGTGCTAGTCAGACTCACCTTCCTTTATGTCACTTCTTTATGTCAGGTCTTAGAAACAAAGACAGAAATATGAAGTTTCAGGTTTCAAGAGCCTGGATTCCAAGGGTGCTAAATACTCAAGGCCCCTCTCAGTGGGAAGGCATAAGAAGGCCAGGACAACCTGGCACTTGAGAAAGTGGGTACCCAGTAGGGGAACTTCTCTCATGGGACTTGAGTCTGCCACTTTAGAGCAGCTTTCAATAGTATTCATCTTAGTGTTGATATTTACATTGCATAGGTTCAAAGTATTCAAGCCAAGTGCAGGGGAAGTAGACACAAGGATGTGTGTTCACATTAAGTAGGTACCAGTGTAGGAACATAGCATCATCCTCAGGGAAAGGGGTGCATTGACCTGATCAGTAATCACAATGGACTTATATATTATATAAATATTCCTGGACACTTCAGCAGATTCTTGGAGAAAGTAACCTAGTAAAAGGCTGAATTTCCTTTCACCCAACCACTCAGTTACTCTACCTTACTCTACTATTTCTCAACAATCATTATTTATACATTAAGGAAGAACTCTGATGAGGGGATATGTAAAGTGAAATTTAAGAAATGAGGAGACATTCACATAAAAGGACATTTCAGGCAGGAAAAAATAACAAGTGCAAAAGCCCTGTAGCAGGAAAAACTTGGCATCTTCTCTCCCCCTAAAGAGCCTGGTGTGGCTGGGGAGAGGCAAGGGGATATGAGATGGTGGTGACAAGGCATAGAGAGAAGAAATAAAATACCTAATAGAAGGAATCAGGTTGAGGTGTCAGTAGCTCTTGTATTTCTTGTCACAGAAATGGCATGGCTTCAGGAGAATAGGAAAAGGAAAACCTAGTTTTCTTTTTTTTTTTTTAATTTTATTTATTTATTTTAGAGAGAAAGTGAGTGGGAACAGGGGGATGGGGTGGTACAGGGGCAGAGGGAGAGAGTATCTCAAGGTGATTCTATACTGAGCCCAGGACCCAAAATGGAGCTCAATCCATCCCATAGCCCTCAGACCATGACATGACCCTCAAGCAATGAGGGCTTCACTGAGCCACTCATGTACCCCAAGAAAGCACAGATTTCCTAAAGGAAGAGACAACATGGACTGTAGACTCTCATCTGAAGGAAATTTAAATCACCTCACCACAAGGAGTCATGCAAGATCCAACCTGAGGGCCAGCAGTCAAATCCCAGGTCAACAGCTCTCTCCACACCTGAGAGTGAGGTGACATGTCTGAGGGGCTCAGAGGTCCCCTTGCAAAAGACAGAAGTATGTAATGAGCCTCAGCACTAGACAGAGAGGAGTTGAGTGACACTTTCCCTGGAGGAGTCTATGCTAAGCGTGCCACTATTGACAACAGGAAGTAGGAGCAGTAGGAATTGAAATGACAGCTGCAGTGGCAAAAAAAAAAACTATGTTAAGTAATGACAAATTCTGTACAGATGTTGACTTACCATCAATACTGAGGGAAGAGAAAAATTAATTGCATTCAAATGCAAACACAAAGATTTAGAATCATTATGACAGCAGCAGAGAAGGCTGGGAGATGGCCCACTGGACTGTGAAAGATAAATGTGGCCTCTCCATCCATTGGATCTCTCTATACGGTTTTCTTCCTACCAAAAAAAGTGGAACAGGTGGGCTGGTCTTTGAAAAAATCAACATTCCCACACGTCAATGATCATGAAAGACCACTGATGGAATAAAGATCTTCTGTCTGAGTGTCCCCTCCTTTGCTGTGGACTAATTCCCTTCTTTATCAACATCATTTATCGGGGTCTGGTCAGTCTGTCCACACAGAATGCACACAGCTTATCTGCTCTGGGCACATGGCCTCCATGTGCAGCCTGTCCAAGAACCCGAAAGCTTGTTCTCAGGATGGTTTCGTTGAATCAGATCAATCACATGATCTGTCCACACATTCTTGATTAAAATCAAGGTTGCCTTCTGATTTCTCTGCTTATGGCAAATCCTGAAACTGTGCCCGACCCACTCTAGGTCCTCCTGTGTAGAGCAATGGCTTTAATCTCCATGGTCACTCATCTCCACCTCCTTCTCATGTGCATTTGAGGGGTAGGGATGGTGTAGGACAGAGCTTGTGCCTGTCATGCGGAAGGCCCAGAAGTACAGACTTGGAGATTATGCATGCAGAAGCCTTTCCTGCATCACATATGCTCTCTCAGCTGTGTGCTTCCCCTAGTCAGGGTTCAAGGCCAGTGTCAGGTGTCACATTATTTGCCCTGTGTCTTTAGCCACCTTTAATCATAACAGTTCCACCGTCTCTGTATCTTAGGTCTTTGAAAGTTTTTTTTTTTAGCATTGATATTCTTTTATTTTTTTTTTCAGTATTCCAAAATTCTTTGTTTATGTACCATACCCAGTGCTCCATGCAATACATGCCCTCCATAATAACCACCACCAGTCTCACACAACCTCCAACCCCTCACCCCTCCAAATCCCTCAGTTGTATCTCAGAGTCCACAGTCTCTCATGGTTTGTCTCCCCCTCCAATTTCCCCCAACTCACTTCATCTCTCCATCTCCCAATGTCCTCTTTGTTATTCCTTATGCTCCATAAGTAAGTGAAACAATATGATAATTGACTCTCTCTGCTTGACAGATACAATGGAGTATTTTGCCTCCATCACAAAAGATGAATACCCAACTTTTGTATCAACATAGACAGGACTGGAAAAGTTGATGCTGAGTGAAGTAAGTAAAAGTCTGAAATTTTTGAAGAAATCAGCATCACTTTTTAATTTTTCCTTCTAAATAGACATCATTTGGGGGAACAGTTTAAGGTTCACAGCAAATAATGAGCAGAAAGAATTCTCAAATACCCTGAGTCCCCATGTCTCCCCATGCACAGCCTCCCCCATTGTCAACATCCTGCACTAGAGCAGTACATTTGTTTTAAATGACAGACCTACTTTGGCACATCACCCAAAGTATAGGGTTCACTTTGGGTCCTGTCTATGTGTATGTAACTCGGGTTTTATCTCTTGCTAGTCTATCTTTTGTCAGTTTAATTTGTACATTCCTAGTCTCTGAACCTAAGAGGGTGGAGGAAAAAGTTTCTTCCTCCACTCTGTTTCCTCCACCTATTCCATAAACACATGTCCAGGTTGAACCCTGGCTCTTCACAACATTAACCTTTGTGCTCATTCTCACTCTTGTAATACATCTAACATAGTCTGAGAATTGTTTTGCCCATCCCACCATGATGAACTCCAAAAGTTTAGGATGTGTTTGCAGTTTTTCCCTTATCTCTACCCTACCCTGCTGAAGACTGATGATTTACAACTAAACCATAAAGTCAGAGATAATGAAAGTATTGTTGTTTAGTAAGTGTGCCGTACAGCAATGTATAAGCAGCACCACGAAGTTAGCTGTAAGTTATACTATGACACTGGGGCTCTAATTCAGGCCCATGCTTTTTCTTACTACATGATGTTCCACAAAGTCACAAATGAAGTTAAGTGGGCATAGAGTCAGGAGCAGAAAGTGTTTTTGAGACTGATATGGTAACATGCAGATAAGCAGGCATATCTATTTGATCATCCCAGAGAGAGCCGTCTTCTCTTTCCTTAGACTCGTCATTGGACAAAATGAACTGACTATAAGGGCCATCCTCTCAAGGGGCTGGAAGATCAGTGAAAGTTCAGGACAAACCCCAGACCTCTCTGACTTACTCCTACACCCAGTCTAAATACTTTTCACTGGAAGAGAGTATTTTCTGAAACTTGATCAGTCAACAAGCACTCAGAAATGTTAAGCAAAAACTACATTGTTCACTGAGAACTTAAGCCAAGAATGATTTCATTCTTCAGCTGTAACCCCAGTCATCTGAGCTGGCTGGCCATTTCCAGGTCTGAGATTCTATCCCCAATGGTCCATTTTTCTGAGGCTTGGGTACATCCGAGAGATTTGAAGGTGTCTTGAGGCAACTTCCCCCAGGAACCTAACAGGAATTGAGAGAGCTCTTGAGAGGCAGTTTTGGAGATAGGGCAAGACAGGGCACTGCAGATAAGATACCTCCTGCTCTGGATCTATTCCCTTCCTCTTTCTGGCCACTCTATTGTCTACCAAGCAGAAGGGAGTAGCCAAAGGCAATCTTTAGGTGCAAGGAAAGCTGCATTGTTTAGACCCCTCTGCCTCCAGTCTTCATTCACTCCCTTCGCTTCCTATTTACAAACTTGTCTGTCCCATTTTTCCCCCAGGGAGACTCAGGTACAGCCATGTTTCCCACCATTGTCCCAATGAGTTATGCTAGGTTGTACATGGTTATCCCAATGCTCTCTCGAAGGCGCTGCTTTGAATGCCTCAGTGCCTCCTGACAGTTACCCCACAGTAAATCTCAGTGTGTCTAGTATGATGTCCAAGCCCAGATCTGCCTGTGTTTTCCTGATACACCCATTCCATTTTTACTGCTTTCTGATTCTCTATAAAAATAGAAGTTATAGCATCTGGGTGGCTCAGTCACTTAAGGTCTGCCTTTGGGTCAGGCCATGATCCCAGGGTCCTGGGATCAAACCCCTCACATCGAGCTCCCTGCTCAGTAGTGAACCTGCTTATTCCTCTCCCTCTGATGCTCCTCCTGCTTATGCTGTCTCTATCTGTCCAATAAATTAATAAGGTCTTCTAAAAAAAATAAAGAGAACTTTGAAACTTTTCAGTTTATCCTTCTTTCCCAATCAGAAACTTCATTCACTGTCACCTCTACTACTAGATCAGAATGAAAAGTGAACTTTTAATTTTGACTCTTGAAGAAACAATATCAGTAGTGGTAATAATAATAACATTAAAATTATTTTAGGGCTTACAGTGTGCTTTGAATAAGGTGACCCTATAATTTGTTGTCTGATTGGGACACTTTGAGAGTGAAAAGGGACATTATTATTTATTAGCCAAGAGAATGAGCATAAATAAGGATGTCCCTCAGCCAACAGGGGCATAAATATGGTTTCATAGCTATGAACCAGTTTCACATGAGAGAGGGCTAAAGGAGCTCTCCATGGTCTCTCTTGTAAGGGCACTAATCCCATTCATGAGTGCTCCACCTTCATGACATAATCCCCTCTCAAAGGCCTCACTTCTAAATACCATCCCATTGAGACTTAGGTTTTAATATACAAATTTGGGGTGGGGCTGGGGAAACAAACATTCAGTCTATAGCATCTTAAAATAAAGTATTTTATTATTCCTAATTTACAGATAAGAAAACAAATACAGAAGTTTATATATTATTGATCTTTAAAATCGTAATGCAGGACTTTTGGGTATTCATCTGCTTTCATCCAGAAAAATGCCAGTCAGTGTTGCAGGAATAATTAAAAAGGTGAATGTAATGGTGAGCACTCTGAACTCTGCATTTAAATAGTCTTTTATTAGTGCTTTGCCAATCCTCCAGCTTGCGTGTTTTATAGATGATGAAACTGAGGTCCAGAGAGGTGATAAAATTTTCCTGAACGTAACATACCAGTCATGAAGCTGCAACTAATACATATGGTCTCCTCACTCTAGAGACTCTAGTCAAATTCTCAAGAGTGGTTTATGGAAATGAAAATTACATTGTTATGTGCCTAAAGAAATTATAAGGACCTACTTAGCAAGAGGCTTCCATTAAAATTAAACTGTCCCTGCCCCCATTCCCCCAGGGGATTCCCTTAAAACAAGTCCCAGAAACCAGCTCCAGGTAACAAAGCCCAGATACAAGGGTGGGTCAGGCCAGGTGGAGACATCCGATCAGTGGGGGGATGCATACTGTCTCCCTCCTTACCAAGGAGTATGGGCCCCGCCTTTTGGGAGCCTTTTGGGCGCCAATCCTAACCAAGGTGTGATAGGCTAAATCAAATGTCTACTAGGATAAATTGTAACTCAATTGGTCACCTACCATCACTGTGGAGTTTCCTGTGTGTGTTACAATCTCATTGGTCACCTGTGCATGGCCAGGCCCGACTGCATGGCCTTTGACCTTAAAAACTAGACTGTGAAACAGAGAAGGATCACCCTCTCTTGTAAAAGGTCCATCCCTGAACGTTCGGTTTGATTCTTGATGCTTGGCGTGAAATAAAGCTTTGCTTGATGTCGCTCTCGCCAGCAAGAACGACACGGAGACACGCGTGGAGGCAAACTTCTTTAATGGCTTCTTTTTATCTTCTTCCCCCTCTGGCGCAGCACAGCACGCAGCTCCCACCGCCCCTCGGGTGCCACCGCCGCCTCCAGGGCCTCACGCCGCCGCCTCGGCGCCCGGCGCCCCCGCCGCCGCCGCCATGGTCAGGGCTGCGGCCCCCTCGGCCCGCCGGCGCGGCCCGGCTCCCCGCGGGCCCGCCCCTCTACAAGTACATTCAAGCATATATACACCGGCAGCTTAGCCCGCCTAGCCAATCACCGCAGTGCTCATGCACTTCCTGCGTGAGTGGACCTAAATGAACAGCCAATCAAATTCAGTCCCTTACAGCTCTTATAGTAGGCCTCCTGTACTGGCTCCCGACATCTCCCCCTTTTTTATTTATTTATAATGGCTGAGATCGTGCCTGTCTTAGGTTGCCAATCCTCAGCACACATGCTTACCCGTCATCGGGTACTCTCCCTGGTCGAAGAGCCCCTGTCTTAGGTTGCTATGGTGTGGGATCAGTCTTACCCATCTTTGACTACCGATCTAGCATACTTAGCCATATCTGGGGGGAGGTACCAGCTTCAGGAGCCATCATGGCTTGAACCATGAGGTGTTATTGTCGTTGATTGCGACGGACATGGCCACACACCCAACGTAACATTAGTATGTTAGCTGTGATTAAGAGAACAGCCATGGCACCAAGTCCGGCCCACTGTTTGAGGAACGAAACAGATTGCTGTAACATTTTTTCCACTCACTAACAGGTGCAATAGTTACTTTGGTAGAATATGGATATAATTTGAGCTCGTAATTGCCTAGTTAAATTTTGAAATTGATGGTTCCAGGTACCATTAAGCATTCTTCCCAATTGTCGAGACAGATTGGCCGCTACTGACAAGTTATTGTAAGCTACGGGAGTAACACAAAGTCCCGCCATATTATGTATACATCCTGTTGAGATTATAGATTCTAAGACATCTATTTGTTCCTGTACTAGATCAACTCTTTGATTTACAATAAGGATCCCAGCATGCAAATGTCCGTTAATTTGTTCTTGTGTAGCCAATGCTTCAGCTACCATTCCTGTGACGTTGTTGAGCGTGGCGGCTGTCTGTACCGAGGTTGTCAACGCTACCGCGGCAGCAGTAGCAGCGGCGGTGGATGCTGCGATAGCTGCAATAATGGCTGCTGTTATTCCAAAGTCTCGTTTATGTCGAAGCAGCACCGGCAGGTTGTCGGGGTTCACCTGTACTGGCATCGGGATATACGTTGGTATCTTGGCTATTACTGCCGAGTCTCCCACCGTGGCGTTCCAACATTCTGATAGCAGACAATTCTGGGACTCACAAGAGAGACTAGATGACTTGTTAATAGTAGAAGCATTAAAAGCTATGAAGAGAAAGGGAGCTCTAACACAGACGGGCAATGGTGAGTAACTTATGTGCTTAGCTGAGGTGCAATATCCCAAAGATGATGTTATTCAAGCCATTACCACGGAAGAACTAAAGTCAGCCCTTTGAATTTACAACTGAAGTTTGCAAAACTGATACTCTCCAAGAAAAAACAAAACAATTTTCTTGCTACTGTCTAAAGTTTCTGGCAGACTTTAGTGTTTCAACCTAATACCTACGGCATATATACTACATGCTAAATGCTGTATACTTTAAGCAAATTTTTACATGGAGTATGTAATATGTTGATACACATGACACAACGGAGACTGAAAATGCAGGATTTAACGAGAATCATTTTCCCCTTACATACTTCCTTTTATCATTTTTTGTTTCCAACTTAGTTACAAAAAGTAAATAAATACTCCCATATTTTCATTTCAGTGACTTGATGCCATGAAGAATCAAGAATGACGGTATCAGTCATCAGTTTATAATATAATTATACTACAGAACGCAGACAGGTTAAGAAGTTCTGATGTGTATGGCTAAATGCCTCAAATAATTTACATTTACTGATAAATAACAGCATTCCAAATTATGGACATTTAATAATTATAACTTGTAAACTATATCACATATTAGAATACATTAATTAGCACAAGTTTTCATCACTTTACATTAAATTATACTTAGTAGAAGTTGAAAAAATTTGGTAAAAGAAAAACTTTTCCAGTACCTTGGAGTACACAGAATCAAAAAAGTCATCACACCATTGAAAATGTAAAAACCATGTAAACTTGAATTACCCTTGCAATAATAACAGTTGTTTTAATTCAAACTTTTATATTTACAAGGTTTTAAAAACAAATGGAATCCGTATTAAAGGTACGTTATCACTAAAGTTTAAACTAAACAAAAAGATGTAAAGTCGTAATGAAGTCTCTCGTGAACCTGAAGAAGGGCCCAGCCTTACCTAAAGTGGAATCCAATTTTTTCAAATCGAGAGCCTATGTGATAGTTGTACATACAGTTATGCCATGTAGTCCCATTAATAAAGTGAAAGCTTTCCAAGCCTGTACATGCCTGTGCCGCGTTGCAGAGCAGCCACCTATCTAGAAGGTGAGCTGACTCGCCTTGCGCCAGGTCTTGGTAGGTATAATTATAGCCAAAAAAGGTGGAGTTAGAGTAAGTGGGGATTTTAGGACTGAATGAGAATCCTGTTCCCACCCAAACTCCTGAGAGACTACTATGGCAGCCACTCGTGCAGTGCAGCTCGCACAATAGCAGGCCTTGGTGCAGCAAGGTTTATATGGAGGAGGCCCCTCATAAGGTGGCGCTGTTGGGGCTGGGCGCGTGGGCATAAGATCTAAGTTATCTACCACTTCCGTCTCTGTTTGTAACTGCGCCATAGCTCCTTCTTTCACTTTTAATTTCAGCTGCGCCATAACTTTCCCCTGCATTTTGAGCTGCGCCATAGCCTTTAGCTTTTCCTCCTTTTTTGCAAGCTCCTTTCCAAAAACCAGGGAGCCGTTTGTCCCACTTCTCTCAAAAACAAGCGAGCTGTTTTATTTTTTAAAGGAGTACCAATTGCTTTAAGGATATCAGAAAGCGGCCCCAGCATTTTATATGTGGCCATCTCGTTTCCCATACCGGAAAGCTCTACTCTCCTCCTTATCCTAGGAACTTTACAGCCATCTCGTTTCCCATCCGGGAAAGCTTTACTCTATCGTTTCCCATCCGGGAAAACTTTACTCTCTATCGTCCCTGAAGATCGTCACAAGCCGCCTAACCTCCGATCGTCTCCAGGGAACTTCCCTGTCAATGGACAGTTATTGGTGCACTCCTTACCTTATCGTTGCCTCACTCCACGCGTCTCTTCTGCACGAGTTCCCGGGTTTCGGCACCACTTGTCGCTCTCGCCAGCAAGAACGACACGGAGACACGCGTGGAGGCAAACTTCTTTAATGGCTTCTTTTTATCTTCTTCCCCCTCTGGCGCAGCACAGCACGCAGCTCCCGCCGCCCCTCGGGTGCCACCGCCGCCTCCAGGGCCTCGCGCCGCCGCCTTGGCGCCTGGTGCCCCCGCCGCCGCCGCCATGGTCAGGGCTGTGGCCCCCTCGGCCCGCCCGGCGCAGCCGGGCTCCCTGCGGGCCCGCCCCTCTACAAGTACATTGAAGCATATATACACCGGCAGCTTAGCCCGCCTAGCCAATCATCGCAGTGCTCATGCACTTCCCGCGTGAGTGGACCTAAATGAACAGCCAATCAAATTCAGTCCCTTACAGCTCTTATAGTAGGCCTCCTGTACTGGCTCCCGACAGCTTGACCTTCACTTTATATCAGTCTCGCTCCTTTAATCACGGACCCATTATTGGGGCATAACATATGGGGGCTCGTCCGGGATTAAATGACAAGAACTGAGCAAGCATCAGAATTTCTGGGAAAAGCATTGAGGTAAGATCTCACGGATTTTACTCTGTGGGATCCGACGATCTCCAGGTGCTCTTTGAGATCGGTTGTTGTGTCTGGGTGGAGCTCCAGGTATAGCCCACCTGGGTGAAGCTGGACCCTGCCATGCTCCCCAGGGCTGGAGAGGATGTGGGGACGCACCTTCCCTCCACTGGTAGATCACCAGGGAGTTCGATTCCCCTTAGACAGTCAGGGGGTTTGAGTCCCCCTAGACAGTAACCTAGGTGGTCAGGGGGTTCAAGTCCCCCTGAAAGGCCAGAAGATCAAAAAGTCCCCACCGGTGGCAGGTTCTGGGCCTGTGGTTGTCTTTGTCTTGTCTTTTTGTTGTCTTCTGTGCTGTTGGTTGTGTTTGAAGAAATAGGACAAGCAGAGAGTAAGGGAACTCTGACTTTTAATGGCTATAACTGGAGCCAACTGGGGGTAGTCTAATTCGAGACAGAGACTTTAAGGAATATTCCCGAGTTTGTTTGTTTGCCAAAACAAACTTTGTTTTGGGGACATTCCTTGCCCTCTCTGGCCCGACGGGGACTACCTAGTGCCTCCCTCTTGCTGGTGGGAAAGGATGGTGTGTGCTCCTCTCTTGGAGATGATGAGCCCTAGAACTGGGAACCCTTTCTCTGCATTCTGGTGGCACTTTGTTCTGTTCTTCACTGTCGGGAAACAAGAAGAGAACACCCTGGACCTAATACCCCCAACGCCAGATCTTCCCCCCCGGGTCTCAGGTAAACATTCAAAGTGAAGTGGGCCCAGGAGGAACATAGTTCAGTATTTGAACTACTTTAAGTTTGTTGGGTTAATTAGGATGAACATGTCTTTTGAGTTAACAGTAGTAAATGTGAAACTTCAGAGTTTTTACTTAAAGTCAAGTTTTTACTTAAAGTCATTTATTTGTTAAAATCTGTGTTAAATCTATTAGCAAAGAGATGACTGAACAGATGATTAATTGTCTGTCTCAAAGTTTTAATGGGTAATTCTTAAGGTAGCTTTCAAAGTCTTTGGTAACCTGAAACTTTAACCAAATGTATAAAATGCTAGAGCGCTGGTTGCTGGAACTAGGTTTGTGCTTTTGAAATCTGTTGGCAAACATGTTTTGTGCTTAACTGATTAATAAATTTGCTATCTAAAAAATTCTGTTGTAACAGTTCACAATTGGTTTATATTTAATCTTCAGTAGAGGTTAAGGTATTTCTAAGAGTACAAAGTTCTGGCTAAGTGTAATTAAGACTGATGGAAATAAGGGAAACAACTCTGTAGAAAAGTAGGAAATATATAAAAAGGAGAGAAAAAGACCAGATGCCTGATTCTGTTTGAATAATAAATAAAAACGGGCCCGGGGCCGCTTTCTGAGCTAGATCCATTCCTAAAGAATGGAAGGGGAGACCCAGTGGGGAGAGGTGTCCTACCTGTTTGAATCTGAAGAATGCCTGACTGTGTGAATGTGTCTGTATGGCTCCACCGCTTCCGCTACGGAGTCTGAGTGGGCTGCACCCTGAGTCTCGCGGGTTGTCATATGGCATAATGGTCATCTACTCCACAAAGTAGCCTGATCTGGGGTTTATATGGACCGACCTTAGCTAAGATGCTCCTAAGTTCCTGTGAGGGACATGAGCAGGACAGCATCTGAAAGATCCTCCTCCCTTTGTCTGAGACATCATTCATGGGAGGGAAACCCAGAAAACTCAAGACTGCAGGCTTAAAAATTAAAAAAGGAAAAACACTGGTATAGAAAATCTGGTTTTCTCTCTGTTTAAAAGGGCAGTTTTCTTCAGTTAATTGAAATGTAAATGGTCTTCTCTTTGACTGCCCAGAGTTGTAAATGAGATCTCTTTGGCTCATAAGGCTTCCTTGATATGCCAAGTTACTCAGCAAGTACTGATGCGAGTACCCAAATGCAACCCAATGATAAATCTTGGGTTGCATTTGGGTAAATGCTGTAATTATTCTAGAGGTTCTATACATTTCCTATAATTTTAATGTTTTGATAAGGGTCATCACTTGATATTTAACTATATATGTTCTGAGTTTTTTCATTTGTAATTGTTTAAGTTCTCTTGTAAGATGAATTCCGCCTTACAGGAAATTCATATGGGAAGACTTTCAGGACAAATACGGGTCTTTGATATGTTAAAATCCCGGGAACTGAAATGGGTAAAAATTTACAGAAGTAAGGGCTACATTCGGACTAAACCAGAATTAGTAACATGGGACTAGATGGACTGAAAGGTTGTGATGTTGTGTCTTTAATGTTTTAAACATTGCTGTTTCTGTAATGTTTGCTCCTCTAGGCTAGGGAAAATTTTTCTTAAGTTATATGTAACTAATAGAGATGTAAAGGTATTCATTTGTAAACAAATCAAGGCATTTAACTTTTCTCTCTATCTGAACCCTCTGAAACCTAAATGTCTCAGTTAAGTATTCTTTCTTCCTTGGCAATCAGTCATTTGCATAAGTTCAATAAGAATCTTCTCCTTGTAACAGTACAGCATTGGAAACACTGGTCATTTTACCAAGGCTTTGACTGGAACATCATATTTGAAAAGACTCAGATATAACCAGCTAAGGAAACTAAGGCTGATTTTATAAAACCTAGAGCTGTAAAGCCCCTTGGAACTGTTGGCCTGATACCTTGCTTACAGAGTTCCCAGCAGCCTGACCAGGTGAGTAAAGAATGTCACTCCCTGGTAGGAGGAGGAATCTCAGATTACTTTGGGCACCTCAGGAGTTCATCCAAATCTGACAGGTTTTGCAGGCATGTCTGATGGCAAATTGTGGCTTGGCTTCTGGCCCAGAGAGGCTACTAAAAGTTCAACCTAGAGATTCCTTATGAGAAGTTCCAGCAAAGCAGATTCTAAATCTATATGATTACTTACTGTTCTTGCTGAGCTTATGTAAATTATTAGGCCAAGTTTGTTAAAACTGGGCTTGTTTTTCAAATGAATAGGTCCTGATTTGTATATCTCTGGAAATGGTTATTTTAGAGAGAAAAATTGTTTTAATAACATGCCTTTATGGGTGTCAAATTCTAGATTAGATTGCTATTAAATGTTTGTTTACCTAAGCTAGACAGCTTAAGGTAAACTGCAGAGAAGTTGCACGATAACTCGTGTAGATGATCTTGCCTTTGCCAGTCAGTCAGCCCCAGATATTGAAGGACCCCAGGTCAGAACTATAGTATAGCCTATAAGTTTTAACATTCTTTTTATAACCAGCTTATGCTAACTAAGAAACTGTGGCCAGCTGACCATAGATAAGGGAGTCAGCAAGCAGCATAACAGGATAACGAATAGCAAAAATCTGTGTTTAACCCAGCTGTTTCTGGTTTCTGTATAATAATGCTTCTAATGCTTTGCTAAGAAATGAAAAATTGCTTAAACCCTCGTTCGCTGTGTAATCAAATAAAGTTATACCCTTCCCCTGTTAAGAATTTCCCCTACTACTAAATAAAATTGATAAGGGTTGTCTCCCATACCAAGGCCGGAGACGTACGGTTCAGCACGTACACTAGCTGGAGACGTGCGGTTCAGCACGTATACAGATAAAGGTTAGAAACGTGCAATTCAACACGTACGCTCTACTGTACACTACCTGAATGGTGACTGGCCAGAATGTATGGTTGGTTTTAAAGGATTGGCTACCTATGTGTAGGCCTTACTGTAATGCTTTGAAATTACTGGCTAGAAAAGTGAGGGCTCTGATGTAATAGACTGTAAAATTCTATATTAAGGGACTCCCGAAACAGATCAGGGCTCTCAGACACTGACCCATCCCTCGCGGATTTCGTGGTCAAGTGTCCCTGGGAGTCCGAGCATGCCCGAATAAAATCCTCTTGCTTATTGCATCCAGTGGTCTGTGAGTGCGTCCTTGGGTGCGGGTCCTCTAGGGTCTTTCAATATAAGGAAGTAACTTCAGAAAATTGAAGAATTTGAAAGGAAGAATCTGACTGAGTTAGTGGAAATAATGGAAATAGCTGCTGAGGACTATGGGTCATGATTGCAGGGAACAAGACCTCTCTTACAGACTCTGCAGGGAAAAGGGTACCGGGTGTCAGCAATGAAAACACAGCTTTGTAAGAGCCACACCACTTATTTAGACTTTGGTCTCCATGAGGGAATTCCCTGAGATGGTGAGCTACTGCAGGCTGTGGATACCACGGTTCACGGAGATGGTGCAACCTCTCTATGAACTGGCTAAGGGAGGACTCACTATGGTAGAGTGGACAGCTGAGGCAGAATGAGCATTTCAGGAATTACAAACAGCTGTACAGATTGCCCCAGCATTGGCCATCCCAGATGTTACCAAGCCCTTCCACTTGTATGTGGATGGAAAGGCAAGGGTGACTGAAGGAGTTTTGACTCAGACTCTGGGGCAGACTCAAAGGCCAATAGCTTAACTTAGCAAGAAACTAGATCCAGTAGCGGCTGGGTTCCCCCTTGCCTGCGCATAATTGCTGCCACAGCCCTCCTGGTCAAGGATACAGGTACATTTACAGAAGTGGACTAAATTAGATTATGAAGGAGATTGGGATAAGACTAGAAGAAACTAGTAAGCCAAATACATCAGGGCACTTATCTGGGGACACACAAACTTAAGGAGCTTATGGGCAAGCAGTTCCAGATTTCTAAATTAGGGTGTATGGCTCAAGATGTGGTTGATAGATGTGCTCAATGTCAGGCAGTAAATGCGGGAGGAACTAGAATGGGAAGAGGGAAAAGAGAAAGAGGTAAGGAACCACGAATTTATTGGGAAATAGATTTTACAGAGATGAAACTGGGAAAATATGGGCACAGGTATATGTTAGTTTGTGTAGATACCTTTTCAGGCTGGCTAAAGGCTTTTTCTGCCGAACATGAGATGGCAGGAATGGTAACCAAAAAGCTACCAGAGATTTGGGTCACCTCTTGTGACTGGGTCAGACAAAGCCCTGCATTTGTGAGTTCAGTCTCACAGGTATTGGCCAAAGCCATAGGCACTAATTGGAAACTACATGTACCTACCAGCCCCGGAGCTCAGGGCAAGTAAAAAGAATGAGTCAGACTCTTCAAGAGACCTTGACAAAATTAATTCTGGAAACTGGCGGTGGGTGGGTGGATATCCTGCCCTTCGCCCTCCTCTGGGTGCAATGTACACCCTACTTAAATAAGGTGACTGCATTTGAAATAATGTTCGGGAGACCTGCTCATTGCCCTCGATTACAAGAGATTGCTATAGCAAAAATGACTGATCAGTCTATACTCCAGTCACTGCAGGCATTACAGTCTGTCTTAAAAGAGCCCCTGCAGGGATCCGGACTGACCACACTGGCATGGAGACGGAGGTGGAGCCACGCCCTTCCCAGTCCCGGGACTTGGTTTAGATACGTCGCTGCCTCTGGAGGGGGCACCTAGAGTGAAAAACCTGGAGCCTTGCTGGAAGGGACCATTTACTGTCATCCTGACCACTCCCACGGCAATAAAAGTAGGAGGCATCAGGGCCTGGATTCACGAGGGTCACGTCAAAAGAGCTGAGGACAAGATCGCCCCCCAGAGGTGAATGCTGCTGCCAATGGACCCTGCTGATCCTGGACTAAAAGTAGACTCAAAAAACAATGAGCTCATTAAATTCATTGTTGCCCCTTTTGTTAAGATATAGGCTGGAGGTATGAGCAATTGCAAAATTAAAAAACGGGGGACTTAACTTACTGTTTCTCATAAAGGGAAGTGGGGGGCTCTGCATAACCTTAGGAAAGAAATACTGTTTCTGGGTAAATCACACTGGAGTCATTAAAACAGTCTAGCAGCCGTTAAAAAGGGCGGTATAGAACTGGCTAAAAAGTCAAAGATTTGACTAGTCTCCCAAGAAAAGGGGGTAATGTAAGGATCTACTTAGCAAGAAGCTTTCATTAAAGTTAAACTGTCCCTGTTCCCCTTCCCCCAGGGGATTCCCTTAAAACAAGTCCCAGAAACCAGCTCCAGGTAACAAAGCCCAGATACAAGGGTGGGTCAGGCCAGGTGGAGACATCTGATCAGTGGTGTGATGCATACTGTCTCCCTGGTTACCCAAAAGTATGGGCCCCGCCCTCTGGGAGCCTTTTGGGTGCCAATCCTAACCAAGGTGTGATAGGCTAAATCAAATGTCTACTAGGGTAAATTGTAACTCAATTGGTCATCTACCATCATTGTGGAGCTTCCTGTGTCTGTTAAAATCTCATTGGTCACCTGTGCATGGCCAGGCCCAACCGCATGGCCTTTGCCCTTAAAAGCTAGACTGTGAAACAGAGAAGGATCGCCCTCCCTTGTAAGAGGTGCGTCCCCGAACGTTCAGTTCAATTCTTGATGCTTGGCATGAAATAAAACTTTGCTTGACCTTCACTTTATATCAGTCTCGCTCCTTTAATCACAGACCCAATTATTGGGGCATAACAGAAATGACAACTGTGATGTATGTCAAACTACTTGAGAGAAATTTTGAGAGATTGATATCACATTGTAATCTGTGTAATGAAGATAAATACTGCAACTGTGATTTAATGTATGGGAAATGATGTCTCTCAGTAATGGCTCACAGACACATTCTATACTGGATAACTGTCCCTGTTACCTAGAGGACAAACAGAGATGATGCAGACATTCTCAGAACCCAGTTTTAAAACAGAGGTTTGAGGCAAACAAGACTCAAGTCTCACTGCTTGGAGAAAATCCCACTGCTGGAAGGGACATTCTTCTGCTGCTCATATTCTTAGTCAATGTCACTGTTTCTCAGCTGCAAGCTTTTCCTTGTCTGGTACCCACCTCCCCTTTCCACCATCGTCACAGACAAGACAGTCTCCTATTCCTTTACCCATGTCAGCCTCCTTCCTGGAGCTATGCTCTCTCTCTGTGCTGTATTTTCACTGTCTTCTCCCATACTGACTCTTTCCCCAAGATGTGCACCCCTTCATGTCACCTTCTCCCTATACATCCCCATCATGTTAGTGCACAAATTTGCTCCAGCTCATCACTGTCAGCCTCCTTGTTAACTCCATTTCTTTCACTCTGACTTTCTCTTTGACCTCTTGGAATAAGGGTGCTCTGAAAGTACTCCAGCAAATACTCTATTGATCTGCTGATTATCACATCTCATCATCTAATAAAATATTACCTTCTTAAACTATTTTTAAAATTGTAAGTTATCTATATGTATATGTATATACATATAATCTTACATGTAATATGTGTACATAAATACACACATAGTGTGTGAGTATACTCTCTCTATATATGCACATAGACAGAAAGAGTGCTATTTTTTTCTATCAATATTGTCTTTTAACTACTTGAGAGAAATTTTGAGAGATTGATATCACAATTTAGTCCATTTACATAATTATTCATTTTTATTTATTTTTTCATTTTATTTATTTTTTTCTATCAATATTGTCTTTTAACTACTTGAGAGAAATTTTGAGAGATTTATATCACAATTTAGTCCATTTACATAATTATTCATTTTTATTTTCCTCATTATTTTTATCATTTTATTATTATCCTACCTTATTTTGCCTTTTCTATTAGTCTCATTTGTCTGGCATTTCTATTTCCTATCCTTTCTTTGCTTCTTTTGGATTAATGGTGTAATTGTCTGTCATTCTGTGACAGCCATTAAAGCTGTTCAAAATAATTCTCTCATTCCAGGCACCTAGAAGGATCCTACTTCTCTGTTCCTTGCACTTAAATGTGACCATGAGGTTTTCTCCGGTCAATGAAGTGTGAATAGAAGTGACATATGTCCCTTCCAGCAGAAGCATTAAGAGCTGTCCTCTGCGGTGCTGGGTTTTTTTTTTTTTTATGTTTTATTTATTCACTTAGAGACAGAGAGAGAGAGTGGGTAAAAGGCAGAGGAGGAGAGAGAGAATCCCAAGCAGACTCCAAGCTCAGCCCAGAGCCCAACTCAGAGTTTGATCTTATGACCTGAGCCAAAATCAAGAGGAGGATGCTTAACCAGCTGAGCCACCGAGGCATCCCAGTGCTATGTTCTTTCCTCTGCCTCTTTGATTAAGACAGTGTGTGTCAAGAAGAAGCCTGTGCCAACCTGTTTTCCCAAGTGACAATAGCAGGCAGAGCCCCTAGGCTCGACCAAGATAGATATGTAGCAGAAATGACAAAGAAACTTTACTGAAATTTTGAGATTGTTTGTTACTGCAGCACAACTAGACTCTCCTAACTGATCCACAGTCTACTTATTCTCTGCTAGTTTGGAATTCAAACCCTGTGTTTCCCTTCTTTTCATTGCTTATCTTAGAAATTCTCAGATGCATACTTGGGGAGGGTATGTGTTTTGGTGAGTGCTGTGAAGTGTGTAAACCTGGTGATTCACAGACCTGTACCCCGGGGATAAAAATATATGTTTATAAAAAATAAAAAATTATATTAAAAAAAAAAAAAAGAAAAGTCAAATCAATACTTTTAGTCATCTCTTGAACACTTGGCAATTCACATCACTTCCAAGTTATGTTCCTGACATATATTTTAAATTTATCTTCTTAACTCAACAAGATATTATGGCTTTATATAGTCAAACACCTTTTATTTGTCCATATATGTATCATCATCTTTTTTTATTCCTTCCTGAATTTCATATTTCCACTGAGGAGCTTTTCTCAGTAACCTGATATCCATGCTTAGAAATTTTTTTAGTGGGAGGCTGCTTTAATGAAGTCATGTACTCCATTAGGTTTTGCTTTATTTTATTGTTTTGTCAGCATCCCTTATTTTATCTTTATTTCCAAGTTCCAGGGTAAATAATTCTCTGTTGGTGTGTTGAGAAATAAAAGCCAGTGTATTGAATTAAGATTATGATGTGCTAAAGAGGGGAAAAGCCATTCACATGGTCAGGTTACACCCTCAGCATTCCAGCTGCCACTTTCGGGAAGTGAAAATCCCAGGACGACATTTCAGGACATGGATACAGATGCAAAGTTGTAAGATTTTTCCCATGCCCTGGTGACTGAGCCTGCCTGACATCCCTTGGGAGTTTGGTTTGACTTTAGTTCTTCTCCTCCTCTCTGACCTTCTAGGAGTGGTTGCTGTGGACAAGAACTGCTGCACACCCACCTTCCACATGCAGGAGAGCTGAAGTGGCCAACACTGGGTGAGGTCACAGGTCCCCTCCTCTCCCTGCCCAGGAAACATCCCCCTCCCAGAACCTAGGTCTGCCCAGTCTTCCAGCTGGGGGTGCCTGGATGCTGGCCCCACCAGCCCCCACCCCCAGAAGAGGTGCTGTTGGAATTCCAGCCATGCCAGGACTCCTGAGGAGATAGAGTACCTCCCTTTCCCTGCTGCTCTGGGGATCACACGTTTATGTGCCCTTTGCAAACCTGCAAGAGCTATTTGTTTGTTGCAAATGGCCCCCCAAGATGAAGATGACTTTCCGGGGTTCAGGCATCATTGCCATAATGGCTTTCATTGTTGATCTTTGTGAACCAGCAGACAGATGAGGTTCACATGATACTATAAACAAGACTCACCCTTCCCAGCAGTCCTGAAAAAAGCGTGGTGTAGATGATTCCCTACAATGTCCTTCCTTACAAGGTCCTTGGTTCCCTCTAAAGTGAAACCAAGATGCTCCTCCCACCTATCTTTCCTTGGAAGCCAAGCCCCTTTGTAATCTGTATAAGATTCCCTCCCCAGAGATCCGGGGATCACAGAGACTGGCTTTCTGCTCTGTCCTAGAGAACAAGCTAGACATCCAGGTCAGTGGCTGAAGAGATGATCTCAGGGACTCTTTCTATTATGCATTGATTGGAGGGACCAAGGTGGCTGAGGTTAGCACCAAAGAAAGCTTGCGGTGGACCAATATCAGGATGGAGCATGTGGGCTGCAGGGAACCAAAGGCACTGGGGGAGGGAAGCATTGCTTTTGGGAACACACTGGCATCCCTCTATGATGCTGGTGTTAGGCACTGTGCTGTTGCCCTTGTGTTGGAGGAAAACAGGCCTCGCTCTGTCCGTCATGATCCTGCAGGTCATGTGGTATTTCAGGGATGCCGATCAGCTCATGGCTTATTCAAAAGGATTTTTTAATAAGCCCCTTGAGCACTGGGTATAAATATATTAATTTTTCAAATGTATTTTATTTTTTTGTCTTGTTTTTAAGATTTTATTTATTTATTTATTTATTTATTTGACAGGGATGGATAGAAAGCACAAGCAGAAGGGGCAGCAGAGGGAGAGGGAGAAGCAGGCTCCCCACTGAGCAGGGAGCTGTGTTCGAGACAGGGCTCGATCCCAGGACTCCCAGATCATGACCTAAGCCCAAGGCAGACACTTGACAGACTGAGCCACCCAGGGGCCCCCTCAAATGTATTTTAAATTTTAAAATCTCTAATATTCAGACACAGGACTGCAGGATTTTAGTTCACTATCAGGTCACTACCCAGAGGCAAAGACCCGCCTCTCTGCAGCGAGTGGGAGTTGAATGCTTTCGGACAAGAGTGTATGTAACTGTCACATTCCTTGGAAAATTGCACAGGAGAAGGGGTAGCTTTCTGGCTGACCAAAAGGGAGACTGTGAGCCAGGGAGGCCACAGGTAGGAGCTGGGGTTCTTTCTAAGGCAATGTTTTTTCTCCTCTCTCCTTTTCCCAGCTAGGTTCTTCCAGAGGAGTGAGACCACCATGGCTCAGGAGAGGTTCTTCATCCTCTTTCTACCACTGGTCCTGGTGCTGCTGGTGCTGGGCTATGTCCAGCCTTCTCTGGCCAAGGAAACGCAGGCTGAGAAGTTCCTGCGGCAGCACATGGACCCAGACACCTCCACAGTCACTGCCAGCTACTGCAATAAAATGATGAAGCACCGGAATATCATGGTTGGAGATTGCAAGCTGGTGAACACGTTTATCCACGAGCCTCTGCCAGATGTCCAGGCTGTCTGCTTCCAGGAAAATGTCCCCTGTAAGAACACGAAGCCCAACTGCCACAAAAGCAGTTCCAAAATGCGCATCACCGACTGCCACCTGAAGAAAGAGGCCAAATACCCCAAATGCGAATACGAGACCCAGCAGCTACGGAAATCCATCATCGTGACCTGTGAAGGGAATCCATACGTGCCAGTCCACTTTAACGGTTCTGTGTAGGTCTGCACCTGAGGCCAGAGCAGCCAGATGCACCTGCTTCTCCCCTCCCCCTTCCTGGCTCTGAGAGAAAGAACTCCAGTCAGGGCTCCTGTCCCAAATACACATGCCTTCCTACCCAGGGCTTGCCCCTGTGTGATTTGGGGGATGAGGGGCACCCTCTGTAAACCACTTCCTGGACTATTTCAATAAAACACAGTTGCAACCACCTGGATTTCTGAAGCTGTTGCCATCTGGTACTGTCTGTGTGATTGCATTCCTGCTTGGGTAAGAACTGTAAATCTGGGTAGATTTCGTAAGCATCGAATAGAATCATTACGTGCCTTTGCTCCTGACTTTTGGTTCTCAGTGACCTGAGATCATTCCTTTTCTCAGAGATGCCTTGTCAAATATGAAGTTGTTAATTATGGGCTATTTGAGATGAAAGGGAGCTACAGTCTGGGACTGTCCTGCTGGGTGAGTTGATGGAGGGTGAGCTCAAATACCGAACTCTCTGGCATGGAAGGAAGGACAGGGTGACCTCAAGAAAACCCGGCTCAGACCCTGGCTGGGAGGACATGGGGCTGAAATTATGACCTAAATTTTCCTTTTCTTTTTATTGAGTGAGCTATTACCATATCACAAAAATGGCCATCTCTTAGTTGGAAAGTCAGAACATTCCATTTAGGAGCTAGAAAGGTATGTAAGGATTATTAAATTAAACAAGAATAAGTAGATTTTGAATCATGTATCCACTTTAATGGATTGGGCGTGCCTAGAACGTTGCAGAAAAAAATTCTAATAAGCGATATGGTTGAACAGTAGCCTCTGTTGAAGGCAGGATGGAGATAAATGTGTGTGTTCCACTTGCCATCCCTAAGATAATGTAATCCCCACTTTTACAGAGGAACGGCCTGAATCTCAGAAAGGGTAAGAGACTTGCTCATGGTTGCTGCTTCCTAGTGGCAAAACTGAGACTAGACCCCAGGTCTCCTGGCCTCCAGTCCTTGTTCTTTCTTCACCACAGTGGACTCAGGAAGAAAATCCTGCACTCTCCCTTTTTTTAAGTGCAGTAGAGGAGGGCTCCTGGGTGGCTCAGCCTGTTAAGGGGCTTACTCTTGATTTCAGTGCATATCATGATTTTCAGGTTCGTGGGATGGAGTCCAGTTTGGGCTTTGTGCTCAGCTCAGAGCCTGCCTGGAGTCTTCCTCTCCTCCTCTGCCCCTCCCCTGCCTGTACCTTCTCTCTTTCTCTCTCTTAAATAAATAAGTAAATCTCTAAAAAAGAAGTAAGGTAGAGGAGATTATGGATATGGCATCAAGGAAGTAGGTCTAGGGAGACCTGAGAAACAAGATCAGAAAGGATGGCATAGTAGGGTACTTAGTTCCCTTGGTTCTGTTGACCTCCTGTTCTGAAAAGTTCACTGATCAAATCACTCAGGAGGAGGAGGAAAATCATTTTTTCTCACAGGAAGCATAGCTTCACTTTTCCAGAATTCTACCTTTGTCTCTTGGGCTTTTAGGAATGGCGGGTACAATCCATGGCAGCCTTGATATTTTATTTAAGTTCTGTAGTGTGATGTCCAGAGCTTGTAGTTTTTGCAGCATCCATGCACTCTTGAAACTCCTTCAGCCAGCCTAGACACACAGAAATGTCAAACCATCAATTCTTTCCTCAATACATTTTTTCTCTTTCCTTTCTTTTTCTTTTAAAGATTTTATTTATTTATTTATTTGACAGAGAGAGAGAGAACAAGTAGGGAGAGCGACAGAGGGAGAGGGAGAAGCAGGCTCTCTGATGATCAGGGAGCTGAGGTGGGGCTTGATCCCAGGACCCTGGGATCATGACCTGAGACCTTTAATGTTTGCCTTTGGCTCAGGTCATGATCCCAGGGTTATAGATGGAGCCCCACCTTGGCCTCTCTGCTCAGGGGGGAACCTGCTTCTCCCTCTCCCTCTGCCTGCCTCTCCCCCTGCTTTGTGCTCTCTCGCTCTGACAAATAAATAAATAAAATCTTAAAAAATAGAAAAAAAATAAACACAGTTTGCACCTGGAGATGACAGGTGTGTGAAAAGTGAGAAAACCATTGGAACAGAGGCTAGTTCCTTCTTTCCCATTCTAATTACATTTTGTTAAGGAAACATTGACTACCTAGGAAACAAAGCCCTGACAAACCAGGTAGTTCAGTCTGGATGATATACCCTTCTTAGAGATGAGACTCAGAGGCAGCCTGAATGGGCAGAACTGACCTTAAACCTACCACACTCTGGCTCCCTCTGAGCAGCAGTGCTCAAGGAAGAGCCCTGGAGCTTGGAAGTAGCCCCTCAGGACTCTGCTGCTCCCTGCTATCACCACCCTGTCTGGGCCTCAGGACAATCTCTAGCAAGGGGTCAGTCAGAACTACCTTGTAGTCCGGTATGAGGGTTCAGTGAGGCAATTTTGATAAATTGTCGTACAAATGGGAACTTTCAATCTGCTCCAGAGTATGTTCTAAGTGAATGTAAAAATAAGTTAGCTGTCCATCCTAGTACCTTAGTTTGTCTGCCATATACTAAAATGGCTATTATTTTAACTGTCTCCAGCATTAAAAGACCAATGTCTAATCTAATTGATACTGACCTCTCAGATACCCATTACAAAAAAATAATCATAATCATAATAAAAATATCTACTCAGTTGTGCCCAGAATGTTCACTTTTTCTAGTAACAGCAAATGCATCTGGAAGGGTTTCCTATTGTCAACCCATAGCCCCTGGAACCCACACTCATGCGGGAGCTTCAGAACTTATCTCCAGGGAAGACCGGTAGCACACAGAGGGACTTATGGACAGCATGCGCACTACAGATAAACCCATGGGCCTTCGGGCTGCTGTTTTGCTCCAGTATATTCCTCCTAATTGGTTTATGATAGTAAGAGTTGGCAAAAAAAACCAGAATGTCCTGAACATGGGACTGATTAAAATATGATGCATATCCTTACAACAGAATACTATGCAAATAGAACCAAGTACACTTTTGCTACTGACATGAAATAGGTTCAAAATATATTCTTTTTTTTTAAATATAATTTTTTATTTTTTATAAACATATATTTTTATCCCCAGGGGTACAGGTCTGTGAATCACCAGGTTTACTCAACAAGTCAAAATATATTCTTAATGGGAAAGAGGAAATAGTGTACAACATTGCATATAAAATGTTATTATTTGTGACAGAAAAAGAGGAGAGAAACACATGCACCAGTATACATGTTAATTCACTTTTTAAAGAATGTTTTCTTTATTTACTTGAGAGAGAGCCTGTGAGCAAGGGGGAAAGGACAAAGGTCAAGAAAGAAGCAGACATCCCACTGAGCAGGGAGCCTGACCACTCAAGACCAGGGGCTCCAATCCCAGGACCCCGGGATCATTACCTGAGCTCAAGGCAGACATTTAACCCACTGAGCCTCCCAGGTGCCCTGTCAATAAACTTTTATTTTTATTTATATTTTTGGTAATAATATATTAGTTTATTATTATTTTAAATTTTTTCATTAAAAGTCAACTAATTAACATACAATTATTGTTGGTTTCAGAGGTACAGGTCAGTGACTCATGGGTCTCATATAATCCCCAGTGCTCATTACATCATGTGCCCTCCTTAATGTCCATCACCCAGCTACCCCATCCCTCTACCCCTCTCCCCTCCAGAAACCCTCAGTTTGTTTCCTATCATTAATAGTCTGTATGGTTTGTCCCTCTCTGGTTTCCTCTAGTTTTATTTTTTCCTCTCTTCCCCTATGATCCTCTGCTTTGTGTCTTAAATTCCACAGATCAGTGAGATCATACGATAATTGTCTTTCTCTGAATGACTTCTGTCACTTAGCATAACGTCCTCCAGTTCCACCTAGTTGTTGCAAATGCCAAGATTTCATGTTTCTGACGGCTGAATCATATTCCATCAAATATATTAATCACATTTAATACTTAAATCTGTGTAATAGATAAAGACAGTGAAGGGACATAAAAAACTGAACTGCGTCTGGAAAAGAAACTGGGGCCTAACAAACAACGACCAAAGGAAAACATCCTTTTTACCAGATTTATTTCTCAGTGTTGCATTTACGCTTACCATTTCCATAGATATAAAGGAAAAAGTCAAAGAGACTACCTCACTGCAGCCCCTTCTCGGTCGGTAAGGAAGATCCTGGTAATAGAAATTCCAGGCAATGACGTTAGGAAGAAAACTTATAAGTACCACCACGATGAAACCTTGAGCTGACCCAGACACCCCCACGTGTCACCCCGCAGCAGCCCAGCAGACAGAAGCACACATCCCTGCCTTTCACACAACTAATCACCGTCGTGATGGAGAGTTCGTGGTACAGAGTAGGCGCTCTTTATCTGAAGCCTATTGGCTTACTTTCCTGCAGTGTTCCTCAGTGTCAGCCATTTTGACAATCAGGCCTGTAGTTCTGCAGAAACAATGAAACTAAACCTTAAAAGGAACGTGGAGCCCATCAGGTAGCATTAGTCTCTGAACCACTATTCTGACCACTCACTTGTCAGGTGCCTGACCAGAAAGACCTCAGCAACCACGGAAGAGGGAGTGTTCTAAGAGGCTGAATATGGCTGATATCGTATATGATTCAAGATGCTAATGTTCTTTCAATAACAAGAATTTGGCACCATTACTTTTGCAGTCAGCAAGCATATAAAAGTCTAGAGAAAGAAACAGCCCAAATAGCAGGCCTTCGAACTAATACCCTTGAAGCCAGGAGCAGTTTGGAAAAGACACAGGCATGTTGCAACAGAGGTCCCAAAATGGATGCATCAAATGCCCTGAACTTGCTTTAGGATTGTAGGGCTGCACCAAGGACCAAGCCAATGGCCAGGGTCCATTCACATCACACTGAGCTTCTGACAGAGTTCAGGACAGGCTATTACAGAATATGGCAACTTGGCAAATTCAATCTTTTAAGTTGAAGAAACTTGAGAAAAGACAGGTACAGGAAAGATTTATTGACCTTCTCTGGAAGCAGGTCATTAAACCCTCCTGGGAGAGAGTTTCCTACACCCAGAGGAAAGGAGTGTCATTATCTGCAAAAATGGAGAGACATCTTCCTAAGTTGCCCCCAATTAGTACACTTACCTTGTACCTTTTATTCTAGTGCATCTTTCCACCACTTTCCACTTTTCCTCAAACCTGGCATACATACACTCGGGTTTAACCACTTCTTTAGAGCTTTATTTCCTTGGGAAATAAACCTATGTGAAATAAATGGGAATTCTTTTCTCTTGTTAATCTGTTTGTTGTTTGTTTGTTTGTTTGTTTGTTTGTTTTTTTCATTATACAGTCCCAACTGAGAACATAGAAGGGTAGAAGGAATGGATGTTATTCCTCCACTACACTTGTAAGATTTGGGATAATTTAAGAGAGATAGGGAGGAGAGGTAGATTCTTCCAGTTGTGTCCTCCCCAATATGTCTTGTACTTTACTTCTGGTAGCAGATAGCCATTCAACTGCCTGTTGAATGGCAGTTGAAAAGTAGAAACTTTGTTTCAGGAATCAGGTAGAAGGCCAGTCATAGGAACTTGGACAGTGGGTGAAAATCAGTGTCAGCTAAGAAAAATGGTTCTCCACTAGGAATGGATATGAGATTCACCATGGAGCTCATCAAACACAAACATGCAAAAAAGACCTCCTTCCCAGAGTCTGTTTCAAGAGGCCTGGAATCTAGGCCTTCATAAAAGTCTCTTAGGCACTTCTGATGAAAGGGGCCAGGGTTGGGAACTCAAGTTAGGCACAAGGAAAATCTGATACTGTTTACCTCTGCTAGTGGGATCAGGTGCTATCAGGGTGCTATCCAGTTGTGGGACTGGAGGGGGGGGGCTTGTGGCTGTAGAATAGGATACATGAGGGCTAGGCACACAGACAGCTTGTTTGGCTTGGTTTGGTTTGGTTTGGTTCTAATTAAGTAGCCTTAATTCTTCAGGGCATTTTTAGGTTTACAGAAAAATTGAGTAGAAAAAAATAGAAAATTCTCTTGTGCTTCTCCCTTACCTGCTTTCCTACCCGCACAGCCCACAGTTTTCCTGTTATCAACATGTTCCTTGGGGTGGTCATTTTCCTATAATTGATGAGCCAATGTTAATGATGGCTAACTAAAGTCCACAATTTAATTATGATCAATTCTCTGCATTATGTATTTCTATGGGTTTGGACAGTGCATAATATCATTGTAGGAGAAGAAACCATCTTCCTTAGCTGTCGGAGGCAAGCCCCTGGCCAGGGCGGCCTCCGCCATTAAAAGATGGCACCTGGCTAGTTGCCAGGTTAGGATTGCCTCGTGAGACTAAGGGGAATGCCCAAAGAGGAAGTAAACAGCATTGGTTGCTACCGAAGTTGTTCGTTTAGGTGCACAGCCTGATTCGCTCCCTCCTGTACCCTGCTCACTGATTGGTCATGTAAATGTATATAAGTGTGTAGACTTGTGGAAATAAAGAGAGAGAAGATACATCTGAACTGGAGCTTCTTGTCGTCCATGCGGGATGAGGATGATATTCAGCTCTCTTATGGTTTCTGACTGGGTCTCAAAATTGAACTGACAGAGATAAGTAAGAGTAAAGCATACAAATTCACTTAAACTTTCACATGTACATGGGAACCTCTATAAAGGAATGAAGACCTGAAATAGCGACCAGAGCTGGAAGCTTTTATACCCTTTTGACAAAGACACAATACATTTTGGAGACTTGACAGGATAAAGGGGTTTGGTTTATGGGTAGGAAATGGGGAATGAATAACTAGAAAGAAAAGGGTTAGTATAACAAGGTTAGTTTCCAGATTCCTCTAGTGCCACCTCTGGCTGGTAACATTGTCTCCAGGAAAAGAATTTCCTTCCTTTAGGCAAAAAAGGAGAGCCTTTCCTGCATTTATGGATTCTTAACTGCCTTTAGTACAAAATATTTATTTGTGTCAAAGAGCCATAGTTTGGGTTCACAGAGTCTAGTTTCCTTCAGCATGAACAAAGATAATCTCCTCATGTACTTAGATTTTCTTTGATTCCCTTAAGCAGAGTTTTGTAGTTTTCCTCATATTGATTTTATTCATTTTTTAGTAGATTCATATCTACATATTTCATTTCTTTTTGGTTCGAATGTAAAATTTCTTTTCAAATTTCAACTGTTCATTGCTGGTATCTAAGAAAGCAATTGATTTTTGTATATTAACCTTGTATCTTGTGATTTTGCTCTGAAAAGACATTGTTTTTATCCTGTAGATAAGTAAGACATTAAGAGCAAGAGTGTTCCCCTATTCTATTGATGCTCAAGGAGTACTAATCTGGAAGGGCTGTGTAAAACAGATTGGAAGGAAAAGAGGCTAGAGGCAGGGAGTCCCTGTGAGCTTTTCTGTGAGCCCTCCAAAAAACAAGAAGATTCCAAGTAAGTGTATTACAGCACCAGTGGAAAAGCAAGAACAGACCGAAGAGGCAAATACCCTAAACTGGCCTTTCTCCTTCATGCCTATGGGTCTCTGTTGCCAGACTCCAACTTGTAAATGTACGCAATGTGCAGCAAGGCAAATTCTGAGACACTGGATTTAAAGCAAGGAAAGCTTTGTAGTCTAGAGAGCAGCCCAAGGAGAAAGAAGGGGATCATTCCCAAAGCTGCCTTGCCCTCTTGCCCTGTGGATCTATAAGGGACAACTTACACACATGAAAGGAAGCTAAGGGGTATTCTGACACTTGTTGGGAGGTCCAGGAAAAATCTGGAGATAAGCATTCTTCTGGACAGGGAGGCACAACTTGGGATCTGGGATCAAATACATCAAGATACATGAGAATCCCAGATTCTGGCCCAACAACATACCCATAAATGAATAATTCTTTGGAGTCTGCTGTTACAACTCACAACATTACCAGGTGCCTGGCAGCTATTGTATCAAATTTAACTCAGGTGTTTTCTCCTAAAGAACTGAAAGCATAGAGGTTCAAAACACTGAAGCTTCCTATGGAGAAGGAAGAACCAAACCCATATCAGGAAGTCATCATTTCCTCACAATTTCTTTGAGGAAGTTATCACTTCTTTGTTCCTTTAAGGAGGCTTGGTCTTCCTGCATCTGCAGGGATACTGGCTTTAAACAGTGATTTGGAGGATGTGGGTCTCATCCACACTGTGCACAAGAAGGGCATCTTCCCAGCCCTAGGTTTCCCTTTCCTCTTTCCTAGGGGTCAGAGCCCTTCCTTCCCTGCTGCAGGCAGGCTATGCTGGCATACCTGGCAGAGGAAAAGCAGAAAAAAGTCTCTGAGCCTGGGACTAACCACCTCCTCTGTCCTCAACAGGACCCCCAGCAAGGAGAGCTCATAAGAGGAGAAGCCTGGGGGTTAGGGAGAGTAGAGCCGTGATGATGGCCAGAAGGCCCAGGTTAAATGATGGAGGAGAAATTATCCAGGAGGGAGGAGGGAAGAGGCAAGATTCTGGACCCATAAGCACAGGACAAAGAGAAAAATGGTATCTGCCAGTCAGAGGAAAATTCATCGTAATTCACATACCTCTTCATTGGGCTTCAGGACCTTCATAGAATTGTGAAGCTCATGTTGTAAAGATGATGCTTTAAAAAAATGGACTTAAGAAATCTTTAAAGGAGGCACCTGGGTGGATTAGTGGGTTAAAGCCTCTGCCTTTGGCTCAGGTCATGATCCCAGGGTCCTGGGATTGAGCCCTGCATTGGGCTCTCTGCTCAGCAGGAAGTCGGCTTCCCTTCCTCTCTCTCTGCCTGCCTCTCTGCCTACCTGTGATCTCTGTCTGTCAAATAAATAAATAAAATCTTTTAAAAAATTAAAAAAAAGAAATCTTGAAAGACGCGATGAAGATCTAAATGGTTGTGAATGATAATTTTGCTCTTACTGCTTCTACTACTATCATTCTCTTATTTTCTTCCCTCTTCTCACACAGAAGAGATGATGCTGGATATTCTGGGACCATTTCCTCTCCTCTGGGTGCTACTAGGATCATGGAGGCCATTGCACTTACTGCTAGGCCTCCAAACCTCAAAGGGTTCAAGGGTTTGAAATTCAGCATATAAGAGCAGGTTTTGGCCAATGCAAGACGGAAATGCATGGGGTCAATATTTATACTTAGACTTGTAAACCTTCAGACACCTTTCTGCATGACACCATCCAGAATGCAGGTGCTACCAGTCTTTTGCCCAAGACAGACTGCGAGACTGGCCAAAAACACCGCCACTGGAGTGTGAATTATATTAACATGACTTACTGCTGTCACTCTGGAGGGACAGTGTGACTGCCTCTACAAGGCTACTCTCCAGAACCGGTTCTACCTTGTTAAATGTAACAAGTTTCAGCCAGGTTACCCTCCCAATAGTCTGCTTCCTGTACAGTTAAACAGTATCAGATCACAGCCTCCTGGATACTTTGATTAGATGAAGGTTCCCATTACTTTGCCTTACTCTTGGTGCAGGTTCTCTTGTGCTCCCTTGTGCTTTTTTTTTTTTTTTTTTCCATTGTTGATTCCCATGTTTCCCATAGAAGAAAGAAGGAGGGCAGTGAGAGAATTATGGGGCCATGATGCCAGACCAGAGCTGGGGACAAAAACAAATAGCAACAAAAAGCTCCTTTCTGCTTTGGAGCTTTGTGTGTTTTGAAGAAGGGCAATAGGGAAAGGAGCAAGGAAAGACTCAGGCCCCAATATTTTCAATCTTGGAACTTCTTCCAAGTTTGTTCCATTCTGTTCCCAGCAATAAAATCACTTTCTGCTGCATTGTAATGACCTAGAGTGTGTGTGTTTGGGATGCCTTTCACATCATTGCCAGCCTGGAGCCATCTGGATTGCATTTGCTGACATTCTTAGGAGAACTAGCTGGCCCTTAGGCAACCTTTGGTGTTATTCTGCAACCCAGGGCCTCTGCCCACTTCTCTCACCCCTGTGTCTTTTTGGAACTTTGGAGCAAGAATATTCTCCATTTCATCAAACTCTACTCATGGCTTTTATGTATTTCCCTTGACATCCTGATCTATGTTTCTTTAGAGGTGGCACAGATATTTCATAAATTGTCTGTAGTACTTTCACACACAGGTTCTAACACTGACAACGAATGCATCCTACATCTTTACTGTTGGTTTCCGTATTTCATCAGATAATGTTTTAAATGTCAGTAGTAGTAGGGAGAATAATCCACTGTACCTTAGAATCAATTCTCCCATGATCTATTGCAATGCATGAAAAGAAAGCATAGATGAAGAAAAAAAAAAAAGTAATGGGAAGTTAAAAACAAGCCTGTCTTGCTTAAACACTGAAATATCACAGAGTGATGGTGTTTTTGTAGAAGTAGAAGACATAGAAATTGAGGGACTGGGATTCGGAATTTGGCTGGGATTAAGAAGTTAGGTCCTAGATGTAGGAGAGGAAAAATAATTTTCCCTCTTCCATTCTAGATTTTTAGCTGTTAGTCCCATGCCCCCTCTATAAAGGCAGAGTAACAGGACAAAAACTATTATAATTATGTACATACACAGGGGATCCCCACAAAAATATGAAACTAAAAAGCAGCTGTCCACCAGGGGCTTATGGACCATCCAGGGCTAAGGAAAGGATAGGGATCGAGGGCTTTAAAAGAGGAAAAGGCAATTCAGAAGAAGGCGAGAGGAGGAAATGTTTGTGGAAGGAAATTAGTCCTGTCATGAAGATGACTCTCCCAGATGAAAGCAGTCCCTGACATGGCTCACTTCTTGTACTGGACCCCTTTCTAATATAAATTTCCCCTAGAAAAGTGTAACCTCTACTCTGCTTTGAGAACTTCTCCTGGTCTACACTTTCTCACAATAAACAGCTTAAGATAATTCTTGTGCCAAAAAAGAATATTTGGAGGTGGCCTATTCTGCTACCCCTCATACCTTTCCATTTCCCTGCCAACGACTAGACTCACTGGGTTAACAGTCCAGTGGAAGTCAAAATATTCTGTAGCCTGATCTGTCTTTGAGTAGCAGCCAAACATAATGCCTACCCAAAAGGCCACCTACTGAAGTAGTTACAAGTGTGTCAGTTATCTGTGCTGCACAATGGCTCTTTCCAAACCAAGGGATTCCTTTAACAGCTGTGCTAGTCAGACTCACTTTCCTTTATGCCACATCTTTACATCAGGTCTTAGAAACAAAGACAGAAATATGAAGTTTTGGGTTTCAGGAGCCTGGATTCCAAGGGTACTAATTACTCAAGGCCCCTCTCAGTGGGAAGATATAAGAAAGCCAGGACAACCTGGCACTTGACAAAATGTGTACCCATTGGGGAACTTCTCTCATGGGACTTGAGTCCTCCAATTTAGAACAGGTTTCGATAGTATTAATCTTAAGCAGCATGGCATTTACATTGCATAGTTTCAAAGTATTCAAGCCAAGTGCAGGGGGCATGGACACAAGGATGTGTGTTCACATTTGGTAGGAACCGGTGTAGGAACATGTAGCATCATCCTCAGGGAAAAGGGTGCATTGACCTGAGCAGTAATCACAATGGATTTACATGTTGTATAAACATTACCTTGGAGATTCTTGGAGATTCTTGGAGAAAGTAAGATTCTTGGAGAAAGTAACCTAGCAAAAGGCTGAATTTCCTGTCACCCAACCACTCAGTTACTCTACCTTATTCAACTATTTCTCAACAATCATTATTTATACATTATAGAACACACAAATTGAAGAAATTGTGGGAGGGAATAAGAATGAAGATAACTTGGGGAAAATCTTTTATGCCCAGAGGCACTTGTTCTAAATTAACAGACCAGACCAGGGTAGACTTTCTCTCAGATTTGTGTTATTCTCTGCATGCAATCAGATATTGTGGGAGAGTCAAGATAACTGACTAAATCAGATATTCATTTAGGTATATTCCTAAGTCAGTTTCAATGACCTGACAGTCATTATAGGAATGACTCAGAAGTAGCAAACCTTAGAAATGAACTTAGCAAATATTCCAGAAGCTCTCAACTCTGGTTTCATATGAAGTTCATCTGGGAGCTTTATAAAAAAACAAAATCAATGACTGGATTCCTGTGAGAAAGTAGAAAATATATGTTGATTTCTGTCTTTGATTCCTGGCACAGGGCTCTTGAAACCCTTGTAAATTCCTAAGTGATAAGAGCACTGGGAACATCTTTTCTTATAAGAAAGAGAACCCTGTGTGGTCCCAGGATCCTGGGATCGAGCCCCGCATAGGGCTCTCTGCTCAGTGGGGAGCCTGCTTCCTCCTCTCTCTGTCTTTGCCTGTCTCTCTACTTGTCTGTCAAATAAGTAAATAAAATCTTTATAAAAAAAAAGAAAGAAAGAAAGAAAGAGAACCCTGGCAGCCACCGTGGAGGTCTCTGGATGGGGGCTGATCACCAGAAAGATGGAACCATGATGAAAAGCTTGGTAATTTTGGCCTCACCCCCAACCTCAAGAGAGAGGAGAGCAGCTGGAAATGGAGGTAATAATTGCCCTACCTGTGTGAGGTAGCCTTTATAAAAAAAAAAAAAAAAAGTTCAGGGAAGGGGAACTAATGGGTTGGAAACACATCTATGATGTGAGAAACAAAAGTGAAAGAAGAACTAAATTTCCTTACTACCTGCAGCCCATGACAAGCCCTTGACACAGGCCGAGTGACACTCCTCTAAGATCTCAGCTGCATCAATGTTACTACTTTGCCAAGGACAAACGGCAATCTTAGCCTGATCTTTAGGATCCTGTAAGTCTACTATAACATATAAGTCCTTTGGGAACTTTCATTATCTCTACTCCTTCACAAGATATATGATAACATGATCCCCAACCATATGGCCCACTTACATAAATCTGAAGTCCTCATGACTGATGTTTCACTAGACAGTAGTAAATGACCCCTTCCTATCAATAGCTAGCCCCTTCAAGGTCCTGGAATCCTTCCTGCCCAATTATTTAGAGATTTACCTATCCCTAAAGTCCTCTGAACTTGGAACTATATAATGGGCCACTCCTCATCACCTGAGTGCAGCTCTATCTGCCCTCAGGTCCTGCCTCCCCTGCTTTAATAAAACCATCTTTTTGCACCAAAGACATCTCAAGAATTTGTTCTTGGTCATTGGCTTTGAGGCCTAACATCCTTCCTACATCATCTACACTGGGAGGGTGATGCATGCCAACTCCATTAGGACAGAAGCACAATCATTAGGGACCCTCCCATACCTTACCCAACATAACTCTTTATCTGGCAGTGCATCTCTCTCCTTGTCATATCCCTTCAAAAACTGGGAAAGCATATGTGTTTCCTTGAGTTCTGTGAGTGGTTCTAGCAAATCAATCCAACAAGGGGAAAGCTGAGACTTATAGCCAGGCCATCAGGAGACTTGCAACTGACATCTGGATTGGGTGAGCCTTGGGGAATGAATCCCTAATCTGGGGGAACTGACACTATCTCCAGGGCGGAGGTATCAGAATTGAGTTAAATTGTTGAACATCCAGCTGGTGCCCCAGAATTGGCTGTTGTAGGAAACCACCTCCCCCTCCACACACACACCCACTGCATATCTGAGGTCAGAGGTGCTGTGAGTGTTGTAGCAGTGTGACAGTAAAGGAGAGACACAGAAGTTGTTTGTCCCATTAAATGAATTTGATGAACACTTAATAAACAACCAAATGAATTTCTGAGGATGAGGCCTGGCTTGATGGAATATTTTAAAGGTCCATGCCTGACTGTAATGGGCAGTCTGATTCAGGAACTACTGTCCATCTAGAGGTAGGACTACCAGGCAAGGGGGAGGGGAGGAGAGAAAGAGAGGGGAAGAGAGACACCACATGTAACCCCCTAATATGAAATAGTTCTTGTCTGGCCCTGTATAGAAAAGGTCTGCTACTTCTGGTCAACAAAACTATTCCATGGATGTTGTCTTCTGGCTGTGGCTGAATTTAGTAGGAGGGAAGACATCCAGCAGGCTGAGAATTTGTAACTAATGCCTCAGGAAATCATGGACTCAGGACTGGAAAAATATTTGGCCTCTTGGTGTCTCTCATCAGTGTTCTTTTCTATGCATTCCCTCAGTCTCTAGGTAGCAAATTCATTTCCTCGACCCTTCTGTTTCACGTGGTGAGCCCATGTTCATCTCACTTTCTACTTCTCCCTTAAATATAATTTCCTGCTGAAGGATGTCTGGTTGACCCACCTCTGTCAGTCAGTCATCACTCAGACAGAGTGGCACAAATGTGTCTTCTGGAGCCTTCTTCTGTGGGCCATGGAAGAGATAGGATTAGAGCTGGAACTGCCCTTACACAGAAAAGTGGAGTCTCTGGAGTCTTGGCCCACATGTCAGGGATGCCCACCCACACACTTTGCAACACTTTAGAAGTTCTCACCTTTTAACTTTTCATTTAATTTTTTAAAGCAAACTCTAGTGAACTTGAGGCTCAAAACCATGACCCTGAGATGAACCGTCTCATGCTGTTCAGACTGAGCCAACCAGGCACCCCACTTTAAGGTGCTCCTTAAGTCTACCTGTAGTGGTATGAAGTCACTTCCAAGGAATAGAATCAAAGTGACTTCTCACATTATTTCCAAGGCCAAGTCATAAATAGTGATACAGCTTCTGCTTGGTTCTCCCTTTCTGTCTTGGGATGCAATCACCATGTTCTCAAGAAACCTATGCAACCCAGAGAGGCCATGCATAGATGCTCCAGCCACCTAAGACCTAGGCCACCTAAGGTCTCAGCCAACATCAATCACTCATCCTGTGGGTGATTGAGACTATAGATGATTCCAGCTCTTAACCTTTCAGTCTTCTAGCTGTGGCTTCCGTTGTTGGAACAGAGACAAGGGGCCCTCACCATGGCCTATCTGAAGTCCTGACCCATTTAAATTTGTCACTTATTTTTAACAACGACAACAACAACAAAACCAAAGCAGGGATATTTGTCCCACAAAGCTTTTAAGGGAAATATTGACCAATATAGCAGCCCATGGCCCCAGTTTTTACCCAAACGTGGGGATGTTCTTTCTTCCCTTCCTGCAGTCATGTTGTGTAGCACCCTCCAAATAACAGTTTACCAACAACAGTTGGTAAGCTCACAGTAAGCTAGAGTGCAGGGCAGGCTGCCAATTCCTGTCCCGAACTCCACTAATGCTGTGTTCCAGCTACAGTTTTAATCAAACCAGCTCACCATGAGGGAGTCCCAAAGTGTTCACTCCTAAGGACAAAGGAAAGTAGGGGAGTATGTTAATTGTTTTATTCTTAGTATGATTGAACTGAAACCCATACTTGATTCAGAGTTCCTTAGTTTTTACCAACATCCTTTTTCTGTGCCAGGGTTCCATCCAGGACACACTTGGCATTTCATTACCTGTCTCCTTAGGCTCCTCCTGACTATGACAGTCTCTCAGACTATCCTTGTTTTCGAAGACCACGACAGTTCTCTAGAGAACTGCTCAGGTATTTGGCCAAATGTAATGGTATAGTCTGAAACCAATTTTTCTTCAAAGTAGTTATTAATTGGTAGCCCCAGGCTTTCAGAATTCTCCCATTGCAGGCAAGGGAGAGGAGTTGACTCTTGCCCAAGGAACACCTGTGGTAGGAATAAAAAGGGAAACTCCTTGGAAGTGGAGCTTAAGGTCAGTCAGTACATACTTCATCGAGGGAAGTGATAGCGCCACTAGGGTAGAAAAACTCGCTCTTGAGAGCAAAAACATGTTATTTTATTGCACTTACTTATTTATTTTTCACACTGACCAGTTTTTAACATGCAGCTTTCCAAGCAGAGAGGATGGGGCCTGGAAGGTGCACTGGTACCAGGGTCTCTGCACAGACCCAACTCCCGGGGCAGAAGGTTCATCATGCCACATCTTCCTGCTGTCCTGCCAAGCACAGAGCAGTGTGGCTGTCTGGGTCCAGCTGGGTCAGCCCACAGCGACATCAGGCTGGTGCTTGACAGCTTTGCCCACGTGGGCACCCCCTCCCACTGCTGCTTCTGGACACCAGAAGTCTCTTGGGGATGGGGTGTGGGACTGCCAGTGCTCCTGACACCAAGGAGCACCCTGTAGGAATGGGCCTGGGCACCTGCCTTCCCCTGGGGGCCTGGTGGAAAGTGCATCCAGGAAAGGTCTGGGATCCCACTATGAAGATGTGTTGGGGGGTGGGGGAATTTGGGCGGGGGTCCTGGACACCTGGGTGGGAAAGCAAGCTGGAGAAGCTGCTGTAGGTCTGGACTCAGGCATGCCCTCCTCCTGGGGGGCACTTGCTGTGGTACCCCAGGAGAGGCCTTCATTCCCACAGCAAGGGAGTTGCAGTTGCTCCACATCTTTGATGGCTTGGGCTATGGTCAGTAGTTTTCATTTTGACCATTAGAGTAAGTGTATAATGGTTCTAATTTGCATTTCCTTAATGAACAATGATATTGAACACTTGGATATTTTGATTTCTTATTACTAAATTTTGAGTTTTGAACTCAAAATGGGTGAAAGACCCACACATGAGACAAGAATTTATCAAAATCCTAGAGAAGAACACAGGCAGCAACTGTTCAGTCTCAGGGGCAACAACTGCTTACTGGACATGTCTTCAAAGGCTATGGAAACAAAACCAAAAATGAATTCTTGGTACTTCATCAAGATAAAGAGCTTTTCCACAACAAAGAAAACTGTCAACAAAACTAAGACAACTGATAGAATGGGAGAAGATATTTGCAAATGACATATCAGATAAAGGGATAGTATCCAAACTCTATAAGGAATTTATCAAATTCAAAATCCAAAGAATAAATAATCAAATCAAGAAACGGGCAGAAGACATGAACAGACATTTCTGCAGAGAACACATCCAAATGTCAACAGACACATGACAAACTACTTAACATCACTTGGCATCTGGGAAATACAATCAAAACCACAATGAGATTGTGTTTCACCAGTCAGAATGGCTAAAATTAACAAGTCAGGAAACAACAAATGTTGGCAATGATGCAGAGAAACTCTTACACTGCTGGCAGAAATGCAAGTTGATAAAGCCACTCTGGAAAACAGTATGGAGCTTCCTCAAACATTAAAAATAGAGCCATCCTATGACCCAGCATTTGCACTACTAAGAGCTTACCCCAAAAATACAAATATAGTGTTTTGAAGGAGCACCTGTACCTCAATGTTTAGAGCAGCAATGTCCACATAGTTAAACTATGGAAAGAGCCCAGATGTCCATGGGCAAGTGAATGGATAAAGAAGATGTGGTATGGATACATAATGGCCTAATAGTCAGCCATCACCAAAAAAAAAAAAAAAGAAACCTTGCCCTTTGCAATGACATGGATAGAACTAGAGGGTATTATGCTAAGTGAAGGAAGTCATTCAGAGAAAGATAATTATCATATGATTTCACTCATATGTGCAA
The DNA here is from genome assembly GCF_964662115.1 of Mustela nivalis. Lineage (NCBI taxonomy): Eukaryota > Metazoa > Chordata > Mammalia > Carnivora > Mustelidae > Mustela > Mustela nivalis. The sequence continues at coordinate 96,225,898 of NC_139025.1, forward strand.
TTTTGAAACAAAACAGGGGAACATAGAGGAAAGGAGGCACAAAGAAAACAGGATGAACTCAAAGAGGGAAACAAATCCTAAAAGACTCTTAATCATAAGAAACAAACTGAGGTGGGGGTGCACCTGAGTGGCTCAGTGGGTTAAGCCTCTGCCTTTGGCTCAGGTCATGATCCCAGGGTCCTGGATCAAGCCCCACATCAGGCTCCATGCTCAGCGGGGAGCCTGTTTTCCCCTCTTTCTCTACATGCCTACTTGTGGTCTCTATCGGTCAAATAAAGAAAAGAAAAGAAAAGAAAAGAAACAAAATGAGCATTTCTGGAGGGGAGGGTGGGGAATGGGTTAACTGAGTGATGGACATTAAGGAGGGTATGTGATATAATGAGCACTGGGTGTTATATACAGCCAATGAGTCACTGAACTCCACCTATGAAACTAATAAGACACTATATGATAATTAATTGAATTTAAAATAAAATAAATTTAAGTTAAAAATAAAATATTGAGGACAACAAGATGGCAGGGAAGTATGAGAGGCACCAATTCAACCTATACCCTAAAGTGAGCTGTTTACCTACCAAAGAACTCTGATCACTCATGAAACCAGCCTGGTATTAGAATTATACACTTCAGGATCTCTGTGGGGCCAGAAGATGCCAGTGGGCAGGTAAAGTGGAGTGGGAACATCGGACTGATATCAGAAGATAAACAAAAGTGGTAGGGAGCCTCCAGAAGTGACCCGTTGGAAAGTAATATCCCAATATGAGAGTGCCCTGCAATTGGGGATCAGCATTAACTTGGAGTCTTGTTGAAAACACTCAAAAAAAGCAAAGGATTGTGGGGTAAAATTGTGGGAATCTGGGCAGTTAGGGACAGGGGTTTAAGTCTCTGACTCATGACAACCACCCCTGGTACTGAGCCAGAGAGAGTGCTGCGAAGATGCCAGGTCTTGGTCCCTGAACTGACAGCATGACAGCACGCCTGAGAGCTTTTGGGTGGCAGCTCCTGTAAGGGTGAGGGAGACTCACCAGCCAGCAGAAACAGCCTTTTGCATTCTCCACATGTGAACCGCACTACCAGAGTCTGAGTCTCGCCCCACACCCTCGCCTGAGAGAGGTGCATGCAGGTGCCAGCTGGTGCTCTCTCAGACCCGGGAGTCTGAGCACTCCCAGGCCCAGCCAAGTGGGAACATCTCAGTGCTCTATCGCTGCTTGGGACCTCTCTGGCCATGTGGAGCAGCTCAGACAGCTGCAGCTATCATGGTTTGGGGTACAAGCAGGAGTTCCTGTGACCCCAGAGACTGTGACTGGGAATGTGCTCTGCCAGTGGCCAAGGGGGAATTTATGTGCTCTGGAGCACCCAGAGGGGAACAGACAGGCTTCTCTCTGAGAGGGAGGTCCGGGTGCAGTTTGCTCTCCTCTAAACCTCCAAAAGCCATCAAAAGTTGCCAAGGTGAGAGAAAATAAATGAACAAACAAACAAACAAACAAAAAACTTCCAGAGAACAAAAGCCTGAAAACCTAGTTTCCTCAGAGCCCACCCCATTGATGGAGGCAGGAGGACTTAACTCCAGAAAGACTCCCTGAAAACCCACATGGCAGGCCCCTCACCCAAAAAGCCAATAAAAAAAAAAAAAAAAGACAAGAGGATAACCACCACTACTTCATAGATACAACTTTTATTTTTAATTCATTCCCACTATTCTGGTTCATTTTTTTATATATAACTTTTTAACCTATTTACCATCATGGTGAGATGTCCAGTACATCAAATTCCATAATAACCTTTTAACCTAAACTTTTTGATACATATACCTGTGTTTTTCTTTTGCTTTTCTATTTTTTAATTTTTTAAATTTTAGTTTAGTTTATTCTTTTTTTTCTTTTTTTTTTTATATTTATATAGAGTTAAGCTTCAAGGTAATCCTTTTTCCCCAATCAATGCTACCCCTTAGGTAAACCAGTTTTTAATCCCCCTTTATCTTAAGAAAGTTGAGTCCTTTAACAAAGATATCAAGATACATCCAGGAAGAATCAAAATAATCTTTCTCGCACACACTGAAAATTTATAACTACTCTCCCATCTTTTCCTTCTGCCAGTGTTTCTGTATATTTCTTTCTGTCCTGGTAATATATAAATCTTATACTTGGGGTACTTGTAGATGAGTTTCTTTGTTTTCTTTTTACTTATTTCCTTTTCTTTTGTCATCTACTTTTGTCAGTCTTTTTGTTGGTATACTTCATAAATCTTACTTGGGGCCCATTTGGGTTGGGACTTCTATTTTATCTTCTTTTTTTTTCTTTTTCTCTCTTTTTCTTTTTTCTTTCTTTTAGGTGGGGACTCTTGACTGCTCAGAAGTGTTCCAGGGTGCACCTTCCCTGCACCACTGTCAGTACATTCAGTTACACATCCATTCAGCCATCTCTCACCAAAATGACTGAAGAAGGACTGCCCAACAGAAGAAAAATTCAAAGACAGAGGGACTTCTGCAACAGACCTAATGGCTATGGACATAGACAATATGTCGGAAATGGAATTCAGGCTAACAATTATCCAGACAATAGCTAGGTTGCAGAAAGCCATGGATGACAAAATGGAGTTGATTAGGGCAGAAGTGAAAGCTACCAGGGATGATGTTCACAATGTTCTCAATGAGTTCCAATCTAATCTAAATTCTCTAAAAGCTAGGGTAACCGAGACAGAAGATAGAATCAGTGATCTGAAAGACAAACAAATAGAGAAAAAGAATCAGGAGGAAGCCTGGAACAAACAGCTTAGAAGCCACAAAAACAAAATTAGGGAAATAAATGACACCATGAAATGTTCCAACGTCAGAATTACTGGAATACCTGGGGGGGGGGAGAAAAAAAGAAGATTAGAAGATATATTTGAACAAATTCTCCATGAACATTTTCCCAATCTTGTGAATGGAATAAGAATTCATGTACTAGAGGCAGAAATACCTCCCCCCAAAATCATACAATCTCTCAAGACACCTGATAGTGAAAATGATGAATCATAATTGTAGACAGGTGCTCTTGAAAGCATCTAGGACAAAGAAATTCCTTGCACAGAGGAAAGCCCATCAGAATAACGTCAGACCTGTCCGCAGAAACCTGGCAAGCCAGAAAGGGCTGGCAAGACATATTCAGGGCACTAAATGAGAAGAACATGCAGCCAAGAATACTTTATCCAGCAAGACTGACATTCAAAATGGATAGAAAGGTAAAGAGCTTCCAAGACCAGCAAGGTTTAAAAGAATATGTGACCACCAAGCCAACACCTCAGGAAATATTAAGGGGGTTTCTATAAAAGAGGAAAAATCCTAAGAATATCATTGAACAGAAATATATGGAGACAATCTATAGAAACGAAGACTTCACAGGTACCATGATGTCAATAAAAACGTATCTCTCAATAATCACTCTCAACATGAATGGTTTAATGCACCCATAAAACAACACAGGGTTAAAGATTGTATAAAAGAACAGGACCCATTCATATGTTGTCTACCAGAGACACATTTCGAACATAAGGATACACCCAGACTGAACGTGAAGGGATGGAGAAGTATCTTTCATGCCAGTGGGCCTCAAAAGAAGGCCAGGGTAGTGATTGTCATATCAGATAAATTAGATTTTAAACTAAAGACTGTAGTCAGAGGTACAGAAGGACACTGCATAACACTTTCTTTTTTAAATTTCTTTTCCTCGTAACAGAATTCATTGTTTTTTGCACCACACCCAGTGTGCCATGCAATGTGTGCCCTCCATAATACGCACCACCTGGCTCCCCCAACCTCCCACCCCCCTCCCCGCCCCTTCAAAACCCTCAGGTTGTTTTTCAGAGTCCATAGTCTCTCATGGTTCATCTCCCTCTCCAATTTCCCTCAGCTTCCTTCTCCTCTCCATGTTATTTCTTATGCTCCACAAATAAGTGAAACCATATAATAATTGACTCTCTCTGCTTGACTTATTTCACTCAGCATAATCTCTTCCAGTCCCATCCATGTTGATACGAAAGTTGGGTATTCATCTTTGCTGATGGAAGCATAGTACTCCATAGTGGATATGGTTCTTTATCCATTCATCCATTGAAGGGCATCTTGGTTCTTTCCACAGTTTGTCGACCATGGCCATTGCTGCTACAAACATTGGGATACAGATGGCCCTTCTTTACGCTCCATCTGTATCTTTGGGGTAAATACCCAGTAGTGCAATTGCAGGATCATAGGGAAGCCCTAATTTTAATTTCTTAAGGACTATCCACACTGATCTCCAAAGTTGCTGCACCAACTTGCATTCCCACCAACAGTGTAAGAGGGCTCCCCCTTCTCCACATCCTCTCCAACACATGGTGTTTCCAAGGACACTGCACAATTCTTAAAGGGACTAGCAATTGTAAATATTTATATGGGAGCAGCCAATTACATAAGAAAACTGTTAATCAAGAGAAAGAGTCATACTGATATGAATACATTAATAGTAGAAGATCTTAAAAATCCACTCTCAGTAATACACAGGTGATCCAAGCAGAAAATCAATAAAGAAACAAGAGCATTGAATGACACATTGGACCAGATGGACCTCATAGATATATACAGAACATTCCACCCTAAAACAACAGGATACTCATTCTTCTCGAGTGCACATGGAACCTTCTCCAGAAGAGACCACATGCTGGGTCACAAATCAGGACTCAACTGATACCAAAAGACTGACATTATTCCCTGCATATTCTCAGATCACAATGCTTTGAAACAGGAGCTCAACCACAAGGAAAAGTTTGGAAGGAACTCAAATACCTGGAAGCTAAAGACCACTTTGCTTAAGAATGCTTGGATCAACCAGGAGATCAAAGAAGAACTGAAACAATTCATGTAAACCAATGAGAATGAAGACAATCTGGTCCAAAACCTATGGGATACAGCAAAAGCGGTCCTAAGGGGGAAATACATAGCCATCCATGCCTACATCAAAAAATTGAAAAATCCAAAGTACACCAGCTGTCTCTATACCTTAAAGAACTGGAGAATCAATGACAAATTAAGCCAACGCCACATGGAAGAAGGGAAATAATCAAGATTAGAGCAGAGATCAATGAGATAGAAACCAGAGACACAGTAGAATGCATCAATGAAAATAGAAGCTGGATTTTGAAAGAATCAAAAAGATCGATAAACCATTGGCCAAACTAATCCAAAAGAAAAGAGAGAAAGCTCAAATTCATAAAATTATGAATGAAAAGGGAGAGATCACAATGAATACCAAGGAAGTAGAAACAATCATCAGAAGTTATTATCAACAGTTATATGGCAATAAGCTAAGCAACCTAGATGAAATGGATACATTCCTGGAAAACTATAAACTTCCCAAATTGAACCAGGAAGAAATTGATGAAGTGAATAGACAAATATCTAGTAACAAGATTGAAGCAGTGATCAAAAACCTCCCAAAAAACAAGAGCCCAGGTCCTGATGGATTCCCTGGGGAATTCTACCAAACTTTCAAAGAAGAAATAACACCTATTCTCCTGAAGTGGTTTCAAAAACTTGAAGCAGAAGGAAAACTTCCAGACTCTTTCTATGAAGCCAGCATTACCTTGATCCCCAAACCAGGCAAAGACCCCACCAAAAAGGAGAATTTCAGACTAATATCACTGATGAATATGGATGCTAAGATTCTCAACAAGATCCTAGCAAATAGGATCCAACAGCACATTAAAAAGATTATCCACCATGACCAGGTGGGATTCATCCCTGGGTTGCAAGGATGGTTCAACATTCGCAAATCAATCAATGTGATAGAACAAATCAATAAGAGAAGGGAGAAGAAGCACATGGTCCTCTCAACTGATGCAGAAAAAGCATTTGACAAAATCCAGCATCCATTTTTGATTAAAATGCTTCAAAGAATAGAGATAGAGGGAACATTCCTGAACTTTACAAAATTCACCTATGAAAAACCCACAGCAAATATTATCCTCAATGGGAAAAAGCTCACAGCCTTCCCACTGAGATCAGGAACACGACAAGGATGCCCACTCTCACCACTCTTGTTCAACATAGTATTAGAATTCCTAGCGACAGCAATCAGACAACAAAGGGAAATAAAGGGTACCCAAATTGGCAATGAAGAAGTCAAGCTCTCTCTCTTTGCAGATGACATGATACTTTATATGGAAAACCCAAAAGACTCCACCGCCAAACCACTAGAACTTATACAGCAATTCAGTAATGTCGCAGGATACAAAGTCAATGTACAGAAATCAGTGGCTTTCTTATACACTAACAATGAAAACATAGAAAGGGAAATTAGAGAATCGATTCCATTTACTATAGCACCATTATCTTCATTGGAGAAGTGTCTGTTCATGACTTCTGCCCATTTTTTGACATGATTATCTGTTTTGTGTGTGTTGAGTTTGCGAAGTTCTTTATAGATCCTGGATATCAGCCTTTTGTCTGTACTGTCATTTGCAAATATGTTCTCCCATTCCGTAGGTTGCCTCTTTGTTTTGTTGACTGTTTCCTTTGCTGTGCAGAAGCTTTTGATCTTGATGAAGTCCCAAAAGTTCATTTTCACTTTTGTTTTCTTTGCCTTTGGAGACATATCTTGAAAGAAGTTGCTGTGGCTGATATCGAAGAGGATCCTGCCTATGTTCTCTTCTATGATTCTGATGGATTCCTGTCTTACATTGAGGTCTTTTATCCATTTCGAGTTTATCTTTGTAAATGGTGTAAGAGTATGGTCGAGTTTTATTCTTCTACATATAGCTGTCCAATTTTCCTAGCGCCATTTATTGAAGAGACTGTCTTTTTTCCACTGTATATTTTTTCCTGCTTTGTCGAGATTATTTGACCATAGAGTTGAGGGTCCATATCTGGGCTCTCTACTCTGTTCCAGTGGTCTATGTGTCTGTTTTTATGCCAGGACCATGCTGTCTTGGTGATCACAGCTTTGTAGTAAAGCTTGAAATCAGGTAACATGATGCCTCCAGTTTTGTTTGTCTTTTTCAACATTTCCTTAACAATTTGGGGGTTTCTTCTGATTCCGTACAGATTTTCGGATTATTTGCTCCAGCTCTTTGAAAAATACTGGTGAAATTTTGATCGGAATGGCATTGAAAGTACAGATTGCTCTAGGCAGTATAGACATTTTTACAGTGTTTATTCTTCTGATCCAAGAGCATGGAATGGTCTTTCATCTTTTTGTGTCTTCTTCAATTTCTTTCATGAGTGTTCTGTAGTTCCTTGAGTTCAGATCCTTTACCTCTTTGGTTAGGTTTATTCCCAGGTATCTTATGGTTCTTGGTGCTATAGTAAATGGAATCGATTCTCTAATTTCTCTTTCTGTATTTGCATTGTTAGTGTATAAGAAAGCCACTGATGTCTGTACATTGACTTTGTATCCTGCCACATTACTGAATTGTTGTATGACTTCTAGTGGTTTGGGGGTGGAGTCTTTTGGGTTTTCCATATAAATTATCATGTCATCTGCGAAGAGAGAGAGTTTGACTTCTTCATTGTCAATTTGGGTACCTTTTATTTCCCTTTGTTGTCTGTTGTCTGTCAGGAGAATATCTATTCATTCTCCTGACACTTCTTTTAAAGGACACAAGTTCTTTAACTGGTGTTTACAGCCTTATTGACAGAGAACTGACACATGGTACACTGCATATATGTAAAGAATACAATCTGGTAAGTTTGACATATAGGTATACTCATGCAACCACCACCATCATCAAGATCGTAAAGGTATCCATCCTTTCCCCCAAGTTTTCTTCATACTACTTTAGAAACCCTCCCTCCCGATTTACTGCCCCCAACCCATGCTCACGTCATAATAAGTTTGAAACCTAGTGGCATTAGCCTTTCAACTTTGCTCTTTTTAAAGTTGTTTTGGCTATTCTAGGGGCCCTTGGCTGGCTCAGTGGATAGAGCATTGGACTCCTGATCTTGATGTTGTGAGTTTAAGCCCCACCTTGAGGGTACAGATTACTGAAAAATAATATCTTTTTTTTTTAAGTCTTTTGGCAATGCTAGGTTCTTTGTATTTCCATATGAATTTTAGAAACAGCTTATCCTCCAGGGATTTTTATTAGAATTGAGTGGAATCTATAGATCAGTTTGGGGAGAATCCACATCTTAATAATATTGAGTCTTTAGACACATGAACATAGGATGACTCTCTTCTTTAAATTCTCTTGGCACATTTGTTGATTTTTAGTATGGGGGGCGGGAGGTTCGGGAGTGCTATCCCAAAATATGTCACCTTGGCAGAATAAAAGTGAGTCTCACCAATCTGTTCCCATTCCTGGGATGAAGAAGGAAAGCCTGGAGCCTTCCCTTCTGCTTTCACTAACACCAAGCTCCAGGGCTCTAGTCCAGGATGGAGGATGGGATGAGGTATGTTAGAGACCAGGAGATTGATGGGAGTCTGCTTAGGAGTCTTCCTGGGATCCCTCTCCCTCTGCCTCTCCCTGCTTCAGGTCTTACATGCTGTGTTTATGAATACAAGTAACAAAACAAGTAACATGCTTTCTCTTTTAATTGATCGTGCATGCATGTATAAATTATATATTATATGAAATTGTTATGTCATGCTTTTAGGTCTCTGAGTTAAATGATTCCACCACAGCAGAGACTCTTGGTGTACATCTCTTTTGTTAGCCCCCTTACATTGATCGTTAACATAGATAAATGGGTGTTTCCCATTGGACATTTGCAATATCATGTAGCAAGCTGCTGGTGCTCTAGTAAAGCAATTGTCAAAGTGTGGCCCAAGGACCTTGATGGTCGCCCAAACTCTGTCGAGGTGTCTATGAGGGTCTAACCCAAAACTATCCATCTGTGGGAGCCTGGCTTTTCTTCATATTATCTGACAGAACAACACTGTGCCATATAGATTGGATGGAAAAGCAGATATGAGAATCCAGCTGTCTATTTTCAAGCTAGGCATTAAAAGAATATTCAGAATGTAAAGCAATGTCATTGTTCATATTAATTTTTTGTTTTGGAAAGTGGAATTACTTGCCATAAAAATATATCAATGTCATAGGATGGATTCACTGTTGTTATTTTAAAATGAGTTAATGAGTAAATCTTAAGAAGTTTTCTCCATGTTAAGTTTACAATATGGTCTATATGAACAGATAAGCGCAAAAACCCTCTTTGGAGTCCTCACTAATTTCTAAGACTCTAAAGGTGAATCAGGAGCAAAAACTCTGAGTCCTGCGACTGTAGAATATCCAGCAGAAGTTTGGAATACGCAAATGCGGCGGTGCTGGCCAACCCGAAAGCATGCATACATATGTACGCTGTAGCTGATGGTCTGTTTTTACATTGTGTGAGCCTGAATATCTGACCATGGTTTACCCACTGTCAGATTGTTATTCTAGGCAGCAGAGGAGGATGGCAGCGGAGGAGGTGGGTTGGCATTCCTCTGTCATAGCCAAACAACTCTATTTGGTCACTCATCACTGATTTCCCCAGTTGGGGTGGGGGGGGTGTACTGAGCATTAGAAGAAGGTTTTATAAAAGTGAAGCACATTGGTGGCTCAGGGAGTTAAGCTTCTGACTCTCAAATTCAGCTCAGGGCACGATCTCAGGGTCAGGAGATCAACCCCCATGTCGGGTTCTATGCTCAGTGCAGAGTCCCCTCAAGATTCTCTCTCTCTCCCTGTGTGTTGCTGCCCCCATTCTGCCCCCTGCACACGATGCATGTCTTATATATATATAAGAAGGCTGCATTCAGTGAGACTTTTCGGTGGTGCCTATTAAGATATGTTAGGAGAAACTAAGCTTGTGTGGCGATCACTCTTGTGCAATCCATGCATTCATCTCAGCCACAAAGTGAATATTGTCTGGGCCTTTGTAGCATTTAGAAAACAGCAGACTTTGTGGCCTTTGCAAGGATGTTCTGTCGTTGCCTGGCCTCAGTAAGAATCCATAGTGACCACCTTATGAAGTCTTTTTGATCTGGTGGTCTCGGCATCAATATTTCTCCTCCATGATGAGTCAAGCCTGTTATAACTTGAAATATCAGGAGGCCCTGAGAGGTTGTCTATAGGAGCTCAAGAGCCTGACTGGGACTCAGAGAAGTGCAGTGGGGGCTGCAGGGACAAGAGAAGCACAAGGGCCTCTGTGTTAGAGGCACCAGTTACCTCACAACGAGGTCTGGCTAGGGCACTGGCCATTCATTCTCTGGGAGATCATGATAGAATGGCACCCATATTTAACCCTTCTCTGCATTCATCCCCTTGGGTAGAGCCCTCCTGGTGACTCTGGGCTGGGTTTGTACTTGACCTGGACCAACAGAGTGGAACAGAAGTGACTGCATGAAGTGTTGTGTCTAAGCCTTGGTGTTTCTGGTTTCACCACATTGGAAACTGGAGCATCCTGGAAAAAGCCGCTCCCCTGGGGTCAAGTTCATGGTGGAGGTTGTGGCGAAAAAGTCCTAGAGAGTGGATGGCCATGAGGAGAGAAAAGCCCTGTGTCCCAGCTGTCCCAGACAATGGACAAAACAGAAGAGTGATGTCACCCGGAATTCTGTAGCCTGAGTTAGAGCTGCAGGAACAGGCTCAGCTGGCACTAGACAGAGGACATACAAGCCATCCCAGCCAAGCCTCAGAGTAGGAGCTCACTCCTTCTTTTCTACCAGGTAAACAGCAAAATTCTCTATGATAGGGATATAATCAATTGGATGGCAGGTCTCCCTAGATTCTGAGAACAGGTAAGAGTCAGTATCATCTCTAGGGAAGTGGAGGAAGGGGTTACTGATACAACAGCATTGTTGTGAGGCTTCATAAAAATGTCTAGAATGAAATAAGTACACCGACACAGTGTCAGGCCCCTTCATTTCCAATGCTCAGTGTAAAATTATGATGGCTATACATGAGGAGTGAAGCCAAGATATGTTAGGATACACAGCACCTGTCAAAGTTTTCTCCGGATGTCATGTTCCAGGGCTCTTGACTGCCTATTAGACCAAAGGTAAATGAAGGGAAGAAACTTTATCAGAGACAGCTGAGAATGGAAACTCTGACACCCATGTCTGCTGAATGAGAGGCATCTCTGTGTATTCTCCAGTCCTCTAAGCTAGAGGGTCTTAGAGGTTTGAAATCACCCTCTAGTCTTTTGAGCTGATCTTTTCTCTTGTTCAGTTGAACAACAGTTCTGAGCCACAGGCCTTGGCATCTCCCCTAGAATAAAATCAGCTTAAAAAATGGCTTGCGTAGTTTAAAATAGTGATGCAGTCTATAAGTAAAAACAATTTCATTTCAGATAATCATACCTTTTCTGCATGAATTTGTAATGATTTAGGAAAATCAGATTTACATAGATAAGTAATGCATCTCAGTCAAACCTCCCATACACTTTCCTCTACAGACACACACACACACACACACACACACACACACACACACATGCTTATTCCCTAATCAGAGTATTCAAATTCTAGATAACGTCTGAGCTGAAAAGAACTCCTAAAGACATTCGTGCTAAACACCTCATTTTCCAGCTAAGGAGAAGTAAAGGTAAAGAGGTCAAGCTCACTAAAGAAAATTAACAATAGAAATGGGTATTAAAAAACATATTTTTCTGTTCTGAGGATATATTAGTACACTGGCAATCCCAAAATGAGATTTGCCGTCTCTAGAGAACTCCGAGGGTACCTGCTAGACCAGGGCACTGAGACTCAAGGGAAGGAAAGAAGCGGGATTTAGAGAACGATGTGTGACAAGGCAGAAGGATGTGATGATGGAGTGAGTTGCTCACAGGAGTGCTTGGAGGGGCAAGGAGAGATGGAGACAGGCCCAGGGAATGGGAGGTGCTGGGGGCCTGGGGTCTGGTTCAGGAGAGAAGAGTATCTGTCCAAGGAAATGCAGGTGTCCTATTCTTTGGGTCCTCATTCCCTCCTCTAGGACAGACACTTGACGCAGATAATTATCCTGTATGCTTAATCTCCTCATATAAATCTTTGATGCCTAAGCTATATATTGTTCAGTAATTGCCTCAATCACTAATTTTTGTAAATGGGCTTTTTTCCATTGGTTGTCTTCAGAGGACTCGATTAGTTTTCATGCTACAAAGATGGCTTCTCCTCAATATAAAGATGAATGTTTTCATAGAGAATAAATTTCTACATATTTCCTGGTCCTGCTGTCTGTCACATATCCCCTTCAGAAAATTAAGGTCAGGTGAAGGACATTGGTTTGAATCAGAGCTCTACTCCTTATGGATAATGAGACCCTATACATAATTACTTAGCCAAGCAGAGCACACCCGAGGATTGGATACTTTAAGACCAATGAGCAGTTATGTGGGACCATGAACACACGAAATTGTGAAATCTGTAAATAATTAATTAAATAAGAATCACTGAGCATAGTAAAGTTCAAAACATAGTAGTTCTCTGTTCTTGACCAGTAGACTGAAGTTCAAGGACATTGTGCGTGACCTGGGTGTCTCAGGTCATGTTCTCAGGGTCCTGGAATCGAACCACTGTTGGGTTCCCTGCACCCCTGAGTATCTACTACTCCCTCTTATGCTTCCTCTCTGCATGTTCATGTTCTCTCTCTCTGTCACAAATAAGTAAATAAAATCTTTGACAGAGAGAGAACACAAGCAGGGGGAGTAGCTAACAAAGGGAGAAGCAGGCTCACCCTGAGCAAGGAACCTGATGCAGGACTGGATCCCAGGATCCTGGGTTCATGACTTGACTTGAAGGCAGGTGCTTAACTTACCAAGCCACCCAGGAGTCACTAAAAAAAAAAAGACCTTTAAAAAGAGGGGGGCACCTGGGTAGCTCAGTGGGTTAAGGCCTCTGCCTTCGGCTCAGGTCATGGTCTCAGTGTCCTGGGATCGAGCCACACATCAGGCTCTCTGCTCATCGGGGAACCCGCTTCCTCCTCTCTCTCTGCCTGCCTCTCTGACTACTTGTAATCTCTGTCTATCAAATAAATAAAATCTTAAAAAAAAGAAAGAAAGTTTTAGAATACTGAAATCTAGGCATTACATTGCCTTAAAACAATGCTGCCACTATAAAATACACACCAGGAAAAAGCTTATAGAAATGGGAAAATATTCTGTTTATATTATTATGACAAAAAAAAGCAGAAAATAAAATGTTATATATCCTATCACACATTTTCATTTCAAATACAATCAGAAAAAATATTGGTTGGAAATTGTGAAAACAAAGAGTGTTTATCTTTGTTGAGATTACAGCTGTCAAGATTTTTGGGTTTTGTTTTGCTTCGTTTGAAAGATTTTATTTATTTACTCTAGATGGAGAGAGCATGCTTGCACAACCTGGGGGTAAGGTGCACAGAGAGAGAAGCAGACTCCTCACTGAGCAAGGAGTCCCACTTGGGGCTCCATCCCAGGACCCTGAGATCATGACGTGAGCTGAAGGCAGCCACTTGATCAACTGAATTACCCAAGCACCCCTGTTTTTGTTTTCGGTCTTTTTTAAGATTTGTGATTTTTCCAAAATTCCTAACATTTCTGAATTGAATATGTGTTGCTTCTCTAAAAAGAAAAAAAGTGATGTTATTTAACATATTGCCTTCTTAAATCAGATATTGAGGTTGTTTCCAGCCTCATCAAACCCTCTTCTTACTGCAGTGGGACCACACACTCACCTCGAGTTTTGGACTCCTCCTCCAGGTGGGTAATACAGATAGAGGAATGTTTGGAATCCCAGGGTTGCTCAGAGAATTCTTGACTGATTTCTATGAGGTTAATTCACTTCTTTCCCCCCCAAGAAGATCAAGAAAAATGGTTCACCCTCTGGATAACTGCAGTTCTTCTTAAGATTTATTTATTCATTTTAAGAGAGAGATGGGGTGAGCAAGGAAGTTTGAGGATTGTGAAGAGGGAGAGGAAGAGAGAAACCAGCAGACTCACAGTTGATGAGTGTGCAACCCAATGTGGGGCTTGACCTCCAGACCCTGAGATCTAGAGTTAAGTCAAAACCAAGAGTCGGTCACTTTGACTGTAACACTCATGGGTCCCAACTACAATATTTTTTTAAAGATTGATTGTTTTTTAAGTAATTTCTATACTCAATGTGGGACTCAAAATCATGAGTCCTACATCAAGAGTCAGCATGCTTTTCTGACTGAGCCAGCCAGGGGCCCCAGCCATTTTTTCTTTGATGTCTTTCAGAAGGATGACGACAACACACACCATCAGAGAATCCCTATTTTGATACCAAAATATTTTTCTCTAAGAAGAATCATCATTGACTTCTCCCTTGGTGTCCTACCATCCCTTCTTAAGAAAGCAGTTTGGTGTTGGGAAGAAAGCACATTTTGCGTGATGACCATTTTAGCTTATCATTAAAGCTGTCATTAAAAGTCCTGATACTTGGTGTGCCTGGGTGGCCTAGTTGTTAAGTAAGCATCTGCCTTTGGCTCAGGTCATGATCCCAGGGTCCTGGGCTCGAACCCCACATCGGGGTCCCTGCTCAGTGAAGAGCTTGCTTCTCTCTCTCCTTATGCCTACAACTCTGCCTACTTGTGCTATATCTCTGTCCAATGAATAAATAAAATCTTTTAAAAAAATATTTTATTTATTCAATTATGAGAGACAGAGAAAGAGAGAGGCAGAGGCAGAAGCAGAGGGAGAAGCAGTATCCCGACTAAGCAGGGAGCATAATCAGTGCCCAATCCCTGGATCCTGGGATCATGACCTGAGCTGAAGGCAGATGCTTAACTGACTGACCCACCCAAGTGTCCCAGTTGCCATTTAGTTTTATTGATGGTTTCCTTCATTGCGCAGAACCTTTTTCTTTTGATGTAGTCCCAGTGGTTTATTTTTGCCTTTACTTCATCTCAGAGAGGAAGAGAGAATGTCTTCATCTCAGGAGACATATCTAGAAATTTGTTGCTGTAGATGATGTCAGAGAAATTACTGCCTGTGCTCACTTCTAGTATTTTTATGGTTTCAGGTCTCACATATAGGTCCTTAATCCATTTGGGGTTTGTTTTTGTTTGGTAAAAGAAAGTGGTCCGGTTTCATTTTTTGTTATCTAGCTGTCCAGTTTTCCCAGAGATTTGTTGAAGGGAATGTCTTTTTGCCTTTGGATAGTCTTATGCTTTGGTAAAGATTAATTGACCACTAACTAATTAAAGATTAATTAGACTAATAAATCAAATAGAGGAACTGGTGGGTATAAAAACAGAATTGCTACAGACAGAATGTTTGAAATGTTAAATCCCACATGTGATGGTATTAGGAGATCAAGCACTTGAGAGGTGACTAGGTCATGAGGGTGTAGCCCACAGGAATGGGGCCCAGAAGAACTCCTTGCCCTGCGATCATATGAAGACACAGCAAAAAGGTAGCCATCTATAAACAATCTATAAATGGTGGCATTCTCAGCACACACCAAATCTTCTGGTGCCTTGACTTTGAGCTTTCCAGTCCCCTAAATTGTTAGAAAGAGATGTTTGTTCCTTATAAGCCATCTAGTATAGGGGCTTGCTACAGTATTCTGAACAGACTAAGACAAGGACCACAGATACTGTGGTCAGGGTAGAACTCCAATGAAGGGATATTTAAAGTGAAACCTGTCAAATGAGGACACAATCATATAAAAGAACATTTCAGGCAGGAAAAAATAACAAGAGCAAAAGCCCTGTAGCAGGAAAAACTTGGCATCTTCTTTCACCCTAAAGAGGTTGGTATGGTCCGAGAGAGGTGCAGGGATATGAGATGGTGGTGACAAGGCTAAAGAGAAGAAATAAAATACCTAATAGAAGGAATCTGGTTGAAGTCAGCAGCTCCTGGATTTCTTGTCATAGAGATGGCATGGCCTCAGGAAAATGGGAAAAGGAAAGCCTAGATTTCTTTTTATTTTTTTAAGATTTTATTTATTAATTTTAGAGAGAGTGAGTGTGAACAGGGGAATGGGGTGGAACAGAGGCAGAGGGAGAGAGAATCTCAAGCAGATTCTAACTGAACACGGAACCCAACATGGAGCTCAATCCCATGTCCCTCAGACCATGACATGAGCTGAAATCAAGCACTGAGGGCTTCACTGAGCCACCCATGTACCCCAAGAAAGCATTGATTTCCTAAAGGATGAGACAACATTGACTGTAGACTCTCATTTGAAAGAAATTTAGATAAGCTCACCCCAGGGAGTTATACAAGATCAAGCAGTCAAATCCCAGGTCAACAGCTCTCTCCACATCTGAGAGTGAGGTGACACGTCTGAGGGTTTCTGAGGTCCCCTCAGACAGAAGGATGTAATGAGCCTCAGTACTAGACAGAGAGATGAGTGATGCTTTCCCTGGAGAAGCCATTCAAAGAGCGCCACCATTGGCAGCAGGAAGTAAGAGCAACAGACATTGAAATGACAGCAGTGGTGGCAACAACAAACTATGTTAAGTAATGACAAATTCCATACAGATGTTGACTTACCGTCAATACTGAGAAAAGACAAAAATTAACTGCATTCAATACAAACAGAGATTTAGAACCATTATGACAGAGTGGCAGAGAAGGGTGGGAGATGCGCCACTGAACTATGAAAGAAAAATGTGGACTCTCCATCCATTGGATCTCTCTATACAGTTTTCTTCCTACCAAGAAAGGTGGAATACATGGGCTGGTCTTTGAAAGAATCAGGGTTCCAACATATCAACGATCATGAAAGACCACTGATGGAATAAAGATCTTCTGTCTGATTATTCCATTCATTCTCAGAAGCATAATTCCCTTCTTTATCAACATCATTTATTGTGGTCTGGTCAGTCTGTTCACACAGAGTGCACACAGCTTATCCTCTCTGGACACGTGGACACTGTGTGCAGCCTGTCCAAGAGCCTGAAAGCTTGTTCTCAAGAGAGTTTCATTGATTCTGATCAATCACAGGGTCTGTTCACATATTCTTGATTAATATCAAGGTTGTCTTCTCATTTCTCATCTTATGGCAAATCCTGAAACTTTACCTGCCCCACTCTAGGTCCTCCTGTGTAGAGCAATGGCTTTAAATCTCCAGGGTCACTCATCTCCACCTCCCTCTCGTGTGCATTTGAGCAGTAGGGATTGTTTAGGACAGCGCTTGTGCCTGTCATGTGGGGGGCCTGGAAGTACAGACTTGGAGGTTATGCATGCAAAAGCCGTTCCTGCATCACATTATACTCTCTCAGCTGTGTGCTTCCCCTAGTTCGGGGTCAAGGCCAGTGTCAGGTGTCACAGTTAGTTGTCATGTATCTTTAGCCACCTTTAATCTATAATATTTCCAGTCTCTGTATCTTAGGTCCTTGAAATATTTTTTTAGCATTGACATTCTTTTATTTTTAAATTTTTTCAGTGTTCCAAAATTTTGTTTATGCACCACACCCAGTGTTCCATGCAATACATGTCCTCCATAATACCCACCAACAGGCTGACCTAACACCCCACCCCTATCCCATCCAAAACCCTCAGATTGTTTCTCAGAGTACATAGTCTCTCATGGTTTGTCTCCCCCTCTGATTTCCCCCAACTCACTTCTCCTCTCCATCTCCCAATGCCCTCCGTGTTATTCCTTATGCTCCATAAGTAAGTGAAACCATATGATAATTGATCTCTCTGCTTCACATATACAATGGAGTATTATGCCTCCATCAGAAAGGATGAATATCCAACTTTTCTATCAACATAGACAGGACTGGAAGAGATGATGCTGAGTGAAATAAGTCAAGGTCTTTGAAATTTTTGAAGAAATCAGCATCTCTTTTAAATTTTTCCTTCTAAGTACACATCATTTTGGAGGACAGTTTTAGATCCACAGAAAAAAATGAGCAGAAAGCAGAATTCTCATATACCCGGTGTCCCCATGCCCCCCCATGCACAGCCTCCCCCACTCTCAACATCTTACATTAGAGCAGTACATTTATTACAAATGATGGACCTACATTGACACACCACCCCAAGTCCAGAGAATCCATTAGGGTTCACTCTTGGTGCTGTATATGTGTATATAGCTCAGGTTTTTTCTCTTGCTAGTCTATCTTTTGTCAGTTTAACTTGTACATTCCCAGTCTCTGAACCTAAGAGGTTGGAGGAAAAAGTTTCTTCCTTCCCTTTGTTTCCTCCACCTATTCTGTAAACACATGTCCAGGTTTGTTGGGAGCCAGTACAGGAGGCCTACACTAAGAGCTGTAAGGGACTGAATATGATTGGCTGTTCATTTAGGTCCACTCACGGGCGGGAGGTGCATGAGCACTGCGGTGATTGGCTAGGCGGGCTAAGCAGCCGGTGTATATATGCTTGAATGTACTTGTAGAGGGGCCCCGCCGGGAGCCAGGCCAGGCGGAGCCACGCTGGCCGGAGGGGGCCGCAGTCTGGACCATGGCGGCAGCAGCGGTGCGGGCGCCGAGGGGCGGCGGCGGCGGCAGCACCCGAGCGGGGCGGCGGGAGCTGCGTGCTGTGCTGCGCCAGAGGGGGAAGAAGATAAAAAGAAGCCATTAAAGAAGTTTGCCTCCACGCGTGTCTCCGTGTCATTCTTGCGGGCGGAGAGCGACAAGTGTTGCCGAAACCCGGGAACTCGTGCAGAAGAGACGCGCGGAGTTAGGCAACGATCAGGTAAAGAGTGCACCTATTTCTGTCTAGTGACAGGGAAAGTTCCTCAAGTCGAGGACGAGCGTAGAAAGCTTTCCGGTATGGGAAACGAGATGGCCACATATAAAATGCTGGGGCCGCTTTCTGATATCCTTAAAGCAATTGGTACTCCTTTAAAAAATAAAACAGCTCATTTGTTTTTGAGAGAAGTGGGACAAACGGCTCCCTGGTTTTTGGAGGAAGGGATATTAAACATCCCTCAGTGGGAGCATTTAGGAGAAGACCTTAGACGCGATCCATGCACTACGCCGGGAACCCT
Source organism: Mustela nivalis (assembly GCF_964662115.1). Classification (NCBI taxonomy): domain Eukaryota; kingdom Metazoa; phylum Chordata; class Mammalia; order Carnivora; family Mustelidae; genus Mustela; species Mustela nivalis. The sequence continues at coordinate 96,244,776 of NC_139025.1, forward strand.
GGCCGTTTGGTCTTTAGTGAAAGTTTGTTTGCAATCCCCGGGAGAGCCCATACGCCAAGTGGTGCAACTGAGAGGGGAGATCTTAGAACAAGTGAAAGAGGAATTTTGTAAAGGCTCCTTGAAGGACACTAGCTCTGAGAGTGAAAGTTCAAACGGACACTCAGACAGTGAGGGATCTAGCTCGAGTGATGATGAAAGGAGCAGAGGAGGGAAATCGCCCAAAAGCCAAAAGGTGAGCAAGATGCAAAAGGAGCTTGCAAAAAAGGAGGAAAAGTTAAAGAAGGCTATGGCGCAGCTCAAAATGCAGGGGAAAGTTATGGCGCAGCTGAAATTAAAAGTGAAAGAAGGAGCTATGGCGCAGTTACAAACAGAGACGGAAGTGGTAGATAACTTAGATCCTGTGCCCACGCGCCCAGCCCCAACAGCGCCACCTTACCAGGGGCCTCCTCCGTATAAACCTTGCTGCACCAAGGCCTGCTTTTGTGCGAGCTGCACCGCACGAGTGGCTGCCATAGTAGCCTCTCAGGAGTTTGGGTGGGAACAGGATTCTCATTCAGTCCTAAAATCCCCACTTACTCTAACTCCACCTTTTTCGGCTATAATTATACCTACCAAGACCTGGCGCAAGGCGCGTCAGCTCACCTTCTAGATAGGTGGCTGCTCTGCAACGCTGCACAGGCATGTACAGGCTTGGAAAGCCTTCACTTTATTAATGGGTCTACATGGCGTAACTGTACGTACAACTATCACGTAGGCTCTTGATTTGAAACAAATGTTACTTGCAATTGCACCTCAGCTAAGCACATAAGTTACTCACCAACGCCCATCTGTGTTAGAGCTCCCTTTCTCTTCATAGTTTTTAATGCTTCTACTATTAACAAGTCATCTAGTCTCTCTTGTGAGTCCCAGAATTGTCTGCTATCAGAATTTTGGAACGCCACGGTGGGAGACTTGGCAGTAATAGCCAAGATACCGACGTATATCCCGATGCCAGTACAGGTGAACCCCGACAACCTGCTGGTGCTGCTTCGACATACAGGAGACTTTGGAATAACAGCAGCCATTATTGCAGCTATCGCAGCATCCGCCCCCGCTGCTACTGTTGCCACGGTAGCATTGACAACCTCGGTACAGACAGCAGCTGCGCTCAACAACGTCACAGGAATGGTCGCTGAAGCATTGGCTACGCAAGAACAAATTAACGGACATTTGCATGCTGGGATCCTTATTGTAAACCAAAGAGTTGATCTAGTACAGGAACAAATAGATGTCTTAGAATCTATAATCTCAACAGGATGTATACATAATATGGCGGGACTTTGTGTTACTCCCGTAGCTTACAATAACTTGTCAGTAGCGGCCAATCTGTCTCGACAATTGGGAAGAATGCTTAATGGTACCTGGAACCGTCAATTTCAAAATTTAACTAGGCAATTACGAGCTCAAATTATATCCATAAATTCTACCAAAGTAACTATTGCATCTGTTAGTGAGTGGAAAAAAATGTTACAGCAATCTGTTTCGTTCCTCAAACAGTGGGCCGGACTTGGTGCCATGGCTGTTCTCTTAATCACAGCTAACATACTAATGTTATGTTGGGGGTGTGGCCGTGTCCGTCGCAATCAACGACAATAACACCTCATGGTTCAAGCCATGATGGCTCTTGAAGCTGGTACCTCCCCCCAGATATGGCTAAGTATGCTAGATCGGTAGTCAAAGACGGGTAAGACTGATCCCACACCATAGCAACCTAAGACAGGGGCTCTTCGACCAGGGAGAGTACCCGATGACGGGTAAGCATGTGTGCTGAGGATTGGCAACCTAAGACAGGCAGGATCTCAGCCATTATAAATAAATAAAAAAGGGGGAGATGTCGGGAGCCAGTACAGGAGGCCTACACTAAGAGCTGAAAGGGACTGAATATGATTGGCTGTTCATTTAGGTCCACTCACGCGGGAGGTGCATGAGCACTGCGGTGATTGGCTAGGCGGGCTAAGCTGCGGGTGTATATATGCTTGAATGTACTTGTAGAGGGGCCCCGCCGGGAGCCAGGACTCGCGGAGCCTCACCCGCAGGAGGGGGCCGCGGTCTGGACCATGGCCGCGGCGGCGGCGCCCGGCCCTGGAGGGGGCGGCGGCACCCGAGCGGGGTGGTGGGAGCTGCGTGCTGTGCTGCGCCAGAGGTGGAAGAAGATAAAAAGAAGCCATTAAAGAAGTTTGCCTCCACGCGTGTCTCCGTGTCGTTCTTGCGGGTTGAAACCTAGCTCTTAACAACATTAACACTTGTGCTCATTTGCTCACTCTTGTAATACATCTAACATAGTCTGAGAATTGTTTTGCCCATACCACTATGATGAACTCCAAAAGTTTAGGATGTGTTCGTAATTTTTCCCTTATCTCTACCCAACCCTACTGAAGACTGATGTTTTACACCTAAACCATAAAATCAGAGATAATGAAAGTATTGGTGTTTAGTAAGTGTGCCGTACAGCAATGCATAAGCAACACCATGTTGTTAGCTGTAGACTATACTGTGGCATTGGGGCTCTAATTCAGGCCCATGCTTTTTCTCACTACATGATGTTCCACAAAGTCACAAATGAAGTTAAGTAGAAATAGAGTCAGGAGCAGAAAGTGTTTCTGAGACTAAGATGATAACATGCAAATAAGCAGGCATATCTATTGGATATGGAACAATATCTTCTCTTTCCTTAGACTTGTCATTGGACAGGATGAACTGATTACAAGGGCCATCCTCTCAAGGGACTGAAAGGTCAGTGGAAGGTCAGGACAAACCCCAGACCTCCCTGACTTACTCCTACACCCAGTCTAAACACTTTTCACTGGAAGAGAGTATTTTCTGAAACTTGATCTATCAACAAGCACTCAGAAATGTTAAACAAAAACTACATTGTTCGCTGAGAACGTAAGCCAGTAATGATTTCACTCTTCAGCTGTAACCCTGGTCATCGGAGCTGGCTGACCAAGTTCCAGGTCTGAAATGCTATCTCCAATGGTCCGTTTTTCTGAGGCCTGGGTACATCCGGGAGATTTGAAGCTGTCTTGAGGCAACTTTCCCCAGGAACCTAACAGGAATCGAGACCTCTTGAGAGGCAGTTTTGGAGATAGGGCAAGACAGGGGACTGTAGATAAGACACACCCTGCTCTGGATCTGCCCCCTTCCTATTTCTGGCCACTCTACTGTCTACGACACAGAAGGGAGTAGCCAAAGGCAACATTTAGGTGCAAGGCAAGCTGCATTGTTTAGACCCCTCTGCCTCCAGTCTTCATTCACTCCCTTCGCTTCCTATTTACAAACTTGTCTGTCCCATTTTTCCCCCAGGGAGGCTCAGGTATAGCTATGTTTCCCATCATTGTCCCTATGAGTTATACTCAGTTGTACATGGTTATCCCAAGGCTCTCTCGGGGGCTCTGCTTTGGATGTCTCAGTGCCCTCTTACGGTTACCCCAGAGTAAATCTATGTGTGCCTACTGTGATGTCCAAGTCCAGATCTGCCTGTGATTTCCTGATACAACCATTCCATTTTTGCTGATCTCTGATTCTCTATAAAGACAGAAGTTATGGCACCTGGCTGGCTCAGTCAGTTAACTGTCTGCCTTTGGGTCATTCATAATCCCAGGGTCATGGGATCAAGCCCCACATCTCGGGCTCCCTGCGAGGAGTGAACCGGCTTCTCCCTCTCCCTCCGATGCTCCCCCTGCTTATTCTCTCTGTCAAATAAATCAGTAAAATCTTTTTTAAAAAATAAAGATAGAATTTAGAGATTGTCAGTCTATCCCTCCCTCCCAATCAGAAACATCAATCACTGTCACCTCTACTAAATCAGAATTAAAACTGAACTTTTAATTTTGACTCTTGAAGGAACAATATCAGTAGTGATAATAATAATATAAAAATTCTATTAGGGCTTACTATGTGTTTTCAATAGAGTGACCATATAATTTACTGTCTGAATTGGGACACTTTTGGGAGTGAAGAGGGACATTATCATTTATTAGTCAAGGGAATGAGCATAAATAAGGATGGGCTTCGGCCAACAGGGGCATATTTATGGTTTCATAGCTATGAACCAGTTTCACATGATAGAGGGCTAAAAGAGCTCTCCGTGGTCTCTCTTGTAAGGACACTAATTCTATCCACTAGTGCTCCACCTTCATGACATAATCACCTCTCAAAGGCGTCACTTCTGAATACCATCTCATTGAGACTTGGGTTTTAATATACAAATTTGGGATGGCAGGTGGAAAACAAACATTCAGTCTATAGCATCTTAGAATAAGGTACTTTAATTATTCCTGATTTACAGATAAGGAAACAAATACATAAGTTGATATATTACTGATCTTTAAAATCCTAATACAGGACTTTTGGGTATTCATCTGCACTCAACCAGAAAAATCCAAGTTGGAGTTTCAGGAATAATTAAAAAGGTGAACTGATTCCACAGCCCCATCCAAACACACTCTGGTCCCTATGCATTTGAATTCCCTTTTATTAGTGCTTTGCCAATCATCCAGCTTGTGTGTTTTATAGATGACAAAACTGAGGTCCAGAGAGGTGAAAAATTTTTCCTGAACATAACATACCAGTCATGAAGCTGCAACTAATACATATGCTCTCCTCATTCTATAGGCTCTAGTCAAATTCTCAAGAATGGTTTATGGAAATGAATATCACATTGTATGTGCTTAAAGAAATGACAACTGGGTTGTATGTCTAAACACTTGAGAAAAATTTTGAGAGATTGATATCACATTTTAATCTGTGTAATGAAGATAAATACTGCAACTGTGATTTAATGTATGGGAAATGAGGTCTCTCAGTAATGGGTCACAGACTCATTCTACACGGGATAACTGTTCTCATGACCTAGAGGACAACAGAGATGATGCAGACATTCTCAGAACCCTGTTTTAAAGATTTTTTTTTTATTTGACAGAGAGAGAAAGTTCACAAGTAGGCAGAGAGGCAGGCAGAGAGAGACAGGGGGAAGCAGGCTCCCCGCTGAGCAGAGAGCCCGATGTGGGGCTCAGTCCCAGGACCCTGAGACCATGACCTGAGCCGGGGGCAGAGGTTTAACCCACTGAGCCACCCAGGTGCCTCCTGAACCCTGTTTTAAAACAGAGGTTTGAGGCAAACAAGACTCAAGTCTCACTGCTTGGAGAAAATCCCATGCTGGAAAGGACATTCTTCTGTTACTCATATTCTTAGTCAACGTCACTGTTTCTCAGCTGCATCCTTTTCCTTGTCTGGTACCCACCTCCCCCTTTCCACCATCCTCACAGACAAGAAAGTCTCCTGTTCCTCTATCCATGTCAGCCTCTTGCTGGAGCTATGCTCTATCTCTGTGCTATATTTTCAATATCTTCTGCTGTACTGACTTTCCTCAAGATGTGCACACCTTCAAGTCACCTTCTCTTCAGTCACCCACATCACACTAGTGCACAGATTTGCTTCATCCCCTCATTGTCAGCCTCCTTGTTAACTCCATTTCTTTGTCTCTGACTTTCTCTTTAATATATTCGAATAAGGGTGCTCTGAAAGTACTCCAGCAAATGCTCCATTAATCTCCTGATTATTACATGTCATCATTTAATAAATATTTCCTTCTTAAATATTTTTTAAAATTGTAGGATAGATACATATCTTATATATAAATAATGTTATGTATATATAAATATACACATGGTGTGTGTGCCTACTCTCTCTGCATATGTGCACATAGACAGAAAGAGAAAGAGAGTGTTAATTTTTTCCCCACTATCAATCTTATCTTTAACTGGACCATTGAGCCCATTTATATAATGTAATTTTTCACTTTTATTCTCCTCTGTGAATACCTACTATCTTATTTTGCCTTTTCTATGTGTCTCATTTGTCTGGCATTTCTATTTCTTACCCTTTCTCTCTTCTCTTGGATTATAGGTGTATTTGTCTGTCATTCAGCGACAGCCATTAAAGCTGTTCACAAATAGTTCTCTTGTTCCAGGCACCTAGAAAGATCCTATTTCTCTGTCCCTTGTATTTAAATGTTAACATGAGGCTTTCTCTGGTCAACGAAGTGTGAATAGATGTGACATGTGCCCCTTTCAGCAGAAATTTTAGGAGTTTCCTGTGGGGTGCTGGTTTTTTTTTTTTTAAGGTTTTATTTACTTACATAGGGAGAGACAGAGAGAGTCAGTGGGAGGAAGGCAGAGAGAGAGAGAATCTCAAGCAGGCCCCATGCTCATCCCAGACCCCAACTCAGGGCTTGATCTCATGACCCAAGATCATGACCTGAGCCAAAGTCATGAGCAGGTTGCTTAACCGACTGAGCCACCTGGGCATCCCAGTGTTATATTGTCTTTCCTCTGCCTGTGATTATGAAAGTGTGTGTCAAGATGAAACCTGTGTCAGCCTGTTTTCCCAAGTGATTACAGCAGGCAGATACCATTGGCTGGACAAGGATAGACACACAGCAGTAAATGAGTAAGAAACTTTAAACTGCTGAAATTTTAAGATTGTTTGTTACCGCAGCACAAGCTAGACTATCCTAACAGATCCACAGTCTACTTATTCCTTCTGCTAGTTTGGAATGCAAACCCTATGATTCAAATCTTTTCATTGTTTACCTTAGAAATTCTCAAATGCATAGTAAACACAGACAAGTCTAATCAGTACTTTTAGTCATCTCCTGAACACTTGGCAATTCACATCACTTCCAAGTTATGTTACTGATGTTTATTTTAATTTTATCTTCTTAACAACACATCATTGCTTTATATACTCAAGACATCTTTGATTTGTTCACATATTTGTCATCATCTTCTTTTTATTCCTTCCTGAATTTCATATTTCCATTGAGTAGCTTTTCTCTGTAATCTGAAATCCATGATTAGAAATATTTTTAGTGGAGGGCTGCTTTAATGAAGTTATAAACTCTATTAGGTTTTGTTTTATTTTATTGTTTTGCCATCAAATTCCTTATTTTATCTTCATTCCAAAGTGCAGGGTAAATAATTCTATGTTGGTGTGTTGAGAAATCAGAGCTAGTGTATTCAATTAAGATTATGATGTGCTGAAGAGGGGAAAACCCATCCACATGGTCAGCTTACACCCTCGGCATTCCAGTTACCACTTTGGGGAGTGAAAAAACCAGGTCACCATTTCAGGACATGGATACAGAAGCAAAGTCTTAAGATTTGTTACTTACAGTTCCCAGAAATGGGGAGATGGAGAGTTGTGGGGAGATAATGAATTAATGGCACAATGAACCAGAGGAAGGGGCTTTCCTCTGTTCCTGCTCAGAAGCAAGCAGGAGTGAGAGAGCAAGGTAACATGTACTTATCCCTTAAAAGGTGGTTGATGTAGAAGTCACTAACTTTTCACCTGCTCAGCTCTAAGTGGTTATTTTATTTTATCTTTGAGAGGTAGGGGGGAGGGGCAGAGGGAGAGGGACAGGGAATCGTAAGCAGACTCCCCAGTGACAGGGAGAAGCCTGATGGTGGCTAGATCCCAAGACCCAGAGATCATGACCTGAACTGAAATCAAAAGCTGGACACCTAACCAACTGAGGCACCAGGCGTCCCTCAGAGATTCTCTTACCTGAATAAAGACAATCTTCTGAGAGTGAAACTGCCCTAGATCTCCACTGGGGAAGCTTTACACCCTGGAAGAGAACAGGCCACTCATGCCTACATAAGCAAACATTATCACAAACTGTCTTACTTCCCACTTGTTCCCTAAAAGCTCATTTATCTTTCCCCAAAAAACAAAAGCAAGACCCCATTTATATCCTATTTCCCTCCCTTCCTTCCCCTATGACGTTAATCTAGAAACCCCTATCCCTTGCTGTTCAGGGAACCACTTCATTGAGCTCCAACACAGGCGTGTGAATAAACATTGTTTATTTTCCTGTCAGTCTTTTTTTATCAGGGACATTGCAGGCTCTCTGACATGAACCTAAGTGGTTAAGGGAAGTTTTCCTCCCAACACCACTCCAGATGATATGCATGCTATGTAAGGACAAAGAGACAGACCAAACCTGGGTGAAGGGTAGGGTGCTAGGCAAATTACATAAAAGTAAAAGTTCACACCATACCACATCCTCCTCACCCCACTTGGCACTTCCAATTCATACTTGTTAGCAAGTCATGCTGACTTCGGAAGGAGTTCTTGGATATCATGTGGCAACATAATAAAAATTCTTCCTTTAAAGAATTCTGTTCTTTCTACTAAGGTCCCTCTCTTCTCTCCTCTTCCCCTTTCTTCCTCTCCTTGGCGCTTCAAAACGGCCTACTTTTTCATGTTCAGGTTTTTTGCAAAAAAAAAAACAAAAAACAAAAAAAAAAAACCCTGGGAGGTTTTTACTTCACCCCTACTTTCTTAGGAAGTCAGAGATGGCCCATGTCAATGATGCAGATTCTTTATGGAGGATGTCAATAGCACCCTATGTGAGCCATCACTAGAGCTAGCATTTATCATGCTTTCCAAGGACCTCTCCAAGCCTTCTGCCCATCTTACCTTATTTTGTCCTCATAATAAACCTAAGATGTACTTATCATCATCCCCATTTCACGGTCGAGGAAACGGAGGAACAGGGAAAGAAATTCAGTTCTGGGAGTTGCCCAGCTCCTCAGGTGCTAAATCAGAGTTTGGACTGAGACCATCTAAATCCAGAGCAAAAAGGGAGTTATGATTATTCTCATTCCAGAGGAATGGAAATTGTCACCCAGAAGAGACAGGTCTCTTTTTAGGAGGTGTGAAATTGTATAAAATTTCTGGGCATGACAGACTCCATCTTGAAGCTCCATTTCCTTTGTAGTGAAGTTTTGAACTGGGCAGAAAGACCTTTTGAACTGGCCAGACACAGTAATTGTTTTATAAGCAGTTGCGTATAAAAGCAACGGGACCCCGGGCATCTGGGTCATAAATCTGCCAGTGTGGCCTTCTGATGACAGATGATTAATTCATGCAAATCAGAAATCGTGTGTTGTGGTAACACCAATGCATTGATCAACCCAAGCATAAATCAGCAGGGCTCAGTCTGTCAGAGACTTCGGCTCCCTGATGCAAGTCAGGTACTTGTCCCCTACCCTTTATCCCCAACACTCCGCTCTTCCTGAACAGGAGAGAGCTTTTGAGGCATTGCTCCAAAAAACACAATCCTGAGACTTCCCAGAAAAGGCTTTTGTTCTTGTTCAGTTTTTCCTACTTTCTCAGTTGACAGAGGGAATTCTGCTGCTAAGAAATATGGTGTTCTCTACTTTTTCTTCAAAAGGGATTTGAGGGTGTTTTTTTTTGTTTTGTTTTGTTTTGTTTTTCTTTAAAGGTCATTTCCAATCCCAAGATGGGGCTCAAACCTGCATCCATGAGATCAACAGTCCCATGTGCTGGTGACTGAGCCAGCCTGACATCCCTTGGGGACTTGGTTTGACTTTAGTTCCGCTCTGCCACTCTGACCTTCTAGGAGCAGTTGCTGTGGCCAAGAATTGCCACACACCCACCGTCCACATCCAGGAGAGCTGACATAGCCAGCACTGGGGTAGGTCACAGGTCTCCTCCTCCTCCCTGCCTGGCCACTGCCCACGCCCATCCCCAGACCTCGGGTCCTTGCAGCCTTCCATTGGGGGGCACCTGGATGCCCCTCTCTCTTCCCCAGAGAAAAGTTGTTGTTGGAATTCCAGCCACGCCAGGGCTCTTGGAAAGACAGAAGACCTCCCCCTCTCTGCTGCTCTAGGGATCACATTAATGTGTCCTTTGCAAACCTCCAAGCGCTTTTTGGTGAAAATGGCTCCCTGAGATGACTGAGACATTGCTGAGGTTCAGACATCAGTACTGTAGAGACCAAGATTCACCCTTCCCAGCAGTCCTGAAAAAAGAGTGGTGTAGATGATTCCCTACAATGCCCTTCTTTACAAGGTCCTTGGTTCCCTCTAAAGTGAAACCAAGATGCTCCTCCCACCTATCTTTCCTTGGAAGCCAAGCTTCTTTGTAGTCTGCATAAGATTCCCTCCTCAGGGATCCCAGGATCACAGAGACTGGCCTTCTGCTCTGTCCTAGGGACCAAGCTAGAGATCCAGGTCAGTGGCTGAAGAGGAGATCTCTGGGACTCCTTCTATTTATGCATTGGATTGGAGGGACCAGGGTGGCTGAGGTTAGCACCTGAGAAAGCTTGGACGGGACCAGTATGGGGATGGAGCATGTGGGCTGCTGGGAACCAATGACGCTGGGGGAGGGAAGCATTTCTCTTGGGAATACTATGGCATCCCTTTGTGATGCTGGTGTTAGGCACTGGGCTCTTTCCCTTGCCTTGCAGGACAACAGGTCCCTGTCGGTCATGATTCTGCAGGTCATGGTGGTAGTTCAGGGATGCCGTTCAGTTCACGGTTTATTCAAAAGGATTTTCTGCTAAGACCCTTGATCACTGGGTATAAATGTATTTATTTTTCAAATGTACTTTATTTATTTTTTAGTGTTTTAAAGATTTTATTTGTTTATATGAAAGAGATTGATAGAAAGAACAAGCAGAGGGGGCAGCAGAGGGCGAGGGAGAAGCAGGCTCTGCATTGAGGAGGGAGCTGGGCTGGAGCTGGGGCTCATTCCCAAGACACCTGATCATGACCTGAGCTCAAGGCAGACACTTAACAGACTGAGCGACTCAGGTGCCTCCTCAAATGGATTTTAAATTTTACCTCTAATATTCAGACCAAGGACTGTAGGATTTTAGTTTACTGTCAAGTCACCACCCAGAGGCAAAGACCACCTCTCTCCAGCTAGTGGGACTTAAATGCTCTTAGACAAGAGTGTATGTGAGCGTCTCATTCCTTGAAAAATTGCACAGGAGAAGGGGTACCTTTCTGACTGACCCAAATGGAGACTGTGAGACAGGGAGGCCACATGTACGAGCTGGGTTTCTTTCAAAGGCAATGTTTTTTCTCCTCTCTCCCTTTCCTGGCTAGGCTCTTCCAGAGGAGTGAGACCACCATGGCTCAGGAGAGGTTCTTCATCCTGTTCCCACCACTGGTCCTGGTGTTGCTGGTGCTTGGCTATGTCCAGCCTTCGCTGGCCAAGGAGTCTCAGGCTGAGAAGTTCCAGCGGCAGCACATGGACCCAAACACCTCCACTGTCACTGCCAGCTACTGCAATGAAATGATGAAGCGCCGGAGTATGACGACTGGATGGTGAAAGCCAGTGAACACGTTTATCCACGAGCCTCTGCATAAGGTCGAAGCCATCTGCTCCCAGGAAAATGTCCGCTGCAAGAACGGGCAGTCCAACTGCTACAAAAGCAGCTCCAAGATGCGCATCACTGACTGCAGCCTGAAGAAAGGCTCCAAATACCCCAAATGCGACTATGAGACCAAGCAGCTACAGAAATCCATCATCGTGGCCTGTACGTATAAACACATACGTATACCTGAGACAGTCCACTTTGACGGTTCTGTGTAGGTCTGCACCTGAGGCCAGAGCAGCGAGATACCCCACCTTCCTCATGGTGGCACCTGCTTCTCCCCTCTCCCCTCCTTCCTCTTAGAGAAGGAACTCCAGCCAGGGCTCCTATCCCAAAACACACACACATTCTTGCCCAGCATTTGCCCCTGCATGGTTTGGGGGTGGAGGGGGGCCCATGTGAACCAACTTCACTGCTTCTTTCAATAAAACACTGTTGCAACCACCTGGATTTCTGAAGCTGTCGCCATCTGGTACTGTCTATGTGATTGCATTCCTGCTCGGGTAAGAACTATAAATCTGGGTAGATTTGGTAAGCATCGAATAGAATCATTACATGCCTTTGCTCCTGATTCTTGGTTTTCAGTGACCTGAGATCATTCCTTTTCTCAGAGATGCCTTGCTGCCAAATATGAAGCTGTTAAGTATGGGCTATTTGAGATGAAAGGGAGCTACAGTCTGGGACTGTCCTGCTGGGTGAGCTGATGGAGGGGGAGCTCAAATACCAAACTCTCTGGCATGGAAGGAAGGACAGGGTGACCTCAAGAAAATCCTGCTCAGACTCTGGCTGGGCAGGAGTAGGGGATGAAATTATGATCCTAAATTTTCATTTTCCTTTTATTGAGTGAAGTATTACCAGATCAAAAAATGGCCATCTCTTAGTTGGAAAGTTGGAACCTACCATTTAGGAACTAGAGGGGTCTGTAAGGATTATTAAATTGCAGGAGAATAAGTAGGATACTCGAGTATCCACTTTAATGGAATGGGCCTGCCTAGAATGCTGCAAAAAAAAAAATTCTAATAAGCAATGTGGTTGAAGAGTAGCCTCCGTTGAAGGCAGGATGGAGGTAAATCTGTGTGTTCCACTTGCCATCCCTGAGATAATGCAATCCTCACTTTTACAGAGGAACAGCCTGAATCTCAGAAAGGTTAATTGACTTGCTCAAGGCTGCTGCTACATAGTGGCATAGCTGAGACTAGACCCCAGGTCTCCTGGCCTTCAGTCCTTATTCTTTCTGCTACCAGAGTAGACTCAGGAAGAAAATCCTGCAGTCTCCCTTTTCTTTTCATTTTTAAAAAATTTTTCTTAATGAGTTTATTTATGTATTGAGAGAGAGAGAGAGCATGAGAGGAGAGAGGTCAGTAGGAGAAGCAGACTCCCTGCCGAGCAGGAAGTCTGATGAGGGACTCAATCCCAGGACTCCAGGATCATGACCTGAGCCGAAGGCAGTCGCTCAACCAACTGAGACACCCAGGCGCCCCTCCCTTTTCTGAAGTGCAGTGGAAGGGACTCCTATGTGGCTCAGTCTGTTAAGGGGCCTACTCTTGATTTCAGTGCAGATCATGATCTCAGGGTCCTGGGATCAAGCTCTGTATTGGGCTTTGTGCCCAATTAGGGCCTGCTTAGGAATCTCTCTCTCTCTCCTACTCTGCCCGTCCTCTGTTTGCACATGATCGATCTCTCTCTCTCTCTCTTCCTCTCTCTTTCTCTCTCAAATAAATAAGTAAATCTCTTAAAAAAGAAGTAAGGTAGAGGAGATTATGGATATGGCATCAAGGAAGTAGGTCTAGGGAGACCTGAGAAACAAGATCAGAAAGGATGGCCTAGTAGGGTACTTAGTTGTCTTGGTTCTGTTGACCTCCTTCTGGAAAGTTCACTGATCAAATCACTCAGGAGGAGGAGGAAAATCATTTTTTCTCACAGGAAGCGTAGCTTCACTTTTCCAGAAATCTACCTTTGTTTCTTGGACTTTTAGGAATGGTGGGTGCACTCTATGGCAGCCTTGATATTTTATTTAAGTTCCGTAGTGTGATGTCCAGAGCTTGTAGTTTTTGCAGCATCCATGCACTCCTGAAATTCCTTCAGCCAGCCTAGACACACAGAGATGTCAAACCATCAATTCTTTCCTCAATACTTTTTTTCTTTTTCCTTTCTTTTTCTTGTAAAGATTTTATTTATTTATTTGACAGAGAGAGAGAGGACAAGTAGGGAGAGCGACAGAGGGAGAGGGAGAAGCAGGCTCTCTGGGAGCCTGAGGCAGGGCTCAATCCCAGGACACTGGGATCATGACCTGAGACTTTTAATGTCTGCCTTTGGCTCAGGTCATGATCCCAGGGTTATAGATGGAGCCCCACCTTGGCCTCTCTGCTCAGCGGGGAGCCTGCTTCTCCCTCTCCCTCTGCCTGCCTCTCCACCTGCTTTGTGCTCTCTCTCTGACAAATAAATAAATAAAATCTCAAAAAATAAAAATAAAAATAAATCAGAAAAAAATAAATAAATAAACAGATCTTGCACCTGGAGATGACAGGGGTGTGAAAGGTGAGAAAAACCTTGGAATAGAGGCTAGTTCCATCTGTCACATTCTATAAATACATTTTGTTAAAAAAAAAAAAAAAACATGACTACCTAGGAAACAAAGCCCTGACAAGCCAGGTAGTTCAGTCTGGATGATATGCCCTTCTTAGAGATGAGACTCAGAGGCAGCCTGAATGGGCAGAACCGACCTTAACCCTATCAAACCCTGCCTCCCTCTGAGCAGCAGTGCCCAAGGAAGAGCACTGGAGCTTGAAAGTAGCCCCTCAGGACTCTGCTGCTCCCTGCTATCACCACCCTGTCTGGGCCTCAGGACAATCTCTAGCATGGGGACAGTCAGAACTACCTTGTAGTCTGGTGTGAGGGTTCAGTGAGGCAATTTAGATAAATTGTCTTACAAATGGGAACTTTCAATCTGCTCCAGAATATGCTCCAAGTGAATTGAAAATAAGCTAGCTGTCCATCCTAGTACCTTAGTTTGTCCGCCATATACTAAAATGGCTTATTTTAACTGTCTCCACTATTAAAAGACCAAAGTCTAATCCAATTGTTATGCCTGGCTAGCTCAGTCGGTAGAGCATGAGACTCTTAATCCAATTGATACTGATTTCTCAGATACCCATTACAAAAAAAACAATCTGAGGGTTTTGAAGGGGCAGGGGGTGGAAGGTTGGGGGAACCAGGTGGTAGGTATTAGGGAGGACACAGATTGCATGGAGCACTGGGTGTGGTGCAAAAACAATGAATACTATTATGCTGAAAAGAAATAAAAATTTTTAAAAAAGGCAAAAAATCATAATCATAATAAAAATAACTACTCAGGAGGAGGAGTCAAGATGGTGGAGAAGTAGCAGGCTGAGACTACTTCAGCTAGCAGGATATCAGCTAGATAGCTTATCTAAAGATTGCAAACACCTGCAAATCCATCGGCAGATCGAAGAAAAGAAGAATAGCAATTCTGGAAACAGAAAAACAACCACTTTCTGAAAGGTAGGACTGGCAGAAAAGAGAATCCAAAGCGACAGGAAGATAGACCCCGGGGGGAGGGGCCGGCTCCCGGCAAGCGGCGGAGCAACAGAGCACAAAATCTGGACTTTTAGAAGTCTGTTCCATTGAGGGACATTGCTCTAGAGGCTAAACCGGGGTGAAGCCCACACGGGGTCAGCGTGGCCTCAGGTCCCGCAGGGTCACAGAAGGATCAGGGGTGTCTGAGTGATGCAGAGCTTGTGGGTATTGGAATGGGAAAGCCAGCTACAGAGACAGAGCCGACAGTAAGATCACAGCTCGGGATTACCTTGAACCGGTGGCAGGCTTGGTGAGCTCGGAGAACGGCCAGAGGTCAGGCAGACAGGAATTACTGGGCGCTGTTCTCTGAGGGCGCACTGAGGAGTGGGGCCCCAGGCTCTCGGCTCATCCGAGCAGGAGACTAGGGCGCTGCCATTTGTATTCCCATCCTCCAGAACTCTACGAAAAGCGCTCAGGGAACAAAAGCTTCTGAAAGCAAACCCAAGCGGATTACTCAGCCTGCCCCCTGGTAAGGGCGGTGCAATTCCACCTGGGGCAAAGACACTTGAGAATCACTACATCAGTCCCCTCCCCCCAAGATCAACAAGAAATCCAGCCAGGACCAAGGTCACCAACCAAGGAGTGTGGTTTCAATACCAAGGAGAGCAGCAGAATTCCAGAGGAGGAGAAAGCAAAGCACGGAACTCATGGCTTTCTCCCTGTGATTTTTTTTATTACAGTTAATTTAATTTTTTCCTTTTTCATTTTTTTTCTTCTTCTGCTAAATTTTTTTTAACTTTTACCCTTTTCTTTTTTAACGTTTTTAAACTAGTTTATCTAATATATATGTATGTTACATAATATATATATATTCTTTTTTATATTTTTCTTTATTTGTTTTCTTTTTTTAAAATTCCTTTCTTTTCTTTTTTTTTCTTTTTTTTCTTTCTTTCTTTTTGAACCTCTTTTTATCCCCTTTCTCCCCCCTCACGATTTGGGATCTCTTCTGATTTGGTTAAAGCATATTTTCCTGGGGTTGTTGCCACCCTTTTATTATTTTACTTGCTCCTTCATATACTCTTATCTGGACAAAATGACAAGGCGGGAAAATTCACCACAAAAAAAAGAAAAAGAGGCAGTACCGAAGGCTAGGGACCTAATAAATACAGACACTGGTAATATTTCAGATCTAGAGTTCAGAATGACAATTCTCAAGGTTTAGCCGGGCTCAAAAAAGGCATGGGAGATATTACAGAAACCCTCTCAGGAGATATAAAAGCCCTTTCTGGAGAAATAAAAGAACTAAAATCTAACCAAGATGAAATCAAAAAAGCTATTAATGAGGTGCAATTAAAAATGAAGGCTCTCACTGTTAGGATAAATGAGGCAGAAGAAAGAATTAGTGATATAGAAGACCAAATGACAGAGAATAAAGAAGCTGAGCAAAAGGGGGACAAACAGCTACTGGACCACGAGGGGAGAATTCGAGAGATAAGTGACACCATACGACAAAACAACATTAGAATAATTGGGATTCCAGAAGAAGAAGAAAGAGAGAGGGGAGCAGAAGGTATACTGGAGAGAATTATTGGGGAGAATTTCCCCAATATGGCAAAGGGAACGAGCATCAAAATTAAGGAGGTTCAGAGAACGCCTCTCAAAATCAATAAGAATAGGCCCACACCCCATCACCTAATAGTAAAATTTACAAGTCTTACTGACAGAGAAAATCCTGAAAGCAGCCTGGGAAATGAAGTCTGTAACATACAATGGTAAAAATACTAGATTGGCAGCTGACTTATCCACAGAGACCTGGCAGGCCAGAAAGAGCTGGCATGATATTTTCAGAGCACTAAACAAGAAAAAAATGCAGCCAAGAATACTATATCCGCTAGGATATTATTGAAAATAGAAGGAGAGATTAAAACCTTCCAGGACAAACAAAAACTGAAAGAATTTGCAAACACCAAACCAGCTCTACAGGAAATATTGAAAGGGGTCTCTAAGCAAAGAGAGAGCCTACAAATGGTAGATCAGAAAGGAACAGAGACAATACACAGTAACAGTCACCTTACAGGCAATACAATGACACTAAATTCATATCTCTCAATAGTTACCCTGAATGTTAATGGGCTAAATGACCCAATCAAAAGACACAGGGTATCAGAATGGATAAAAAACACAAAACCCATCTATATGTTGCCTCCAAGAAACTCATTTTAAGCCCAAAGACACCTCCAGATTTAAAGTGAAGGGGTGGAAAAGAATTTACCATGCTAATGGACATCAGAAGAAAGCAGGAGTGGCAATCCTTATATCAGATCAATTAGATTTTAAGCCAAAGACTATAATAAGAGATGGGGAAGGACACTATATCATACTCAAAGGGTCTGTCCAACAAGAAGATCTAATAATTTTGAATATCTATGCCCCTAACATGGGAGCAGCCAAGAATATAAACCAATTAATAACAAAATCAAAGAAACACATCAACAATAATACAATAATAGTAGGGGACTTTAACACTCCCCTCACTGAAATGGACAGATCATCCAAGCAAAAGATCAGCAAGGAAATAAAGGCCTTAAATGACACACTGGACCAGATGGACATCACAGATATATTCAGAACATTTCATCCCAAAGCAACAGAATACACATTCTTCTCTACTGCACATGGAACATTCTCCAGAATAGATCATATCCTCAGTCCTAAATCAGGACTCAACTGGTATCAAAAGATTGGGATCATTCCCTGCATATTTTCAGACCACAATGCTCTGAAGCTAGAACCAAACCACAAGAGGAAGTTTGGAAAGAACCCAAATACATGGAGACTAAACAGCATCCTTCTAAAGAATGAATGGGTCAACTGGGAATTTAAAGAAGAATTGAAAAAAATCATGGAAACAAATGATAATGAAAATATGATTCAAAATCTGTGGTACACAACAAAGGCAGTCCTGAGAGGAAAATATATAGCGGTTCAAGCCTTTCTCAAGAAACAAAAAAGGTCTAAGGTACACAACCTAACCCTACACCTAAAGGAGCTGGAGAAAGAACAAGAAAGAGACCCTAAGCCCAGCAGGAGAAGAGCAATCATAAATATCAGAGCAGAAATCAATAAAATAGAAACCCAAAACCAATAGAGCGATTCAACGAAACTAGGAGGTGGTTCTTTGAAAGAATTAATAAAATTGATAAACCCCTGGCCAGACTTATCAAAAAGAAAAGAGAAACGACCCAAATAAATAAAATCATGAATGAAAGAGGAGAGATCACAACTAACACCAAAGAAATACAAACTATTATAAGAACATACTATGAGCAACTCTACTCCAAGAAATTTGACAATCTGGAAGAAATGGATGCATTCCTGGAAACATATGAATTACCACAACTGAACCAGGAAGAAATAGAAAGCCTAAACAGACCCATAACCAGTAAGGAGATTGAAACAGTCATTAAAAATCTCCAAACAAACAAAAGCCCAGGGCCAGACGGCTTCCCGGGGGAATTCTACCAAACACTTAAAGAAGAACTAATTCCTATTCTCCTGAAACTGCTCCAAAAAATAGAAATGGAAGGAAAACTTCCAAACTCATTTTATGAGGCCAGCATCACCTTGATCCCAAAACCAGACAAGGATCCCATCAAAAAAGAGAGCTATAGACCAATATCCTTGATGAACACAGATGCAAAAACTCTCACCAAAATACTAGCCAATAGGATTCAACAGTACATTAAAAGGATTATTCACCACGACCAAGTGGGATTTATTCCAGGGCTACAAGGTTGGTTCAACATCCGCAAATCAGTCAATGTGATACAACACATCAATAAAAGAAAGAACAAGAACCATATGATACTCTCTATAGATGCTGAAAAAGCATTTCACAAAGTACAGTATCCCTTCCTGATCAAAACTCTTCAAAGTGTAGGGATAGAGGGTACATACCTCAATATCATCAAAGCCATCTATGAATAACCCACCGCAAATATCATTCTCAATGGAGAAAAGCTGAAAGCTTTTCCGCTAAGGTCAGGAACACGACAGGGATGTCCATTATCACCACTGCTATTCAACATAATACTAGAAGTCCTAGCCTCAGCAATCAGACAACAAATGGAAATTAAAGGCATCCAAATGAGCAGAGAAGAAGTCAAATTATCACTTTTCACAGATGATATGATATTATATGTGGAAAACCCCAAAGACTCCATTCCAAAACTGCTAGAACTTGTACAGGAATTCAGTAAAGTGTCAGGATATAAAATCAATGCACAGAAATCAGTTGCATTTCTCTACACCAACAACAAGACAGAAGAAAGAGAAATTAAGGAGTCAATCCCATTTACAATTGCACCCCAAACCATAAGATACCTAGGAATAAACCTAAACTAAGAGGCACAGAATCTATACTCAGAAAACTATAAAGTACTCATGAAACAAATTGAGGAAGACACAAAGAAATGGAAAAATGTTCCATGCTCCTGGATTGGAAGAATAAATATTGTGAAAATATCTATGCTACCTAAAGCAATCTACACATTTAATGCAATTCCTATCAAAGTACCATCCATCTTTTTCAAATAAATGGAACAAATAATTCTAAAATTTATATGGAACCAGGAAAGACCTCGAATAGCCAAAGGAATATTGAAAAAGAAAGCCAAAGTGGGTGGCATCACAATTCCGGACATCAAGCTCTTTACAAAGCTGTCACCATCAAGACAGCATGGTACTGGCTCAAAAACAGACACATAGATCAATGGAACAGAATAGATAGCCCAGAAATATACCTCAACTCTATGGTCAACTAATCTTCAACAAAGCAGAAAAGAATGTCCAATGGAAAAAAGACAGCCTCTTCAATAAATGGTGCTGGGAAAATTGGACAGCCACATGCAGAAAAATGAAATCGGACCATTTCCTTACACCACACATGAAAATAGACTCAAAATGGATGAAGGACCTCAATGTGAGAAAGGAATACATGAAAATCCTTGAGGAGAACACAGGCAGCAACCTCTTCGACCTCAGCCGCAGCAACATCTTCCTAGGAACATCGCCAAAGGCAAGGGAAGCAAGGGCAAAAATGAACTATTGGGATTTCATCAGATCAAAAGCTTTTGCACAGCAAAGGAAACAGTTAACAAAATCAAAAGACAACTGACAGAATGGGAGAAGATATTTGCAAATGACATATCAGATAAAGGACGAGGGTCCAAAATCTATAAAGAACTTAGGAAACTCGGGCACCTGGGTTGCTCAGTGGGTTAAAGCCTCTGCCTTCGGCTCAGGTCATGATCCCAGGGTCCTGGGATCGAGCTCACATAGTGCTCTCTGCTCCTGGGGAGTCTGCTTCCTTCCTCCTCTCTCTCTCTGCCTGCCTCTCTGCCTATTTGTGCTCTCTGTCTGTCAAATAAATAATAAAATCTAAAAAAAAAAAAAAAACTTAGCAAACTCAACACCCAAAGAACAAATAATCCAATCAAGAAATGGGCAGAGGACATGAACAGACATTTCTGCAAAGAAGACATCCAGATGGCCAACAGACACATGAAAAAGTGCTCCATAGCACTCGGCATCAGGGAAATACAAATCAAAACCACAATGAGATATCACCTCACACTAGTCAGAATGGCTAAAATCAACAAGTCAGGAAATGACAGATGCTGGCGAGGATGCGGAGAAAGGGGAACCCTCCTACACTGTTGGTGGGAATGCAAGCTGGTGAAGCCACTCTGGAAAACAGGATGGAGGTTCCTCAAAATGTTAAAAATAGAACTGCCCTATGACCCATCAATTGCACTACTGGGTATTTACCCTAAAGATACAAACGTAGTGATCCAAAGGGGCACGTGCACCCGAAGGTTTATAGCAGCAATGTCCACAATAGCCAAACTATGGAAAGAGCCTAGATGTCCATCAACAGATGAATGGATCAAGAAGATGTGGTATATATACACAATGGAATACTATGCAGCCATCAAAAGAAATGAAATCTTGCCATTTGCGACAACATGGATGGAACTAGAGCGTATCATGCTTAGCAAAATAAGTCAAGCGGAGAAAGACAACTCTCATATGACCTCCCTGATATGAGGAAGTGGTGATGCAACATGGGGGCTTAAGTGGGTAGGAGAAGAATCAATGAAACAAGATGGGATTGGGAGGGAGACAAACCATAAGTGACTCTTAATCTCACAAAATAAACTGAGGGTTGCTGGGGGGAGGGGGGTTTGGAGAAGGGGGTGGGATTATGGACATTGGGGAGGGTATGTGCTTTGGTGAGTGCTGTGAAGTGTGTAAACCTGATGATTCACAGACCTTTACTCCTGGGGATAAAATATATGTTTATAAAAAATAAAAAATTTAAAAAAAAGAAGATATGGTATATATACACAATGGAATATTATGCAGCCATCAAAAGAAATGAAACCTTGCCATTTGCGACAACATGGATGGATCTAGAGTGTATCATGCTTAGCAAAATAAGTCAAGAGGAGAAAGACAACTGTCATATGATCTCCCTGATATGAGGAAGTGCTGATGCAACATGGGGGCTTAAGTGGGTAGGAGAAGAATCAATGAAACAAGATAGGATTGGGAGGGAGACAAACCATAAGTAACTCTTAATCTCACAAAACAAACTGAGGGTTGCCGGGGGTGGGGGGTTGGGAGAATGGGGGTGGGGTTATGGACATTGGGGAGGGTATGTGCTTTGGTGAGTGCTGTGAAGTGTGTAAACCTGGCGATTCACAGACCTGTACCCCTGGGGATAAAAATATATGTTTATAAAAAATAAAAAATTAAAAAAAATAACTATTCAGTTGTACCCAGAATGTTCACTTTTCCTAGGCTTCCTTAGGTCTGGTAACAGCAAGTGCATCTGCAAGGGTTTCCTGTTGTCAACCCACAGCCCCCGGAACCCACACTCATGTGGGAGCTTTAGAACTTATCTCCAGGAAAGACAGTAAAACGCAAAGGGATTTATGGACAGCACGTGAGCTCCAGATAAATCCATGGGGCTTCCTGCTGCTGTTTTGTTCCAGTATATTCCTCTTAAGTGGTTTATACTAGTAAAAGTTGGGAAACAAAGATAATGTCCTGAACATAAAACTGGTTAAAATATGATGCATA
Organism: Mustela nivalis; assembly: GCF_964662115.1. Taxonomy (NCBI): domain Eukaryota; kingdom Metazoa; phylum Chordata; class Mammalia; order Carnivora; family Mustelidae; genus Mustela; species Mustela nivalis. The sequence continues at coordinate 96,266,692 of NC_139025.1, forward strand.
TCCTTACAATAGAATACTATGCAAATAGAACCAAGTACACCTTTGCTACTGACATGAAATAAGTCCAAAATACATTCTTAGTGGGAAAGAGCAAACAGTGTATTACATTGGGTATAATTGTTATTATCTGTGAAGGAAAATGAGGGAACACATGCACATGTATACATGTTAATTAACTTTTTTGAATGTTTTCTTTATTTATTTGAAAGAAAGAGAGAGAGCATGTGAGCAAGGGGGAGGGGCAGAGGTCAAGAAAGAAGCAGACATCCCACTGAGCAGGGAGCCTGACCACTCAAGACTAGGGGCTCCAATCCCAGGATGCAAGAATCATGACCTGAGCTGAAGGCACACACTTAACCCACTGAGCCACCCATGTGCCCTGTCAATAAACTTTTATTTTTATTTTTTTGTAATAATATATTTGTTCATTATTATTTTGAATTTTTTTATTTAAATTCAACAGTTAACATATAATTATTGTTAGTTTCAGAGGTACAGGTCAGTGACTCATCAGTCTCATATAATCCCCAGTGCTCATTACATCATGTGCCCTCCTTAACATCCATCACCCAGCTACCCCATCCCTCTACCCCTCTCCCCTCCAGAAACCCTCAGTTTGTTTCCTATCATTAATAGTCTGTATGGTTTGTCCCTCTCTGGTTTCCTCTAGTTTTATTTTTTTCTCTCTTCCTCTATGATCCTCTGCTTTGTGTCTTAAATTCCACAGATCAGTGAGATCATACGATAATTGTCTTTCTCTGAATGACTTCTGTCGCTTAGCATAACGCCTCCAGTTCCACCTAGTTGTTGCAAATGCCAAGATTTCAAGTTTCTGACAGCTGAATCATATTCCATCAAATATATTAATAATATTTAATACTTAAATCTGTGTAATAGATAAAAACGGTGAAGGGACATAAAAAACTGAACTGCTTCTGGAAAAGAAACTGGGGCCTAACAAACAACGACCAAAGGAAAACATACTTTTTACCAGATTTGTTTCTCAGTATTGCATTTACGCTTACCATTTGCATGTGCGATGCATACATAGCTATAAAGGAAAAAGTCAAAGAAACTACCTCATTGCAGCCCCTTCTCGGTCGGTAAGGAAGATCCTGGTAAATAAAAGTCCAGACAATGACGTTAGGAAGAAAACTTAAAAGGACCACCGCGATGAAACCTTGAGTTGACCCAGACACCTCCACCTGTCACCCACAGCAGCCCCGCAGACGGAAGCACACAACCTCGCCTTCCGCACATCTAACCACCGACAGGATGGAGAGCTCGTGGTACACAGTAGGCGCTCTTTATCCGAAGCCTATTGGCTTACTTTCGCGCAGTGTTCCTCAGAATTTCAAAGAGCCTTTGGCAAGCCACCTTTATGGAAGAACCAGGAGGTCACGTTCTGGTCCCCGGGCGCGCGGCAAGGGCGACGCAGCGCCCCCTGCCGGCTGTGGCGGCGGCGACAGCGGGACCCGCCTGAGAGGGCGAAGGTGCCAGGCAAGAGCTGGGGTTTCCCCACCTCCGCAACCCCCTCTCCCCGCAGCGCCTGGTTCCCGGGCTGTACCCCCCCCCCCCGGGTCCAGGGTTTGTGCCTCTGGAGGAGGCGGGAGGCACTCCCTGTAGAACCTCAAGACCTCTCTCCGCGAGCCGTGACCCGACCCCGCGGTGGCAGAGCCCCTGGGCGTGAAGGGACCTGGGAATAACGGGGCGGACCCGGTGTCTCGGGGCTCAGGGGCCGCGCCGCCCCAGTGTTACTCGAGGAGCCCGGGAGCTCGAAGAGCATCATCCCGGGCGGGAGCCTGGCTCTCCCGAATCGAAGCCCAGCACCGCGTCACCACCCACGGCCCCGTGGGCACAGATTCCCCGGGCGGGGCCTGGCGTCCTTCCTCACTGTGCCCAAGAAGAAGGAGGGGAGCTGGGGAGGAGCGGGGGCTGGGCGGGGAAACTCAGCTGGAGTTCCTGCCCCCTGCTGGCGGCAAGGCGCCGTTACACGTGCGGATATTGAGGGTTGAGGAGGGCAGCCAGCATCATCAGCTCCTCTTCATGGTCAAGGCCTCAGCCTCTGGAAAGGCTAGGAGAGAGGCGGTGGGCCGGGGGTCGATGACGGCTGCGGATTTCCGAGAGAAGGCATTAAAAAGAAGAACTGAGGTTCCTACAGATAAAGAGCGGTTGGATCACCTGCACTTGCCACTTAGGGGAAAGGGGGTGTCTCCTCCAGGCCCCCCATTAGGCCTCATGGATGGCCAGAGTGGAGATTCAGTTGAGTGAGGAGGTGGTCAGGGCTGGCCGGGAGCTCACATCAGTCCGTGACCTTGACATCTCAGGAATATTGTGTAGTGGCAGTTGGGCCTTCCGTTGGCAGAGCCTTATTCAGTAATCATTTCTTGAGTACCTGCACACTAGAGGAATGTGGGACTCATCAGAGAACACAGCAGAGCAAACCAAAAGGAGGAAGAGGAGGAGGAGGGGAAGGAGGAAGGGGAGGGGAGAGGGGAGGGCCGGAGGAGAGAAAAGAAAGAAAGAAAAAGAGAGACAAAAAATATAAGAATGTAAATTATATAGACCGTTAAGGTCATAAGGTCTATGGGAAAATGTAACAGGAAGGCGAATGGGGGAAGCTATGAATAACATTTTTAAGTAGGGTAGTTAAGCATCCTAGATAAGGTGAGGCTTAGCCTTGCAGTGTCCTTAGCCTTGCATAATATCTAGGGAAGGGGAGGTGATTTCTTAAAGAGAGCCTGCCTGTCTTTTCGGAACAGCAAAGGCATGAGGCATTAGGAAGAGTGAGTGAGAGGGAAGATAAACAGTAGGGGATTTGTTCTGAAACCGGAAGGTGTGGGAGGACAGATTACTTCCAAGCATAAGGACTTTTGTAAGGATTTTAGGTTTTATTTGTGGTGAAATGAGGCATTAGAAGATTCTGAGCAGAGTTGCATGTTCTGAGTTATATTTTGAAAGGATTACTTGGGCTGCTGTGTGAAGTTAAGGGTAGAAGCAGAGAGTGCAAGTCCCAGATGTTTATAAGGATCCTGGTGGGAAGAAATGGTCTCTCAGACTAGGTGGTAGCAGTGGAGGTAGTGAGAGATGGCTGGATGTTAGATGCTGGATTAGGTTTGAAGGTGAAAACAGTGGACTTTACTGACAGGATGGAAGAGGGACCAAAAAAAGGAATCAAGACCACCAGCAAAGTCATTGGCTTCAAGATTAAAAGGATGCTATTACCTTCGACTAAGGAGGGGAATATTAATGAAAGAACAGCTTTAGGGGAGGAGAAGAGAGGATCAGTCTTTCCACTTGGGACGTGGTAAGTTTGACGTGTCTATTAAACAAACACTGAAGATGTCAAGTGGACACTTGGATATATGAGTCTGAAGTTCAGGAGGGAGAGCTGGACTAAAGGTATAAATTTGGGAATTTGGGGACTATCAATGGCATTTAAAGCCTTGAGACTGGATAAGATCACAGAGAGAATATGTGGATAGAGAAATGGACACCCTGACCCTGGAGCTCTCCCCATATGAGTACCAGGGAGAAGAAGAGGAACTTGCAGAGGGGCCTAAGAAAAATGCTCTGTGAGGTCGCTGAAGAGCGAGGAGATGGTGGCGTCCTAGAGACCAGTTTGGAGCTTGACTGTCTGCCTTGAGGCAGGACTGAGAGCACGATGCTTTTCATCCTTGCTTCTGTCATAAAAAGCTGCATTCTTTCGTCAGCCTTACCGAGGAGGAGGAGTGGTCAACTATGCCAAATGCTGCTGAGCATGGAGCAGCAGCCCTGTGAGAGAGGGAAAGCTCTCACTTCACACTCACCTCGAGCGGTAGAGCTGAGAAGTCTGAAGAGTTGGTTACCAAATTCGTGGCCTTGGGATGCCAGGGTGGCTCAAGCAGTTAAGCACCTGCCTTCAGCTCAGGTCATGATCCCAGGTCCTGAGATTGAGTCCCACATCAGACTCCCTGCTCAGCGAGGATCCTGCTTCTCCCTCTGCCTGCCACTTACCCTACTTGTGCTCTCTATCTGACATACACATAAATAAATAAATAAGTGTTTTTTAAAAACATATTTATACCAAGCTCTTGGCCAAAAAGAAGACAGTCTTGTCCAGGAGTGAGTAGGAAGAGGATCCACATCTTAGTCACGCTTTCTCTCCCAGAAGAGGGAATGAAGAGGCAGAGTAGGGCACCGGTGTCTCACTTCCCCTGATTTAGGTCCCCAGTCCCACCTTCCCTAGACCCCAGACCCTCAGCATTTCACACTCTCCCCCTTTCTCCTTTCTCCTCATTCTACGTTCTCCACTGATGAGCTCACTTCGTTATATCCTCCTCCTCTTGCACACCCAGTCCCAGCTCCTGCCTCCTTCCTTCCCTCCACGCCACTACCTGAAGACCTCTACAAATTGCACGTAGACCCTCCTCATTTGGTTAAATTGCCACATAGTCCTAACGGAGTCCTCATATCAAGGAGCCATGTATTTAATTCCCAGTTCTGTCAGCTAGACCAATTTTCTGTGTCAGCTAGACAAATCATCCCACCATTCTGGTCCTCAGCTGCTAAATGAAAGACTTGGAATGAAAGACCCAACAAATTCCTCCCAACTCAGACTCTCCATAGTTCTCTGAATCCTTGAGAAAATGGAGGTGTAGGAACATGTGTGTAAAGAATTTCAACAGAAAATGCAATTCACATTTCTGAATTTTTCTACTAATGTAAATCTGATTTTCCTAAAAGATTATACCTAAATCCAGAAAAAATAGTCTTACTACCTGAAATAAAACTTATTTTATTATACATATGTGATGGTTAATTATATGCCTTTCTTTTTAGATTATTTATTTATTTGACAGAGAGAGATAACAAGTAGGCAGAGCAGCAGGCAGAGAAAGAGGAGGAAGCAGCCACTCTGCCAAGGAGAGAGTCCAATGAGGGACTCGATCTCAGGACCCTGAGATCATGACCTGAGCCGAAGGCAGAGGCTTAACCCACTAAGCCACCCAGGCACTCCAATTATATGTCTTCTTTAAAAAAGATTTTATTTATTTTTATGACAGAAAGAGAGCACAAGCAGGGGGAGCAGCAGGCAGAGGGAGATGCAGACTCCCCACTGAGTAGGCAACCCGATGCAGGGCTTAATCCCAGGACCTGCGGGACTCAATCTCAAGACCACAGGATTATGACCTGAGCCAAAAGCAGATGACCAACCACTGAGCCATGCGGGCACCCCTTATGTGTCAACTTGACTGGGCCATTGTGTACCTGGATGTTCAATCAAACACTACTCTGGATATTTCTGTGAGGGTGGTTTGGAGTGAGATTAACATATTGTTTAAGTTTATTTATTTATACAATCTCTACACCCAGTGTGGGGCTCAGATTCACAACCTCGAGATCAAGAGCCATATGCTCCCCTGACCGAGTCAGCCAGACACCCTCCTTTTTTTTTTTTTTTTAAGTTTTGGTGAGATTAACATTTAAGTTGTTAAACGGAGTGAAGCAGAGTGCTCTTCCTAATGTGGGTGGACCTCATCCAATCACTTGAATGTATGAATAGAACAAAACGGTAACCCTTTCCCCAAATGAAAGAGAATTCTCTTGCTTGATGGCCTTCAACTGGGACAACGGCTCTTTTCTGCCTTCTGACCTGCACTGAACATCAGCTTTTCCTGGGTCTCGAGCCTGCCTGCCTTCAGACTGGAACCACACCATCAGCTCTTCTGCATCCCCAGCTTGCTGCCTCACCTTAGAAATCCTGGAACTTGCCAGCCTTCATAACTGCATGAGCCAATTCCTTATAATAAATCCTTATATATAGCCTCTCGGCTCTGATTCCCTGGAGAAACCTCACTAATGCAACATGTATATTTATTATTGTTGTGTTGTTTTCATTGCTTTAATATTATCAAGAAAAACATTAAGTATTACATGGAAAATAACATCCAAATCCCTCTCCCTTGGAGCCGTTTTTCAGTTGAGCAAGGGAAAAGTTCAACACAGAACTACAGGGTGATCTTACACCACTGAGACTTATGGTCATTGGCTAATGTCCTGGAGGATACCGCTCAGTCGGTCCACAAACATCAGTGGAGTAGCTCCCATCCTTGGCTAGCACCAGTAGTTCAACCTGGGTCTAATAGGAAAGCAAGAGTTTAATTCATTAAAACTAAGAGGAAGCTTTGATGGATGGGTGCTATACAGCCTAAAATATCTCAGTATGACTTGTGATTTGAATGGCTTGTGGGAGTGTTGAAAATAAACCAGGAAACCACCACATTCTTGTTGCACCTGTTTCAGACTGGGCGATTGGGATTAAGCCTCACAATACTGTCTGGTAGGTAGCACTCTACACTTCCTAGTGTTTTTACCAGTGCTCAGGTTCTAGAGTAACCCACCATCAGACTTAGTATTTCTGTGTATCTGGAAAGAATTTTACTGTTTCCCTGGCAGAAAAGGGAAGACAATCACCTTGTCTGAGGTCGCAGTGCAGTAGGTGAATAGCAAGACTGTGAATCAAACTCCAAGCTGTCTTTTTAAAAAGCCTGCACACTTTAGCAGACACCAAGCTAGTCCCTCTTAAGGGAAGGATATGAGGCAAGTAGGAGAGAGTAGGGCATGATGCTCCATGAAGGAAAACCCTGGCTTTGAACGAAGAACATATCTTAACAGTTAAGGGGCCTACAATTCCCCAGAAAAGCCATCAAAGGGAAAGACCCAACTGCTAAATATATCAGCAGTAATGACTATTCTTGGAAAACATTGCTGGGAAACAAGTTCAAACTGAGAAGCCAGACAATTAGGGCGTCCACCCAGGTAAGCCTGTTCATCTCAGAATTTCCCAGACGTCAGGCAACCTACACCATGACTCCATTCCTTCTGTATTGTTAATTAACATTTCCGTTCTCATCAACTCATGTTTTCACACAGCTTGATTCTAAACAATAATACATATGAAGCCAGTGATTTACCATATTGATTATTCATTCACACTGAAATAAACACATGACAATTCATGCTTTAAATGTTTGTGTCCTGCCTTACATCAGTCATCTCACTTCCTACCAGTCATTCAAACCATTTCATCCTTCTACAAACAGTTTTATCTCAAGTTTCAACTCAAAAAACTTTACCTGGAAAACATTTTCATGAAGAATGAAAGACCCAAGGACAATATGGAAAGACATGGAACCCGGGGAAGCCTGGATGGCTCAGTCAGTTAAGCATCTGCTTTCTGCTCAGGTCATGACCTCAGGGTTCTGGGATGGAGCCCTACATTGGGTTCCTTGATTGGTGGGGAGCCTGCTTCTCTCTCTGCCTGCCACTCCCCCTGCTTGTGTGCTCGCTCACTCACTCTCTCTCTCTGACAAATACATAAATAAAATCTTAAAAAAAAAAAAAGAAAGAAAAAAAAAGAAGCCCAAGGTCTAAGAGTTGGTTATGTTTATCCAGTTCTGTTCAAAACCAAGCAGGCTTTATAATCTCATGATTGTGGAAATGTTTCTAGTTGCCTCAGTAGAGCTGTTCTTCATATTTTTCATGGAGTCAATAAAAGAACTAAGTTTTGTGACCATTTATTTCTGTTTGCTCTGATTTCAAGAGTAAAGTAGCACTTTAAAAGCTGAATCTGTCTCAGTTTTAGAAAGAGTCTCTAGCAGATAGTTACATTGAGGTGATGGTGGCCCTACATTTGCCTACTTTAAGGCAAGCCAAAATCTAAATTTTCTATGTGAAAATTACCATCTGGATAAGTTATGACTAACTTCAAAACCCCTATTTTAAAAATAACAAGCAAAAACAAAAAACCCACTGGATAAGCCAATCAGAGTGGCTCTTGAGCCAGCTATACCCACTGTTTCTGCAGTGTGTGAGTTCTGCCTCACAAACACTCAGGTGTTGTGGAGTATAGAATCATGACTATAAGCATTAAGGAGATTATATGCATGACAGCATTGTACTTTACCTAATTCATTTTTATATCCTCATCACCTATAGAAATGCTTCACATACCATGTATATGAATAAACTTGCTTAACAATCAGAGGAATCAAGGAATTTGACAAAGCAAGAGGACAAAGCAGAGTGCTCCTAGCTCTGCATTCAGTCCTGTCCAGGTCAAAATTTGTGTCCATATTTATAGAAGAACATCAACAGTAACATGATTGCATTTTCAGATAAGAATAGAGAAGATAGTAAAACACTATATGGGTTAATTTTGTTGGAAGATGATATCACACCAGTTTAAGACTTTAATTCCAATTTTTCTCACCTAGGAGAAATTTATCATCTATCTCTTAGCAGTTAGACCTTCCCCACCTTTGTGCCTTTTCCCACACCAATCCATGTGTCAAGAATGCCCATCTTTTCCCTATTACCCAGCAAACCCCTTGCTCATCCTCATGGCTCTGCTCAGATGGAGCTCCCTCTTGCAAGCCTTCCTGAATCCAACAGGGAAAAAATAAGGTCTTCCTTCTCCTAAGCTCCCATACCACGTTCATACAAGTGTTATTACTTCTATCACATATTCGGTTTCTCTAATTTCCCATAAGCTACTTGGGGATTATGTATCCTAATATACCCTGTGATTAACAGTTTCAGAAATAGAGTGCACAGTCCACTCTGTGGTTTATAGCTGGTTTATAAATGTAGATTAAAATTCCCATTCTACATAATGAAATACAATACTGGGAATATAAATGACAGGTGTGTAGAAAACAGCACACATATGAACAAATGCAAGATTCTAGAAACTTAGAGTCCTTTATATAACGCTCATTCTTTTTGAGATTTCCCAGGACAAGCTCGGATATCTCTAAAGGAGGAAGAGTTTCTCTTCTTGCTCTCAACTACCGCTAGCCCAATAGAAAGCAAGAGGGAAAAATATCTTTAACTGTAGGAGGATGTCCCAGATGGTGAGTGGTGTGATATGTAGCTTGGACCCCCTCAACATCCTTCTCCAGTTACCTACCCTATGGCTATCTAAGAAGGCAAAGAAACAAAGAAAGAAACCACTAGCAATTCTAAATACGTACGTTGTGTCAGGCTTACACACACACACATACACAAACAAACAAATGTCCTATATACATATAGACAAAGATTTACTATGACTTAAAACAGCAATTACTTGTTTATTTTCATTATTAGGTAAATTGGCTGAACCCAGCTAGGTTAGCTCAACTCTGGACAACTTGGTGTCGGCTGGGCTGGCTCTTATGGTTATCATTTAAGATTATTTCACTCAAGGGGTGCCTGGGTGGCTCAGTGGGTTAAGCCTCTGCCTTTGGATCAGATCATGATCTCAGAGTCCTGGGATCGAGTCCCACATTGGGCTCTTTGCTCAGCAGGGAGCCTGCTTCCACCTCTCTCTTCCTGCCTCTCTGCCTACTCATGATCTCTGTCAAATAAATAAAATTTTTAAAAAAAGATTATTTCACTCACATATTGAGTCCCCTAGATGAGATGACTGTACATCAGGTCTTTCTCTCTTGGTGTTCACTGACCCTCCAGGACCCATCTCCCCACATGAATCTCTAGATAAGGACAGCTGAATTTCTTTATATTATGCTCAGAGCTCCAAAAGAGTGAACACAGAAGCTGTATGTGGTCACCTTCCATTAGTCAAAGCAGCCCAGGGTCAGTGGGGGAGAGAATTATACAAGGTCATATATGTAATGAGATAGACTGGGGAGGCTATCCTGTAATAATCTCCAACACAGGAAAAGCATATCCTACCACAACCCCAACCATTCAGAGCTCTCCAAGACCTACCAATTCAGGTGGTATGAGGGGTTCTATTATCACTGCGGTCTCCATCTCCAAATGAAGCAGTTTGCTAGCTCTTTTTGGCAGCCATTCTGGACTATCTGATATTCCAGTCAAAACAGGGCTTTTGCACCAAGCAGAAGAAATGCTGAAGGCTAGACTAGTCCCCTCACTGGAGTGGCTGGACAACAGAGGTCTTCTCCTCAGGATCTCTCAATCTCCAGAGCCTCTCTCCCCCTATGGGGTCTCCAGTAATGAAGGGTTCTATAAAGACAGTTGTTTTTCTTCTTTCTTGAGGGCAGGGCAACAAAAATACTTCCAATGCCTTCAAATTCTTCAATTTCCCAAATGCAAAAGAAAAGGAAAGAATCACTTAATATGGGATCCTTTATGAATCAGAGGAACACAAGGATTATATACTAGTGATAACCACATAGGTTTAAAGTCTTCATGGGGTGCTTGGGTAACTCAGCCAGTTAAGTGTGAGACTCTTGGTTTCAGCTCAGATCATGATCTCATGGTTTGTGGGAACAAGCCCCATAACAGTCTCCCTGTTCCCACTCCCTGTTCCCACTCGCTCACACGTGCATATGCATGCACACGTTCTCTCTCAAAAATAAAGAAATCTTTTAAAAAATAAAATAAAGTCTTCTTAGGCATCTTAGTACACACTCAAAAAAATTCTCCTGAAATCCTACCTTATTTCACTCCTTAATGCAATAGCTGCCCTTCTGCATCTCTAGGAAAAGTCATTGATTGAGTGACCAAACCTTTATGTTTGGGTTGAAAGCTCAGCTCCAATTAACATCCTCCTCCCATTGCCTTGAACAATAGCCTAATACTGGAAAACCATGTTTGTATCTTTAGCCTCAGGGAGTGGTGGGGCAGAGAAGGAGCTGTAGGGAAGGTATGAATTCAGGAACCAGTGTAAAACTACTCCTTCCTATTTGCCTTTGTATGCTACACCTGATAAAACCAGTATATTACCTAATATACCCAAAACCCTAACGAAAACACATTTACTCACATTACAAATGAATAGGATGCGCTAACATAGTCTTTGAATGTAAAGCATTTTTGTAGAGATAGTACCATTTATATCAGGTAATGAGAAGTACCACTTGACAACTATATATGCATGTGATCAACATTAATGGCCCAAAATAAAAATACCAGTTTACTTAGTATGTTCTAAAAACATGTGTTTTGGGTGTTGGATAGTTCAGTCAGTTAAGTGTCTGCCTTAGGCTCATATCATGATCCCAGGTCCTGGGGTCAAGTCCTATACTGGGCTCCATGCTCAGCAGGGAGTTTGCTTCTCCCTCTCCCCTTCCCCCAGCTTGTGCTCTCTCTCGCTGTCTCTCTCTCTCTCTCTCTCTGTCGCTCGCTCACTCTCTTTTTCTAAATAAATAAATAAAATCTTTTAAAAATGAAAATTTTAAAAAGCATGTGTTTCACAGGCAGGATTAATGATAGGGATCCTTGGGGTTGTAAAGGGTGAGAACCACCAGAATGAAGATTCTCTCCATCTCTCACATTTAGAATGCATATTTCATTATGGAAACAACATTATTACCTAGAAAATAAACCTGATAATACAGATAAGTGATCCCGGATGACTGTCCCTATTTTAGATATGAAGAAACAGAGACAAGAAGAAAGAAAGGATTTACCCTAAAGATACATTGCACCCCAGATCCCTTTAAGCAGCAGCCCAGAATAAATGGGAACACACTGTCATTTGGGGAGACACTCTTAGTTCTGTCACTACTATCTATTAACTATATGGGTCTCTGCTTGCTCATCCTTAAAATGAGGATAATAGGGGCACCTGGATGGTGCAGTTAGGCGACCGAGTCTTGGTTTCAGCTCAGGTCATGATCTCAGGGTCCTGAAATCAAGCCCTGCCTGGGGCTCCAAACTCAGCTGGGAATCTCCTTCAGATTCTCTGCCCCTCCCCCCGCTTGTGGGCTACTCGCACTCTCTCTCTCTCTCGACTAAATGAAGAAATCTTAAAATGAGGATAGTAGTATCTATCTTGTGGAATGGTTTGAGGGTGAAATGAGTCAATTTAAGTAAAGTGCTTACTACATAGAAATTGTTTAAAAATGAGTGCTTGTAGTTTGGCCTAAAATTTTCTATAGGTGATCAGAAACTAAATTAGTCGACTTTACTCGTGTCTAAATTTATCTAACACATATAAACAGGTATTGCTTTCACTCTCTCCTTATTAAAAGACCAGAATGTTAAAACAATAATGTTGACTTCTATGTGCAGAGATGTTACTGGGCTCTCAATTTCAAGGAAAACATTTCTCTGGTCATGTTGTTATATTCTGAAAACTAATACTTTCCTAGGATTCTTTGGGGCCAGTGACACCCACAAGCATCTGGAAGATTTGATGTGGTCAACCCACATCTCCCTCTGCCCCACACTGTGCAGAAACCTAGGCCAGACCCTAGGAACACTGACAGGGCATAAGAGTGAGCCTGTCAATAGCTGAATACACAGGGCTTGTTGTTATTTTGTCCCAGGACATGTGTTCCAGCTTGTTTACAGTTGCAAAAGATTAGAACAAAGTGTACACCGTGAATAACAGATTGATTAAGGAAATGATTACGTAGCTATAGAACACTATAGAACAGAATAGGCTATCATGCAGTCACCAACAAGAGTAAGGTACATCCCTTCCTAACTATGTTTGTGACCCAAAGATAAGGTGCAGAACACTGTGTATAGGGTGCTACTATCCCTGGAGCAGAATGGAGGAGACACATACAAACACACACAAACCTGAATACATACTGGTAAGTTTATATATATGAACAGGCTTGTATATTATGTAGACTGTAAAAAGGAAACTGAGTGTTTGCTGCTTTCAGAAGAAGAAACTTGGGCCTGGAACAGACAGGAACTCTGCTGATACTCTCTCCCCAACCCTGGTCCTCCTCCATCCTCACTCTACTGTTACAGGCTCATGGCACACAATGGATGCTCGTTGGATGTTTCTGTTGCTGCCGTTCTCTCTTTGGAAAAGTGAGACTGAGACAGACCTTGGGCTGGTTCGCAGCAGAAGGGTTAAAACCTGTGCTTTGGAAGCCGATTTGCTTTGAGATATTTAATCCTATGTGTCTATTTCTCCCTGGTTCTCTGCAGGGCTCAAAAAGTCTTTTATTTTTTTTCCAATTTATTTATTTTCAGAAAAACAGTATTCATTATTTTTGTACCACACCCAGTGCTCCATGCAATCCGTGCCCTCTAAATACCCACCACCTGGTACCCCAACCTCCCGCCCCCCTGCCACTTCAAACCCCTCAGATTGTTTTTCAGAGTCCATAGTCTCTCGTGATTCACCTCCCCTTCCAATTTACCCCAACTCCCTTCTCCTCTCGATCACACCTTGTCCTCCATGATATTTGTTATGCACCACAAATAAGTGAAACCATAGGATAATTGACTCTCTCTGCTTGACTTATTTCACTCAGCATAATCTCTTCCAGTCCCGTCCACGTTGCTACAAAACTTGGGTATTCATCCTTTCTGATGTAGGCATAATACTCCATAGTGTATATGGACCACATCTTCCTTATCCATTCGTCCATTGAAGGGCATCTTGGTTCTTTCCATAGTTTTGTGACCGTGGCCATTGCTGCTAAAACATTGGGGTACAGATGGCCCTTCTTTTCACGACATCTGTATCCTTGGGGTAAATACCCAGGAGTGCAATTGCAGGGTCATAAGGAAGGTCTATTTTTAATTTCTTGAGGAATATCCACACTGTTCTCCAAAGAGGATGCACCAACTTGCATTCCCACCAACAGTGTAAGAGGGTTCCCCTTTCTCCACATCTTCTCCAACACATGTTGTTTCCTGTTTTGTTACTTTTGGCCATTCTAACTGGTGTAAGGTGATATCTCAATGTGGTTAGAATTTGAATCTCCCTGAGCGCTAATGATGATGAACATTTTTTCAAAAAGTCTTTTAAGAGATAAAGCTGGCCACAGTTTTAGCAAAGCAGGGCCAAAAGTTGCCCTCTTGGCTCACGGGAAGTGGTCTACAGAGCGCCCCCTGGCAGGACAATCCAGACAGGAGCGGGAGAGAGTGCAGAGGCCACAGAACAGAGAAGCTCCCAGCCAGGATCAGAGTCCTAGCCTGTGGGCGTTTTATTAGAGCAGCTCGGGAACAAAGTAGACTCGAGACACAGAGAACATCACGTTAGGGTGGGATCAAGGCTTCCCGCAGCAGATGCTTCCCCCACTCCCAACCCTCACACTATGCACCCAGTGAAGATTCCCCCGGGGGGCAGGGGGACTAAGGAAACTTGAAAGAAAAGCAAGTGTCAGCCTAGGAGGGCCTGTCTGGCCAGAAGGGCAATCACCCACAGAGGAGACAGAGTGGCCCTTCTCCCGTTGTCCACCCATGTTTCCTCACCCCACCTCCTGCACATGAGGAGCCTGAGAGATCATAGCTGTCTGGCTGGGGTCAGTGAAGGGTGTAGCTTCTGGGGAAGGAAGGAGTGGAAGGACCACAGAAGGCAAACCAACCAGGGCTCAGATCTTAGAACCGGAAGGAGGGTCAGGGCACCAGGATCCCTAGGAGACCACGCACTTGGTGATCTTGAGTTTTCAGAAGCTGAGGTAACAGTTGGTTGTCCATTGCAGCGTTGTGTCACCTTCTAGGTATGGCACTAAATATGTCACTTATCCTTCAGAAGTTCTAATGAATGAAGGTATCTATGGACTTGCATTACAGATGCTTTTCTTAGGAGGAGCTATAGGTAAGAAATATAGTCTGATAGATTTCAGCAGGTCCCTAAATTTTCTGGAAAAGTGCACAGCTGTGAAAATGGCCCTTCCTTTCATTCTTTAAAACTTGCCATGTCTGTTCTCTAGAATATCTCCCCTTAAACCTCTAGATGGAAAGGGAAAACAGAAGTACGTGGTAAGAGGTACAGATAGAGTGTAGCTCAAGGACATGTCCACACTAAGAATGTCTTAGCCAGGTTTGTGGTCACCTGACTAATTGTTTTGATACAATGAGTGACAAAATCCTTTTCTGCAGAAAGTGTAGTCTGAGGCTCTGTCCTAACCTAATACCTCCCTGGTAGGGAACTCCCTGTTTCCTCTGATTGACAGTTATATGAAGAGCAGATATTATTTTTCCACAGCAACAATGACTTTTCACAGTCAGTGCTTCCCTAGATAGCATTAGTGAAGATTTATAGATACTATCTCATGCCACACAACTTGGTTTGGCACAATCTCACCCACTAGGGAGGCCTATTCCAGTTTATTTAAAAGTTCTGTACTGCCAGGCCCATTTTAGCCCAGAGCCATTTTGTCCCTTCATCTCTGAAGCAGTAGCATTCTTTCAGCCTGAACTCCAGGCCCAGCCTTTGTGGCTCAAATAGAAACTACTCTCCTAATGTCCATACAAAACCAACTCAAGAGTACGTCTGGTTTTGTACTCTGCTTGGAGAACACTTCTTCTTCTTCTTCTTCTTTTTTTAAGATCGTATTTATTTGTCAGAGAAAGAGAGCACAAGTAGGGGGAGAGGGAGAAGCAAACTCCCTGCTCAGCAAGGAGTCTGATGTGGGATTTAATCCCAGAGTCCTGGGATCCTGATCTAAGCCAAACACAGACACTTAACGGACTGAGCCACCCAGGTGTCCCCATAGAACATTTCTAAACTAATCTCTTTTTGGCCAACAATTCTAAACTTCTGCTCTGAAGGCTTTCTCCCTGTTATATGTACTATAAAGACACTCTTCTTAAAACGACAACAACAATAAAACTCTTCTTTGCTTAAAATTCACTAACTATGGGACATTCAGAAAGCCAGCAACACATCTCTTTCAGGAGCTTGTTGTCCTGACTCAAAAAATATTTGATCAGATATTATTAGGAATCACCTATTGCTATGTACTTGACTTGGCCAAAAAGCTGAAGATACAGCCAGAACTACCCTAGACCAAGGGTAGTTGGGCCTCACACATAAGAAAGGCCAACGGGGAACTAACACAAACATACAACATAATAAATACATTAAGGGGCGCCTGGGTAGCTCAGTGGGTTAAGCCTCTGCCTTCAGCTCAGGTACTGGGATCAAGTCCCGCATTGGGCTCTCTGCTCAGAGGGGAGCCTGCTTCCTCCTCTCTCTCTCTCTCTGCCTGCCTCTCTGCCTACTTGTGATCTCTCTCTGTCAAATAAATAAATTAAAAATCTTTTAAAAGTAAATAAATAAATAAATAAATAAAAATATATTAAGGAACGCAGAGGTGCCTCTGTGACTTGAAATCCAGGGCAACCAAGAATCCTAAACCTCTGCTTTCATGCCTGACACAGCTCTAATCCAAGGGAAATAGTTCTCCACAGCTCTTGCTTTTACAAGAGGTAAAAGCAAGTTCCTTTTAAGGGAACTATGCCTGAGTGACGAGACCGCTTACAGATTGTGTCTCTGCCAGGATAGGAGACAGGCCTGCTTCCAAGTACTGGAAGGATCTGAGCCGCAGAAGCCCGTCAGTAAAACAAAAGGCTGACTTGTCAAATTCTTCCTTTCAGATGGCATGACTGCAGTGCATTTTTATTGTGATGTATCACGATGCCAAGCATCTCTTTCCTTCTCTCCCTTTGTGTTCCAATGAACAGTTTTGAAAGTACTCACAAATTAGCACAATCCCCCCTGACAGTTGTACATGACAGCTGAAGCATGTTTGGCAATATTCGATTTCTTTACCCTTAAATTTGTACATATGTATTGTGATACTTCATACTAATTCTTTACAAAACTCTATATATCTACATATTGTATTAAGAAGTGGCAAAAATAGCAATAGAAGTAACAGAACTTTATATAATAAAATGAAAATAATCCATAACATTTACTGTGATAATCTTAATTTAACATATGCAACCCCATTTCAGTGTTAGAACATATGTAAAACTCACAACTCATTTCTAAATCTAAATATTGTTTTATGTTCTTTCCTTTTTTTAAGATTTTATTTATTTATTTGACAGAGAAGGAGATCACAAGTAGGCAAAGAGGCAGGCAGAGAGAGGGGGAAGCAGGCTCCCCTCTGAGCAGAGAGCCGGATGCGGGGCTCGATCCCAGGACCCTGAGATCATGACCTGAGCCAAAGGCAGAGGCTTAACCCACTGAGTCACCCAGGTGCCCCTGTTTTATTTTCTTATGAAGGCTTATTTATTTGAGAAAGAGAGAGACAGAGAGAAAGCATGCAGTGGGAGGGGAGAGGGAGAGTGAAGAAGGGAGAGAGAATCTTAAGCAGGCTCCATGCTGACCACAGACCCCAATGTAGGGCTCAGTCTCATGACCCTGAGATCATGACCTGAGCCCAAATCAAGAGTTTGATGCTTAAACAACTGAGCCACATTAGCGCCCCGAATATTGCTCTAAGAACAGTACTGATAATACATTCCCATAACCTTTTAACAGAAAAAAAAATCTTCAAATGGAAATTAATTTTTAAAAATTAATAACTTACAATGATCCAAAAAAATTAGCTACTTTGACATATCCATTGCTGTCATAAGAAGCATATAAACTGTGTAAAAACCTAGATTGTGGCAACAGTGATTTTGCTGAAACAAAGGCAAAAAATGAATTTTCAGCTGTGCCTTTAGAAGGCCAATCTGTCTGCCTTCCTTCCTTCAAACAGAAGACATCCTGCATGCCATCCACTCTCTGCTGCCGTCCACAGCAGTGGTCACCCCAGGACTTTGGCGGGGGGTGAAGTGGAAGGGATACAATTATACGGACATTAGCTATGTCAGGGACAGAGGATGTGTAGGACTACAGAAAGGAGACTTGAGGAGAAGGACATCAGACTCTGGGGCTCTTCAAATGTTTCTGGGTCACCTATGCTATCAGCGTCAGAGGGAAATGAGCAGAGGGTGGGAGATTTCAAGCACGGGTGAGTCATGCACTTTTTGCCTCCTCCCATCCCGGGAGCCCTTACATTCACCTTCAGCCACCTCTGCCTTCAGCCATCAGTGCTTTCTCTCCTTCACGAGCACTTGCTTTCCTCTCCCAACAACTTACCAACCCCCCAGCAGGAACCATCTTCAGTTTGAACCATATTGTTGCAAGAGCGGGAATAAAGCTAGAGAATGGCTCCTTAGAACCTCAGGGTCAGGGCGCCTGGGTGGCTCATTTGGTTAAGCGTCTGTCTTTGGCTTGGGTCATGATCTCAGGGTCCTGGGGTGGGGCTCCCTGCTCGGTGGGGAGTCTTCTTCTCCCTCTCCCCTTCTCCCTCTTCCTCTACCCCTTACCCCTGCTCATGCTTTCCCTCTGTCTCTCTCTTGCAAATACATAAATAATTTTTTTTTAAAAATCAGGATCAAATTTTAAAAGGACCAACCAGAGCATTTTCCAAAGCTCTGATCCCCAGCCAGGAGTCTGAGAGGGCTCTAAGGGAGCAGATGAATGTGACTTCAAGTGAGTCTGCCGTGGGAAGGATGGAATGCAAATGGGCATGAGAACCATGGACAGGAGCAAGAGCTAAGGTGGCTGGGCCATGGCAACTGAAAGCCAGAGTCAGGAGTAACTTCGGAAGGGAAGAAGGACCTGGAGAAAGTTAGGAAGAACCATGAGAACCACAGGAGGGCGCTGCACCCCCATGGGCTAGCCAGGACTGCCTGGGACTAGCACAGTAAAGAGGTCAATCAGGAACAGCAAACCCCCTCTGCCTTGCACCCCACAGAGAGCATCTCTCCCTCTTCCAAACTCTTGGGGTTTTTGTGCTGACACAACTATAGGAGAGAGACACACAGTCACCACCCACTTCACACACCAGCTCCCAGCAGATACACACACACATTCATGTGGGGAACATGTAAATATCAACTCCTCCCAGTTCTGAAGATTACCTTGCTAATAGTGTTTTCTGTGTAGGCAATGTGCTGAGAAGACCTGCCTTCCCTTCCATAATGCATTACAACTCTGTTTTTGTTTTCTTAACTAGGCTTCACACACAATATGGGGCTTGAATTTGTAACCCTGAGAACAAAAGTCTCAACATCTATGGACTGAACCAGCCAAGTGCCCCTCACAACAGCACCTCTTGCTGGTCAGGACTGATGCTCTTTGGAGTTCTTTACCTTTTCCTCATGTTTTGCCTCAGCTTAAAAATATCAGGGCGTTAGGATATAAAGGTAGCCTAAATGTCCATATTCGGGCGAATGTGTTAAAAAAATATATCCACACAGTGGATTATTCAGCCATGAGGAAGAAAGATATCCTGACATTTGCAACAACAGGGATGGACCTTGAGCACATTATGCTAAGCGAGATAAGTCAGACAGAAAAAGACAAATATTAGATGATATCACTTACAAGTGGAATCTAAAAGAGTCAAATTAAAAAGAAAAAAAAAGAGTGAAATGGTGGTTACCAGTGATGAAGGAGAGTTGGAAAGCAGGCAGACAGGGGTAAAGGCCCACACGACCTGGGGAACCACTCTTAAAAGGATTTTACACCCCCCCCCCAAGGAGGCCGCCACCCTTTCCCATGAGACAAAAACCTGATGGGAGGACAGGCTCAGGGAGGGTCAATCAGATTAAAACAGCTGCCAACCAGTTCACAAAAGTCTCGAGACTTAGAAACTCTGGTGGCATCTCTCTCCGGTCCCCTCCCTCCTCAGGAGCTTAGTACTATCACTTAGCTATCCTTCAACAAACCTGGCTCTGCTGCCCACCACTCTGTCTGGCCTACCTCTTTATTCTTCGAAGCTGCATGACCGAGAAACTCCGGCGCTGAGAAAAAAATCCTGTAACACCAGGGGACAGAGGGTGAGGGGATAAGACTGATGTAGTTTAAGAGTATAAACTTACAATGAGTAGTAAATAAGTCGTAGATATCTAACTCAAAGTATAATGAATATAGATAACAAAATACTATACTACATTATCCAACTTACTAAGAAACTAAAATGTAATTATCCCAAAGACTAAAAGGAATGGATAACTATGTAATCTGATAAAGGTGCTAAATATAGCTACAAAGGCAATCATATTACAACATATAAATACATCAAGGTAGCACATTATACATCTTAAACTTACACAACGTTATATGTCAAATATATTCAATTTTTTTAAAATCAGAGCTTTTGATGATATCCTATCTGCCCTCATCCTAAGTTCATATGTTCTTTCTGATGCCAAACTTTGCCTTCATAAGAAAGAATGACAGGAGATAAAGACAGAAGTCAATTATGGTTCATCTTGGAGAAAAACGTTCTGTACCGTTCCCTGGATGGTATGTATTATCAGTCAGCCTTCCGAAAAACAACAGAGAGAAAACTGCAATTATCCAGAAGGTGAAGCATTTTTCTTGAAGTGTTCTCAGGGAGAAAGAAACTCATAAAAATCAGTCAAGAATTCTCTGAGCAACCCTGGGATTCCAAACATTCCTCTATCAGTATCACCCACCTGGATGAGGAATTCAAAAGTCTAGGAGAGTGTGTACTCCCCACTGCAGCAAGAAGAGGATTTGATGAGCCTGGAAAGGACCTCAGAATGCCTGATTTAAGAAGCCAACATTATAAATAACATCTCCATTTTTTTTCTTATTAGAGAAGGAACACATATTCAATATGAAAATGTTGGGAAATTTGGAAAAATCACAAATCTTAAAGAAAAACAAAAAACAAAAACAGATCAGCGGTAATCTTGCCAGCCAAAGATAAACATATTCACAAATTTCCAACCAACATTTTTTCTGGTTGTATTTAAAACTAAAATGTGTGATAGGAAACATAGTATTTTATGTTCTGCTTCTTTTTTTTTCCCTCCCTTTCCAATAACAAGAGAATGTTTCCCCTCCCCATAAGCTTTCTCAGGGGGTGTATTTTATAGTGGCAGCATTGTTTTCAATCCTAGATTTCCATCACTTACTTATCCTTTCTCTTATTGCTGAGTTATTCGGTTATTCTGTCCACACAGGAGAGCAGCCTGACAGCTGATAACCCTGTCTAAAGTTTTGCCTCAGTGCTGGTGGCCTTTCCCCTCGAGCTGTTTCAAGTGTGTGTGATCACCAGGGTGGGGACCTGTTCTCCTGGAAGTTCTTGTTCTTTGTTTCAGTTTAGAATGCTATTATAAGACAGAAAACTCCATGGAGTAAATCTGAATATCTAAGTAACTTTATTAATCAGTGCATGAATCAGAAAGCAACCCATCTAGTAAGTAGAGGGGAGCTCCTAGGAATTGTCAAAATGAAGGGTTTCCGTAAGATAGAGGGTAGGACAAGAAGTTAAGGAAAAGAGAGGATTGTATCAAACCAGGAGGACATGTTGGGGTAGGGAGAACAACAGGGTTTTTATCATGTATATTAATGCACTAGTGCTGATCAGGAAATTTCATATTGACTGTTAAAAGATGGCATTCATTGAATAGATTGAAACTATTAAATTACTTATTCCCTGGAGCCAGGGAGTCTTGGCATCCAGATTTCCAGCACCAGTGGTCTGGAATACACACATGTGGCCTTGCCCAGTTACTCTAGCCCCATGGCTCCCTAGATGTTTTCTATTGTGCTGGAAGGCTCCAAAGAAATTAACTCCTTGTCCCTCATAAGGAGGACATACACTAAGGTATTTGTAAGATAGGAAAAGGAGGGGGGAAAACAGTTTTTATGGGGTCCCTTCAGTGTCCCTGTCTCAATAAGATCTTCTATTTTACTCAGTTGAATTTTTTTTCTTCAACAATGGAAAGTGAGTAAGAAGAAAAGACTGTGTACAGCTCTAAGATACACAGAAATGAATCAGAAGGACATCAGTCAACTAATATTGGACACATATGGTAAATCATGTGAATTGTTTAAGTATTTTTTTTTTTAGATTTTATTTATTTATTTGACAGAATTCACCAATAGGCAGAGAGGCAAGCAAAGAGAGAGGGGGAAGTAGGCTCCCCGCTGAGTGGAGAGCCCAATGCGGGGCTCGATCCCAGGACCCTGGGATCATGACCTGAGCTGAAGGCAGAGGCTTTAACCCACTGAGCCACCCAGGCGCCCCTGTTTAAGTATTTTTAAAAGATGCCCCATTCCCCACTGAAATGAGCTTGTTTTGACAGATGGCTTTTACCTCACCTTGTAAATTATAAAATTCCATTGTTCTTAAGAAATCTCATAAAAAGGGTGATGTGGGAAAGACATTAGGGTTCAAAGCCAATGGCTAAGAAAGAAGTCTTGGGTGCAAAAAAGGTGGTTTTATTAAAGAATGGGGACAGGACCTGTGGGCAAAAAGAGCTGCCCTGGGGTCATGAGCAGTGGTCCATTATATACTTTCAAGCTGGGAGGGGGTCAGGAATAGCGAAAGTCTCTAAGGAATTTTGGAAGCAAGGTTTCCAGGACGTTAAGGGGGCTAGCTATTGTTGGGGAAAGGTCGTTTATTACTGTCCAATAAACCTTAGTCATGGGACCCTTCAGATGTGTATCAGTGGATATATGCTTGGGGGATGATTGACAACATGTATCTTGGGGGGTAGAGATAAAGGAAGTTCCCAAAGGAATTTTTATAGGCTAAATTAGACTTAAATGATCCTGGGGTTTGGGTTAAGATTGCCGTTTGCCCTTAGCAAAGTATCAACAGCAAGGCGGTTGTGTCCCTAGAGGAATGTCACTCTGCCTGTTTCAAGGACTTGTCAGTGGGCTGTAAGGAGTAAGGAAATTTAATATTTTTTCTTCTGCCTTTGCTTCCTACATCACAGGGGTGCCTGGCTGGCTCATTCAGTGGAGCATGTGACTTGATCTTGGGGTCATGAGTTCGACCTCCACGTTTATGTAAACTTGTTTTAAAACTTGTCTTTTTTAAGAGAAATTATTTTATTTTACTTTTTTAGTTATCTCTACACCCAACAGGGGGCTCAAACCCACAACCCCAAGATTAAACGTTCCATGATCTTCCTGCTGAGCCAGCCAGGTGCCCCTTGAGAAATTTCTTAAAGAAAACATGTTTATATCTGAAATGAGTAATGTGTACATGTTGTTTTTGAGAGGAAGGCTATGGAAGAATGGATGAGAGTCTAGGGCCAGACCCCTTGGTGCAGTAACCCACAGTCCCTGCTAAGTGTTCTAGTGTAAACACCTGTGCAGCCACACTATCACTGAACACAGAACATCAAGCACTAGTCTCTTGCCCTTCTCTCTCTCTTTTTTGTTTTCTTTTTTACACTTTTTCACACTTCTAATGGGAAAACTTACATCAGGTTTTTTGCAGACCATGACCCCCAGTCTTTGAGGCAACTCCAGCCTCCTTTGGCAAAAATGAGGAAGAAAACCTTGCAGGTGGCTGGCAACAGCAGCAGCCTGGCACTGAAACACTGATTGTTCCTGTTAAGTTGGTATGTCTCCCTATTGTCCTACCGCATTCATTCACTTGCTCCCTGCTTAGCTCACTGACAGGTATAAATGTAAATGTTGTATTAATCAAATGTGTGGGCATGTGTCATAAATATTTTCTCTAATATTGCCTGCATTTTGAAATCCTGAACCTAAGAGTTTTGCATGTAACCTTGAGTTACTACTCAAAATAAAACACATATCCTTCTTGTAGTTCTTGGCCTGCTGAATCCTTGAAAAGCACAAGAGAAATATATAGCAACCTATTCTCAACTTGGCCAATCTAATGAGTCTCTGACACTCTAAGAGAATTCCTAGCCTCATCCTCCTCTCTAGGACAACCATCACCCGGAGACCAGGGTAATTTTTTTAAAGATTTTATTTATTTATTTATTTGAGAGATAGTGAGAGGGAACAGGGGGTGGGGTGGGAGAGGAACAAAGGGAGAAGGAGAAGCAAGCTCCCCACTGAGTAGGGAACCCAATACGGGGTTTGATCCCAGGCATGACTTGAGCTAAAGGCAAATGCTTAACTGACTGAGCCACCCAGGCACCCAACCAGGGTCATGTTGAATTGCATTCCAACAACTAAGAAGTCCAGCCAGTTGAAATGCACAATGTCTACTTGCTGAATATATAACTTGGTTCCCAAAATTATTAACAGGACCTATTAACCTGAATTCCTATTTTGGAATATTGGTATCTTTATTAGTATCTTTATTACCTCCCCATTTCTACACTGCACCAAGTATAGTTTACAAAGCTCAGTCAAATGACAGGAACCTATACATCTAACATTAGAATGAATTTGGTAACTCATTGATAATAACATTCTCCCCTTAATTACGGGAAGGTGGTTGGGAGGATAATGCATCTCAGTTGATTCTCAATCAACCTAAATATACTGAGATTCCAAAAATGAACATAAAACACAAGACACAGCATCAATAATCAAAAATAGAAGAAACATTCTTTGGCAGAAGGTGGGGGCTAATTGTAGAAATAGAGATCATAGAGTCCCATCATAAGCAGGACTAATACAAAAACAGTGCCTTCTGAAAATTTTCTAAAACACAACAGAAGAGAAGGCATTCTGAAAGTTCTTAAATAGAAAAAGAGGGCCACCAGAGAGGAATACAGATAACAGTAGTCTGTGAAATTCCACTGAAAAAATAAAAACTACCTTATGGACACCAAGAAACAAAGGGTATTTGATCCTTTTTACTCATATTTTATTCTTATGTAAAGAGAACAGAGATATACTTTTAGATCATCAATATTTATTTAAGTGACATTTTTTGAGTGCCCTTGATGTGGCAAGCACTATGCTAAGTGCCGTGTATGCAGTGGTGAAGAAAATAGACATATGCCTGCATTTTCCAAATCCTCTCCCCACATACTTTGCTCATGATATTTATGAAATATATGTCAAATACTGAGCTGTAAATCTGTGAAGACAGGCTTGAAAGAGGATGTTCCTATTTATCCAAGTGATAACCAGTAACATCAGGATCCATGTGCCTTAGAAATGAGGAATGGGTATTTCCCAAACTAGCTCAGAGGATATATTTGAACTAAGAAGAGAAAATCTTTCTGTCGCAGCAGTTAATTACCTTCAGTAAGAGCCCATCATAACCAGGGACACTGCACATTTGTCATCAAGACTACAGCTTGGGATTTCTTTTGTATCCTGGATCAGTAGATCAAGTGAGGGCAAATCATTTATCAAATCTGGGAAAGAGAAAAGACAAACATCAAAAATGAAAAGATAGTGCAGGACATCACCAGACGGCTCTGCTAGACTGATAAGTAAAATCATAGTCACAGAGAGGTATAATCAAGAATTAGCTAAACTATGACATTCTATTTAATCACAGCTCAGAGCAACTCCCCTAATTGCTGCTGAAGATACTTCAGTAATATCACTTACCTCTGGAAGACAGTAGAGGACTAGTGAGAAGAGATGATTGGTGTTTACTTCAGAACAAAAGAAAAGACACAGCACACTCCAGCTCCAAGGGAGAGAGGTGGAGGGGGACAGAAGGGAGAGAAAGAAAGAGGGCAAGAGAAAGAGAGTGTGAGACAGAGGAAGAAAAAGGAGGGAGGGCAGAGGAGGGGAAAGACTGGCTTTCTAAATGCACAGCTAAAGCAACAGCTCAGAGGCATGGGTACCATTCTTCAGGATCCAGTGTGCTTACTGAACAAGAGAGCTCTAAATGATACGGTGTCCCAAATAGGAAAAATACACGGTTCCAGCAACCAAAGAGCAGAAACAGAAGTGACTCCACTTACCACACCCACTGACCAACTGGGAAATTTTGTACTTTCTTCTCTGTAACTCCGTGCTCTTCAGGGCCAAAGGCCCAGGTCCCCAGAGCAGATGCACCCTTAATCTTTAAAAAAAAAATCTTAAAAAAAAATGTGAAGGGGCACCTGAGTGGCTCAGTTGGTTAGGTGTCTGCCTTCAGCTCAGATCATGATCTCAGCGTCCTGAGATCCAGCCCTGCATGGGGCTCCCTGCTCAGCAGGGGACATGCTTCTCCCTCCCCCTAATGCTCCCCCTGCTTGTGCCCTCTCTCTGTAAAATAAATAAATAAAGTCTTAAAAAAATGGAGTTAATAGACTGTCAGGGTTAAACAGTCCTTATTAGCAAGAGGAAGGATATAGGGCTGCTTTTACACAATGAGGCCGGACAGGATTTCATGTAGAACCCAAGCGATCTATTTTGGTGCTTCCTAGAATTTCCATGTTCCATTGTAACTGTGAATATGTGCGTTCAGCAATCTCAGCCAGAGAAAGATATGACTGTCAAGGGTTTGGACCCCTCAGGAATGAAGGTTTGGGTCATAATACCAGGCAAGCCACTAAGACCTGAGGACATGTAGTGGAGAGTGAGGGGAAATTAGAATTCATAGTAAAGGAGGGAGTGGATGCGGGCCGGTTGCAGCCCTGAGATCAACTGCAGTGATAGTGGTTATAATTTGCTGCATTAAGCTCCTTCTTCTAAGCTTCTCTTTAGGAACAGAGGCCCATATGAAGGTTGAAGGAATTGTCCCTTGAACCCGTCTGGAAAAGTAGATCTGTGTGGCTCTAGGCAGCTATGAAAATGCACTCCTCAGATCTCCTGCCATGGGGATCATAATTGACGATGGCTCCAATTGCCACACTGAATCTGCTACACTTCCCATGGGCTGTCCTCAAAAAGCCAGTGCAGCAGGGATACTAAGTCAACCCTGTCTCTGCCCAATGTAGGATGCCTCTAACGTTGGGCTCAAAGATTCTCCACTGGCCTGGCTGAAACTCTTAGAACTGTGCAGATCCAAGCTGTTTTACTTCCCGCCCTCTTTCACAGAGCTCAAACTTGATTCCCACTCTAAAAGTTCTTCCTGCCTCCTCTGGTTTTCTCTTCCTTTCCCCCCTCACAAGACTCCTTCCAGAGCACTCAGATTATAAAGCCAAAGTCTCCTTTATTAGAATCAAAGCTTACTAACCTAAACGCAAATCAGACACTTAACTCTCTGATGGATATAGTTCCCCATATTTTACCCCATAATTATTATATTTGGACTCTTGCAGTTGCAGCAAAGACAATACTTTCACCCATCCAGTCAGCAGATAGCAAAACGTTAACATATTCCATAGTTGACCAATATGTTTGCTAACAGAATCAAGAGGGCACAAAGCCCAGTGAGTTCATTTTAATGCTACATGTTAATTTAACACTTCAGGACATGTAGCATATTGTTCCCAGTTAGCTTGCTAAGTTATATTCCAAGGGCCAACAATATCCGGTAGAGTACATGTTTAAAGGTGAAGCTCAGACTTAAAACTGCCCGTTTACTCTTTTTATTTTCAAAAAGATTTATTTATCCATCTATCTATCTATATAGCACGTGAGCAGGGGTGGGGGGAGAGGCAGAGGGAAGGAGAGAATCTCAAGCAGATTCCCCGCTAAGCAGGAAACCCAATCTCACAACGCTCCAATGACGACTTGAGCTGAAATCAGAAGTCCCGGCCTCAACCAACCTAGCCACTCAGGGGCCCCTAAACTGCCCAAGTTTAAATCTAATTGTCATCTAACAAGGTTTGTGATCTTGGGCGTGATATTTAACCATTTGAATACCCACTTTTTTCAACTGCAAAATGGTGTTAACAGAATGTATCTCACAGATAGCAGGGACTAAATGTGCTAATATTACAGTGCGCTTGCCCACTGTATTGGGTATGTTCTCTTAGCTACTTATCTAAGAGACATCTTAGATCTTAAATAAATACATGTCAGGCATCTGCTGACATGTAGCAGTTTTTTTTTTTTTTTAAGATTTTTATTTATTTATTTGACAGAGACAGAGATCACAAGTAGACATAGAGACAAGCGGAGAGAAAGAGAGGAGGAAGCAGGCTTCCTGCTGAGCAGAGTCCGACCCCGGGGCTCGATGCCAGCACCCTGAGATCATGACCTGAGCTGGTCAGAGGCTTAACAGTCTGAGCCACCCAGGCACCCCCAAGAGGACAGTTTAATATGGAGAATAATGTCAAAACAAACAAACAAAAAAATTGTATCTATTAACTATTAATTTGTTATCTTGAGTTGCCTAAATTCGGGTTTTTCTTATCTTTCCATTACTGAATTCTCCCGTTTTCACACGGGGACAAAAAATCCCAAGACTTCAGAGGTTCTCCAGAGAGAGAAGCAAGGAACACAGGTAGTCTTTTTCTGTCTATGGCGCTTCTCTAGAGAGCCCAGAAAAGGGCCCGTCCCCACCCCGCCCCTCGACCTCGGAACATCTAGACCAAACCCCACACAACCCTGAGGCCACTTCGCCGGGGACTGCTTACACAGGAACCCAAAGCCTGACCCCACCCACGTACCGTTACCCTCCGAGGTGATTTACATATCGGTTGTTTATTGGCTACTATAAGCACTCGCTCTTCTCATTGGCTGACACTGCTCCGTGCGCGTCACGGGTCTCATCATTTCCGTTTCCTGCTCGCCTCCGGTGCCATGGCGACCGTGAGGGGACTGAGGCATCTGCTGACATGTAGCAGGTGGCGCCGCGGCAGTGGAGAAGCTCCCCAGTCTCGCGTGAGTGTCTGCTTTCCCTGCTCTCGGAGAAACTCTGGATCTCAGGAATAGCCTCTTCCTTAGCGAAGGTCAGAGCCTTCCCTCTGCCCTACAATCAATCAGCTTCTCTTTCCCGGCCTGCAGACGCTCGCTGCCGTCGTTCCGGGCATATCCCAGGTCGATAACAATTCCGATTTTCTGGGAAAGACGCCCCATCGCCGGCACCCCGGCATCTTGCAGCTGCCATGCATCAAGGTGCCGCCAGCACTGGCTGCCGCTGCGCAGTTCCTGCTGCTCGGTGAGTACCGGTGGGAAGCGGAAACCCGAGAAGCAAAACACTGTGTCTGCATTAAGTGATGCGTTTCATCTTTGGCCCATAGAGAGCTCGATGCCCAATGTGGAGAAGCAGGTGCAAGCACTGACCAATTATCTGTGAAGCCGGCGTTTACCTGTAGAGCCCCAGGAGTTGCAAAGACGGGCTGTCCATCTGGAGAAGAAATTCCTGGAAAACCCAGGTGGGGCCTAAGAATAAAGAGTAGGCCCAACTGAAATACCGGTGGGAAATTAAGAGCAAGGAATAATTTTACAGATCTGTTTGAGTATCTGTGACAAACAGATACTGCGGTTTCCTGTTTGATTTTCTGGCTGCGGCTGCTTGTTACAGTGATGCCTCGCTAAAACAGAATAGTTTCCGAGGTTGCTCTTGGGATTTTTGTGAAGGTCAGCAAGGTACTTCAGTATCCTGTCAAAGTCTAGGTCTTTGGGGTTTTATCCTGCAAATCCATTGGATTAGGACGGTTTAAGTTTTTATTAAAGTGAAATAAAATCCCTGTATGGCTCCCTGTCCAGTACTGAAACGCTCTTCAGGGATAGGAGAATGAGTATAACTCATCAAGTTACTTTCATGAGTGTGAGCTCCTTAATACTACAGACCTGCCTTTTATTCATCTTGTGTTCCCTGCGTTACCTGGTTCATAGGTGCTCAGTAGATAAAATAATACTGAGCTGAACACAATCCTGAGATGAGATTTTTCAAACCCCTTTCTTCCCTCTAGGAACATTGGAGATGTCACGTACTAAAGTTTAGGGGGACCTGAGGAAATCCACAAAATATTGTCCTTATCCTATCCTTTTACATCTTTGAGACACTTCCCTTTAAAAGAGAGCAAAGCCTGTGGGATGGTTTTGATCTTGTTGACTAAACTGCTGGTAGAGACAAAATACTGTCTCATGCATTCTGGTGGTAATGGTGGTGGTTGCTGTTATTCTTACCCAAAATTTTTCTCTAGATTTGGCATTTTCTTAAGCTTTGAGATTTTGCTTAAGGGGAAGGATGGAAATTGCAGAGGAATGGACAAGCAGCATATTCAGATATTGGATCTGAGCCCTGGTCTTCCTAGGTCGTCACTCAGTTCTTGTTCTCACCACAGGCTTAGGTCAAGTGGAGGAGAAACTTCGTGAAGCTGTGCTGCGAGCCCTGCGCAAAACTACATACCATTGGCAAGAACTGAGGTAAGGGGGCTAGAAGGGCTGCAAAAAAAAAAAAAAAAAATCTTGTCTCTAGGAGGAGACTGGGGAAGTGCTATTACACAATTCCTGTTTGAAAAGCCTACCTGGTTTGAAACTCAGGACTTCTCTATTTTTTTTTTTTTAAGATTTTATTTATTTATCTGACAGAGATTCCAAGTAGGCAGAGAGGCAGACGGGGTGGGGGTGGGGAGCAGGCTCCCCACTGAGCCTAGAACCCGATGTGGGGCTAGATCCCAGGACCCTGGGATCATGACCTGAGCCAAGGGCAGAGGCTTTAACCCACTGAGCCACTCAGGTGCCCCAGGACTTCTCTCTTTTAAGGAGTGAAAGTACTGAGCTGGAGGAGCCCTTTCCAAAGATTTCATTCCTAAAAATATAGAAGGTTAACTATGGGATGGAGGTTATTTCCTGGTAGGTGTGACTCTCTGGTTTTTCTGGCAGCTACAATGAGAGCCTGAGCCTGGTATATATGGCAGCAAGACTGGATGGTGGCTTTGCAGCAGTCTCCAGGGCATTCCATGAGGTGAAAGCCCCTCAGCTTCCAACCCGTTACCGTCAGTTCCCTTATCCATAAAGTAGTCTCCTGGGGTATGGTTCTTGGGAAATTGCATGTCTTTTTTTTTTTTTTTTTGAGAGACTCTCTTTATCCTCTGAAAGGGTTTCGTGACCCAAGGAATGTTTAAAATCATTGTTTTAGGAAGTTCCCAGTCTATAAAGTATTTACATTATATCACAAAAAACATTCACATCTCATCTGCTCTGTCATGGTCTCCTAATTCATAGTGGCCCTAAATAAGGGTCTGCTTCCCCTACTGTGGAGTGTTACATATTTCTTCAGATCCAGGCTCGAGTTCCAGAGTTCCAGCCTCAAACCTTAATGGATTTTGGCTCGGGTACTGGTTCTGTCACTTGGTAAGTATCTTACTGTCTCTGTCAATTCTAGCTCTATAGAGCCATGTGTATAACACTCCAAGAGACTAGGGAACCAGAGGGAGAATAGGAAATTTGGGAACTAGAATGTTTCTTCGCTCAGATTGGTAAGGCATAAGAAAGTATATGGATTAGGGCCAGAACTTAAAGAAACTTCAAGTGAAAAAAGACCCATGTTTAGAAAGATAAAAAAAGGAAAGGAATTTAGTTTTGGGCATAGCACCAAGATTTTTTTTTACCTATAAGTAGTTTTTTTGAGCCTGACCTTTTTTAAGGAGTAGTAAATGAAGTAAGAAAATGGCACTGTTAGTTTTTCCAACCATTTTAAGATCATATTCTGTTTCCCAGGGTTGGGGTTGGGGACAGAGGGATCTCTTGTAGGGATGACTCTTTGTCGTTGGAAATGGTGATTTATATTTTGCCATCTTAGGGCTGCTCATAGTGCTTGGGGCCACTTTGTATGTGGACAGCTCAGCTGCTATGTTGGTTTTGGCAGAAAAGTTACTGAAAGGTGAGGACGAAAGATAAGGAAGGGTTTCTTCAAAGTTGAAGGAGTTAAGCAGAGAATGAAAAAGTTGTTTTATTGGGGAGTAGAGGAAGGCTGAAAGTTAAAGAGGAGTCTGATTTCTTTCCAGTGTTGTGGTCAAGCAGAGGGTTGTAGAGGCCTTTGCTGGACTGGCGGGGGGTTGGGTAAGATAAACAGGACAGGCAACCCAGTGTTTCCCTGCCCTTTGTTTTTGTTTTTGTTTTTAAGATTTTATTTATTTGAGAGAGAGAGAGAGAATATGAGCCAGGGTAGGGGCAGAGGGAGAAACTGACTCCCCACCAAGCAGGGAGCCCTACCACGGAGCCTGTTGCAGGGCACAGAGCTCAATCCCAGGACCCTGGGATCATGACCTGAGTCAAAGATGGGCGCTTAAGCACCTGAGCCACCCAGGTGCCTTGTGGTTTTCTTTAGCCTTGGGACCCTATTTCTTACCGAGAGATCACTTCAGTTTATACCTGTACACTCAAAGTTGCTGCGCCTCTGCTTTACTCCACAGGTGGTTTAGAATCTGGGGAGCCTTATGTTCCAGGTGTCTTCTTCAGACAGTTTCTACCTGTATCACCCAAGGCAAGTGCCAATGTTTAGAGTGTTAAATGTGGAATTTGGCAGATGGAAAAGCGTGGCTTCAGCTTTTCAACCCAGCCTTGAGTGTTAGAAGATAAAACAGAAGAAATATAAGGGGATAGAACTTTGTTAGGTTCTTGGAAGGAGGGTCAGGAATGGGGATGTCACATCTCTCACGTTTTTTTCTTGATTCTCAGGTACAATTCGATGTGGTGGTATCAGCCTTCTCCTTAAGTGAGCTTCCCAGCAAGGCTGACCGCACTGAACTAGTCCAAACCCTATGGCGCAAGACAAGTCATTTTCTGGTGAGCTGAAATTCCTTTTTCCCTTCAAGTTTTAAGGCAGTGTCATGGGTTTCATGCATTTCCTTCTCTCCATCGAAACTTGCACCATTCTTTTTTTTTAAGTGTGTTTTTTTGTCTTGTTTTTAAATATTTTATATGTTTATTTGTCAAAGAGAGAGAACACAAGCAGGGTGATAGGCAGGCAGAGGGTTCCCACTGAGCAGAGAGCCAGAAGTGGGGCTCCATCCCAGGACCCTGGGATCATGACCTGAGCTGAAGGCAGACACTTAACCACCGACTGAGCCACCTAGGCGTTCCAAAACTTGTGTTCATTCTTGACCATTTTTATCATGCATAGATCCCTTTGTCCCTCTTTTAGGCTCTCCATTCCCATCTTATGTGGGGATGGCCCTTTCCTTTAGGGCCCTCTGCTGTATCTGTTAATGTCTTACAGAGCTGCTAGCATTTATGTTTTCATGTAATTCAAAGCTTATGCTTATTTTCCTTTTTTGTGAACAGGTATTGGTAGAGAATGGAACAAAAGCTGGGCACTGCCTTCTTATGGATGCCAGGGACCTCGTCCTTAAGGTAAGAGTCTTTCTCCTTCTTTCACTCCTTTCCCACCATCTGTCAGTGGTCACTGCTGCTCCCTTAAGACTGAAGAGACTGTCATACAATGGTAAGGGTGACTCTCAGGGTATTAGGCATATAAAGTTGTTATGAGATTGGATAGTGATTAGCAAACCAGGACCTGTGGATCAAATCTGGCCTGCCACCTATTTTCATATATGCCATGCTTATTGGTGTGTCTCTTGTCTGTGGCTGCCTTTTTTTTTTTTTTTTTTTTTAAGATTTTTGTTTGTCAGAGAGAGAACACAAGCAGGGGGAGCTGCAGGCAGAGGGAGCTGCAGGCAGAGGGAGAAGCAAGCTCCCTGCTGAGCAAGGAGCATGGTGTGGAACTCGATTCCAGAACACTGGGATCATGATCTGAGATGAAAGCAAATGCGCAATCAACTGAGCCACGCAGGTGTCCTGTCTATGGCTGCTTTCATACTATAAACAGCAGAGTTGAATAGTTGGGACAGAAACAGATTTTGCCTACTCTCTAGGCCTTTAAAAAAGAGTAAGTGCTCCAACCCCTGATCCAGGGCATTGCTAAGCAAAGAACCTTATCTTTTGGGGACAGTATGAACCAGTGTATAATCATAAATTTAATTGTCCTGGAGTGGGATTTTTTTGAGAGTAGAGGTTGCCGACAAGGGAAAGCACCATACTATGTGCCAAGTTCCTGCTTTTCTCCTACTACAAAGAGAAGGTTCTTTGTTTGGAGTATTAGAGAACCAGCCAGCTTAACTCAAGGAGCCTAGTTAATAATTATCAGAATTGAATGTTAAAGGAGTCCTCAGTTTACTGAGTAGAGAGATTGAGTTATGAGACTAGACCCCTCAGACCCAGCTTAATTTTTTTTTTTTATTTTAGGGAAAAGAGAAGTCACCTTTGGACCCTCGACCTGGCTTTGTCTTTGCCCCAGTGAGTATTACTTCTGCCTTTCCCAGCCTGCAAAGATGTAAACTCAGCTGTGGCCGGGAAAAGTGAGAGGGTAAAGCTAAGCCAGTGTGTGTGTGTCCCTATTCAGTATCTTTCTTAGTTGATGCCTTGGCTCTCCCTGCTTCCAGCTCCTATGTTCCCATTGCCCTAGCCCTTCTTAACTCTGTCACTCTTTGTTTTTCAGTTGTATGATTCTCTGGGGTTTTTTTGTCTTGTGTGTTCCCAGTGTCCACATGAACTTCCCTGTCCCCAGTTGACAGCCTCTAAGCCCCTGGCCTGTAGCTTTTCTCAAGCTTACCACTGCATCCCCTTCAGCTGGGTATGTTTCCTGGGAATGTTAGGGCAGGGAGAAAGTAGCTTGGGGGAACAGGATGATAAGGAGTCAGAGGTGGGAGGAGTTGGAGAAGTCAGAGAAGAGCCTGGAGGTTTGCAGGCCTGGGTGTACATGGCTTATAGAATCTGAAAATGGCTGCAGGGATGGGGGAAGGGGGATCACAATTTTTTTTCCCATCTCTTTTTTCTCCAAATAGTCTCTCTGTATCCTTATCTTAGAACAAGAAGAAGCAAAAAGAGGAAAAGTTCTCAATGGTAATTCTTGCCCAGGGGTCTCCAGAGGAGGCTAATCGCTGGCCCCGTATCACTCAGCCTGTCCTTAAACGGCCACGCCATGTGCATTGTCACCTGTGCTGTCCAGATGGACATATGCAGCATGCTGTGATCACAGCCCGCCAGCATGGCAGGTATAAAGAGTGTGACCAAAATTAGGGGGAGGTGGCAAGAAGCTAGAGCCCACATTAACCTCTCTTTTCCGTAGGGATTTGTATCGTTGTGCTCGAGTCAGCTCCTGGGGAGATCTTTTACCTGTGATCACACCTTCAGAGTCGGAGCTTCCTCTGTCCCCTGCTGACGACAAGGATTTTCTTACTTAGGCCTGCCAAGGCTGAAGCTCCCTGGTATCCAGGGTGGGAGTGCTGGCAGCCCTATGTATGTTTGCTTGAGGCTTTAATAATAATAAAAAGTTTTCAAAGAGTAGAAATGGATCTTGTGATTCCTAAAAGATACAGAGGTTGGTTGTCATGTTCAGTCCTATAACAGAGAGAATTCTCAAGATATTCAGTGCCTTATCTTCTCACACAGGTTGCAAGCTTTTGAGATACTGCTTCTACCAGGTCTTCCCAAGGAAGTAATCCGGGGCAGTAGGGAAAGCGAAAGCCGCCCCCAGGGTCTGAGCGCTGGCTCAGCACGTGTCACAGTTGTTTGGTGGGCTACCTAAATAGGGAAGCTGGGCTGCCTAGCCTCTGTGTTTTCCTCCGTCCCTTACTTCTGTCTTTCTCAGAGTTCATCAACTCCCCCAGAGTTTGCCTGATACATTTTCCTCAAGAGCCGATCCCATCAAGACTGAATTTTCCATCTCCACGTGGCCCTGTAGCTCTAGGCAGGATCCTTCCATTTGCTTGGTTCATTTCTCGGATTTTCGCTAGGCCTTGCTATTTCAGAGCTAGAGAACCTTTCTTTGTCTTAAAATTCTCAGGCCCTCTCCCTCAGTACACATGGTTCTGACTTAAAGTGGCTTGATTTTCAAATTTTCAACTTCAAGATGATGTGAAAGTGAGGCACATTCAGTAGAAGCCAGACTTTGAATTTTGAGTTTGGCTCTTCTCTCAGGTCAGCAGTATGTGGTATGATAGTCCCTTGTGATGCTGGGCAGCCGCAACTCCCAGGCAACCGCTCCATCACGATGGTAAACGGCTGGCACACTTCTAACCATTCTGGTTTTCACTTCCAGGACGGTATGTGGTAAATTACATGAGATATCAACACTTTATTACAAAATAAGACTTTGATTAAATTATTTTGCCCAACTGTGGGCTAATGTAAGTGTTCTGAGCACATTTAAAGCTAGTTGAAGCTAGGATTGGTAGCTTATGTATATTAAATGCATTTCAACCTAGGAGGTTCCCGATTTAGGCTGGGCTCATTGGAACATCATCCCATCATAAGTTGTGGAAGATATGTATGTATCCAGAAACGGGCACAGTCAAAAGTTGGAACAAAATCAATATTGTAATACTAGAAATCTCAACTCCCCACTAGAAATTGCCATGCCTGGAGCTATTTCTCTGGGGTTACAGGAGAGGAGAGGCCCCTCATCTACTAGTTTTCACAGAGTGGTGGGTGGCGGCACCACCTCTCAACCCCACCTCCTACCCAAATCCCCTCTGAAAAGGTAGGGTTCAGATATCAGCATAACAACCTATGAGACATAGGGTGGGGTGGAGAAGGTTTGGGAGTCTTAGATCAAATGTCATAAATAAGGCAGGACCAGGTGTCCCCAGTACAAAACAGCTAGGAAGGACCTACCATAGACTCTCATTGTGGATTAGACCAGCATGAAAGAAGACTGTCCATAGCATTTGGATAAGTCATGGCCCTGAAGAGGAGAAGACACACAGCACAGGCTGTGCCTGGCAGGGAGTCTGGAGTTTCTGGTTTCCCAGTTCTGGAAGGCGTGAGCCAGGGGAGGGGCCTCCTGGTAAGGGGAGGGCGGGAATCTGGGGCAGGGCCCCAGTCAGCTATGCAAGGCTGCGCAAGCAGAGGCAACACAGAACAGGAGGATCCCATCGCCCTCCTGGAGCTCGGGAGAGGAGATACTCCAGCTTTGATCGCCTACTTCCACACTCCTGCTCAGAGATCATAACTCCCATTTGCTATTCTGAAGCATCTGCTTATCCTGTACCCCAAGGATGGAACCACAACTAGGAGTGAAAATTGGCTGCTTCTTTGCCCTGCTGATTCTCACCCTGGTCTGTGGCCTTATTCCCATCTGCTTCAAGTGGTTCCAGATTGATGCCGCCACAGGTACAGCCCTGCCGCTGCCGGCCCCATAACCTCAGCCTGACTATGGCCCTTTCACCTATCCTGATGCCTTGCTCCGAGGCTCTTACCAACCCCAAGCTGGCTTGCTCTTTTGTCACCTTTTCTATCTCATTGCCAACTGGATTGTAACTCCTCGTTTTCTTAGGTCGTCACCGCCGGGTCCTCAGCCTCCTGGGCTGCACCTCTGCTGGTGTTTTCCTGGGAGCAGGGCTCATGCACATGACTGCTGAAGCCCTGGAGGGAATTGACTCAGAGATCCAGAAGTTTAAGATGCAGGTGAGCAGCAGAAATGGTAAGCAGCAGGGCTGTGAGGCCAGAATGATGAGGGGGGAAGATGACAGAGCTGAGGACAAGGGTGGAAGGAAAAGCAAGAGGACTCTTTCTGGCATGGTGAACACCAGTCACATTGGACTTTAGGGAAAGTGACGGAGCTGAAGGGACAGGACAGGAAGCTGAGCTGCTCCCCACCTGATTTCTGCTTTTCTCTCCCTAGAACAGGACAGAAAGGGAGGGAAATGCTTCTGATGATGCTGATTCAGCTCAGGTAAGTATCTCCCACCAGTCCCTCCCTAGTGGGGGAGGAGAACCTCCCGGACCCTTTTGAGGGGAGTATGTGAGGAAACCAGGGATCCCCTCTGCTCCTCAGCTCAGACAGCACAGAGGAAAGGAGGAGCCCACTCAATCCATTTGGGTTTGTGGAACCCCAGAAAAAGCTCTGCTTTACTATTTCATTCTTTCTCCATCCCTTTGACATGCCTCACATTCTTTTCCCATATTACTAACCCTATTACGCTGGTGTCCCTTAGTCCCTCAGGGATTCTTCTCGTTGCTGTCCATACCTGCTCTTGGCTTCATTCCCCTGCCCTTCTTTATGCCCAATATGCTGCATCAATCTGGAAGCATCTGAAGCAGATGGGAATAAGGCCACAGACCAGAGGGAGAGCCAGCAGGGCAAAGAGTTGGCCAATTCTTACTAACTAGGCATAGTCCCACACTTCCCATTCTCTTTAGTCTCCCACTCCCATGGCCACCCAGTGTCCTTGCTTCTCTTCCCTTCCTACCTCACAGACCCTCTTTCTGTTCCTAGATGGAGTATCCCTACGGAGAGCTCATCATCTCCCTGGGCTTCTTCTTTGTCTTCTTTCTGGAGTCGCTGGCACTGCAATGCTGTCCTGGGGCTGCTGGAGGAACGACAGTGCAGGAGGAGTGGGGTGGGACTCATGTCCTTGAACTCCACAGCCACGGACCCCCACCCTCACCCTCAAAGGGCCCCCTTCGGGCCCTCGTCCTCTTGCTCTCGCTCTCCTTTCACTCAGTGTTTGAAGGGCTAGCCGTGGGGCTGCAGCCAACAGTAGCAACCACCATTCAGCTCTGTCTTGCTGTCCTGGCTCACAAAGTGCTTGTAGTGTTTGGGGTTGGACTGCGGCTGGTGCGGATAGGTACTAGGTCACGATGGGCCATGTTGTCCATACTGTCATTAGCTCTCATGTCCCCCATGGGCCTAGTCCTGGGGCTGGCTGTGACCCAAGGGGACTCTAAAGCAGGGCAGGGCTTAGTCCAGGCTGCATTACAAGGTGTGGCAGCCGGCACCTTTCTGTATGTCACCTTCTTGGAAATTCTGCCCCGGGAGCTAGCTGGCCCTGAGGCCCCTCTGGCCAAATGGGGCTGCGTAGCCGCTGGTTTTGCCTTCATGGCCTTTATTGCCTTGTGGGCCTGAGAGATTCCAGATTTTTCTGATGGGCCTATCTAGGATGGCCTTCCTACCCTTGGGAGATACTTCCCCAATGGGTTTGGCCCTCCACTGAGACTAAGTGGCATTCATTAGGCATCACCCTCATGAACTGGACCACAGCTTTCTCCTACATGAGAATCCATTTCTCCAGGACTGAGAAGAGGACGTTTAGGTTGAGTGCCTCTAAATTGGAGAATTGATATGAAGACCATCACTCTAGATTTAACTCTTGTTCCATTTTTGCTACTGTGTATAATAAAATGTTCCATTTTACCCTTCCCTTTCAGTCATGCTATACTTCATTTCTCCAGGTAGCCTAGGAGCTGCCTGGTACAGGAAGTGATGGAGTGGGGAATGGAAAGGCTGACTGTTGGATATTGTATTTTCTCCTGGAATCCAGGCCCCTAGCCATTCTGCCAGTTGCAGGCCATGCCTCCATACATGGGAGCATTGCTGAAATTCCAGCAACCTACTCCTGCCTTGCCCACAGGTGTTGAGAAACTGAGCTAGAGTTCCCATCATTTAGAGAGAAGAGGTATAAAAACAGAAACCATGGGATCTAGATTTTTTCCTATGCTAACCACACCCACTCCACTCCCAATACCTATTATTGGCCAACTACAGTGTGTCCAGCAGACTCTTGAGATCAGGCTAAATAGAGCCTCCTTCCCTCTGGTTCCTATTTTTCACACTGAGCCCTGCGTAGCCTCAAGGATGCTGTGGCTCTTCTTTAAGCCTCTGTCTCCATCCAGCTGCCTTGTGCTGAGGGATTAAGAAGCAGTGTGTTTGGAGAGGGAGAAAGGCGCCAGATAAATGCCTAGGGTGATTACCAGGCTTTGCCACAACTTACTGGCTTTCCTGCTGCCTGCTCTACCTGCTGCTCTGCCTCCAGCCCCTCCCCACTAGGCCATCTTTCAGTGTGAGGAACCCCTACAATGCGTTGCTTCTCTTAAAAACTATGAAGGACAAACACAAAGCTTATTATCTGCTGTTGCCCAGTGCCCTGACCCATGAAATGGAGGAGTATCTCAGACTTCATGGAGAAGGAGGGGAGAGAAGGTGCACCCCATGAGCTCAGTCACTCTCTCCACTTTGCCCCTTCTGATACTCCAGTATATTCCTCTTAAGTGGTTTATACTAGTAAAAGTTGGGAAACAAACATAATGTCCTGAACATGGAACTGGTTAAAATATGATGCATATCCCTACAACAGAATACTATGCAAAGTACACCAACAGAATACTATGCAAGTACACCTTTGCTACTGACATGAAATAAGTCCAAAATATATTCTTAGTGGGAAAGAGGAAACAGTGTACTACATTGCATATAATTGTTATTATCGGTGAAGGAAAATGAGGGAACACATGCACATGTATACACGTTAATTAACTTTTTTGAATGTTTTCTTTATTTATTTGAAAGAAAGAGAGAGAGCATCTGAGCAAGGGAGAGGGGCAGAGGTCAAGAAAGAAGCAGACATCCCCACTGAGCAGGGAGCCTGACCACTTAAGACCAGAGGCTCCAATCCCAGGATGCAAGAATCATGACCTGAGCTGAAGGCACACGCTTAACCCACTGAGCCACCCATGTGCCCTGTCAATAAACTTTTATTTCTATTTTTTTGTAATAATATATTTGTTCATTATTATTTTGAGATTTTTTATTTAAATTCAACAGTTAACATATAATTATTGTTAGTTTCAGAGGTACAGGTCAGTGACTCATCAGTCTCATATAATCCCCAGTGCTCATTACATCATGTCCCCTCCTTAACGTCCATCACCCAGCTACCCCATCCCTCTACCCCTCTCCCCTCCAGAAACACTCAGTTTGTTTCCTATCATTAAGAGTCTGTATGGTTTGTCTCCCTCTCTGGTTTCCTTTAGTTTTTTTTTCTCTCTTCCTCTATGATCCTCTGCTTTGTGTCTTAAATTCCACAGATCAGTGAGATCATACGATAATTGTCTTTCTCTGAATGACTTCTGTCACTTAGCATAACGCCTCCAGTTCCACCTACTTGTTGCAAATGCCAAGATTTCATGTTTCTGACGGTTGAATCATATTCCATCAAATATATTAATAATATTTAATACTTTAATCTATGTAATAGATAAAGACGGTGAAGGGACATAAAAAACTGAACTGCGTCTGGAAAAGAAACTGGGGCCTAACAAACAACGACCAAAGGAAAACATCCTTTTTACCAGATTTGTTTCTCAGTATTGCATTTACGCTTACCATTTGCATGTGCGATGCATACATAGCTATAAAGGAAAAAGTCAAAAAAACTACCTCATTGCAGCCCCTTCTCGGTCGGTAAGGAATATCCTGGTAAATAAAAGTCCAGACAATGACGTTAGGAAGAAGACTTAAAAGGACCACCGCCATGAAACCTTGAGTTGACCCAGACACCCCCACCTGTCAACCTGCAGCAGCCCCGCAGGTGGAAGCACACACCCTCGCCTTCCGCACATCTAACCACCGACAGGATGGAGAGCTCGTGGTACACAGTAGGCGCTCTTTATCCGAAGCCTATTGGCTTACTTTCGCGCAGTGTTCCTCAGAATTTCAAAGAGCCATTGGCAAGCCACCTCTACGGAACAACCAGGAAGTCACGTTCTGGTCCCCGGGCGCGCGGCAAGGGCGGCGCAGCGCCCCCTGCCGGCTGTGGCAGCGGTGACAGCGGGACCCGCCCGAGAGGGCGAAGGTGCTGGGCAAGAGCTGGGGTTTCCCCTCCTCCGCAACCCGCTCTCCCGGCAACGCCTGGTTCCCGGGCTGTTACCCCCCCCCCCCACCCCGGGTCCGGGGTTTGCGCCTCTGGAGGAGGCGGGAGGCTCTACCTGTAGAACCTCCAGACCTCCCTCCGCGAGCCGTGACCCGACACCGCGGTGGCGGAGCCCCTGGGGGTGAAGGGACCTGGGAATAACGGGGCGGACCCGGTGTCTCGGGGCTCAGGGGCCGCGCCGCCCGAGTGTTACTCGAGGAGCCCGGGAGCACGAAGAGCATCATCCCGGGCGGGAGCCTGGCTCTCCCGAATCGAAGCCCAGCACCGCGTCACCACCCACGGCCCCGTGGGCACAGATTCCCCGGGCGGGGCCTGGCGTCCTTCCTCACTGTGCCCAAGAAGGAGGGGAGCTGGGGAGGAGCGGGGGCTGGGCGGGGAAACTCAGCCGGAGTTCCTGCCCCCTGCTGGCGGCAAGGCGCCGTTACACGCGCGTTTATTGAGGGTTGACGAGGGCGGCCAGCATCAGCTCCTCTTCATGGTCAAGGCCTCAGCCTCTGGAAAGGCTAGGAGAGAGGCGGTGGGCCAGGGGTCGATGACGGCTGCGGATTCCCGAGGGAAGGCATTAAAAAGAAGAACTGAGGTTCCCACAGATAAAGAGCGGTTGGATCACCTGCACTTGCCACTTAGGGGAAAGGGGGTGTCTCCTCCAGACCCCCATTAGGCCTCATGGATGGCCAGAGTGGAGATTCAGTTGAGTGAGGAGGTGGTCAGGGCTGGCCGGGAGCCCACATCAGTCCGTGACCTTGATATCTCAGGAATATTGTGTAGTGGCAGTTGGGCCTTTCGTTGGCAGAGCCTTATTCAGTAATCATTTCTTGAGTACCTGCACACTAGAGGAATGTGGGACTCATCAGAGAACACAGCAGAGCAAACCAAAAGGAGGAAGAGGAGGAGGAGGGGAAGGAGGAAGGGGAGGGGAGAGGGGAGGGCCGGAGGAGAGAAAAGAAAGAAAGAAAAAGAGAGACAAAAAATATAAGAATGTAAATTATATAGACCGTTAAGGTCATAAGGTCTATGGGAAAATGTAACAGGAAGGCGAGTGGGGGAAGCTATGAATAACATTTTTAAGTAGGGTAGTTAAGCATCCTTGATAAGGTGAGGCTTAGCCTTGCAGTGTCCTTAGCCTAGCAGAATATCTAGGGAAGGGGAGGTGATTTCTTAAAGAGAGCCTGCCTGTCTTTTCGGAACAGCAAAGGCATGAGGCATTAGGAAGAGTGAGTGAGAGGGAAGATAAACAGTAGGGGATTTGTTCTGAAACCGGAAGGTGTGGGAGGACAGATTACTTCCAAGCATAAGGACTTTTGTAAGGATTTTAGGTTTTATTCAGAGTGAAATGAGGCATTAGAAGATTCTGAGCAGAGTTGCATGATCTGAGTTATATTTTGAAAGGATTACTTGGGCTGCTGTGTGAAGTTAAGGGTAGAAGCAGAGAGTGCAAGTCTCAGATGTTTATAAGGATCCTGGTGGGAAGAAATGGTCTCTCAGACTAGGTGGTAGCAGTGGAGGTAGTGAGAGATGGCTGGATGTTAGATGCTGGATTAGGTTTGAAGGTGAAAACAGCAGACTTTACTGACAGGATGGAAGAGGGACCAAAAAAAAAAAGGAATCAAGAACACCTGAAAAGTCGTTGGCCTCAAGATTAAAAGGATGCTATTACCTTCGACTAAGGAAGGGAATATTAATGAAAGAGCAGCTTTAGGGGAGGAGAAGAGAGGATCAGTCTTTCCACTTGGGACGTGGTAAGTTTGACGTGTCTATTAAACAAACACTGAAGATGTCAAGTGGACACTTGGATATATGAGTCTGAAGTTCAGGAGGGAGAGCTGGACTAAAGGTATAAATTTGGGAATTTGGGGACTATCAATGGCATTTAAAGCCTCGAGACTGGATAAGATCACAGAGAAAATATGTGGATAGAGAAATGGACACCCTGACCCTGCGGCTCTCCCCATACGAGTACCAGGGAGAAGAAGAGGAACTTGCAGAGGGGCCTAAGAAAAATACTCTGTGAGGTCGCTGAAGAGCGAGGAGATGGTGGCGTCCTAGAGACCAGTTTGGAGCTTGACTGTCTGCCTTGAGGCAGGACTGAGAGCACGATGCTTTTCATCCTTGCTTCTGTCATAAAAAGCTGCATTCTTTCGTCAGCCTTACCAAGGAGGAGGAGTGGTCAACTATGCCAAATGCTGCTGAGCATGGAGCAGCAGCCCTGTGAGAGAGGGAAAGCTCTCGCTTCACACTCACCTCGAGCGGTAGAGCCAAGAAGTCTGAAGAGTTGGTAACCAAGTTCGTGGCCTTGGGATGCCAGGGTGGCTCAAGCAGTCAAGCGCCTGCCTTCAGCTCAGGTCATGATCCCAGGTCCTGAGATTGAGTCCCACATCGGGCTCCCTGCTCAGCGGGGATCCTGCTTCTCCCTCTGCCTGCCACTTACCCTACTTGTGCTCTCTATCTGACATACACATAAATAAATAAATAAGTGTTTTTTAAAAACATATT
This sequence comes from Mustela nivalis, assembly GCF_964662115.1. NCBI lineage: Eukaryota > Metazoa > Chordata > Mammalia > Carnivora > Mustelidae > Mustela > Mustela nivalis. The sequence goes on from NC_139025.1 coordinate 96,310,159, forward strand.
TATACCAAGCTCTTGGCCAAAAAGAAGACAGTCTTGTCCAGGAGTGAGTAGGAAGAGGATCCACATCTTAGTCACGCTTTCTCTCCCAGAAGAGGGAATGAAGAGGCAGAGTAGGGCACCGGTGTCTCACTTCCCCTGATTTAGGTCCCCAGTCCCACCTTCCCTAGACCCCAGACCCTCAGCATTTCACACTCTCCCCCTTTCTCCTTTCTCCTCATTCTACGTTCTCCACTGATGAGCTCACTTTGTTATATCCCCCTCCTCTTGCACACCCAGTCCCAGCTCCTGCCTCCTTCCTTCCCTCCACCCCAACCTGCAGACCTCTACAGATTGCACGTAGACCCTCCTCATTTGGTTAAATTGCCACATAGTCCTAACGGAGTCCTCATATCAAGGAGCCATGTATTTAATTCCCAGTCCTGTCAGCTAGACCAATTTTCTGTGTCAGCTAGACAAATCATCCCACCATTCTGGTCCTCAGCTGCTAAATGAAAGACTTGGAATGAAAGACCCAACAAATTCCTCCCAACTCAGACTCTCCATAGTTCTCTGAATCCTTGAGAAAATGGAGGTGTAGGAACATGTGTGTAAAGAATTTCAACAGAAAATGCAATTCACATTTCTGAATTTTTCTACTAATGTAAATCTGATTTTCCTAAAAGATTATACCTAAATCCAGAAAAAATAGTCTTACTACCTGAAATAAAACTTATTTTATTATACATATGTGATGGTTAATTATATGTCTTTCTTTTTAGATTATTTATTTATTTGACAGAGAGAGATAACAAGTAGGCAGAGCAGCAGGCAGAGAAAGAGGAGGAAGCAGCCACTCTGCCAAGGAGAGAGTCCAATGAGGGACTCGATCTCAGGACCCTGAGATCATGACCTGAGCCGAAGGCAGAGGCTTAACCCACTAAGCCACCCAGGCACTCCAATTATATGTCTTCTTTAAAAAAGATTTTATTTATTTTTATGACAGAAAGAGAGCACAAGCAGGGGGAGCAGCAGGCAGAGGGAGATGTAGACTCCCCACTGAGTAGGCAACCCGATGCAGGGCTTAATTTCAGGACCTGCGGGACTCAATCTCAGGACCACAGGATTATGACCTGAGCCAAAAGCAGATGACCAACCACTGAGCCATGCGGGCACCCCTTATGTGTCAACTTGACTGGGCCATTGTGTACCTGGATGTTCAATCAAACACTACTCTGGATATTTCTGTGAGGGTGGTTTGGAGTGAGATTAACATATTGTTTAAGTTTATTTATTTATACAATCTCTACACCCAGTGTGGGGCTCAGATTCACAACTTCGAGATCAAGAGCCATATGCTCCCCTGACCGAGTCAGCCAGACACCCTCCTTTTTTTTTTTTTTTAAGTTTAGGTGAGATTAACATTTAAGTTGTTAAACTGAGTGAAGCAGAGTGTTCTTCCTAATGTGGGTGGACCTCATCCAATCACTTGAAGGTCTGAATAGAATAAACGGTAACCCTTTCCCCAAATGAAAGAGAATTCTCTTGCTTGATAGCCTTCAACTGGGACAACGGCTCTTTTCTGCCTTCTGACCTGCACTGAACATCAGCTTTTCCTGGGTCTCGAGCCTGCCTGCCTTCAGACTGGAACCACACCATCAGCTCTCCTGCATCCCCAGCTTGCTGCCTCACCTTAGAAATCCTGGAACTTGCCAGCCTTCATAACTGCATGAGCCAATTCCTTATAATAAATCCTTATATATAGCCTCTCGGCTCTGATTCCCTGGAGAAACCTCACTAATGCAACATGTATATTTATTATTGTTGTGTTGTTTTCATTGCTTTAATATTATCAAGAAAAACATTAAGTATTACATGGAAAATAACATGCAAATCCCTCTCCCTTGGAGCCGTTTTTCAGTTGAGCAAGGGAAAAGTTCAACACAGAACTACAGGGTGATCTTACACCACTGAGACTGATGGTCATTGGCTAATGTCCTGGAGGATACCGCTCAGTCGGTCCACAAACATCAGTGGAGTAGCTCCCATCCTTGGCTAGCACCAGTAGTTCAACCTGGGTCTAATAGGAAAGCAAGAGTTTTAATTCATTAAAACTAAGAGGAAGCTTTGATGGATGGGTGCTATACAGCCTAAAATATCTCAGTATGACTTGTGATTTGAATGGCTTGTGGGAGTGTTGAAAATAAACCAGGAAACCACCACATTCTTGTTGCACCTGTTTCAGACTGGGCAATTGGGATTAAGCCTCACAATACTGTCTGGTAGGTAGCACTCTACACTTCCTAGTGTTTTTACCAGTGCTCAGGTTCTAGAGTAACCCACCATCAGACTTAGTATTTCTGTGTATCTGGAAAGAATTTTACTGTTTCCCTGGCAGAAAGGGGAAGACAATCACCTTGTCTGAGGTCGCAGTGCGGTAGGTGAATAGCAAGGCTGTGAATCAAACTCCAAGCTGTCTTTTTAAAAAGCCTGCACACTTTAGCAGGCACCAAGCTAGTCCCTCTTAAGGGAAGGATATGAGGCAAGTAGGAGAGAGTAGGGCATGATGCTCCATGAAGGAAAACCCTGGCTTTGAACGAAGAACAGATCTTAACAGTTAAGGGGCCTACAATTCCCCAGAAAAGCCATCAAAGGGAAAGACCCAACTGCTAAATATATCAGCAGTAATGACTATTCTTGGAAAACATTGCTGGGAAACAAGTTCAAACTGAGAAGCCAGACAATTAGGGCGTCCACCCAGGTAAGCCTGTTCATCTCAGAATTTCCCAGACGTCAGGCAACCTACACCATGACTCCATTCCTTCTGTATTGTTAATTAACATTTCCGTTCTCATCAACTCATGTTTTCACACAGCTTGATTCTAAACAATAATACATATGAAGCCAGTGATTTACCATATTGATTATTCATTCACACTGAAATAAACACATGACAATTCATGCTTTAAATGTTTGTGTCCTGCCTTACATCAGTCATCTCAATTCCTACCAGTCATTCAAACCATTTCATCCTTCTACAAACAGTTTTATCTCAAGTTTCAACTCAAAAAACTTTACCTGGAAAACATTTTCACGAAGAATGAAAGACCCAAGGACAATATGGAAAGACATGGAACCCGGGGAAGCCTGGATGGCTCAGTCAGTTAAGCATCTGCTTTCTGCTCAGGTCATGACCCCAGGGTTCTGGGATGGAGCACTACATTGGGTTCCTTGATTGGTGGGGAGCCTGCTTCTCCCTCTGCCTGCCACTCCCCCTGCTTGTGTGCTCGCTCGCTCACTCTCTCTCTCTGACAAATACATAAATAAAATCTTAAAAAAAAAAAAGAAAGAAAAAAAAGAAGCCCAAGGTCTAACAGTTGGTTATGTTTATCCAGTTCTGTTCAAAACCAAGCAGGCTTTATAATCTCATGATTGTGGAAATGTTTCTAGTTGCCTCAGTAGAGCTGTTCTTCATATTTTTCATGGAGTCAATAAAAGAACTAAGTTTTGTGACCATTTATTTCTGTTTGCTCTGATTTCAAGAGTAAAGTAGCACTTTAAAAGCTGAATCTGTCTCAGTTTTAGAAAGAGTCTCTAGCAGATAGTTACATTGAGGTGATGGTGGCCCTACATTTGCCTACTTTAAGGCAAGCCAAAATCTAAATTTTCTATGTGAAAATTACCATCTGGATAAGTTATGACTAACTTCAAAACCCCTATTTTAAAAATAACAAGCAAAAACAAAAAACCCACTGGATAAGCCAATCAGAGTGGCTCTTGAGCCAGCTATACCCACTGTTTCTGCAGTGTGTGAGTTCTGCCTCACAAACACTCAGGTGTTGTGGAGTATAGAATCATGACTATAAGCATTAAGGAGATTATATGCATGACAGCATTGTACTTTACCTAATTCATTTTTATATCCTCATCACCTATAGAAATGCTTCACATACCATGTATATGAATAAACTTGCTTAACAATCAGAGGAATCAAGGAATTTGACAAAGCAAGAGGACAAAGCAGAGTGCTCCTAGCTCTGCATTCAGTCCTGTCCAGGTCAAAATTTGTGTCCATATTTATAGAAGAACATCAACAGTAACATGATTGCATTTTCAGATAAGAATAGAGAAGATAGTAAAACACTATATGGGTTAATTTTGTTGGAAGATGATATCACACCAGTTTAAGACTTTAATTCCAATTTTTCTCACCTAGGAGAAATTTATCATCTATCTCTTAGCAGTTAGACCTTCCCCACCTTTGTGCCTTTTCCCACACCAATCCATGTGTCAAGAATGCCCATCTTTTCCCTATTACCCAGCAAACCCCTTGCTCATCCTCATGGCTCTGCTCAGATGGAGCTCCCTCTTGCAAGCCTTCCTGAATCCAACAGGGAAAAAATAAGGTCCTCCTTCTCCTAAGCTCCCATACCACGTTCATACAAGTGTTATTACTTCTATCACATATTCGGTTTCTCTAATTTCCCATAAGCTACTTGGGGATTATGTATCCTAATATACCCTGTGATTAACAGTTTCAGAAATAGAGTGCACAGTCCACTCTGTGGTTTATAGCTGGTTTATAAATGTAGATTAAAATTCCCATTCTACATAATGAAATACAATACTGGGAATATAAATGACAGGTGTGTAGAAAACAGCACACATATGAACAAATGCAAGATTCTAGAAACTTAGAGTCCTTTATATAACGCTCATTCTTTTTGAGATTTCCCAGGACAAGCTCAGATATCTCTAAAGGAGGAAGAGTTTCTCTTCTTGCTCTCAACTACTGCTAGCCCAATAGAAAGCAAGAGGGAAAAATATCTTTAACTGTAGGAGGATGTCCCAGATGGTGAGTGGTGTGATATGTAGCTTGGACCCCCTCAACATCCTTCTCCAGTTACCTACCCTATGGCTATCTAAGAAGGCAAAGAAACAAAGAAAGAAACCACTAGCAATTCTAAATACGTACGTTGTGTCAGGCTTACATACACAAACAAACAAATGTCCTATATACATATAGACAAAGATTTACTATGACTTAAAACAGCAATTACTTGTTTATTTTCATTATTAGGTAAATTGGCTGAACCCAGCTAGGTTAGCTCAACTCTGGACAACTTGGTGTCGGCTGGGCTGGCTCTTATGGTTATCATTTAAGATTATTTCACTCAAGGGGTGCCTGGGTGGCTCAGTGGGTTAAGCCTCTGCCTTTGGATCAGATCATGATCTCAGAGTCCTGGGATCGAGTCCCACATTGGGCTCTTTGCTCAGCAGGGAGCCTGCTTCCACCTCTCTCTTCCTGCCTCTCTGCCTACTCATGATCTCTGTCAAATAAATAAAATTTTTAAAAAAAGATTATTTCACTCACATATTGAGTCCCCTAGATGAGATGACTGTACATCAGGTCTTTCTCTCTTGGTGTTCACTGACCCTCCAGGACCCATCTCCCCACATGAATCTCTAGATAAGGACAGCTGAATTTCTTTATATTATGCTCAGAGCTCCAAAAGAGTGAACACAGAAGCTGTATGTGGTCACCTTCCATTAGTCAAAGCAGCCCAGGGTCAGTGGGGGAGAGAATTATACAAGGTCATATATGTAATGAGATAGACTGGGGAGGCTATCCTGTAATAATCTCCAACACAGGAAAAGCATATCCTACCACAACCCCAACCATTCAGAGCTCTCCAAGACCTACCAATTCAGGTGGTATGAGGGGTTCTATTATCACTGCGGTCTCCATCTCCAAATGAAGCAGTTTGCTAGCTCTTTTTGGCAGCCATTCTGGACTATCTGATATTCCAGTCAAAACAGGGCTTTTGCACCAAGCAGAAGAAATGCTGAAGGCTAGACTAGTCCCCTCACTGGAGTGGCTGGACAACAGAGGTCTTCTCCTCAGGATCTCTCAATCTCCAGAGCCTCTCTCCCCCTATGGGGTCTCCAGTAATGAAGGGTTCTATAAAGACAGTTGTTTTTCTTCTTTCTTGAGGGCAGGGCAACAAAAATACTTCCAATGCCTTCAAATTCTTCAATTTCCCAAATGCAAAAGAAAAGGAAAGAATCACTTAATATGGGATCCTTTATGAATCAGAGGAACACAAGGATTATATACTAGTGATAACCACATAGGTTTAAAGTCTTCACGGGGTGCTTGGGTAACTCAGCCAGTTAAGTGTGAGACTCTTGGTTTCAGCTCAGATCATGATCTCATGGTTTGTGGGAACAAGCCCCATAACAGTCTCCCTGCTCATTGGGGAGTCTACTGGAAGATTCTCTCCCTGCTTCCTGCTCCCACTCGCTCACACGTGCATATGCATGCACACGTTCTCTCTCGAAAATAAAGAAATCTTTTAAAAAATAAAATAAAGTCTTCTTAGGCACCTTAGTACACACTCAAAAAAATTCTCCTGGAATCCTACCTTATTTCACTCCTTAATGCAATAGCTGCCCTTCTGCATCTCTAGGAAAAGTCATTGATTGAGTGACCAAACCTTTATGTTTGGGTTGAAAGCTCAGCTCCAATTAACATCCTCCTCCCATTGCCTTGGACAATAACCTAATACTGGAAAACCATGTTTGTATCTTTAGCCTCAGGTAGTGGTGGGGCAGAGAAGGAGCTGTAGGGAAGGTATGAATTCAGGAACCAGTGTAAAACTACTCCTTCCTATTTGCCTTTGTATGCTACACCTGATAAAACCAGTATATTACCTAATATACCCAAAACCCTAACGAAAACACATTTACTCACATTACAAATGAATAGGATGCGCTAACAAAGTCTTTGAATGTAAAGCATTTTTGTAGAGATAGTACCATTTATATCAGGTAATGAGAAGTACCACTTGACAACTATATATGCATGTGATCAACATTAATGGCCCAAAATAAAAATACCAGTTTACTTAGTATGTTCTAAAAACATGTGTTTTGGGTGTTGGATAGTTCAGTCAGTTAAGTGTCTGCCTTAGGCTCATATCATGATCCTAGGTCCTGGGGTCAAGTCCTATACTGGGCTCCATGCTCAGCAGGGAGTTTGCTTCTCCCTCTCCCCTTCCCCCAGCTTGTGCTCTCTCTCGCTGTCTCTCTCTCTCTCTCTCTCTCTGTCGCTCGCTCACTCTCTTTTTCTAAATAAATAAATAAAATCTTTTAAAAATGAAAATTTTAAAAAGCATGTGTTTCACAGGCAGGATTAATGATAGGGATCCTTGGGGTTGTAAAGGGTGAGAACCACCAGAATGAAGATTCTCTCCATCTCTCACATTTAGAATGCATATTTCATTATGGAAACAACATTATTACCTAGAAAATAAACCTGATAATACAGATAAGTGATCCCGGATGACTGTCCCTATTTTAGAGATGAAGAAACAGAGACAAGAAGAAAGAAAGGATTTACCCTAAAGATACATTGCACCCCAGATCCCTTTAAGCAGCAGCCCAGAATAAATGGGAACACACTGTCATTTGGGGAGACACTCTTAGTTCTGTCACTACTATCTATTAACTATATGGGTCTCTGCTTGTTCATCCTTAAAATGAGGATAATAGGGGCACCTGGATGGTGCAGTTAGGCGACCGAGTCTTGGTTTCAGCTCAGGTCATGATCTCAGGGTCCTGAAATCAAGCCCTGCCTGGGGCTCCAAACTCAGCTGGGAATCTCCTTCAGATTCTCTGCCCCTCCCCCTGCTTGTGGGCTACTCGCACTCTCTCTCTCTCTCTCTCGACTAAATGAAGAAATCTTAAAATGAGGATAGTAGTATCTATCTTGTGGAATGGTTTGAGGGTGAAATGAGTCAATTTAAGTAAAGTGCTTACCACATAGAAATTGTTTAAAAATGAGTGCTTGTAGTTTGGCCTAAAATTTTCTATAGGTGATCAGAAACTAAATTAGTCGACTTTACTCGTGTCTAAATTTATCTAACACATATAAACAGGTATTGCTTTCACTCTCTCCTTATTAAAAGACCAGAATGTTAAAACAATAATGTTGACTTCTATGTGCAGAGATGTTACTGGGCTCTGAATTTCAAGGAAAACATTTCTCTGGTCATGTTGTTATATTCTGAAAACTAATACTTTCCTAGGATTCTTTGGGGCCAGTGACACCCACAAGCATCTGGAAGATTTGATGTGGTCAACCCACATCTCCCTCTGCCCCACACTGTGCAGAAACCTAGGCCAGACCCTAGGAACACTGACAGGGCATAAGAGTGAGCCTGTCAATAGCTGAATACACAGGGCTTGTTGTTATTTTGTCCCAGGACATGTGTTCCAGCTTGTTTACAGTTGCAAAAGATTAGAACAAAGTGTACACCGTGAATAACAGATTGATTAAGGAAATGATTACGTAGCTATAGAACACTATAGAACAGAATAGGCTATCATGCAGTCACCAACAAGAGTAAGGTACATCCCTTCCTAACTATGTTTGTGACCCAAAGATAAGGTGCAGAACACTGTGTATAGGGTGCTACTATCCCTGGAGCAGAATGGAGGAGACACATACAAACACACACAAACCTGAATACATACTGGTAAGTTTATATATATGAACAGGCTTGTATATTATGTAGACTGTAAAAAGGAAACTGAGTGTTTGCTGCTTTCAGAAGAAGAAACTTGGGCCTGGAACAGACAGGAACTCTGCTGATACTCTCTCCCCAACCCTGGTCCTCCTCCATGCTCACTCTACTGTTACAGGCTCATGGCACACAATGGATGCTTGTTGGATGTGTCCGTTGCTGCCGTTCTCTCTTTGGAAAAGTGAGACTGAGACAGACCTTGGGCTGGTTCGCAGCAGAAGGGTTAAAACCTGTGCTTTGGAAGCCGATTTGCTTTGAGATATTTAAATCCTATGTGTCTATTTCTCCCTGGTTCTCTGCAGGGCTCAAAAAGTCTTTTATTTTTTTTTCCAATTTATTTATTTTCAGAAAAACAGTATTCATTATTTTTGTACCACACCCAGTGCTCCATGCAATCCGTGCCCTCTATAATACCCACCATCTGGTACCCCAACCTCCCGCCCCCCTGCCACTTCAAACCCCTCAGATTGTTTTTCAGAGTCCATAGTCTCTTGTGATTCACCTCCCCTTCCAATTTACCCCAACTCCCTTCTCCTCTCTATCACACCTTGTCCTCCATGATATTTGTTATGCACCACAAATAAGTGAAACCATAGGATAATTGACTCTCTCTGCTTGACTTATTTCACTCAGCATAATCTCTTCCAGTCCCATCCACGTTGCTACAAAACTTGGGTATTCATCCTTTCTGATGTAGGCATAATACTCCATAGTGTATATGGACCACATCTTCCTTATCCATTTGTCCATTGAAGGGCATCTTGGTTCTTTCCATAGTTTTGTGACCGTGGCCATTGCTGCTATAAACATTGGGGTACAGATGGCCCTTCTTTTCACAACATCTGTATCCTTGGGGTAAATACCCAGGAGTGCAATTGCAGGGTCATAAGGAAGCTCTATTTTTAATTTCTTGAGGAATATCCACACTGTTCTCCAAAGAGGATGCACCAACTTGCATTCCCACCAACAGTGTAAGAGGGTTCCCCTTTCTCCACATCTTCTCCAACACATGTTGTTTCCTGTTTTGTTACTTTTGGCCATTCTAACTGGTGTAAGGTGATATCTCAATGTGGTTTTAATTTGAACCTCCCTGAGGGCTAATGATGATGAACATTTTTTCAAAAAGTCTTTTAAGAGATAAAGCTGGCCACAGTTTTAGCAAAGCAGGGCCAAAAGTTGCCCTCTTGGCTCACGGGAAGTGGTCTACAGAGCGCCCCCTGGCAGGACAATCCAGACAGGAGCGGGAGAGAGTGCAGAGGTCACAGAACAGAGAAGCTCCCAGCCAGGATCAGAGTCCTAGTCTGTGGGCGTTTTATTAGAGCAGCTCGGGAACAAAGTAGACTCGAGACACAGAGAACATCACGTTAGGGTGGGATCAAGGCTTCCCGCAGCAGATGCTTCCCCCACTCCCAACCCTCACACTATGCACCCAGTGAAGATTCCCCCGGGGGGCAGGGGGACTAAGGAAACTTGAAAGAAAAGCAAGTGTCAGCCTAGGAGGGCCTGTCTGGCCAGAAGGGCAATCACCCACAGATGAGACAGAGTGGCCCTTCTCCCGTTGTCCACCCATGTTTCCTCACCCCACCTCCTGCACATGAGGAGCCTGAGAGAGCATAGCTGTCTGGCTGGGGTCAGTGAAGGGTGTAGCTTCTGGGGAAGGAAGGAGTGGAAGGACCACAGAAGGCATACCACCAGGGCTCAGATCTTAGAACCGGAAGGTCAGGGCACCAGGATCCCTAGGAGACCACGCACTTGGTGATCTTGAGTTTTCAGAAGCTGAGGTAACAGTTGGTTGTCCATTGCAGCGTTGTGTCACCTTCTAGGTATGGCACTAAATATGTCACTTATCCTTCAGAAGTTCTAATGAATGAAGGTATCTATGGACTTGCATTACAGATTCTTTTCTTAGGAGGAGCTATAGGTAAGAAATATAGTCTGATAGATTTCAGCAGGCCCCTAAATTTTCTGGAAAAGTGCACAGCGTGAAAATGGCCCTTCCTTTCATTCTTTAAAACTTGCCATGTCTGTTCTCTAGAATATCTCCCCTTAAACCTCTAGATGGAAAGGGAAAACAGAAGTAAGTGGTAAGAAGTACGGATAGAGTGTAGCTCAAGGACATGTCCACACTAAGAATGTCTTAGCCAGGTTTGTGGTCACCTGACTAATTGTTGTGATACAAATTTGAGTGACAAAATCCTTTTCTGCAGAAAGTGTAGTCTGAGGCTCTGTCCTAGCCTTACACCTCCCTGGTAGGGAACTCCCTGTTTCCTCTGACAGGGAGTTATATAGTTATATAAAGATCAGATACTATTTTTCCACAGTAACAATGACTTTTCTCAGTCAGTGCTTCCCTAGATAGCATTAGTGAAGATTTAAAGATACTATCTCATGCCACACAACTTGGTTTGGCACAATCTACCCACTAGAGAGGCCTATTCCAGTTTATTTAAAAGTTCTATACTGCCAGGCCCATTTTAGCCCAGAGCCATTTTGTCCCTTCATCTCTGAAGCAGTAGCATTCTTTCAGCCTGAACTCCAGGCCCAGCCTTTGTGGCTGAAACAGAAACAACTCTCCTAATGTCCATGCAAAGCCAACTCAAGAATATATCTGGTTTAGTACTCTGCTTGGAGAACACGTCTTCTTCTTCTTCTTTTTTTTTTTTTTTTAAAGATCGTATTTATTTGTCAGAGAAAGAGAGCACAAGTAGGGGGAGAGGGAGAAGCAAACTCCCTGCTCAGCAAGGAGTCTGATGTGGGACTTAATCCCAGAGTCCTGGGATCCTGATCTAAGCCAAACACAGACACTTAACAGACGGGGCCACCCAGGTGTCCCCGTAGAACATTTCTAAACTAATCTCTTTTTGGCCAACAATTCTAAACTTCTGCTCTGAAGGCTTTCTCCCTCTTATCTGTACCTAAAGACACTCTTCTTAAAACGACAACAACAATAAAACTCTTCTTTGCTTAAAATTCACTAACTATGGGACATTCAGAAAGCCAGGAACACATCTCTTTCAGGAGCTCGTTGTCCTGACTCAAAAAATATTTGATCAGATATTATTAGGAATCACCTATTGCTATGTACTTGACTTGGCCAAAGTGCTGAAGATACAGCCAGAACTACCCTAGACCAAGGGTAGTTGGGCCTCACACATAAAAAAGGCCAAAGGGGAACTAACACAAACATACAACATAATAAATACATTAAGCGGCTCCTGGGTAGCTCAGTGGGTTAAGCCTCTGCCTTCAGCTCAGGTCCTGGGATCGATTCCCGCATTGGGCTCTCTGCTCAGAGGGGAGCCTGCTTCCTCCTCTCTCTCTCTCTGCCTGCCTTTCTGCCTACTTGTGATCTCTCTCTGTCAAATAAATAAATAAATAAATCTTTAAAAAGTCAATAAATAAATAAATAAATAAAAATAAATATATTAAGGAACACAGAGATGCCTCTGTGACTTGAAATCCAGGGCAACCAAGAATCCTAAACCTCTGCTTTCATGCCTGACACAGCTCTAATCCAAGGGAAATAGTTCTCCACAGCTCTTGCTTTTACAAGAGGTAAAAGCAAGTTCCTTTTAAGGGAACTATGCCTGAGTGACGAGACCGCTTACAGATTGTGTCTCTGCCAGGATAGGAGACAGGCCTGCTTCCAAGTACTGGAAGGATCTGAGCCGCAGAAGCCCGTCAGTAAAACAAAAGGCTGACTTGTCAAATTCTTCCTTTCAGATGGCATGACTGCAGTGCATTTTTATTGTGATGTATCACAATGCCAAGCATCTCTTTCCTTCTCTCCCTTCGTGTTCCAATGCACAGTTTTGAAAGTACTCACAAATTAGCACAATCCCGCCTGACAGTTGTACATGACAGCTGAAGCATGTTTGGCAATATTCGATTTCTTTACCCTTAAATTTGTACATATGTATTTTGACACTTCATACTAATTCTTTACAAAACTCTATATATCTACATATTGTTTTAAGAAGTGGCAAAAATAGCAATAGAAGTTACAGAACTTTATATAATAAAATGAAAATAATCCATAACATTTACTGTGATAATCTTAATTTAACATATGCAACCCCATTTCAGTGTTAGAACATATGTAAAACTCACAACTCATTTCTAAATCTAAATATTGTTTTATGTTCTTTCCTTTTTTTAAGATTTTATTTATTTATTTGACAGAGAAAAGATCACAAGTAGGCAAAGAGGCAGGCAGAGAGAGGGGGAAGCAGGCTCCCCTCTGAGCAGAGAGCCTGATGCGGGGCTCGATCCCAGGACCCTGAGATCATGACCTGAGCCAAAGGCAGAGGCTTAACCCACTGAGTCACCCAGGTGCCCCTGTTTTATTTTATTATGAAGGCTTATTTATTTGAGAAAGAGAGAGACAGAGAGAAAGCATGGAGTGGGAGGGGTACAGGGGAGAGGGAGAGTGAAGCAGGGAGAGAGAATCTTAAGCAGGCTCCATGCTGACCACAGAGCCCAATGTAGGGCTCAGTCTCATGACCCTGAGATCATGACCTGAGCCCAAATCAAGAGTTTGATGCTTAAACAACTGAGCCACATAAGCGCCCCGAATATTGCTCTAAGAACAGTACTGATAATACATTCCCATAACCTTTTAACAGAAAAAAAAATCTTCAAATGGAAATTAATTTTTAAAAATTAATAACTTACAATGATCCAAAAAAATTAGCTACTTTGACATATCCATTGCTGTCATAAGAAGCATATAAACTGTGTAAAAACCTAGATTGTGGCAACAGTGATTTTGCTGAAACAAAGGCAAAAAATGAATTTTCAGCTGTGCCTTTAGAAGGCCAATCTGTCTGCCTTCCTTCCTTCAAACAGAAGACATCCTGCATGCCATCCACTCTCTGCTGCCGTCCACAGCAGTGGTCACCCCAGGACTTTGGCGGGGGGGGGGTGAAGTGGAAGGGATACAATTATACGAACATTAGCTATGTCAGGGACAGAGGATTTGTAGGACTACAGAAAGGTGACTTGAGGAGAAGGACATCAGACTCTGGGGCTCTTCAGATGTTTCTGGGTCACCTATGCTATCAGCGTCAGAGGGAAATGAGCAGAGGGTGGGAGATTTCAAGCACGGGGGAGTCATGCACTTTTTGCCTCCTCCCATCCCGGGAGCCCTTACATTCACCTTCAGCCACCTCTGCCTTCAGCCATCAGTGCTTTCTCTCCTTCACGAGCACTTGCTTTCCTCTCCCAACAACTTACCAACCCCAGCAGGAACCATCTTCAGTTTGAACCATATCGTTGCAAGAGCGGGAATAAAGCTAGAGAATGGCTCCTTAGAACCTCAGGGTCAGGGCGCCTGGGTGGCTCAGTTGGTAAAGCGTCTGTCTTTGGCTTGGGTCATGATCTCAGGGTCCTGGGGTGGGGCTCCCTGCTCGGTGGGGAGTCTTCTTCTCCCTCTCCCCTTCTCCCTCTCCCTCTACCCCTTCCCCCTGCTCATGCTTTCCCTCTGTCTCTCTCTTTCAAATACATAAATAAATTTTTTTTAAAAATCAGGATCAAATTTTAAAAGGACCAATCAGAACATTTTCCAAAGCTCTGAATCCCCAGCCAGGAGTCTGAGAGGGCTATAAGGGAGCAGATGAATGTGACTTCAAGTGAGTCTGCTATGAGAAGGATGGAATGCAAATGGGCATGAGAACCATGGACAGGAGCAAGAGCTAAGGTGGCTGGGCCATGGCAACTGGAAGCCAGAGTCAGGAGTAACTTAGGAAGGGAAGAAGGACCTGGAGAAAGTTAGGAAGAACCATGAGAACCACAGGAGGGCGCTGCACCCCCATGGGCTAGCCAGGACTGCCTGGGACTAGCACAGTAAAGAGGTCAATCAGGGACAGCAAACCCCCTCTGCCTTGCACCCCACAGAGAGCATCTCTCCCTCTTCCAAACTCTTGGAGTTTTTGTGCTGACACAACTATAGGAGAGAGACACACAGTCACCACCCACTTCACACACCAGCTCCCAGCAGATACACACACACATTCATGTGGGGAACATGTAAATATCAACTCCTCCCAGTTCTGAAGATTACCTTGCTAATAGTGTTTTCTGTGTAGGCAATGTGCTGAGAAGACCTGCCTTCCCTTCCATAATGCATAACAACTCTGTTTTTGTTTTCTTAACTAGGCTTCACACACAATATGGGGCTTGAATTTGTAACCCTGAGAACAAAAGTCTCAACATCTATGGACTGAACCAGCCAAGTGCCCCTCACAACAGCACCTCTTGCTGGTCAGGACTGATGCTCTTTGGAGTTCTTTACCTTTTCCTCATGTTTTGCCTCAGCTTAAAAATATCAGGGCGTTAGGATATAAAGGTAGCCTAAATGTCCATATTCGGGCGAATGTGTTAAAAAAAATACATCCACACAGTGGATTATTCAGCCATGAGGAAGAAAGATATCCTGACATTTGCAACAACAGGGATGGACCTTGAGCACATTATGCTAAGCGAGATAAGTCAGACAGAAAAAGACAAATATTAGATGATATCACTTACAAGTGGAATCTAAAAGAGTCAAATTAGAAAGAAAAAAAAAAGAGTGAAATGGTGGTTACCAGTGATGAAGGAGAGTTGGAAAGCAGGCAGACAGGGGTAAAGGCCCATACCTCTGGGGGAACCACTCTTAAAAGGATTTTACACCGCCCCTGGAAGGAGGCCACCACCCTTTCCCATGAGACAAAAACCTGATGGGAGGACAGGCTCAGGGAGGGTCAATCAGATTAAAACAGCTGCCAACCAGTTCACAAAAGTCTCGAGACTTAGAAACTCTGGTGGCATCTCTCTCAGGTCCCCTCCCTCCTCAGGAGCTTAGTACTATCACTTAGCTATCCTTCAACAAACCTGGCTCTGCTGCCCACCACTCTGTCTGGCCTACCTCTTTATTCTTCGAAGCCGCATGACCGAGAACCTCCAGCGCTGAGAAAAAAATCCTGTAACACCAGGGGACAGAGGGTGAGGGGATAAGACTGATGTAGTTTAAGAGTATAAACTTACAATGAGTAGTAAATAAGTCATAGAGATCTAACTCAAAGTATAATGAATATAGATAACAAAATACTATACTACATTATCCAACTTACTAAGAAACTAAAATGTAATTATCCCAAAGACTAAAAGGAATGGATAACTATGTAATCTGATAAAGGTGCTAATATAGCTACAAAGGCAATCATATTACAACATATAAATACATCAAGGTAGCACATTGTACATCTTAAACTTACACAATGTTTTATGTCAAATATATTCAATTTTTTAAAAATCAGAGCTTTTGATGATATCCTATCTGTCCTCATCCTAAGTTCATATGTTCTTCCTGATGCCACACTTTGCCTTCATAAGAAAGAATGACAGGAGATAAAGACAGAAGTCAATTATGGTTCATCTTGGAGAAAAACGTTCTGTACCGTTCCCTGGATGGTATGTATTATCAGTCAGCCTTCCGAAAAACAACAGAGAGAAAACTGCAATTATCCAGAAGGTGAAGCATTTTTCTTGAAGTGTTCTCAGGGAGAAAGAAACTCATAAAAATCAGTCAAGAATTCTCTGAGCAACCCTGGGATTCCAAACATTCCTCTATCAGTATCACCCACCTGGAGGAGGAATCCAAAAGTCTAGGTGAGTGTGTGCTCCCCACTGCAGCAAGAAGAGGATTTGATGAGCCTGTTAAGGACCTCAGAATGTCTGATTTAAGAAGCCAACATTATAAATAACATCTCCATTTTTTTCTTATTAGAGAAGGAACACATATTCAATATGAAAATGTTGGGAAATTTAGAAAAATCACAAATTGTAAAGAAAAACAAAAAACAAAAACAGATCAGCGGTAATCTTGCCAGCCAAAGATAAACATATTCACAAATTTCCAACCAACATTTTTTCTGGTTGTATTTAAAACTAAAATGTGTGATAGGAAACAATATTTTATGTTCTGCTTCTTTTTTTCCCTCCCTTTCCAATAACAAGAGAATGTTTTCCCCTCCTCATAAGCTTTCTCAGGGGGTGTATTTTATAGTGGCAACATTGTTTTCCATCCTAGATTTCCATCACTTACTTATCCTTTCTCTTATTGCTGAGTTATTCGGTTATTCTGTCCACAAAGGAGAGCAGCCTGACAGCTGATAACCCTGTCTGAAGTTTTGCCTCAGTGCTGGTGGCCTTTCCCCTCGAGCTGTTTCAAGTGTGTGTGATCACCAGGGTGGGGACCTGTTCTCCTGGAAGTTCTTGTTCTTTGTTTCAGTTTAGAATGCTATTATAAGACAGAAAACTCCATGGAGTAAATCTGAATATCTAAGTAACTTTATTAATCAGTGCATGAATCAGAAAGCAACCCATCTAGTAAATAGAGGGGAGCTCCTAGGAATTGTCAAAATGAAGGGTTTCTGTAAGATAGAGGGTAGGACAAGAAGTTAAGGAAGAGAGGATTGTATCAAACCAGGAGGACATGTTGGGGTAGGGGGAACAACAGGGTTTTTATCATGTATATTAATGCACTAGTGCTGATCAGGAAATTTCATATTGACTGTTAAAAGATGGCATTCATTGAATAGATTGAAACTATTAAATTACTTATTCCCTGGAGCCAGGGAGTCTTGGCATCCAGATTTCCAGCACCAGTGGTCTGGAATACACACATGTGGCCTTGCCCAGTTACTCTAGCCCCATTGCTCCCTAGATGTTTTCTATTGTGCTGGAAGGCTCCAAAGAAATTAACTCCTTGTCCCTTATAAGGAGGACATACACTAAAGCATTTGTAAGATAGGAAAAGGAGGGGGGAAAACAGTTTTTATGGGGTCCCTTCAGTGTCCCTGTCTTAATTAGATCTTCTATTTTACCAGTTGAATTTTTTTTTCTTCAACAATGGAAAGTGAGTAAGAAGAAAAGACTGTGTATAGCTCTAAGATACACAGAAATGAATCAGAAGGATATCAGTCAACTAATATTGGACACATATGGTAAATCATGTGAATTCTTTAAGTATTTTTAAAAGATGCCCCATTCCCCACTGAAATGAGCTTGTTTTGACAGATGGCTTTTACCTCACCTTGTAAATTATAAAATTCCATTGTTCTTAAGAAATCTCATAAAAAGGGTGATGTGGGAAAGACATTAGGGTTCAAAGCCAATGGCTAAGAAAGAAGTTTTGGGTGCAAAAAAGGTGGTTTTATTAAAGAATGGGGACAGGACCTGTGGGCAAAAAGAGCTGCCCTGGGGTCATGAGCAGTGGCCCATTATATACTTTCAAGCTGGGAGGGGGTCAGGAAAAGTGAAAGTCTCTAAGGAATTTTGGAAGCAAGGTTTCCAGGACGTTAAGGGGGCTAGCTATTGTTGGGGAAAGGTCGTTTATTACTGTCCAATAAAGCCTTAGTCATGAGACCCTTCAGATGTGTATCAGTGGATATGTGCTTGGGGGATGATTGACAACATGTATCTTGGGAGGTAGAGATAAAGGAAGTTCCCGAAGGAATTGTTATAGGCTAAATTAGACTTAAATGATTCTGGGGTTTGGGTTAAGACTGCCGTTTGCCCTTAGCAAAGTATCAACAGCAAGGCGGTTGAGTCCCTAGAGGAATGTCACTCTGCCTGTTTCAAGGACTTGTCAGTGGGCTGTAAGGAGTAAGGAAATTTAATATTTTTTCTTCTGCCTTTGCTTCCTACATCACAGGGGTGCCTGGCTGGCTCATTCAGTGGAGCATGTGACTCTTGATCTTGGGGTCATGAGTTCGACCTCCACGTTTATGTAAACTTGTTTTAAAACTTGTCTTTTTTAAGAGAAATTATTTTATTTTACTTTTTTAGTAATCTCTACACCCAACAGGGGACTCAAACCCACAACCCCAAGATTAAAAGTTCCATGTTATCCTGCTGAGCCAGCCAGGTTACCCTTGAGAAATTTCTTAAAGAAAACATGTTTATATCTGAAATGAGTAATGTGTACATGTTGTTTTTGAGAGGAAGGCTATGGAAGAATGGATGAGAGTCTAGGGCCAGACCCCTTGGTGCAGTAACCCCCAGTCCCTGCTAAGTGTTCTAGTGTAAACACCTGTGCAGCCACACTATCACTGAACACAGAACATCAAGCACTAGTCTCTTGCCCTTCTCTCTCTCTCTCTCTTTTTTTTTGTTTTCTTTTTTACACTTTTTCACACTTCTAATGGGAGAACTTACATCAGGTTTTTTGCAGACCATGACCCCCAGTCTTTGAGGCAACTCCAGCCTCCTTTGGCAAAAATGAGGAAGAAAACCTTGCAGGTGGCTGGCAACAACAGCAGCCTGGCACTGAAACACTGATTGTGCCTGTTAAGTTGGTATGTCTCCCTATTGTCCTACCGCATTACTTGCTCCCTGCTTAGCCACCTGACAGGTATAAATGTAAATGTTGTATTAATCAAATGTGTGGGCATGTGTCATAAATATTTTCTCTAATATTGCCTGCATTTTGAAATCCTGAACCTAAGAGTTTTGCATGTAACCTTGAGTTACTACTCAAAATAAAACACATATCCTTCTTGTAGTTCTTGGCCTGCTGAATCCTTGAAAAGCAGAAGAGAAATATATAGCAACCTATTCTCAACTTGGCCAATCTAATGAGTCTCTGACACTCTAAGAGAATTCCTAGCCTCATCCTTCTCTCTAGGACAACCATCACCCAGAGATGAGGGTAATTTTTTAAAATATTTTATTTATTTATTTATTTGAGAGATAGTGAGAGGGAACAGGGGGTGGGGTGGGAGAGGAACAAAGGGAGAGGGAGAAGCAAGCTCCCCACTGAGTAAGGAACCCAATACGGGGCTTGATCCCAGGCATGACTTGAGCTAAAGGCAAATGCTTAACTGACTGAGCCACCCAGGCACCCAACCAGGGTCATGTTGAATTGCATTCCAACAACTAAGAAGTCCAGCCAGTTGAAATGCACAATGCCTACTTGCTGAATATATAACTTGGTTCCCAAAATTATTAACAGGACCTATTAACCTGAATTCCTATTTTGGAATATTGGTATCTTTATTAGTATCTTTATTACCTCCCCATTTCTACACAGCACCAAGTATAGTTTACAAAGCTCAGTCAAATGACAGGAACCTATACATCTAACATTAGAATGAATTTGGTAACTCATTGATAATAACATTCTCCCCTTAATTTCGGGGGGGTGGTTGGGAGGATAATGCATCTCAGTTGATTCTCAATCAACCTAAATATACTGAGATTTCAAAAATGAACATAAAACACAAGACACAGCATCAATAATCAAGAATAGAAGAAACATTCTTTGGCAGAAGTTGGGGAGCTAATTGTAGAAATAGAGATCATAGAGTCCCATCATAAGCAGGACTAATACAAAAACAGTGCCTTCTGAAAATTTTCTAAAACACAACAGAAGAGAAGGCATCCTGAAAGTTCTTAAATAGAAAAAGAGGATCACCAGAGAGGAATACAGATAAGAGTAGTCTGTGAAATTCCACTGAAAAATGGACACCAAGAAACAAAGGGTATTTGATCCTTTTTACTCATATTTTATTCTTATGTAAAGAGAACAGAGATATACTTTTAGATCATCAATATTTATTTAAGTGACATTTTTGAGTGCCCTTGATGTGGCAAGCACTATGCTAAGTGCCGTGTATGCAGTGGTGAAGAAAATAGACATATGCCTGCATTTTCCAAATCCTCTCCCCACATACTTTGCTCATGATACTTATGAAGTATATGTCAAATACTGAGCTGTAAATCTGTGAAGACAGGTTTGAAAGAGGATGTTCCTATTTATCCAAGTGATAACCAGTAACATCAGGATCCATGTGCCTTAGAAATGAGGAATGGGTATTTCCCAAACTAGCTCAGAGGATATATTTGAACTAAGAAGAGAAAATCTTTCTGTCGCAGCAGTTAATTACCTCACTAAGAGCCCATCATAACCAGGGACACTGCACATTTGTCATCAAGACTACGGCTTGGGACCTCTTTTGTATCCTGGATCAGTAGATCAAGTGAGGGCAAATCATTTATCAAATCTGGGAAAGAGAAAAGACAAACATCAAAAATGAAAAGATAGTGCAGGACATCACCAGACGGCTCTGCTAGACTGATAAGTAAAATCATAGTCACAGAGAGGTATAATCAAGAATTAGCTAAACTATGACATTCTATTTAATCACAGCTCAGAGCAACTCCCCTAATTGCTGCTGAAGATACTTCAGTAATATCACTTACCTCTGGAAGACAGTAGAGGACTAGTGAGAAGAGATGATTGGTGTTTACTTCAGAACAAAAGAAAAGACACAGCACACCCCAGAAGGGAGAGAAAGAAAGAGGGCAAGAGAAAGAGAGTGTGAGACAGAGGAAGAAAAAGGAGGGAGGGCAGAGGAGGGGAAAGACTGGCTTTCTAAATGCACAGCTAAAGCAACAGCTCAGAGGCATGCGTACCATTCTTCAGGATCCAGTGTGCTTACTGAACAAGAGAGCTCTAAATGATACGGTGTCCCAAATAGGAAAAATACACGGTTCCAGCAACCAAAGAGCAGAAACAGAAGTGACTCCATTTACCACACCCACTGGCCAACTGGGAAATTTTGTACTTTCTTCTCTGTAACTCCGTGCTCTTCAGGGCCAAAGGCCCAGGTCCCCAGAGCAGATGCACCCTTAATCTTTAAAAAAAAATCTTAAAAAAAAAATGTTAAGGGGCACCTGAGTGGTTCAGTTGGTTAGGTGTCTGCCTTCAGCTCAGATCATGATCTCAGCGTCCTGAGATCCAGCCCTGCATGGGGCTCCCTGCTCAGCAGGGGACATGCTTCTCCCTCCCCCTAATGCTCCCCCTGCTTGTGCCCTCTCTCTGTAAAATAAATAAATAAAGTCTTAAAAAAATGGAGTTAATAGACTGTCAGGGTTAAACAGTCCTTATTAGCAAGAGGAAGGATATAGGGCTGCTTTTACACAATGAGGCCGGACAGGATTTCATGTAGAACCCAAGCGATCTATTTTGGTGCTTCCTAGAATTTCCATGTTCCATTGTAACTGTGAATATGTGCGTTCAGCAATCTCAGCCAGAGAAAGATATGACTGTCAAGGGTTTGGACCCCTCAGGAATGAAGGTTTGGGTCATAATACCAGGCAAGCCACTAAGACCTGAGGACATGTAGTGGAGAGTGAGGGGAAATTAGAATTCATAGTAAAGGAGGGAGTGGATGCGGGCCGGTTGCAGCCCTGAGATCAACTGCAGTGATAGTGGTTATAATTTGCTGCATTAAGCTCCTTCTTCTAAGCTTCTCTTTAGGAACAGAGGCCCATATGAAGGTTGAAGGAATTGTCCCTTGAACCCGTCTGGAAAAGTAGATCGGTGTGGCTCTAGGCAGCTATGAAAATGCACTCCTCAGATCTCCTGCCATGGGGATCATAATTGACGATGGCTCCAATTGCCACACTGAATCTGCTACACTTCCCATGGGCTGTCCTCAAAAAGCCAGTGCAGCAGGGATACTAAGTCAACCCTGTCTCTGCCCAATGTAGGATGCCTCTAACGTTGGGCTCAAAGATTCTCCACTGGCCTGGCTGAAACTCTTAGAACTGTGCAGATCCAAGCTGTTTTACTTCCCGCCCTCTTTCACAGAGCTCAAACTTGATTCCCACTCTAAAAGTTCTTCCTGCCTCCTCTGGTTTCCTCTTCCTTTCCCCCCTCACAAGACTCCTTCCAGAGCACTCAGATTATAAAGCCAAAGTGTCCTTTATTAGAATCAAAGCTTACTAACCTAAATGCAAATCAGATACTTAACTCTCTGATGGATATAGTTCCCCATATTTTACCCCATAATTATTATATTTGGACTCTTGCAGTTGCAGCAAAGACAATACTTTCACCCATCCAGTCAGCAGATAGCAAAACGTTAACATATTCCATAGTTGACCAATATGTTTGCTAACAGAATCAAGAGGGCACAAAGCCCAGTGAGTTCATTTTAATGCTACATGTTAATTTAACACTTCAGGACATGTAGCATATTGTTCCCAGTTAGCTTGCTATGTTATATTCCAAGGGCCAACAATATTCGGTAGAGTATATGTTTAAAGGTGAAGCTCAGACTTAAAACTGCCCGTTTACTCTTTTTATTTTTAAAAAGATTTATTTATCAATCTATCTATCTATCTATATAGCACGTGAGCAGGGGTGGGGGGGAGAGGAGAGAGGGAAGGAGAGAATCTCAAGCAGATTCCCCGCTAAGCAGGAAACCCAATCTCACAACGCTCCAATGACGACTTGAGCTGAAATCAAAGTCCCGGCCTCAACCAACCTAGCCACTCAGGGGCCCCTGAACTGTCCAAGTTTAAATCTAATTGTCATCTAACAAGGTTTGTGATCTTGGGCGTGATATTTAACCATTTGAATACCCACTTTTTTCAACTGCAAAATGGTGTTAACAGAATGTATCTCACAGATAGCAGGGACTAAATGTGCTAATATTACAGTGCGCTTGCCCACTGTATTGGGTATGTTCTCTTAGCTACTTATCTAAGAGACATCTTAGATAAATACATGTCAGGCATCTGCTGACATGTAGCAGTTTATTTTTTTTTTTAAGATTTTTATTTATTTATTTGACAGAGACAGAGATCACAAGTAGGCAGAGAGACAAGCTGAGAGAAAGAGAGGAGGAAGCAGGCTTCCTGCTGAGCAGAGAGTCCGACCTGGGGTCGGACAGGTAGGTAATACATCCGGAAATAGTCTTTTCCTTTCTATGGCGCTTCTCTAGAGAGCCCAGAGAAGGGCCCGTCCCCACCCCGCCCCTCGACCTCAGAACAGCTAGACCAAACCCCCGCACAACCCTGACGCCCCTTCGCCAGGGACTGCTTACACGGGAACCCAAAGCCTTACCCCACCCACGTACTGTTACCCTCGGAGGTGATTTACATATCGGTTGTTTATTGGCTACTATAAGCACTCGCTCTTCTCATTGGCTGACACTGCTCCGTGCGCGTCACAGGTCTCATCATTTCTGTTTCATGCTCCGCTCCGGTGCCATGGCGACCGTGAGGGGACTGAGGCATCGCTGTCATGTAGCAGGTGGCGCCGCGGCAGTGGAGAAGCTCCCCAGTCTCGCGTGAGTTTCTGCTTTCCCTGCTCTCGGAGAAACTCTGGATCTCAGGAATAGCCTCTTCCTTAGAGAAATACAGGATGGAGAGTTCGTGGTACACAGTAGGCGCTCTTTATCCGAAGCCTATTGGCTTACTTTCGCGCACTGTTCCTCAGAATTTCAAAGAGCCTTTGGCAAGCCACCTCTATGGAAGAACCAGGAGGTCACGTTCTGGTCCCCGGGTGCGCGGCAAGGGCGCCCAGCGCCCCCTGCCGGCTCTGGCGGCGGCGACAGCGGGACCCGCCCGAGAGGGCTAAGGTGTGAGGCAAGAGCTCCGGTTTCCCCTCCTCCGCAACCCCCTCTCGCGGCAGCGCCTGGTTCGCGGGCTGTGCCCCCCGGGTCCGGGGTTTGCGCCTCTGGAGGAGGCGGGAGGCCCTCCCTGTA
This sequence comes from Mustela nivalis, assembly GCF_964662115.1. Lineage (NCBI taxonomy): Eukaryota > Metazoa > Chordata > Mammalia > Carnivora > Mustelidae > Mustela > Mustela nivalis. The sequence goes on from NC_139025.1 coordinate 96,334,265, forward strand.
AAACCTCCAGACCTCCCTCCGCGAGCCGTAACCCGACCCAGCGGTGGCGGAGCCTCTGGGGGTGAAGGGACCTGGGAATAACGGGGCGGGCCCGGTGTCTCGGGAATCAGGGGCCGCGCCGCCCGAGTGTTACTCGAGGAGCCCAGGAGCATGAAGAGCATCATCCCGGGCGGGAGCCTGGCTCTCCCGAATCGAGGCCTAGCGCCGCGTCACCACCCAAGCCCCGTGCGCAAAGATTCCCCGGCGGGCCCTTGCGTCCTTCCTCACTGTGCCCAAGGAGAAGGGGAACTGGGGAGGACCGGGGGCGGGACGGGGAAACAGCCAGAGCAGGGCGCACGCCCAGAACTGGATTGCTGGGGAGCTCCTGCCCCCTGCTGGCGCAAAAAAGCGCCTTTACACGCGCATTTATTGAGGGTTGACGAGGGCGGCCAGCAATGGCTCCTCTTCATGGTCAAGGCCTCAGCCTCTGGAAAGGCTAGGAGAGAGGCGGTGGGCCAGGGGTCGATGACGGCTGCGGATTTCCAAGAGAAGGCATTAAAAAGAAGAACTGAGGTGCCCACAGATAAAGAGCGGTTGGATCATCTACACTTGCCACATAGAGGAAAGGGGGTGTCTCCTCCAGGCCCCCCATTAGGCCTCATGGATGGCCAGAGTGGAGATTCAGTTGAGTGAGGAACTGGTCATGGCTAGCCGGAAGCCCACATCAGTCCGAGACCTTGACATCTCAGGAATATTGTGTAGTGGCAGTAGGGCCCTTCGTTGGCAGAGCCTTATTCAGTAATCATTTGAGTACCTACACGCTAGAGGAATAGCAGAACAAACAATCAAACAAACAAAAGACAAAAAAATATAATAAGTATGTAAATTGTATAGACAGTTAAAGGGATAAGGTCTAGGGGGAAATATGGAAAACTCAGGACCCACACAGCAAAACAAATAGAAAGAGTTCCTTATGACTTATTTGGAAAGAAGAAGGAAGTCATAAGATAGTCTGACCTAGCAACTGGACAAAAACAAAAAGACATCAAGTGCCTGAAGTGAGCAACGGCCTAAGCCTGGGGAGCCATTCTGACAATCAGGCCCATAGCTCTGCAGAAACAATAAAACTAAACCTTAAAAGGAACGTGGGGCTCATCATGTAGTATCAGTCTCTGACTCACTGTTCTCACTCACCTGGCAGGTGCGTGACACACAAAGACCTCAGCAACCAGGGGAGAGGGAGTGTTCTAAGAGGTTGAATGTGACTGAATATCGTGTATGATTCAAGATACTAATGTTCTGTTATTTCAGTAACAAGAATTTGGCACCACTACTTTTGCAGTCAGCAAGCATATAAAAGTCTAGAGAAAGAAACAGCCCAAATAGCAGGCCTTCGAACTAATCCCCTTCCAGCCAGGCAGCAGTGTGGAGAAGACACAGGCATGTTGCAACAGAGACCACACAATGGACATATCAAATGCCCTGAACTTGCTTTAGGATTGTAGGGCTGAAGCAAGGGCCAAGACAACCACCAGGGTCTACTCACATCACACACAGCTTCTGACAGAGTTCAGGACAGGCTATTACAGAATATGGCAACTTGGCAAATTCAATCTTTTAAGTTGAAGAAATTTGAGAAAGGACAGGTACAGGAAAGACTTACTGACCTTCTCTGGAAGCAGGTCATAAAACCCTCCTGGGAGAGGGTTTCCGGCACCCAGAGGAACGGAGTGTCATTATCTGCAAAAATGGAGTGACAACTGAACAAACATCTTGCTAAGTTCCCCCCCATTTACTACACTTAGCTTGTACCCTTTGTTCTAGCACATCCTTCCACCACTTTCCACCTTTCATCAAACCTGGCATACACACACTCAGGTTTAACCACTTCTTTAGGGCCTTATTTCCTTGGGAAGGCTCTCCTCTTAAACCTATAGGAAATAAAAGGGTATTCTTTTCTCTTGTTAATTTGTTTGTTTTTTTATTATAGGGTCCCAGCAGAGAACTTAGAAGGGTAGAAGGAATGGATATTATTCCTCTACTACACTTGTTAGATTTGGGATAATTTAAGAGAGATAGGGAGGAGAGGTAGACTCTTCCAGTTGTGTTCTCCCCAATCTGTCTTGCACTTTACTTCTGGTAGCAGACAGTCATTCAACTCCCTTGTTTCAAGAGAAGGTAGAAATTTTGTTTCAGGAATTAGGCAGAAGGGCAGTCTTGAGAGCTTGGGCACTTGGTGAAAATCAGCATGAGCCAGAGAAAATGGTTCTCCACTAGGAATGGGTTTGAGATTCACCATGGAGCTCATCAAACATAGACATGCCAAAGACCTCCTTCACAAAAAGTCTCAAATTTCAATTGTTCGTTACTGGTACCTAAGAAAGCAGTTGATTTTTGTATATTAACCTTATATCTTGTGATTTTGCTCTGAAAAGACATCATTTTTATCCTGTATATAACTGAAGACATTAAAAAGCAAGAGTGTTCCCCTATTCTATTGATGCTCAAGGAGTACTAATCTGGAAGGGATGTGTAGAACAGATTGGAAGGAAAACAGGCTAGAGGCAGGGAGTCCCTGTAGGAGACTTTCCTGTGAGCCCTCCAAAAAACAAGAAGATTCCAAGTAAGTGTATTACAGCACCAGTGGAAAAGCAAGAACAGACTGAAGAGGCAAATACCCTAAACTGGCCTTTCTCCTTCGTGTCCATGGGTCTCTGTTGCCAGACTCCAACATGTCCATGTACCCAATGTGCAGCAAGCCAAATTCTGAGATACTGGATTTAAAGCAAGGAAAGCTTTGTAGTCTAGAGAGCAGCCCAAGGAGAAAGAAAGGTATCAGTCCTAAAGCTGCCTTGCCCTCTTGCCCTGTTGATCTATAAGGGACAACTTAACACACATGAAAGGAAGCTAAGGGGTTTCTTGACACTTGCTGGGAAGTCCTTGGAAAATCTGGAGATAAGCATTCTTCTGGACAGTGAGGCACAACTTGGGATCTGGGATCAGATACATCAAGATACATGTTTCTGTCTGGTCTCTGTTATGTTTCTACAATCCAGGTAGGTAGGTAACCCAGAGTAGAAGTAAAAAGACAAAATTAATGATTGATTGTGCTGAAGGTTAAGAAGTAAGGAAAACAGGGGGCGCCTGGGGGGCTCAGTGGGTTAGAGCCTCTGCCTTCAGCTCAGGTCATGATCTCAGCTTCCTGGGATCGAGCCCCACACTGGGTTCTCTGCTCAGCGGGGAGCCTGTTTCCCCCCAACCCCTGCCTGCCTCTCTGCCTACTTGTGATCTTTCTCTCTGTCAAGTAAATAAATAAATAAAACTTAGAAAAAAAAAAAAGTAAGGAAAACAGAGGCACCTGTGTATCTCCGTCATTTGACTTTCTAATTGGTTTGCACTCAGGTCCTTATCTCATGCGTGGTGGGACTGTGAGCCCCAATAGGACGAAGTGCTGGAAGGGGAGTCTCCCTCCTCTCCCTTTGCCCCTCCACACACTCGTGCCCTCTCTCTTTTTCTCTCTCTCAAATGAAAAAATAAGTTTTTCAAACAGAGTACATAACACATAATTAAGTAGGAAACAGCACAACTTAGACCTAAGTGTATCACACAAACAATAAAATTACAGTGGTCCTTATGGTTTCAGAATGGGTCCAGGAACCAGCTTCTGGCTTCCACTTACATGCAGTTCCCTCATGGGATGCCCTTACCATCCTCTTCACCTAACTTCTTATTAATCTGAAAATAAGTTCAGGTGTCAGAGCCTTCTATCTACCAGCTCCTCAGAGCTGTCTGGCACCTCCTCCACCGCAGCCAAAAGACCTATTGACAGTTGTTAATATACCATTTATGTCTCTATTAATCTGACCATTCCCTTCATTAGATTATAAATTCTTGAATCTATACGGGACAACTTATACACATGAAAGGAAGCTAAGGAGGTTCCAGAAAGTTGTTGGGAGGTCCTAGAAAAATCTGGAGATAAGATAAGTTGTGCCTCTGAAGAGTGAGGCACAACGTGGGATCTGGGATCAGATCCATCAAGATACATGAGAAGCCCAGAGTCTGGCCCAACAACATACCCATAAATCAATAATTCAATGGAGTCTGCTGTTGCAATTCACAACATTACCAGGTACCTGGCAGCTATTGTATCAAATTTACCTTGGTTGTTTTCTCCTAAAGAACTGAAAGCATAGAGGTTCAAAACACTGAAGCTTCCTATGGAGAAGGAAGCACCAAACCCATATCAGGAAATCACCATTTCCTCACAATTTCTTTGAGGAAGTTATCACTTCTCCTTTGTTCCTTTAAGGAGGCTTGGTCTTCCTGCATCTGCAGGGATACTGGCTGTAAACAGTGAGTTGGAGGATGTGGGGTCTCATCCACACTGTGCACAAGAAGGGCATCTTCCAAACCCAGGTTTCCCTTTCCTCTTTCCTTGGGCTCAGAATCCTTCTCTACTGCAGGCAGGCCACGCTGGCATACCTGGAAGAGGAAAAGCAGACAAATGCCTCTGAGCCTGGGACTAACCACTGCCTCTGTCCTCAGCAGGACCACCAGCAAGGAGACCTGGTAAGAGGAGAAGCCTGGGGCTTGGGGAGATAGAGCCGAGTTGATGGCCCGATAGCCCAGGTTAAATAGATGGAGGAGAAATTATCCAGGAGGGAGGAGGGAAGAGGCATGATTCTGGGCCCATAAGCACAGGACAAAGAGAATAATAGGATCTGTCAGTCAAAGAAAAGATCATCTTAATTCACATTCCTCGTCATTGGGCTTCAGGAACTTCAAAGAATTGTGAGACCCATGTTGGAAAGATTTTTTTTAAATAGACTTTAAAAACAAACAAACAAACAAACAAACAAAATGGACAAGAAACCTTGAAAGACGCAATGAAGATCTAAATGGTTGTGAATGATAATTTTGCTCTTACTGCTTCTACTACTATCATTCTCTTATTTTCTTCCCTCTTCCCACACAGAAGGGATGATGCTGGATCTTCTGGGACCATTTCCTTTCCTTCTGGTGCTGCTGGGATCATTGGGGCCAGTGCCACTTGCTGCTAGTCCTCCAAACCTGAAAGGGCTCAAGGGTTTGAAATTCAGCATGTAAGAGCAGGTCCTGTCCAATGGAAGACAGAAATGAGTGGGGCCAATAATTATACTCAGACTTGTAAACCTTCAAACACCTTTCTGCACAACACCTTCCAGAACACGGCTGCTACCTGTCTTTTGCCCAAGACAGATTGTGAGACTGGCCACAAAACTGTCACTGGAGTGTGAATTGTATTAACATGACTTACTTCTGTCACTCTGGAGGGACAGTGTGACTACTGCTACAAGGCTAAGCTCCAGAACCCGTTCTAACTTGTTAAATGTAACAAGTTTCAACCAGGTTACCCTCCCAATAGTATGCTTCCTGTACACTTAAACAGTACCAGATCACAGCCCCCTGGATGGTTTGATTAGACTACATTTCCCATTACTTTGCCTCACACTTGGTGCAGGTTCTCTTGTGCTCCCTTCTGCCTTTTTTTTTTTTTCATTGTTGATTTCCATGGTTCCCATAGAAGAAAGAAGGAGGGGAATGAGAGAATTATGGGGCCATGATTCCAGACTAGAGTTGGGGACAAAAACAAATAGAATTCCTTTCTGCATTGGAGCTTTGTGTGTTTTGGAGAAGGGCAATAGGGAAAGGGGCAAGGAAAGACCCAAGCCCCCATATTTTTAATCTTGGGACATCATCCAAGTTTGTGGCATTCTGTTCACAGTAATAAAATCACGTTCTGCTACATTTTAATGACCTTGAGTATGTGTGTTTGGGATGACTTTCACATCAAGCCAGCCTGGAGCCATCTAGATTGCATTTGCTGACATTCTTAGGAGAACTAGCTGGGCCTTAGGCATCCTTTTATGTTATTCTGCAACCCGGGGCCTCTGCCCACTTCTCTCACCCTGTGTCTTTTTGGAACTTTGGAGCAAGAATATTCTCCATCTCATCAAACTCTACTCATGGCTTTTACATATTTCCCTTGAAACCATGACCTATGTTTATTTGGAGGTGGCACAGATATTTCATAAAATGTCCACAGTACTTTCACACACAGGTTCTAACACTGACAACCAATGCAACCTACATCTTTACTCTTGGTTTCCATATCTCATCAGATAATTTTAAATGTCAGTAGAAGTAAGGAGAATAATCCCCTGTAGCCTTAGAATCAATTCTCCCATGATCTATTGCAATGCATGGAAAGAAAGCATAGATCAAGGGGAAAAAAATACAGGGGAGCTAAAAACATGCATGTCTTACTTAAACACTGAAATCTCACAAAAGTAATGGTGTTTTTGAAGAGGTAGAAGACATAGAAATTAAGGGACTGGGATTCAGAAAATGCCTGAGATTAAGAACCTAGGTACAGATGTAGGGGAGGAAAAATAATTTTCCTTCTACCATTCTAGGTTCTTAGCTGTGAGCCCGCACCCCCAGTATAAACAGGCAGAGTAACAGGACAAAAACTATTTTAATTATATATATACATAGTGGATCCCCACAAAAATATGAGACTAAAAAGCAGCTATCCACCTGGGACTTATGGACCATCCTGGGCTAAGGAAAGGATAGGGATCTAGGGCTTTAAAAGAGGGAAATGCAATTCAGAGGAAGGTGAGAGGAGGAAATGTTTGTGAAAGGAAATTGGCCCTGGAATGAAGATGACTCTCCCAGATGAAAGTGACCCCTGACATGGCTCACTTCCTGTACTGGACCCTTTTCTAATGTAAATTTGCCTTCCAAAAGTGTAACCTCTCCTCTGCTTTCAGAACTTCTCCTGGTCTACACTTTCTCACAATAAACAGCTTAAGATAATTCTTGTGCCAGAAAGGATTATTTGGAGGTGGCCTATTCTGGTACTCCTCATACCTTTCCATTTCCTTTCCAACTACTAACTCATTGGGTTAACAATCCAGGGTAGATCAAAGTGCTTTGTAGCCTGATCTGTCTTTGAGTAGCAGCCAAACATAATGCCTATCCCAAAGGCCACCTACTGAAGTAGTTACAAGTGTATCAGTTATCTGTGCTGCACAATGGTTCTTTCCAAACCAAGCGATTCCTTTAATAGCTGTGCTAGTCAGACTCACTCTTCTTCATGCCACATCTTTATGTCAGGACGAGAAACAAAGACAGAAAATATGAAGCTTCGGGTTTCAAAAGTCTGGATTCCAAGGGTGCTAAATACTCAAGGCCCCTCTCAGTGGGAAGACATAAGAAGGCCAGGACAACCTGGCACTTGAGAAAGTGGGTACCCAGTAGGGGAACTTTTCCCATGGGACTTCAGTCTGCCACTTTAGAGCAGCTTTCAATAGTATTAATCTTAAGCAGCGTGACATTTACATTGCCTAGGTTCAAAGTATTCAAGCCAAGTGCAGGGGGAGTAGAAACAAGGATCTGTGTTCACATTCCATAGGAACCAGTGTAGGAACATAGCATCATCCTCAGGGAAAGAGGTGAATTGACCTGATCAGTAATCACAATGAACTTAGGTATTGTATAAATATTCCTGGACACTTCAGCAGATTATTGGAGAAAGTAACCTAGTAAAAGGCTGAATTTCCTGTCACCCAACCATTCAGTTACTCTACCTTACTCAACTATTTCTCCAACAATCATTATTTATGTATTTCAGAACACACTAATTGAAGAAATTGTGGGAGAGAATAAGAATGAAGATAACTTGAAAAAAATCTTTTATGCCCAGAGGCATTTGTTCTGTATTAAAAGACCAGACCAGGGTAGACTGTCTCTCAGATTTGTATTATTTTCTGCATGTAATCAAGTATTGTGGGAGAGTCAAGATAATTGACTAAATCAGATATTCATTTAGGTATATTACTAAGTCAGCTTCAATGACCTGACAGTCATTATAGGAATGACACAAAAGTTGCAAACCTTAATATTTCAGCAAATATCCCAGCCGCTCTCAACTCTGGTTTCATATGAAGTTCATCTGGGAGCTTTATCAAAAACAAAGTCAGTGACTGGATCCCATTGAGAAAGTAAAAAATATATGTTGATTTCTGCCTCTGATTCCTGGCACAGGGCTCTTGAAAGATATGTAAATTCCTAAGTGATAGGAGCACTGGGAACATCTTTTCTTATAAGAAAGAGACCCTTGGCAGCCACCTGGGAGGTTTCTGGATGGGGCTGATCACCAGCAAGATGAAGTCATGATGGCCTCACCCCCATCCTCAAGAGAGGGGAGAGGGGCTGGAAATAGAGGTAATAATTGCCCTGCCTGTGTGAGGTAGCCTTTATAAAAAGCCCAAAAGTTCAGGGTTAGAGGAACTCCTGGGTTAGAAACACATCTATGATGTGGGAAACAAAAGGAAAGAAAAACTAAATTTCCTTACTCTTTACAGCCCATGACAAGTCCTTGACACAAGCAGAGTGACACTCCTCTAAGAACTCAGCTGCATCAATGTTACTACTTTTCCAAGGGCAACTGGCAATCATAGCCTGATCTTCAGGATCCTGTAAGTCTATTATAACATATAAAAGTCCTTTGGGGATTTCCATTATCTCTACTCCTCCCCAAGATATATGATGACATGATCCCCAAGCATATGGCCCACTTATATAAATCTGAAAGACCTCATGATGAAGTTTTACAAGACAGTAATAAATGATCTCTTCCTGGCAATAGCTAGCCCCTTCAAAATCCTGGAACCTTCCTGCCCAGTTCATTAGAGACTTACCCTATCCCTAAAGCTCTCCAAACTTGAAAGTATATAATGGGCCACTCCTCATGATCTGAGTGCAGCTCTATCTGCCCTCAGGTCCTGTCCCCCTGCTTTAATAAAGCCCCTTTTTTGTGCCAAAGACATCTCAAGAATTCATTCTTGGTCACTGGCTTTAAGCCCTAACATCCTTCCTACATCATCTACAGTGGGAGGGTGATGCACACCAACTCCATGAGGACAGAAGCTTAATCTTTAGGAATACTCCCAGACCTTACCCAACATAACTCTTTATCTGGCTGTGCATCTCTCTCCTTATCATATGCCTTCAAAAACGGTAAAGCATATGTGTTTCCTTGAGTTCTGTATGTGGTTCTAGGAAATCAATCCAACAAAAAGGGGGTCGGGGGAAGCTGAGACTTACAGCCAGGCAATCAGGAGACTTGTGATTGACATCTGGATTGGGTGAGCCTCGGGGAATGAGTCCCTAATCTGGGGGAGCTGACACTATCTCCAGGGAAGTAGTGTCAGAATTGAGTTAAATTGTAGAATATCCAGCCAATGCCCCAGAGTTGCCTGTTGTAGGAAACCACCTCCACTGCACACACATACACCCCCACTGCATATCTGGGGTCAGAGGTGTTGTGAGTGTGGAAGCAGTGTGACAGTAATGGAGAGACAGAGAAGCTGTTTGTCCCATTAAATGAATTTGATGAACGCTTAATAAACAACCAAATGAATTTCTGAGGATGGGTCCGGCTTGATGGAATATTTTTTAAAGGTCCCTGCCTGACTGTAACTGGCAGTCTGATACAGGAACTACTGTACATCTAGAGGTGGGACTACTGGACAAGGGGGAGGGGAGGAGAAGGAAGAATTAGGAAGAGAGACACCACATGTATCCCACAAAGATGAAATAGTTATTGTCTGGCCTGTATAGAAAAGGTCTGCTACTTTTGGTCAACAAAACTATTCCATGGATGTTGTCTTCTGGCTGTGGCTGACCTAGGTGGCTAGAATTCAGTAGGATGGAAGATACCCAGCAGGCTGAGAATTTGTAAGTAGTGCCTCAGGATAACATGGACTCAGGACTGGAAAGATATTTGGCCTCTTGGATCTCTCATCAGTGTCTTTTCTATGCATTCCCTCAGTCTGGGTGTAGCAGATTCATTTCCTTGACCTTTCTGTTTCACATGGTGAGCCCATGTTCATCTCACTTTCTACTTCTCCCTTAAATATAATTTCCTGCTGAAGGATGTCTGGTTGACCCACCTACATCAGTCAATCATATCGCTCAGACAGAGTTCAATGGCACTAATGTACCTTCTGGAGCCTTCTTCTGTGGCCACACAGGAGATAGGATTAGAGCTGTAACTGCCCTTACACAGAAAAGTGGGGTCTCTGGAATCTTGGCCCCCATGTCAGGGATGCCCACCCACATACTTTGCAACACTTTTGAAGTTCTCACCTTTTAACTTTTCATTTAACTTTTTTTTAAAACAAATTCTAGTGAACTTGGGTCTCCAAACCATGACCCTGAGATGAACTATCTCATGCTGTACAGACTGAGCCAACCAGGCAACCCCTTTCAAGGCACTTCTTAAAAGTCTACCTAGGTGGTTGGAGAACAGCAGAGCCAGCATGGCCTGGACTGAGACCCACACTTGTACCCATCTTGTGTCTCCCCTTCCAGGCTTTCCTGACCATTTGCCTTTCCTCCCAGCGTAGGAAACTCTGAGGAGCTTCAGGATCTGTGGCTCTGGTGGCATCCTAAGACCAGACCTCATTCCAAGACAGTGAGCCCTTGCTTAGAAATGTCATAGTTCTGAGAAAATGAGCTAAGGACACAATTCAAAATATATCACCTACAGAATTTGAGAATTGAATCCAATGACATGGTACTTTAAAGGAATAAAGGAGAATTTATGTTGATTAGAAGATGCAGGTCCAGTGAAAACAAGGAACTGCTCTGACAGCCTGACCTCCTGTCTTACACGGACGCCTTAGCTACTTCCATAGGGAAGGATGGAGAGTAGATAATCTAAACCTGTTTGGATTCATTAATTTCCTAGTATGAATGCTTTTTTATGTAAGTCATCTTTTCAATTTGTAAGGTTATTTTTGAAAATGCCAAACTATCTACCCAGTGCTAACAGAAACAGAAAGTGCTGTTTGTCCACAATTAAGGCAAGCCTACAAAGGACAGCCCAGTGTGAGGGTGAAAGGAGAGGGGCCAGAAAGCCTAACAAGAGAGGAGAAGCTAAACTCAGGGGAATGGGGATTCTTCTGGAGTTCCTTATGCTTCTTGGTTGGTTTTATTTTTTTTTTTATTGGTAGGTATTATTATGTCTTTCCCCTGCCCTTTCATGGGCTCATTTCATGTTTAAGGTGATTAATTACTTTTCAAAATTTGAGCAATGTAGATCAATACAAGCCAATATATAGTACGCAACACTAATAAACATTGTTTTTCATTTGCTTAGCATTTTGTCAATAAATAAAATTTAAAAACCTTAGCATCCACTTTTTTCTTCTCTCCATTCTCACTCCTCCTAACACTTCACAAATGAATGCATAAAATTGGAGTGTATCCAGCCCTATTTTTACATTTGTACTTCATGTCTAATATATTTATAAGCAAAATCTAGTGCTCCGGGAGCAATTTTAAAATCAAGTACACAAGACAAACTGTAAGAGACTCAATCTCACAAAACAAACTGCGAGTTGCTTGAGGGGAGGGAGGTAGGGGAAAGGGTGGCTGGGTTATGGACTTTGGGTGGTATGTGCAATGCTGAGTGCTGTGAAATGTGTTAAGCCCGATGTTTCACAGCCCTGTATCCCTGGGCAAATAATACATTATATGCTAATATAAAACAGAAAAAAGGAAAAAAGAAAATAAATGTACACAAATTCTGTCATATGGGTCAAATCTTTCTGCAATTTGCTCTGTTGTTCAATCATTAGTGCTTTTAAGTCTCAATATTAAAATGTATGTTTCTCATTCCTTTCTTTGCTGTGATATATTGTTGTCCCTTTGTATCAATAAAACACCATTCCTTTAGTAATCTTCAGTTGGCGAATATTTGGAATATTTCAAAAGTTTCCAAGCGATGTAACAATGAATATCTTTCTATATGTCTCTGTGTGCGCGTGTAGAAAAATTTTAACAAGGTACATCTAGATGTGGAATTGCCATGTCCTATACATTTTCAATTTTTCCATAATTTCTTCAAACTGATCAGAGCAGATTATATTTTCCCAAAGGTAGCCAGACCAACATATACCATTCTACATGCTCTTCTTACAGTGTGATATTAATTCTTCTCTGTTAAAAGATATGGTCTGTGTTACCGTTACTTGAGTATGGGTGAGTTTTAGGAAGTCACTTCCAAGGAATAGAATCAAAGTGACTTCTCGCATGATTTCCAAGGCCAAGTCATAAGAAGTGATACAGCTTCGGCTTAGTTCTCCATTTCTGTCTTGGGATACAATCACCATGTTATAAAGAAACCCATGCCACCCAGAGAGGCCTTGCATTGATGCTCCAGCCACCTAAGACCTAGGCCACCTAAGGTCTCAGCCAACATCAATCACTCATCCTGTGGGTGAATGAGGCTATAGATGATTCCAGCTCTTAACCTTTCAGTCTTCCAGCTGTGGCTTCAGTTGTTGGAACAGAGACAAGGGGCCCTCACTATAGGCTATCTGAATTCCTGACCCATTCCAATTTTTCGCTTGTTTTTAACAACGACAACAACAAACCCAAAGCAGGGAGATTTGTCCCACAAAGCTTTTAAGGGAAATACTAACCAATATAGCAGCCCAGGGCCCCAGCTTTTACCCAAACGTGGGGATGTTCTTTCTTCCCTTCCTGCGGTCATGTTGTGTAGCACCCTCCGAATAACAGTTTACCAACAACAGTTGTTAAACTCACAGTAAGTGAGAGTGCAGGGCAGGCTGCCAATTCATGTCCCGAACTCCACTAATGCTGTGTTCCAGCTGCAGTTTTTTTTTTTTAAATTAATTAATTTATTTTCAGAAAAACAGTATTCATTATTTGTGCACCACACCCAGTGCTCCATGCAATCCGTGCCCTCTCTAATACCCACCACCTGGTACCCCAACCTCCCAGCCCCCCGCCACTTCAAACCCCTCAGACTGTTTTTCAGAGTCCATAGTCTCTCATGATTCACCTCCCCTTCCAATTTACCCCAATTCCCTTCTCCTCTCTAACACCCCTTGTCCTCCATGATATTTGTTATGCTCCACAAATAAATGAAACCATATGATAATTGACTCTCTTTGCTTGACTTATTTCACTCAGCATAATCTCTTCAAGTCCCGTCCACATTGATACCAAAGTTGGGTATTCGTCCTTTCTGATGGAGGCATAATACTCCATAGTGTATATGGACCACATCTTCCTTATCCATTCGTCCGTTAAAGGGCATCTTGGTTCTTTCCATAGTTTGGCGACCGTGGCCATTGCTGCTATAAACATTGGGGTACAGATGGCACTTCTTTTCACGGCATCTATCTTTGGGATAAATACCCAGGAGTGCAATTGCAGGGTCATAGAGAAGTTCTATTTTTAATTTCTTGAGGAATGTCCACACTGTTCTCCAAAGAGGTTGCACCAACTTGCATTCTCACCAACAGTGGAAGAGGGTTCCCCTTTCTCCACATCCTCTCCAACACATGTTGTTTCCTGTTTTGTTAATTTTGTCCATTCTAACTGGTGTAAGGTGATATCTCAATGTGGTTTTAATTTGAATCTCCCTGAGGGCTAGTGACGATGAACATTTTTTCATGTGTCTGATAGCCATTTGTATGTCTTGATTGGAAAAGTGTCTGTTCATATCTTCATCCCATTTTTTGATATGCTTGCCTGTTTCGTGTGTGTTGAGTTTGAGGGGTTCATTATAGATCCTGGATATCAACCTTTTGTCTGTACTGTCATTTGCAAATATCTTCTCCCATTCCATGAGTTGTCTCTTTGCTTTAATCAAACCAGCTCACCAGGAGGGAGTCCCAGAGTGTTCCCTCCCAAAGACAAAGGAAAGCAGGGAAGTATTTTAGTTGTTTTATTCTTAGTATGATTGAACTGAAACACATACTTGATTCAGAGTTCCTTAGTTTTTACCAACATCCTTTTTCTGTGCCAGGGTTCCATCCAGGACACACTTGACATTTCATTACCTGTCTCCTTAGGCTCCTCCTGACTATGACAGTCTCTCAAACTATCCTTGTTTTCAATGACCACGACAGTTTTGTAGAGAACTGCTCAGGTATTTTTGGCCGAATGTAATGGTGTAGCTTGAAACCAATTTTTCTTAGAAGTAGTCATTAATTGGTAGGCCCAGGCTTTCAGAATTCTTCCATGCTGGCAAGGGAGAGGAGTTGACTCTTGCCCTGTGAACACCTGTGGTAGGAATAAAAAGGGAAACTCCTCAGAAGTGGAGTTTGAAGGTCAGTTAGTACATACTTCATTAAGGGAAGTGATAGCGCCTCTAGGGTGGAAAAATTCGCTTTTGAGAGCAAAAACATGTCATTTTATTGTGCTTACTTACTTATTTTAACACTGACCCATTTTTAACATGCAGCTTTCCAAGCAGAGAGGACGGGGCCTGGCAGGGGTAGTGGGACCAGGGTCTCTGCACAGACCCGGCTCCCAGAGCAGGAGGTTCATCACACCACATCTTCCTGCTATCTCGGCAAGCACAGGGCAGGGTGGCTGTCTGGGTCCATCTGGGCCAGCCCACGGTGACCTGGGCCTGGTACTTGACAGCTTCTCCCACGTGGGCGCTACTGGCCACCTGGGTGGGAAAGCAAGCTCCAGAACCTGCTCTAGGTCCCAGCTCAGGTATGCCTTCCCCCAGGGGGGCTCCCGCTGTAGTCCCCCAGGAGGCGGTTTATTCCTCCAGCAGTGGAGTTGCAGTTGTTCCACATCTTTGACGGTTTGGGCTATGGTCAGTCGTTGTCATTTTGACTATTAGAGTTAAGTGTGTAATGGTTCTAATTTGCATCTCCCTAATGACCAATGATATTGAACACTTGGATATTTAGATTTCCAATTACTAAATTTTGAGTTTTGAACCCAAAATGGATGAAAGACCCACACATGAGACAAGAATTTATCAAAATCCTAGAGAAGAACACAGGCAGCAACCTGTTCAGCCTTAGCTATAGCAACTGCTTACTGGACACATCTTCAAAGGCTAGGGAAACAAAAGCAAAAATGAACTCTTGGGACTTCATCAAGATAAAAAGCTTTTCAACAACAAAGGAAACTGTCAACAAAACTAAGACAACTGATAGAATGCGAGAAGATATTTGCAAATGACCTACCAGATAAAGGGCTAGTAACCAAACTCTACAAGGAATTTATCAAATTCAAAATACAAAGAATAAATAATCCAGTCAAGAAACAGAAGACATGAACAGACATTTCTGCAAAGAACACATCCAATGGCCAACAGACACATGACAAACTGCTCAACATCACTTGGCATCAGGGAAATACAAGTCAAAATCAAAATGAGATATTGTTTCACACCAGTCAGAATGGCTAAAATTAACAAGTCAGGAAACAACAAGTGTTGGCAAGGATGCAGAGAAACACTAACGCTGCTGGCAGAAATGCAAGTTGCTATAGCCACTCTGGAAAACAGTATGGAGGTTCCTCAAAACATTAGAAATAGAGCCATCCTATGACCTAGGAATTACACTACAATCATTTACCCCAAAGATACAAATATAGTGTTTTGAAGGAGCATCTGTACCCCAATGTTTAGAGCAGCAATGTCCACATATCTAAACTATGGAAAGAGCCCAGATGTCCATGGGCAGGTGGATAGATAAAGAAGATGTGGTATGGATACACAATGGTCTATTACTCAGCCATCCAAAAATAAATAAATGAAATCTTGCCCTTTGCAATGACATGGATGGAACTAGAGGGTATTATGCTAAATGAAAGAAGTCATTCAGAGGAAGACAATTATCATATGATTTCACTGATATGTGGAATTTTGAAACAAAACAGGGGAGCATAGAGGAAAGGAGAGAAAAAGAAAACAGGATGAACTCAGAGAGGTAAACAAGCCCTAAGAGACTCTTAATCATAAGAAACAAACTGAGGTGGGGGGTGCACCTGAGTGGCTCAGTGGGTTAAGCCTCTGCCTTCGGCTCAGGTCATGATCCCAGTTCCTGAGATAGAGCCCTGCATCAGGCTCTCTACTCAGTGGGGAGCGTACTTTCCCCTCTCTCTGGCTGCCTCTCTGCCTATTTGTGATCTCTGTCTGTCAATAGAAAAGGAAAGGAAAGAAAAGAAAAGAAAAGAAAAGAAAAGAAAAGAAAAGAAAAGAAAAGAAAAAAGAGAAGAGAAGAGAAGAGAAGAGAAGAGAAGAGAAGAGAAAAGAAAAGAAAAGAAAAGAAAAGAAAAGAAAAGAAAAGGAAAGGAAAGGAAAGGAAAGGAAAGGAAAGGAAAGGAAAGGAAAGAAAAGAAACAAACTGAGGATTGCTGGAGGGGAGGATGGATGGGTTTTTGGGTGATGGACATTAAGGTAGGCATGTGATATAATGAGCACTGGGTGTTATATACAGCCAATGAGTCACTGAACTCCACCTCTGAAACTAATAAGACACTATATGATAATTAATTGAATTTAAAATAAGATAAATTTAAGTTAAAAAATAAAATACTGAGTTTTGAGATTTCTTTATGTATTCTAGATACATATTTAAAATCAGATACAAAATTAAAATCAGACATCTGATTTGCAAATATTCTCCCAGCTAGTAGCTTTTCTACTCATTCTCCTGACACTTCTTTTAAAAAGAACACAAGTTCTTGGGGTGCCTGGGTGGCTCAGTGGGTTAAAACCTCTGCCTTCAGCTCAGGTCATGGTCTCAGGGTGCTGGGATCGAGCCCCGCATCAGCAGGGCTGAATGCTTCAGCAGGAAGCCTACTTCCTCCTCTCTTTCTCTCTGCCTGCCTCTCTGCCTACTTGTGATCTCTGTCTGTTGAATAAATAAAGTCTTTAAAAAAATAAAATAAAGAACATAAGTTCTTTAAATGGTGTTTACAGCTTTATTGACAGAGAGCTGAAACACAGTACACTACGTATATGTAAAGAGTACAATCTGGCAAGGTTGGACATATGCATATACTCATGAAACCACCACCATCATCAAGATTGTAAAGGTATCCATCTTTTCCCTAAATTTTCTTCATACTACTTTAGAATCCCTCCATCCTGATTTATTGCCCCCAATCCACCCCAACTTCATAGTAAGTTTTGAAACCTAATGGCATTAGCCTTTCAACTTTGCTCTTTTTAAAGTTGTTTTGGATATCCTAGGGGCCCTTGGCTGGCTCAGTGGATAGAGCATTGGACTCTTGATCTTGGGGTTGTGAGTTTGAGCCCCACCTTGGGGGTACAGATTACTGAAAAATAAAATCTTAAAAAAAAAAGAGAGTCTTTTTTGACAATGCTAGTTTCTTTGTATTTCCATATGAATTTAAAAACAACTTATCCTCCAGGGATTTTTATTAGGATTGAGTGGAATCTATAGATCAATTTGGGGAGAATCCACATCTTAATAATATTGAGTCTTTAGACACATGAACATAGGATGACTCTCTTCTTTAAGTTCTCTTGGCACGTTTGTTGATTTTTAGTATGGGGGGGGGGAGGTTCTGGAGTGCTATCCCAAACTATAGCACGTTGGCAAAATAAAAGTGAGTCTCATCAATCTGTTCCCATTCCTGAGATGAAGAAGGAAAGCCTGGAGCCTTCCCTTCTGCCTTCACTAACACCAAGCTCCAGGGCTCTCTTCCAGGATGTAAGATGGGATGAGCTATGTCAGAGACCAGAAGATGTCACAGGAGTCTGCTTGGGAATCTGCCTAGGATCCCTCTCCCTCTGCCTCTCCCTCCTTCAGGACCTGCAAGCTGTGTTTATGATCACAATTAACAAAATCATGTTTGCTCTTTTAATTGACCGTGCATGCACATATAAATTATAAATTATATAAAATTGTTGTGTGATGCTTTTCAGTCTCTGAGTTAAATGATTTCACCACAGCAGAGACACTTGGTGTATAGCTCTTTTGTTAGCCCCCTTGCATTGATTGTTAATATAGATAAATGTGTGTTTCCTGTTCGGCGTTTGCAATATTATGTAGTAAGCTGCTGCTGGTACTCTAGTAAAGCAGTTGTCAAAGTGTGATCCAAGGACCTTGATAGTCCCCCAAACTCTGTCGCGGTGTCTGTGAGGTCCTAACCCAAAAACTATCCATCTGTGAGAGGCTGGCTTTTCTTAGTATAATCTGACACAACAACACTGTGCCATATAGATTTCATGGAAAAGCATATATGACAATCCAGCTTTCTATTTTTAAGCTAGGCATTAAAAGAATGTTCAGAAATGTGAAACAATACCATTGTTCATATCAATTTTTTGGTTTTGGAAAGCGGAATTACTTGCCATAGAAACATATCAATGTCATAGAATGGATTCACTGTTGTTATTTTTAAATGAGTTAATGAGTAAATCTTAGGAAGTTTTTTCCATGTTAAATTTACAATATGGTGTATATGAACAGAAAAACGCAAAAACCCTCTTTGGAGTCCTCACTTATTTCTAAGACTCTAAAGGTGAATCAGGAGCAAAAACTCTTGAGTCCTGCCACTGTAGAATATCCAGCAGGAGCTTGGAACACAGGAATGCGGTGGTGCAGGCCAACCTGGAAGCATGCATACATATGGACGCTGTAGCTGGTGGTGTTTTCTAATATTGTGTGAGCCTGAATATCCGACCATGGTTTACCCACTGTCAGATTGTTATCCTAGGCAGCGGAGGAGGTGGGTTGGCACTCCTCTGTCATAGCAAAACAACTGTATTTGCTCACTCATCAGTGACTTCCCCAATAGGGGAAACGGGGATGGGGGTGTGTACTGAGCATTAGAAGAAGGTTTTAAAAAAGTGAAGCACCTTGGTGGCTCAGTGGGTTAAGCCTCTGACTCGCGATTTCAGCTTAGGGCATGATCTCAGGGTCGGGAGATCAACCTCCATGTCGGGTTCTATGCTCAGTGCAGAGTCAGCTCAAGATTCTCTCCCTTTCCCTGTGTGTTGCCGCCCACTCTCCGCCCCCTCCACGCTGCCTTCCCCCCCACCACGCATGCGCTTTCTCTCCCTGCTGAGCCTCAGACTAGGAGCCATTCTTTCTTTACCACCAGGTAAGCAACAAAATTCTCTATGATAGGGATATAATCAGTTGGATGGCAGGTCACCATAGATTCTGAGAACAGGTAAGAGTATCATCTCTAGGGAAGTGGAGGAAGGGGTTACTGAGAGAGGACAGCACTGTTGTGAGGCTTCATAAAAATGTCTAGAATGAAATCAGTACACCCTCGCAGTGTCAGGCCCCTTCATTTCCAATGCTCAGTGGAAAGTTATGATGTAAATACATGATGAGTGAAGCCAAGGTATGTTAGGATACACCGCACCTGTCATACAAATTTCCTCCGGATGTCATGTTCCAGGCCTCTTGACTGCTTATTAGACCAAAGGTAGATGAAGGGAAGAAACTTTATCAGAGACAGCTGAGGATGGAAACTCTGACACTCATGTCTGCTGAGAGGCATCTCTGTGTATTCTCCAGTCATCTAAGCTAGAGGGTCTTAGAGGTTTGAAATCATCCTCTAGTCTTTTGAGCTGATCTTTTCTCTTGTTCAGTTGAACAACAGTTCTGAGCCACAGGCCTTGGCATCTCCCCTAGAATAAAATCAGCTTAAAAATGGTTTGCATAGCCTTAAATAGTGATGCAATCTGTATGTAAAAACAATTTCATTTCAGATAATCATACCTTTTTGCATGAATTTCTAATGATTTAGGAAAATCAGATTTACATAGATAAGTAATGCATCTCAGTCAAACTTCCCATACACTTTCCTCTACAGACGCACACACACACACACACACCCTTGTTCCCTAATCAGAGTATTCAAATCCTAGATAAAGTCTGAGCTGAAAAGAACTCCTAAAGACATTCATGCTAAACACCTCATTTTCCAGCTAAGGAGCAGTAAAGGTAGAGAGGTCAAGCTCACTAAAGAAAATTAACAATAGAAATGGGTATTAAAAAACACATTTTCTTGTTCTGAGGACACATTAGTACACTATGGCAATCCCCAATGAGATTTGCAATCTGTAGAGAACTCCAAGGGAACCTGCTAGACCAGGGCACTGAGACGGGAGAGAAGGAAAGAAGGGAAAGGTAGAGAAAGATGTGTGACAAGGCAAGAGGATGTGATGATGGAGTGAGTTGCTCACAGGAGTGCTTGGAGGGGCAAGGAGAGATGGAGACAGGCCCAGGGAATGGGAGGTGCTGGGGGCCTGGGGTCTGGTTCAGGAGAGAAGAGCATCTGTCCAAGGAAATGCAGGTGCCCTATTCATTGGGTTTTCATTCCCTCCTTTAGGACAGACACTTGATGCAGGTAAGGAAACATATTTACTGTATGCTAAATATCCTCATATAAATTTTTGTTGGCTAAGCTATATATTGTCCAGTAATTGCCACTAACCCGAACCACTAATTTTAGAGAATGTGCTTTTTACCTCTTGGTTGTCTTCAGAGGACTCCATTAGTCTCATGCTACAAAGATGGCTTCTCCTCAATATAAAGATGAGTGTTTTCATAGAGAATAAATTTCTACATATTTCCTGGTACTGCTGCCTGTCATATATCCCCTTCGAAAGTTAAGGTCAACTGAAGGACAATGGGTTGAATCAGAGATCTACTCCTCATGGATAATAGACCCTGTACATAACTACTTAGCCAAGCAGGGATTGAATATTTTAAGGCCAATGTGGGGCCATGAACACACCAAATTGTAAAATCTGTAAATAATTAATTAAATAAGACTCACTGAGCCTAGTAAATTTCAAAACACGTAGTTCTCTGTTCTTGACCAATGATAAAGCAGACAGAAGTTCAAGGCTCGAACCCCTGTAGGGTTCCCTGTTCCCCCAGGAATCTACTTCTTGCTCTTATGCTCCCTTTCCCCAAATTCATGTTCTCTGTCTCTCTCTGTCAAATAAATGAATAAAATCTTTAACAGAGAGAAAGCATAAGCAGGGGGAGTGGCTGTCAAAGGGGGAAGCAGGATCCCCCTGAACAAGGAGCCTGATGCGGGACTGGATCCCAGGATCCTGGGTTCATGACCTGACTTGAAGGCAGGTGCTTAACTGACTGAGGCTCCCAGGGGTTTCTCAATAAAATCTTTAAAAAAAAAAAAAAAAGGAAGTTCAAGAATATTGAAATCTAGGCATTACATCGCCTAGAAAACAATGTTGCCACTATAAAATACACCCCAGGAGAAAGCCATATTGTTAAGACAAAAATAAAAAAGCAGAAGATAAAATGCTATATATGCTATCCCACATTTTCATTTCAAATACAATCAGAATAAATACTGGTTGGAAATTGTGAAAATGAAGAGTGTTTACCTTCGTCTGGATTACAGCTGACTAAGTTCTTTGGTTTTGGTTTTGCTTTGTTTTAAGGATTTTATTTATTTATTTATTTGAGAAAGAGAGAATGCTTCCACAACCTGGGGGTGGGGTGCACAGAGGGAGAAGCAGACTGAGCAAGTAGTCCCATGCAGAACTCCATCCCATGATCCTGAGTTCATGACATGAACAGAAGGCAGCCACTTGATCAATTCAATCACCCAAACACTGCTGTTTTTATTTTTGGTCTTTTTTTAACATTTGTGATTTTAAGATTTGTGATTTTTCCAAAATTCCTAACATTTCTGAATTGAATATGTGTTACTTCTCTAAAAAGAAAAAAAGTGATGTTTTTTAACATATTGCCTTGCTTTTTTTTTTTTTAAGATTTTATTTATTTATTTGACAGACCGAGATCGCAAGTAGGCAGAGAGGCAGGCAGAGAGAGGAAGGGAAGCAGGCTCCGCTGAGCAGAGAGCCCGATGTGGGGCTCGATCCCAGGACCCTGGGATCATGACCTGAGCTGAAGGCAGAGGCCTTAACCCACTGAGCCACCCAGGCACCCCAACATATTGCCTTCTTAAATCAGATGTTGAGGTTGTTTCCAGCCTCATCCAACCCTCTTCTTACTGCGGTGGGACCATACTTTCACCTTGAGTTTTGGACACCTCTTCCAGGTGGGTAATACAGATAGAGGAATGTTTGGAATCACAGGGTAGCTCAGAGAATTCTTGACTGATTTCCGTGGGGTTAATTCACTTCTTTCTCCCCAAGAAGACTTTGAGAAAAATGCTTCACCCTCTGGATAACTGCAATTCTTAAGATTTATTTATTTAGCAGAGGCAGGAAACCCTCCTACACTGTTGGTGGGAATGCAAGCTGGTGCAGCTACCTGGAAAACAGCATGGAGGTTACTCAAAAAGTTGAAAATAGAGCTACCCTACCACCCAGCAGTCACAGTACTGGGTAATTACCATAAAGATGCAAATGCAGTGATCCGAAGGGGCACATGCACCCAAATGTTTATACCAGCAATGTACACAATAGCCAAACTATGGAAAGAACCTAGCTGTCCATCAACACATGAATGGATAAAGAAGATGTGGTGTATATATATACAATGGAATACTACGCAGCCATCAAAAGAAATGAAACCTTGCCATTTGCAGCAATGTGGCTGGAACTAGAGGGTATTATGCTGAGCGAAATAAGTTAATCAGACAAAAAAAATTATCATATGATCTCCCTGATATGAGGAATTTGAGAGGCAAAGTGGGTGGGGTGGGGAGTAGGGAAGGAAAAAATGAAACAAGATGGTTCAGGAGAAAGACAAACCATAAGAGACTCTTAATCTCACAAAACAAACTGAGGGCTCCCAGGGGAGGGGAGGTATGGGGAAGGCAGTTGGGTTATGGACATTGGGGAGGGTATGTGCTATGGTGAGTGCTGTGAAGTGTGTAAGCCTGACCATTCACAGACCTGTACCCCTGGGGCAAATAACACATTATATGTTAATTTTTTAAAAGATTTATTTATTTTAGAGAGAGAAGGCAAGCAAGCACATGTGAGGATGGGGCAGAGGGTGATGGAGAGAGAAACCAGCAGACTCCAGATTGAGTGTAGAACCCAATGTGGGCCTTGACCTCAAGACCCTGAGATCTAGAGATAAGTCAAAACCAAGAGTCGGTCACTTTGACTGTATCACTCAGGGATCCCAGCTGCAATATTTTTTTTTTATAATTTTTTATTTTTTATAAACATATATTTTTATCCCCAGGGGTACAGGTCTGTGAATCACCAGGTTTACACACTTCACAGCACTCACCAAAGCACATACCTTCCCCAATGTCCATAATCCCACCCCTTCTCCCAACCCCCCTCCCCCCAGCAACCCTCAGTTTGTTTTGTGAGATTAAGAGTCACTTATGGTTTGTCTCCCTCCCAATCCCATTTTCTTTCATTTATTCTTCTCGTACCCACTTAAGCCCCCATGTTGCATCACCACCACCTGCAATATTTTTTTAAAGATTGATTGACTGGTAGGGAGAGGGTGGTTGGGTTATGGACAATGGGGAACCTATGTGCTATGGTGAGTGCTGTGAAGTATGTAAACCTGGCAATTCACAGACCTGTACCCCTGGGACTAATAATACATTATAGGTTAATAAAAAAATAAAAAAAATTTAAAAAGATTGATTGATTTTTAAGTAGTTTCTATACCCTATGTGGGACTCAAAAATCATGACACCTAGATCAAGAGTCAACATGCTCTTCTGACTGTGCCAGCCATGGGCCCCAGCCATTTTTTCTTTGATGTCCTTCAGAAGGATGACTGGTAACACACACCATCCAGACAATCTCTATTTTGATACAAAAATATTTTTCTCTAAGAAGAATTGCCATTGACTTCTCCCTTGGTGTCCCACCATTCTTTCTTGAGAAAGCAGTTTGGTGTTGGGAAGAAAGCACATTTTGCCTGATGACTGTTTTAGGTATCATTAAAAGTCATTAAAGACCTAATATGTAGGGGACCTGGGTGGGTCAGTTGTTAAATGAGCATCTGCCTTCAGCTCAGGTCATGATCTGAGGGTCCTGGGCTCCAACCCCACATCGGGCGCCCTGCTCAGTGGACAGCCTGCTTCTCTCTCTCCCTCTGCCTGCTGCTCTGCCTGCTTGTGTTCTCTCTCTGTCCAATGAATAAATAAAATCTTTTAAAAAATATTTTATTTATTTATTTATTTATTTATTTATGAGAGACAGAGAAAGAGAGAGGTAGAGGCAGAGGCAGAGGGAGAAGCAGAGGGAGAAGCAGAATCTGAACAAAGTAGGGAGCATGATGAGGGCTCAATCCCAGAATCCTGGGATCATGACCTGGGCTGAAGGCAGATGCTTAACTGAGTCACCCAGGTGCCCTGGTTGCCATTTAGTTTTATTGATGGTTTCCTTCATTGCACAGAAGCTTTTTCTTTTGATGTAGTCCCAATGACTTATTTTTGCCTTTACTTCCTTTGTCTCAGGAGACATATCTAGAAATTTGTTGCTATAGCTGAAGTTAGAGAAATTACTGCCTATGCTCACTTCTAGGATTTTTATGGTTTTAGGTCTCAACATTTAGGTCCTTAATCCATATGGGGATTGTTTTTGTTTGGTAAAAAAGAAAAAAAAAAAGTGGTCCAGTTTCATTCTTTGGTATGAAGCTGTCCGGGATTCTCAACCATTTGTGTGGTTTTTTGTCTTAATTTTTTTTTTATAACATATAATATATTATTAGCCACAGGGGTACAGGTCTGTGGATTGCCAGGTTTACACACTTCACAGCACTCACCATAGCACATACGTTCCCCAATGTCCATAACCCAACCACCCTCTCCCTACCCCCATACCCCTGGCAACCCTCAGTTTGTTTTGTGAGATTAAGAGTCTCTTATGGTTTGTCTCTCTCCGGATTTCATTCTGTTCCATTTTTTCCTTCTCTAACCCACAAACACCCACTTTGCTCTCAAATTACTCATGTAAAGGAGATCATACGATAATTGTTTTTCTCTGATTAACTTATTTCCCTCAGCACAATATCCTCTAGTTCTATCCATGTCATTGCAAATGGCAAGATTTAATTTCTTTTGATGGCTGCCTAGTATTCCACTGTATGTATATATATCACATCTTCTTTATCCATTCATTTTTGATGGACATTTAGGTTCTTTCCATTGTTTGGCTATTGTAGACATTGCTGCTATAAACATTCGGGTGCATGTCCCCTTGAGATCTCTACATTTGCATCTTTAGGGTAAATACCCAGTAGTGTGATTGCTGGATCATACAGCTGCTCTATTTTCAACTTTTTGAGGAACCTCCATGCTGTTTTACTGAGTGGTTGTACCAGCTTGCATTCCCACCAAGAGTGTAGGAGGGTTCTCCTTTCTCCACATCCTTGAGTTGCTAATGTTAGCCCTTCTGACTGGCATGATGTGGTATCTCATTGTGATTTTGACTTGCATTTCCCTGATGCTTAGTGATATGGAGAGCACTTTTTCATGTGTCTCATCGGCTATCTGGATGTCCTCTTTGCATAAATGTCTATTCATGTCTTCTGCCCATTTTTTGATTGCATTATTTGTTCTTTGGGTGTTGAGTTTGATAAGTTCTTTATAGATTTTGGATACTAGCCCTTTATCTGATATGTCCTTTGCAAATATTTTCTCCCATTCTGTCAGCTGTTTTGCGGTTTTGTTGACTGTATCCTTTGCTGTGCAAAAGTTTTTGATTTTGATGAAGTCCCAATAGTTCATTTTTTGCCCTGGATTCCCTTGCTTTTGGAGATGTTTCTAGGAAGAAGTTGCTGTGGCTGAGGTCGAAGAGATTTCGACCTGTGTTCTCCTCAAGGATTTGATGGGTTCCCTTCTCACATTGAGTTCTTTCATCCATTTAGAGTCTATTTTTCTGTCTAGTGTAAGAAAATGGTCCAGTTTCATTTTTCTGCATGTGGCTGTCCAATTTTCCCAACACAATTTTTGAAGAGACTGTCTTTTTTCCATTGGATATTCTTTGCTGTTTTGTCAAAGATTACTTCACCTTAGGGTTGAGGGTCTATTTCTGGGCTCTCTATTCTGTTCCACTCATTTATGTGTCTGTTTTTGTGCCAGTACCATACTGTCTTGATGATGACAGCTTTGTCATAGAGCTTGAAGTCTGGAATTGTGATGCCACCCACTTTGGCTTTCTTTTTCAACATTCCTCTGCCTATTCAAGGTCTTTTCTGGTTCCATATAAATTTTAGGATAATTTACTCCATTTCTTTGAAAAAAATGAATGGGATTTTGATAGTGATTGCATTAAACGTGTAGATTGCTTTAGGTAGCATAGACATTTTCACAATATTTTTTCTTCCAATCCATGAGCATGGAACATATTTCCATTTTTTTGTGTCTTTCTCAATCTCTTTCATAAGTACTTTATAGTTTTCTGAGTACAGATTCTTTGCCTCTTTGGTTAGGTTTATTCCTAGGTATCTTATGGTTTTAGGTGCCATTGTAAATGGCATGGACTCCTTAATTTCTCTTTCTTCTGTCTTGTTGGTGTATAGAAATGCAACTGTTTTCTGTGCATTGGTTTTATATCCCGACACTTTACTGAATTCCTGTACAAATTCTAGCAGTTTTGGAGTGGAGTCATTTGGGTTTTCCACGTAAAGTATCATATCATCTGCAAAGAGTGAGAGTTTGACTACTTCTCTGCCAATTTGGGTGCCTTTAATTTCTTTTTGTTTTCTGATTGCTGAGGCTAGGACTTCCAGTACTATGTTGAATAGCAGTGGTGATTATGGACATCCCTGCCGTGTTCCTGACGTTAGGGGAAAGGCTTTCGGTTTTTCTCCATTGAGAATGATATTCTCTGTGGGTTTTTCATAGATGGCTTTGATGATATTAAGCTTTGTACCCTCTAATCCTACACTTTGGAGAGGTTTGATCAAGAAAGGATGCAGTACTTTGTCAAATGCTTTTTCAGCATTTATTGAGAGTATATTACAGTCCTTGTTCTTTCTTTTTTTAGTGTACTGTATGACACTGGTTGATTTGCAGATGTTGAGCCAAATGCGGCTGTGGAATAAATCCCACTTTGTCGTGGTGAATAATCCTTTTAATGTACTGTGGGTCCTATTGGCTAGGATTTGGGTGAGAACTTTTGCATCTGTGTTCATCAAGGATATTGGTCTGTAAGTCTCTTTTTTGATGGGGTCTTTGGTTTGGGGATCAAGGTAATGCTAGCCTCATAAAATGAGTTTGGGAGTTTTCCTTCCATTTCTATTTTTTTGGAACGGTTTCAGGAGAATAGGAATTAATTCTTCTTTAAATGCTTGATAGAATTCCCCTAGGAAGCCATCTGCCCCTGGGCTCTTGTCTGTTGGGAGATTTTTGATGACTGCTTCAGTCTCCTTACTGGTTATGGGCCTGTTCAGGTTTTCTATTTCATCCTGGTTCAGTTGTGGTAGTTTATACATCTCTAGGAATGCATCCATTTCTTCCAGATTGTCAAATTTGCTGGCATATGGTTGCTCATAATATGTTCTTATAATTGTTTGTATTTCTTTGGTGTTGGTTGTGATCAATCCTCTTTCATTCATGATTTTATTTATTTGGGTCCTTTCTCTTTTCTTTTTCATAAGCCTGGCCAGGGGTTTATCATTCTTACTAATTCTTTCAAAAAACCAGCTCCTAGTTTCGTTGATTTGATCTATTGTGGGTTTTTTTGTTTTGTTTTGTGTTTTGGTTTCTATTTTATTGATTTCTGCTCTGGTCTTTATTATTTCTCTTCTCCTGCTGGGTTTAGGCTTTCTTTGCTGTTCTTTCTCCTGCTCCATTAGGTGTAGGGTTATGTTGTGTATATGAGACTTTTCATGTTTCTTGAGAAAGGCTTGTATTGCTATATATTTTCCTCTCAGGACTGCCTTTGCTGTGTCCCACAGATTTGGAACCATTGTGTTTTCATCATCATTTGTTTGCATGAATTTTTTCAATTCTTCTTTAATTTCCTGGTTAGCCCATTTATCTTATAGTAGGATGCTCTTTAGCCTCCATGTATTTGGGATATTTCAAAATTTCCTCTTGTGATTGAGTTTTAGCTTCAGAGCATTGTGGTCTGAAAATATGCAAGGAATGATCCCAATCTTCTGGTACCAGTTGAAACCTGATTTGTGACCCAGGATGTGATCTATTCTGGAGAATGTACCATGTGCACTAAAGGAGAATGTGTATTCTGTTGCTTTGGGATGGAATGCTCTGAATATATCCATGATGTCTATCTTGTCCAGTGTGTCATTCAAGGCTTTTGTTTCCTTGTTGATCTTTTGCTTGGATGATATGTCCATTTCAGTGAGGGGGGTTGTTAAAGTCCCCTACTATTATTGTATTTGTCAATGTGTTTCTTTGATTTTGTTATTAATTGGTTTATCTAGTTGGCTGCTCCACTGTTAGGGGCATAGATATTGAAAATTGTTAGGTCTTCTTATTGGACAGACCCTTTGAGTATAATATAGTGTCCTTCCTCATCTCTTATTTTAGTCTTTGGCTTAAAATCTAATTGATCTGATATAAGGAATGCACCCCAGCTTTCTTTTGATGTCCATTAGAATGGTAAATTGTCTTCCACCTCCTCACTTTAAATCTGGAGGTGCCTTTGGGTGAAAAATGAATTTCTTGTAGGCAGCATATTGATGGGTTTTGTTTTTCTTCCATTCTGATACCCTTGTCTTTTGATTGGGGCATTTAGCCCATTTATTTAGGGTAACTATTGAGAGATATGAATTTAGTGCTGTTGTATTGCCTGTAAGGTGACTGTTACTGTATATTGTCTCTGTTCCTTTCTGGTCTACTACTTTTAGGCTCTCTCTTTGCTTAGAGGATCCTTTCAATATTTCCTGTAGAGCTGCTTCGGTGTTCACAAACTCTTTTAGTTTTTGTTTGTCCTGGAAGGTTTTTATGTCTCCTCTATTTTCAATGATAGCCTAGCTGGATATAGTATTCTTGGCTGCATGTTTTTCTCATTTAGTGCTCTGAATATATCATGCCAGTTCATTCTGGCCTTCCAGGTCTCTGTGGATAAGTCTGCTGCCAATCAAATATTTTTTACCAATGTACGTTACAGACTTCTTTTCCCGGGCTGCTTTCAGGATTTTCTCTTTGTCACTAAGACTTGTAAGTTTTGCTATTATATGACAGTGTGCGGACCTATTCTTACTGATTTTAGAGGGATTCTCTGTGCCTCCTGGATTTTGATGCTTGTTCCCTTTGCCATATTAGGGAAATTCTCTATAATAATTCACTCCAATATACCTTCTGCCCCCATCTCTCTTTCTTCTTCTTCTGGAATTCCAATTATTCTAATGTTGTGGTGTCTGATGGTATCACTTATCTCTCGAATTCTCCCCTCATGGTCCAGTAGTTGATTGTCTCTCTTTTGCTCAGCTTCTTGATTCTCCATCATTTGGTCCCCTATATCATTAATTCTCTTCTGCCTCATTTATCCTAGCAGTAAGAGATTCCATTTTTTATTGCCCCTCATTAATAGCTTTTTTGATTTCAGTTTCATTAGATTTTAGTTCTTTTATTTCTCCAGAAATGGCTTTTATTTCTCCAGACAGTGTTTCTCTAATATCTTCTATGCCTTTCTCGAGCCCAGCTAGCACCTTGAGAATCATCATTCTGAACTCTAGATCTGACATATTACCAATATACGTATTGATTAGGTCCTAGCCTTTGGTACTACCTTTTTTTCTTTTCTTTCTTTTTCTTTTCTTTTCTTTCTTTTTTTTTTTTTTGGTGCTGAGTTTTTCCACCTTGTCATCTTATGCAGATAAGAATATATGAGTGAGAGAATAAAATACTGAAAGGGTGGAAATGACCCCAGAAAAATGTGTGTTAACCAAATTAGAAGAGACCAGAAATTGTGGGGAGAAGAAAAGGAGTAAAAAGAAGTTCAAAAAAATTTTTTTAATTAAATAGAAAAATAAAAAAAAAAAATATATATATATATATATATATATATATATATATATATATATAAGACTGGTGAATAGAACAGAGCAACCCACTTGATTTTGGGAGTATTTTGGTCTCATAGAGGTAACTACATCCCAAAATGTTAAGGAAAGGGGAAAAAAATACACACACACACACACACAAACAAGGGTAAATATGATGAATGGATAGAAAATGACAGTAAAGATGAAATTTTTAAAAAATTATAAAAAAGGAGTTCATAAGATAAGTTGGTTGGGAAAAGAAAGAAAAAGTGGAGAGAATTTGCTCAGGCCAGAGACTAGAACAAACCCTGTGCTAGATTTATTTTGATCTATTAGAAGAAGATGTATCCCAAAATATTTTAGAAGAAAAAAAACCTATGTGCATACAAAAGATAAGTTTAGATACAATGAAGGATAAAATATGACTATAATAATAAAGGTTCAAAAGTATTTTTTTAAGAAAGGTACTGTTAAGATAAACTAGTTTAAAAATGTTAAAAGAGAAAAGAGTAAAAGTTAAAAAAATTAGAATAAGAAAGAAATAAAATTTAAAATATTTTAATGGGGGAGACAAGATGGCAGGGAAGTAGGAGGAGGCACCGTTTCAACCTGTACCCTAAAGTGAGCTGATTACCTACCAAAGAACTCTGATCACCAATGAAAACAGACTGAGATTAGGATTATACACTTCTGGATCTCTACGGGGGCAGAAAATGCAAGTGGGCAGATAAAGTGAAGTGGGAACATGGGACTGATATCAGAAGATAAGCAAAAAGGGGAGGGAGCCACCAGAAGCGATCCATTGGAAAGTAATACCCCAATATGAGAGTGCCCTGCAATTGGGGACCAGCATTAACTTGGAGTCTGGTTGAAAGCACTCAAAAAGAGCACAGGATTGTGGCGAGAAATTGCAGGAATTGGGCAGTTAGGGACAGGGGCTTAAGTCCCCCAACCAAACAAACCACCCCTGTCACTGAGCCAGAGAGGTGCTTCGAAGAAGCCAGGTCTTGGTCCCTGAGCCAACAGCTTGCCTGAGAGCATCTGGGTGGCGGCTCCCATGAGGGCGAGGGAGACTCACCAGCAAGCAGCACCACAGCCTTTTGCACTCTCCACCCATGAGCCATGCTACCAGAGTCTGAATCCCGCCCCACATCTCCCCCTGAGAGAGGTGCATGCAGGTGCCAGCCAGGGTGCTCTTCGGACCCAGGGAGTCTGAGCACTCCCAGACCAGGCCAGCATCAAAATCTCAGTGCTCTATCACTGCCTGGGACCTATCTGGTGGTCTGGAGCAGCCCAGATGGCCACAAATATCATGGTTTTGGGTACAAGTGGGAGTTCCTATGACCCCAGAGACTGTGACTGGGAACATGCTCTGCCAGCAGCAGAGGGGGAATTTATGTGCTCTGGAGCACCTAGAGAACAGACTGAGGCTTCTCTCTGAGAGGGAGGTCTGGGTGCAGTTTGCATCCTCTAAGCCTCCAAAACCCATCAAAAGCTCCCAAGGGGAGAGAAAACATATGAACGAATAACGAAACAAAAACCTCCAGAGAACAAACGCCTGAAAAAGCGGTTTCCTCAGAGCCCACCCCCTTGATGGGGGCAGGAGGACTTAACTCCAGCAAGACACACAAGGACTTAACTCCTTGAAAACACACATGGCAGGCCCCTCTCCCAGAAAGCCAACCTAAAAAAAAAAAAAAAAGAAAGACAAGAGGACAACCACCACTACTTCATAGATACAACTTCTATTTTTAATTCATTCCCACTATTCTGGCTCATATTTTTTATATATAACTTTTTTACCTATTTACCATCACAGTGAGATGTCCAGTACATCAAATTACATAATAACCTTTTAACCTGAACTTTTTGATACATATACCTGTGTTGTTCTTTTGCTTTTCTATATTTTTAATTTTTTAAATTTAATTTTCTTTTATTTTAGTTTATTCTTTTTTTTTTTAATATTTATACACAGATAAGCTTCAAGGTAATCCCCTTTCCCCAGTCATTGCTAACCCTACAGGTAATCCAGTTTTTAATCCCCCTTTATCTTAGGAAAGTTGAGTCCTTTAACAAAGATATCAAGATACATCCAGGAAGAATCAAATTAAACTTCCTCACCCACACTGAGAATTTATAACCACTCCCCCATCTTTTTCTTCCACCAGTGTTTCTGTGTATTTGTTTTTATCCTCGTAGTATATAAATCTTATACTTGAGGTTCTTATTGACGAGGTTCTTTTGTTTGTTTGTTTTTACTTACTTATTTTCTTTTCTCTTGTCATCTAATTTTGTTGGTCTTTTTGTTTGTCTGTTTTTGTTTATATACTTCATAAATCTTGCCTTGGGGCCCATTTGGTCTGGGCCTTCTCTTTTATTTTATCTTTCATTTTTTTTTCCTGTCTCTCTCTCTCTATCTCTTTCTTCTTTTTTTTTTTTCTTTTTTTCTTTCTTTTGGGTGGGGACTCTGGACTGTTCAGAAGCCTTCTAGGGTGCACCTTCCCTGAACCACTGTCAATACATTCAGCTACACATCCATTCAGCCATCTCTCACCAAAATGACTAGAAGGAGGAATGCCCAAAAGAAGAAAAATTCAGAGACAAGGCCTTCTGCAATAGAGCTAATGGCTATGGACATAGACAATATATCAGAAAGGGAACTCAGGCTAACAATTATCCAGGCAATAGCTAGCTTGGAGAAAGCCATCGATGACAAAATAGAATTGATTAGGGCAGATGTGAAAGCCAACAGGGATGATATTCACAATGTTCTCAATGAGTTCCAATCTAATCTAAATTCTCTAAAAGCTAGGGTAACTGAGACAGAAGATAGAATCAGTGATCTGGAATACAGAGAAAAAGGATTCAGGAGAAAGCCTAGAACAAACAGCTTAGAAGCCACAAAAACAGAGTTAGGGAAATAAATGACGCCATGAAATGTTCCAACGTCAGAATTTCTGGAACCCCTGAGGGGGAGGAGAAAGAAGGAAGACTAGAAGATATAGTTGAACAAATTCTCCATGAACATTTTCCCAATCTTGTGAATGGAACCAGCATTCATATACTAGAAGCAGAATGGTCTCCCCCCAAGATCATAGAATCTAGAAAGACCACAAGACACCTGATAGTGAAAATGATGAATCATAATTGTAGACAGGAGCTCTTGAAAGCAGCTAGGACAAAGAAATTCCTTATGCACAGAGGAAAGCCCATCAGAATAACGTCAGACCTGTCCACAGAAACCTGGCAAGACAGAAAGGGCTGGCAAGACGTATTCAGGGCACTAAATGAGAAGAACATGCAGCCAAGAATACTTTATCCAGCAAGACTGACATTCAAAATGGATCAAAAGGTAAAGAACTTCCAAGACCAGCAAGGTTTAAGAGTATGTGACCACCAAACTGACACTGCAGGAAATATTAAGGGGGGTTCTATAAAAGAGGAAAAATCCTAAGAATATCATTGAACAGAAATATATGGAGACAATCTATAGAAACAAACACTTCACAGGTAACTGATGTCAATAAAAACGTATCTCTCAATAATCACTCTCAACATGAATGGCCTAAATGTGCCCATAAAATAACACAGGGGTGCAACAGGACCAATCCATATGTTGTCTACAAGAGACCCATTTCAAACCTAAGGATATACCCTTAAAAAATTAGAATAAAAAAGAAATAAAATTGAAAATATTTTATTAGAAGGAGACAAGATGGCGGGGAAGTAGGTGGAGGTGCTGTTTCAACCTATACCCTAAAGTGAGCTGATTACCTGAGATTAGAATTATACACTTCTGGATCTCTACGGAGGCAAAAGATGCCAGTGGGCAGACAAAATGGAGTGGGAACATCAGACTGATATCGGAAGATAAACAAAAGGGGGAGGAAGCCACCAGAAGTGACCCACTGGAAAGTAATACCCCAATACAAGAGTGCCCTGCGATTGGGGACCAGCATTAACTTGGAGTCTGGTTGAAAGCACTCAAAATGAGCAAAGGATCATGGGGGAAAATTGTGGGAATATGGGCAGTTAGGGACAGGGGCTTAAGTCCCCTGACCCAGGACAATCACCCCTGGCCCTGTCCTGTACTGAAAGTGAAGGGATGGAGAAGCATCTTTCATGCCAATCGGCCTCAACAAAAGGTCAGGGTAGTGATTCTCATATCAGATAAACTAGATTTTAAACTAAAGACAGTAGTCAGAGATACATAAGGACACTACATAATTCTTAAAGGGACTATCCACCAAGAAGATCTAACTATTGTAAATATATATGCCCCCAATATGGGAGCAGCAAATTACATAAGAAAACTGCTAATGAAGTGAAAGAGTCACGGGACCCCTGGATGGATCAGTTGGTTAAGCGGTTGCCTTCAGCTCAGGTCGTGATCCCAGTGTCCTGGGATGAAGTCCCACATCAAGCTTCTTGCTCGGTGGGGAGCCTGCTTCTCTCTTGGTCTCTGCCTGCCACTTTGTCTGCTTGTGCTTGCGCATGCTCTCTCTCTCTGACAAATAAATAAAAATAAAATATTTTTAAAAAAGAGAGAGAAAGAGTCATATTGATATGAATACATTAGTAGTAGGAGATCTTAACACACCTCTCTCAGTAATAGACAGATCATCCAAGCAGAAAATCAACAGAGGAACATGAGGATTGAATGACACATTGGACCAGATGGACCTCATAGATATATACAGAATGTTCCACCCTAAAACAACAGAATACTCATTCTTCTCTTGTGCACATGGAATCTTCTCCAGAATAGACCACATACTGGGTCAAAAATCAGGACTCAACCGATACCAAAAGACTGATATTATTCCCTGCACATTCTCAGATCACAATGCTTTTGAAACTGGAGCTCAATCACAAGGAAAAGTTTAGAAGGAACTCAAACACGTGGAAACTAAAGACCACCTTGCTTAAGAATGCTTGGATCAACCAGGAGATCAAAGATGAACGGAAACAATTCTTGGAAACCAAAGAGAATGAAGACACTCCAGTACAAAACCTATGGGATACAGCAAAGGCGGTCCTAAGGGGGAAATACATAGCCACCCAATCCTCCCTCAAAAAAATTGAAAAATCCAGAGTACACCAGCTGTCTCTACACCTGAAAGAACTGGAGAATCAACAACAAATCAAACCAACTCCACACATAAGAAGGGAAATCATCAAGATTAGAGCTGACATCAATAAGGTAGAAACCAGAGATATGGTAGAATGTATCAATGAAACTAGAAGCTGGTTTTTTGAAAAAATCAGTAAGATCTATAAACCATTGGCCACACTAATCCAAAAGAAAAGAGAGAAAGCTCAAATTCATAAAATTATGAATGAAAAGGGAGAGATCACAATCAATACCAAGGAAGTAGAAGCAATCATCAGAAGTTATTATCAACAGTTATATAGCAATAAGCTAAGCAACCTAGATGAAATGGATACATTCCTGGAAAACTATAAACTTCCCAAATTGAACCAGGAAGAAATTGATAAAGTGAATAGACCAATATCCAGTAACAAGATTGAAGCAGTGATCAAAAACAAGAGCCCAGGTCCTGATGGATTCCCTGGGGAATTCTACCAAACTTTCAAAGAAGAAATAACACCTATTCTCCTGAAGCTGTTTCAAAAAATTGAAGCAGAAGGAAAACTTCCAAACTCTTTCTATGAAACCAGCA
This sequence comes from Mustela nivalis, assembly GCF_964662115.1. Classification (NCBI taxonomy): domain Eukaryota; kingdom Metazoa; phylum Chordata; class Mammalia; order Carnivora; family Mustelidae; genus Mustela; species Mustela nivalis. Next base: position 96,369,699 of record NC_139025.1, read on the forward strand.
TTACCTTGAACCCAAACCAGGCAAAGACCCCACCAAAAAAAAAAAAGAATTTCAGACCAATATAACTGATGAAAATGAATGCCATGATTATCAACAATATCCTAGCAAACAGGATCCAATAGTACATTAAAAAGATTATCCACCATGACCAGATGGGATTCATTCCTGGGCTACAGGGATGGTTCAACATTCGCAAATCAATCAATGCATTAGAACAAATCAATAAGAGAAGAGAGAAGAACCACATGGTCCTCTCAATTGATGCAGAAAAAGCATTTGACAAAATCCAGCATCCGTTCCTGATTAAAACGCTTCAAAGTATAGAGATAGAGGGAACATTCCTGAACTTCATCAAATCTACCTATGAAAGACCCACAGCAAATATCATCCTCAATGGGAAAAAGGTTACAGCCTTCCCGTTGAGATCAGGTACACGACAAGGATGCCCACTCTCACCACTCTTGTTCAACATAGTATTAGAAGTCCTAGCAACAGCAATCAGACAACAAAGAGAAATAAAAGGTATCCAAATTGGTAATGAAAAAGTCAAACTCTCTCTCTCTTTGCAGATGACATGATACTTTATATGGAAAACCCAAAAGACTCTACCCCCAAACTACTAGAACTCATACAACAATTCAGCAACGTGGCAGGATACAAAGTCAATGTACAGAAATCAGTGGCATTCTTATACACTAACAATGAAAATACAGAAAGGGAAATTAGAGAATTGATTTTTTTTACTATAGTACCAAGAACCATAAGATCCCTGGGAATAAACCTAACCAAAGAGGTAAAGCATCTATACTCAAGGAACTACAGAACACTCATGAAAGAAATTGAAGAAGACACAAAAAGATGGAAGACCATTCCATGCTCTTGGATCGGAAGAATAAATATTGTTAAGATGTCTATACTGCCTAGAGCAATCTATACTTTCAATGCCATTCTGATCAAAATTCCACCAGCATTCTTCAAAGAGCTGGAGCAAATAATCCTAAAATTTGTATGGAATCAGAAGAGACCCGAATTGCTAAGGAAATGTTGAAAAACAAAAATAAAGTGGGGGGCATCACGTTACCTGATTTCAAGCTTTACTACAAAGCAGTGATCACCAAGACAGCATGGTACTGGCATAGAAACAGACACATAGACCAGTGGAACAGAGTAGAGAGCCCAGACATGGACCCTCAACTCTATGTTCAAATAATCTTTGACAAAACAGGAAAAAATATACAGTGGAAAAAAGACAGTCTCTTCAATAAATGGTGCTGGGAAAACTGGGAAGCTATATGTAGAAGAATGAAACTTGACCATTCTCTTACACCATACACAAAGATAAACTCAAAATGGGTAAAAGACCTCAATGTGAGACAGGAATCCATCAGGATCCTAGAGGAGAACATAGGCAGTAATCTCTTTGATATCAGCCACAGCAACTTCTTCCAAGATATGTCTCCAAAGGCAAAGGAAACAAATGCGAAAATGAACTTTTGGGACTTCATCAAGATCAAAAGCTTCTGCACAGCAAAGGAAATAGTCAACAAAACAAAGAGGCAACCCACGGAATGGGAGAAGATATTTGCAAATAGACAGTGCAGACAAAAGGCTGATATCCAGGATCTATAAAGAACTTCGCAAACTCAACACACACAAAACAGACAATCACATCAAAAAATGGGCAGAAGATATGAACAGACACTTCTCCAACGAAGACATACAAATGCCCATCAGACACATGAAAAAATGTTCATCATCACTAGCCATCAGGGAGATTCAAATTAAAACCACATTGAGATACCACCTTACACCAGTTAGGATGGTCAAAATTAGCAAGACAGGAAACAACATGTGCTGAAGAGGATGTGGATAAAGGGGAACCTTCCTACACTACTGGTGGGAATGCAAGTTGATGCAGCCACTTTTGAGACTACGAAAAACAATCTGAGGGTTTTGAAGGGGTGGGAGGTTGGGAGGCTGGGGGAGCCAAGTGGTGAGTACTACGGAGGGCACGTATTGCATGGAGCACTGGGTGTGGTGCATAAACAATGAATTCTGTTACACTGAAAAGAAATTAAATTTAAAAATATTTAATTAACTTCACAAGATAAAGGATCATCGGCAGAAAGCCATGAATTCCAGGCTTTGCTTTCCCCTCCTCTGGAATTACCCTCTTCTCCTTGATCAGTGAACTGTGTCCTGGCTGGATTTCTTGCTTATCTTCTGTGGGGAGAGGCCTGTTATAGTGATTCTCAAGTGTCTTTGCCTGAGGCGGAATTGCTCTGCCATTGCTAGAGGCCGGCTAAGTAATCTGCTTGGTTTCTCTCTCGGGAGCTTTTGTTCCCTGAATGCTTTCTGTAGAGCTCTGGAGGGTGGGAATGAAAATGGCAGCCTCCCAATCTCCAGCCCAGAGAAACCAAGAGCTCAGGGCCTCACTCCTCAGTGCACCCTTGGAGAAAAGCATTCAATTACTACCTGGTCCCCGGCCACCCTCTGAGCTCACATGACCTGTGACCCAGAAATTCTGTCTCAGGCACACAGCCCCATTTAGGGTCTCCAAACCCAGAAGATTTCTGCCACTCTCTGGAGGGGGTCTCCCCGGCCCTGCCACTTGTGGGGTCCCTGCTCAAAGAGCAATGCCCTGACTGTGCCACAGATCAGAGTTTAAGGTAACCCCGAATTCAGAGTTCACTCCTTGGCTCTGTCTCTGTAGCCAGCTTCCCTGCTTTAATACCTGGGAGCTCTGCTACACTTAGAAACCCCCGATCCTTCTGTGACCCCACAGGACTTGAGACCATGCTGTCCCCACAAGGGCTCCACCCCCGCGTAGAATCTGGAGCAATGTCCTTCAGTGTGGCCGACTTCTTCTTCTTCTTCTTTTTTTTTTTTTTTGACACAGAGAAAGAGATCATAAGCACGCAGAGAGGCAGGCAGAGAGAAGGGGATGCAGTCTCCTTGCCAAGCAGAGAGCCTGATGTGGGGCTCATCTCAGGACCCTGAGATCATAAACCAAGCTGAAGGCAGAGGCTTTAACCCACTGAGCCACCCTGGTACCCCAGTACAGCAGGTTTCTAAAAGTTCTGATTTTGTTCTCCATTGCTCCGTGGCTTGCCGGAAAAGGCTCCTCCCCACACAGGCTACCTTCCCATCTCTTTGGATTCACTTCTCCATAAGTCCTACCTTTCAGAAAGTGGTCAATGTTCTGTATCAAGAATTGCTGCTCTTCTCTTCAATCTCCTGTTGGGTTTGTTGGTGTTCGGAATGGTTTGATAACTATCTAGCTGAACTCCTGCAACCTGATGTCATCTCAGCCTGCTACCATTCTGCCATCTTGACTTCTACCAACCATTTCTTGGAGGGACTATCTTTTTGCCTTTGGATAGTCCTACTTGCTTTGGTTAAGATTAACTGGCCACTAATTGATTGAATATTTATTAAACTAAATAATCTAATAGAGGAACTGGTGGGTAGAAAAACAATTGCTATAGACAGAATGTTTGAAATGTTGAAATTTCACATATGATGGTATTAGGAGGTAAAGCACTTGAGAGGTGACTAGGTCATGAGGGTAGAGCCCACAGGAGTGGGGCTCAGGAGAACTCCCTGCCCTGCTACCATATGAAGACACAGCAAATAGGTAGCCATCTATAAAACATCTATAAATATCAGGTGGATTTTCAGCAGACACCAAATCTGCTGGTGCCTTAATCTTGGACTTTCCAATCCCTTAAACACTTAGAGATGTTTGTTGTTTATAAGCCATCTTCCAGTATGTGGAAGCTTACTGTACCATCCTGAACATCTCCCAATGTCCTCCGTGTTATTCCTTATGCTCCATAAGTAAGTGAAACCATATGATAATTGACTCTCTCAGCTTGACATATACAATGGAGTATTATGCCTCCATCAGAAAGGATGAATACCCAACTTTTGTGTCAACATAGACAGGACTGGAAAAGATGATGCTGAGAGAAGTAAGTAAAAGTCTGGAATTTTTGAAGAAATCAGCATCACATTTTAATTTTTCCTTCTAAATAGACATCATTTGTGGTGACAGTTTGATTCACAGCAAAAAATGAGTAGAAAGCAGAATTCTCATATATAATTCTTCAGCCTCTCCCATTGTCAACATCCTACACTGGAGCAGTACATTTGTTATAAATGATGGACCTACTTTGACACATCTCCCAAAGTCTATAGAAGCCATTAGGGCTCACTCTGGGTGCTGTATATGTGTATGTAACTAGGGTTTTTTCTCTTGCTAGTCTATCTTTTGCCAGCTTAATTTGTACATTCCTACTCTCTGAACCTAAGAGGGTGGAGGAAAAAGTTTCTTCCTCTACTCTGTTTCCTCCACCTATTCCATAAACACATGTCCAGGTTGAACCCTGGCTCTTCACAACATTAACCCTTGTGCTCATTTGCTCACTCTTGTAATACATCTCACATAGTCTGAGAATTGTTTTGCCCATACCACCATGATGAACTCCCGAAGTTTAGGATGTGTTTGCTGTTTTTCCCTTATCTCTACATTCCCTGCTGAAGACTGATGTTTTACACCTAAACCATAAAATCAGAGATAGTAAAAGTATTGTTGTTTAGTATGTGTGCCATACAGTGAGGCATAAGCACACCATGCTCTTAGTCATAGGCTATACTATGGTGTTGCGGCTCTAATTCAGGCCCATGCTTTTTCTCACTACATGATGTTCCATAAAGTCACAAATGAAGTTAAGTAGGCATAGAGTCAGGAGCAGAAAGTGTTTTTGAGACTGAGATGATAACATGCAGATAAGCAGGCATATCTATTTGGCCATCCCAGAGACAGCTCTCTTCTCTTTCCTTAGACTTGTCATTGGACAGGATGAACTGATTACAGGGCCATACTCTCAAGGGGCTGGAAGGTCAGTGAAAGTCAGGACAAATCCCAGACCTCCCTGACTTACTCCCACACCCAGTCTAAATACTTTTCATTGGAAGAGAGTATTTTCTGAAACTTGATCAATCAACAAGCACTCAGAAATGTTAAACAAAACTACATTGTTCACTGAGAACTTCAGCCAGTAATGATTTCATTCTTCAGCTGTAACCCCAGTCATCTGAGCTGGCTGATGAATTTCCAGGTCTGAAATGCTATCCCCAATGGTCCATTTTTCTGAGGCCTGGGGATATCTGGGAGATTTGAAGCTTTCTTGAGGCAACTTTCCCCAGGAACCTAACAGGAATCGAGGCCTCTTGAGAGGAAATTTTAGAGATAGAACAAGACGGGGGACTGCAGATAAGACATATCCTGCTCTGGATCTACCCCCTCCCTCTTTCTGGCCACTCTACTGTTTACCACACAGAAGGGAGTAGCCAAAGGTAACTTTTAGGTGCAATGTAAGCTGCACCTAAGCTGTAAGGTACAAGTGCCTTCTGACAGTTACCCCACAGTAAATCTTAGTGTGCCTACTGTGATGTCCAATCCCAGATCTGCCTGTGTTTTCCTGATACACCCATTCCATTTTCACTGCTCTCTGATTCTCTATAAAGATAGAAGTTATAGCATCTGAGTGGCTCAGTCAGTTAAGTGTCTGCCTTTGGGCCAGTTCATGATCCCAGGGCCCTGGGATCAAGCCCCTCATCTTGGGCTCCCTGCTTAGCAGGAAGCCTGCTTCTCCCTCGCCCTCTGATGCTCCTCCTGCTTATGCTCTCTATCTGTCCAATATATCAATAAGATGATTTAAAAAAAAATAAAGAGAATTTTGAAACTTTTCAGTTTATCCTTCCCTCCCAATCAGAAACTTCAATTACTATGGACTCTGAAAAACAATCTGAGGGGTTTGAAGTGGTGGGGGGTGGGAGGTTGGGGTACCAGGTGGTGGGTATTATAGAGGGCACAGATTGCATGGAGCACTGGGTGTGGTGCAAAAATAATGAATACTGTTATGCTGACAATAAATAAAAAATAAATTTAAAAAAAAAAGTCTCATTCAGGGCACCTGGGTGACTCAGTTGGTTAAGCGACTGCCTTCAGCTCAGGTCATAATCCTGGAGTCCTGGGATAGAGTCCCACATCGGGCTCCCTTCTCAGCACGGAGTCTGCTTCTTTTGCTGACCTCTCTCCTCTCATGCTCTCTCTCTTTCTTAGTCTCTCTCTACCTCTCAAATAAATAAATAAAATATTAAAAATAAATAAATAAATCTTAAAAAAAGAAACTTCAATTACTGTCACCTCTACTTACCTCTACTACTAGATCAGAATTAAAAGTGAACTTTTAATTTTGACTCTTGAAGAAACAATATCAGTTGTGGTAATAATAATAACATTAAAATTCTTTTAGGGCTTACAGTGTGCTTTGAATAGGGTGACCCTATAATTTGCTGTCTGGTTGGGAGACTTTTGAGAGTGAAGAGGGACATTATTATATATTAGCCAAGAAATGAGCATAAATAGGGATGGTCCTCAGCAAGCAGGGGCACTTAGATGGTTTCATAGCCATGAACCAGTTTCACATGATAGAGAGCTAAAGGAGCTCTCCGTGGTCTCTCTGTAAGGGCACTAATCCCATTCCCAAGTGCTCCACCTCCATGACATAATCACCTCTCAAAGGCCCCAATTCTGGTTACCAACCCATTGAGACTTAGGTTTTAATATACAAATTTGGGGTGGGGGTGGGAAACAAACATTCAGTCCATAGCATCTTAGAATAAGATAACTTACAGATAAGGAAACAAATACAGAAGTTGATATATTATTGATCTTTAAAATCATAATGCAGGACTTTTGGGTACACATCTGCACTCAACCAGAAAAATGCAAGTTGGAGTTTCAGGAATAATTAAAAAGGTGAACTGATTCCAGACCACTGTCCAAACAGACTCCAGTTGCTATGCACTTAAATTCTCTTTTATTAGTGCTTTGCCAATCATCCATGTGTTTTATAGATGACAAACTGCGGTCCAGAGAGGTGATAACATTTTCCTGAACATAACATACCAGTCATGAAGCTGAAACTAATACATATGGTCTCCTCACTCTACAGGCTCTAGTCAAATTCTCAAGAGCGGTTTATGGAAATGAATATCACACCGTATATGCCTAAAGAAATGACAACTGTGATGTATGTCAAACTACTTGAGAGAAATTTTGAGAGATTGATATCACATTTTAATCTGTGTAATGAAGATAAATACTGCAACTGTGATTTAATGTATGGGAAATGATGTCTCTCAATAATGGCTCACAGACACATTCTATACTGGATAACTGTCCCTGTTACCTAGAGGACAAACAGAGATGATGCAGACATTCTCAGAACCCAGTTTTAAAACAGGGGTTGGAGGCAAACAAGACTCAAGTCTCACTCCTTGGAGAAAATCCCATTGCTGGAAGGGACATTCTTCTGCTGCTCATATTCTTAGTCAACGTCACTGTTTCTCAGCTGCATCCTTTTCCTTCTCTGGTACCCACCTCCCCTTTCCACCAACCTCACAGACAAGACAGTCTCCTATTCCTTTACCCATGTCAGCCCCCTTCCTGGAGCTATGCTCTTTCTCTGTGCTGTATTTTCACTGTCTTCTCCCATACTGACTCTTTCCCGAAGATGTGCACACCTTCATGTCACCTTCTCCCCAGCCATCCTCATCATGTTAGTGCACAAATTTACTCCATCTCATCACTGTCAGCCTCCTCATTAATTCCATTTCTTTCACTCTGACTTTTTCTCCAACCTATTGGAATAACGGTTCTCTGAAAGTACTCCAGAAAATACTCCATTGATCTCTTGATTATCACATCTCATCATCTAATAAAATATTACCTTCTTAAACATTTTTAAAAATTGTAAGTTATCTATAGGTACATGTATATTTATAAATATACACGTAGTGTGTGGGTATACTCTATATATATGCACGTAGACAGAGAGAGAGTGTTAGTTTTTTTTCTATCAATCTTGTCTTTTAACTGTACCATTTAGTCCATTTATATAACATAGTTATTCATTTTTATTTTCCTCAATGAATACCTACTACCTTATTTTGCCTTTGCTATTAGTCTCATTTGTCTGGCATTTCTATTTCCTATCACTTCTTCCCTTCTTTTGGATTAGTGGTGTAATTGCCTGTCATTCTGTGACAGCCATTAAAGCTGTTCAAAATAATTCTCTCATTCCAGGCACCTAGAAGGATCCTATTTCTCTGTCTCTTGCACTTAAATGTGACCATGAGGTTTTCTGCGGTCAATAAAGTGTGAATAGAAGTGACATATGTCCCTTCCAGCAGAAGCATTAAGAGCTGTCCTCTGCGGTGCTGTATTTTTTTTTAATGTTTTATTTATTTACTTAGAGACAGAGAGAGAGAGTGGGTAAAAGGCAGAGGAGGAGGGAGAGAGAGAACACCAAGCAGACTCCAAGCTCAGCCCAGAGCCCAACTCAGAGTTTGATCTTATGACCTGAGATCATGACCTGAGCCAAAATCAAGAGCAGGATGCTTAACCAGCTGAGCTGCCAGGGCATCCCAGTGCTATGTTCTTTCCTCTGCCTCTTTGATTAAGACAGTGAGTGTCAAGAGGAAGCCTGTGTCAGCCTGTTTTCCCAAGTGAAAATAGCAGGCAGAGCCCCTAGGCTGGACCAAGATAGATATGTAGCTGGAATAAGAAAGAAACTTTAAACTACGGAAATTTTGAGATTGTTTGTTACTGCAGCACAACTAGACTCTTCTAACTGATCCACAGTCTACTTATTCTCTGCTAGTTTGGAATTCAAACCCTGTGTTTCCCTTCTTTTCATTGCTTAGCTTAGAAATTCTCAAATGTATACTAAACATAAAGAAGTCTAATCAATACTTTTAGTCATCTCTTGAACACGGCAATTCACATCACTTCCAAGTTATGTTCCTGACATATATTTTAATTTTATCTTCTTAACTCAACAAGAAATTATTGCTTTATATAGTCAAAAGATCTTTGATTTGTTCACATACTTGTCACCATCTTTCTTTATTCCTTCCTGAATTCATATTTCTGATGAGTAGCCTTTCTTTGTAACCTCAAATCCATTCTTAGAAATTTTTTAGTGGAAGACTGCTTTAATGAAGTCATATAACTCCATTAGGTTTTGTTTTATATTATTGTTTTGTCAGAAAATGCCTTATTTTATTCATTTCTAAGTGCCAGAGTAAATAATTCTATGTTGGTGTGTTGAGAAATCAAAGCCAGTGTATTGAATTAAGATTATGATGTACTAAGGAGGGGAAAAGCCATTCACATGGTCAGGTTACACCCTCAGCATTCCAGCTGCCACTTTCAGGAAGTGAAAAGCCCAGGGCACAGTTTCAGGACATGGATACAGAAGCAAAGTCATAAGATTTGTCCCGTGCCTTGGTGACTGAGCCAGCCTGACATCCCTTGGGGTTTCATTAACTTTAGTTCCTCTCCTCCACTCTGACCTTCTAGGAGTGGTTGCTGTGGCCAAGAACTGTAACACATCCACCTTCCACACGCAGGAGAGCTGAAGTGGCCAACACTGGGTGAGGTCGCAGGTCTCCTCCTCTCCCAGCCCAGACCCCCCCACACACACCCTAGGTCCATGCAGTCTTCCAGCTGCAGAAAGCAGAATGCCCCCCACACCAGAAGAGGTGCTGTTGGAATTCCAGTCATGCCAGGACTCCTGGGGAGACAGAGTACCTCCATTTCTCTGGTGCTCTGGGGATCACGTGTTTATTTGTCCTTTGCAAACCTGCAAGAGTTATTTGTTTGATGCAAATGGCCCCCTGAGATGACAAGGACTTTGCTCCAGTTCAGGCATCATTACCGTAGTGGCTTTCTTTGCCGCTCCTTGTGAGCCAGCAGACAGATGAGGTTCACATGGTACGGTTCCTATAAATAAGACTCCCCCTTCTCAGCAGTCCTGAAAAAAGAGTGGTGTGGATGGTTCCCTACAATGTCCTTCCTCACAATGTCTTTGGTTCCCACTAAAGTGAAACCAAGATGCTCCTCCCACCTATCTTTCTTTGGAAGCCAAGCCCCTTTGTAATCTGTATAAGATTCCCTTCCCAGGGATCCCGGGATCACAGAGACTGGCCCTCTGCTCTGTCCTAGAGACCAAGCTAGAGATCCAGGTCAGTGGCTGAAGAGATGGTCTCAGGGACTCCTTCTTCTTCTGTGTTTGGATTAGAGGAACCAGGGTGGTTGAGGTTAGCACCTGAAAAAACTTGAGCTGGACCAATATTGGGATGGAGCATGTGGGCTGCAGGGAAACAAAGGCACTGGGGGAGGGAAGCATTGCTCTTGGGAATACAATGGCATCCCTCTATGATACTGGTGTTAGGAACTGGGCTGTTGCCCTTGTGTTGGAGAACAATAGGCCTCACTCTGTCCATCATGATCCTATAGGTCATGTGGTATTTCAGGGATACAGTTCAGCTCATGTTTTATTCAAAAGGATTTCCTGATAAGCACCTTGAGCTCTGGGTATAAATGTACTTATTCTTCAAATGTATTTTATTTTTTTAAATGTTTTTAAGATTTTATTTCTTTATTTGACAGGGATAGATAGAAAGCACAAGCAGAGGGGGCAGCAGAGGGAGTGGGAGAAGCAGGCTCCCCAGTGACCAGGGAGCTGAGCTCGAGACAGGACTAGATCATAGGAATTCAGATCACAACCTGAACTCAAGGCAGACACTTAACAGACTGAGCCATCCAGGTGCCCCCTCAAATAGATTTTAAATTTTAAAATCTCTAATATTCAGACATAGAAGGATTTTAGTTCACTGTCAAGTCACCAACCAGAGGGAAAGACCACCTCTCTCCAGCTAGTAGGACTTAAATACTCGTTGACAAGAGTCTATGTGAGCATCTCAATCCTTGGAAAATTGCACAGGAGGAGGGGTACCTTTCCGGCTGACCCAAACGGAGACTGTGAGCCAGGGAGGCCACAGGTGGGAGCTGGGGTTCTTTCTCAGGCAACGCTTTTTCTCTTCTCTCCCTTTCCTGGCTAGGCTCTTCCAGAGGAGTGAGACCACCATGGCTCAGGAGAGGTTCTTCATCCTGTTCCCACTACTGGTTCTGGTGCTGCTGGTGCTGGGCAGTGTCCAGCCTTCTCTGGCCAAGGAGTCGAGGGCCGAGAAGTTCCTGTGGCAGCACATAGACTCGAACACCTCCACCGTCAATGCCAGCTACTGCAACCAAATGATGAAGCGCCGGAATATGACGGTTGGATTTTGCAAGCCGGTGAACACGTTTATCCACGAGCCTCTGCCAGATGTCCAGGTCATCTGCTTCCAGGGAAATGTAACCTGCAAGAACGGGAAGCCCAACTGCCACCAAAGCAGTTCCAAAATGCGCATCACCGACTGCCGCCTGAAGAAAGGCTCCAAATACCCCAAATGCGACTATGAGACCACGCAGCAAGAGAAATTCATCATCGTGGCCTGTGAGTGTGTACAGTATGAGACAGTCCACTTTGATGGTTCTGTGTAGGTCTGCACCTGAGGCCAGAGTAGCAAGATGCCCCACCTCCCTGTTGTGGCAACTGCTTCTCCCCTCTCCCTTCCTGGGTCTGAAAGAACTCCAGCCAGGGCTCCTATCCCAAACACACATGCATTCCTACCCAGGACCTGCCCCTTTGTGGTTTGGGAGGTGAGGGGGTCCCTGTGTAAACCACTTCCTGGATTCTTTCTGTAAAACACAGTTCCAACTACCTGGATTTCTGAAACTGTCACCATCCTGATACTGTCGTGTGATTGCTTTCCTGCTTGGGTGAGAACTGTAAATCGGGGTAGATTTCGTAAGCATCAAATAGAATCATTACTTACCTTTGCTCCTGACTCTTGGTTCTCCGTGACCTGAGATCATCCCTTTGCTCAGAGATGCCTTGCTGTAAAATATGAAGCTGTTAAGTATGGGCTATTTGAGATGAAAGGGAGCTACAGTCTGGGACTGTCCTGCTGGGTGAGCTGATGGAGGGGGAGCTCAAATACCAAAATCTCTGGCACAGAAGGAAGGACAGGGTGACCTCAAGAAAATCCTGCTCAGTCCCTGGCTGGGCAGGAGTAGGGGATGAAATTATGATCCTAAGTTTTCCTTTTCCTTTTATTGAGTGAACTATTACCAGATCACATTGACCATCTCTTAGTTGGAAAGTCAGGACATTCCATTTAGGAGCTAGACGGGTTTGTAAGGATTATTAAATTAAATGAGAATAAGTAGATTTTGACTCATGTATCCACTTTAATGGATTAGGCCTGCCTAGAACGTTGAAGAAGAAAATTCTAATAAGTGATGAGGTTGAATGGCAGCCTCTGTTGAAGGCAGGATGGAGGTAAATATGTGTGTTCCACTTGCTATCCCTGAGATAGTAATCCCCACTTTTACAGAGGAACAGCCTGAATCTCAGGAATGGGTAAGTGACTTGCTCACGGCTGCTGCTACTTAGTGGCACAGCTGAGACTAGACCCCAGGTCTCTGGCCTCCAGTCCTTGTTCTTTCTGCTACCAGAGTGGACTCAGGAAGAAAATCCTGCAGTCTCCCTTTTCCTAAGTGTGGTGGGGAGAGCACCTGGGTGGCTCAGTCTGTTAAGGGATCTACTCTTGATTTCATGCATATCATGCTCTCAAGGTCAGGGATTGAGTCCCATATTGGGCTTTGTGCTCAGCTCAGAACCTGCTTTGGGTTTTCCTCTCTCTCCTCCTCTGCCCCTCCCCGGCTTGCACATGCGCTCTCTCTCCCTCTCCTCCTCTTCCTCTGCCCCTCCCTTGCATGTGCTCTCTTGCGCTCACTCTCTCTCAAATAAATAAGTAAATATTTAAAAACAGAAAAGTAAGGTAGAAGTAATTATGGATATGGCATCAAGGAAGTAGGTCTAGGGAGACCCGAGAAACAAGATCAGAAAGGATGGCATAGTAGGGTACTTAGTTCCCTTGGTTCTATTGGACGTCCTGTTCTGAAAAGTTCACTGATCAAATCACTCAGTAGGAGGAAACTCATATTTCCCCACAGGAAGCATAGCTTCACTTTTCCAGAATTCTACCTTCCTCTCTTGGGCTTTAAGGAATGGTGGGTGCACTCTATGGCAGCCTTGATATTTTATTTAAGTTCCATAGTGTGATGTCCAGAGCTTGTAGTTTTTGCAGAATCCAGGCACTCCTGAAATTCCTTCAGCCAATCTAGACACACGGAGAAGTCAAACCATCAATTCTTTCCTCAATACTTTTTTTTTCCTTGTAAGGATTTTGTTTATTTATTTGACAGAGAGAGAGAGAGAGCACAAGAAGGGAGAGCAACAGAGGGAGAGGGATAAGCAGGCTCTCTGATGATCAGGGACCTGAGGTGGGGCTCGATCCCAGGACCCTGGGATCATGACCTGAGACCTTTAATGTCTGCCTTTGGCTCAGGTCATGATCCCAGGGTTATAAATGGAGCCCCACCTTGGCCTCTCTGCTCAGCGTGCAACCTGCTTCTCCCTCTCCTTCTGCCTGCCTCTCCCCCTGCTTTGTGCTCTCTCACTCTGACAAATAAATAAAATCTTAAAAAATAGAAAAAAAAATAAACACAGCTTGCACCTGGAGATGACAGGGTTGTGAAAGGTGAGAAAACCATTGGAACAGAGGCTAGTTCCATCTGTCACATTCTACAAATACATTTTGTTAAGGAAACATGACTACCTAGAAAACAAAGCCCTGACAAGCCAGGTACTTCAGTCTGGATGATATACCCTTCTTAGAGATGAGACTCAGAGGCAGCCTGAATGGGTAGAACTGACCTTAACCCTACCGCACCCTGCCTCCCTCTGAGCAGAAGTGCTCAAGGAAGAGCCCTGGAGCTTGGAAGTAGCCCCTCAGGACTCTGCTGCTCCCTGCTATCACCATCCTGTCTGGGTCTCAGGACAATCTCTAGCATGGGGACAGTCAGAACTACCTTGTAGTCTGGTGTGAGGGTTCAGTGAGGCAATTTTGATAAATTGTCTTAAAATGGGAACTTTCAATCTGTTCCAGAATATGCTCCAAGTGAATATAAAAATAAGTTAACTGTCCATCTTAGAATCTTAGTTTGTCTGTCATATACTAAAATGACTATAATTTTAACTGTCTCCAGCATTAAAAGACCAAAGTCTAATCCAATTGATACTGACTTCTCAGATACCCATTATGGAATAATAATAATAATAATAATAATAATAATAATAATAACTACTCAGTTGTGTCCAGAATGTTCACTTTTCCTAGGCTTCCTTAGGTCTGGTAACAGCAAGTGCATCTGGAAGGGTTTCCTGTTGTCAACCCACAGCCCCTAGAACCCACACTCATGCGGGAGCTTCAGAACTTATCTCCAGGGAAGACCGGTTGCACGCAGAGGGACTTATGGACAGCATGCACACTACAGATAAATTCATGGGTATCGGGCTGCTGTTTTGTTCCAGTATATTCCTTCTAGCTGGTTTATACTGGTAAAAGTTGGCAAACAAACAGAATGTCCTGAACATGGGACTGGTTAAAATATGATGCGTTTCCTTACAACAAAATTCTATGCAAATAGAACCAAATACACCTTTGCTACTGATATGAAATATGTCCAAAATATATTCTTAGTGGGAAATAAGAAATAGTGTACAACATTGTGTATAAAATGTTATTATTGGTGGGGCACCTGAGTGGCTCAGTTGGTTAAAGCCTCTGCCTTTGGCTCTGGTCATGATCCCAGAGTCCTGGGACAGAGTCCCCCATCAGGCTCTCTGCTCTGCAAGCAGCCTACTTCTTCCTCTCTCCTCTCTCTCAGCCTGCCTCTCTGCCTACTTGGGATCTCTGCTGTCAAATAAATTAAAAAAATATTTTAAAAATAAAAAACAGTGTTATTATTGGTGATGGGAAAAGAGGAGAGAAACACATGCCTGAGGATACATGTTAATTCACCATTTTTAATGTTTTCTTTATTTACTTGAAAGAGAGAGAGAGCCTGTGAACAAGGGAGGGGGCAGAGGTCAAGAAAGAAGCAGACATCCCACTGAGCAGGGAGCCTGACCACTCAAGACCAGGGGCTCCAATCCCAGGACCTGGGGATCATGACCTGAGCTCAAGGCAGACATTTAACCCACTGAACCTCCCAGGTGCCCTGTCAATAAACTTTTATTTTTATTTATATTTTTGGTAATAATATATTAGTTTATTATTATTTTAAATTTTTTTATTTAAAGTCAACTAATTAACATACAATTGTTGTTAGTTTCAGAGGTACAGGTCAGTGACTTATCAGTCTCATATAATCCCCAGTACTCATTACATCATGTGCCCTCCTTAACGTCCATCACCCAGTTACCCCATCCCTCTACTCCTCTCCCCTCCAGAAACCCTCAGTTTGTTTCCTATCATAAAGAGTCTGTATGGTTTGTCTCCCTCTCTGGCTTCCTCTGGTTTTAATTTTTCCTCTCTTCCCCTTTGATCCTCTGCTTTGTGCCTTAAATTCCACAGATCAGTGAGATTATATGATAATTGTCTTTCTCTGAATGACTTCTGTCACTTAGCATAATGTTCTCCAGTTCCACCCAGTTGTTGCGAATGCCAAGATTTCATGTTTCTGACAGCTGAATCATATTCCATTGCATATATTAATAATATTTAATACTTAAATCTGTGTAATAAATAAAGACTGTGAAGAGACATAAAGAACTGAACTGCGTCTGGAAAAGAAAACTGGGGCCTAACAAACAACGACCAAAGGAAAACATCCTTTTTACCAGATTTATTTCTCAGTGTTGCATTGATGCTTACCATTTGCATGTACAAGGTGTCCATAGATATAAAGGGAAAAGTTAAAGGGACTACCTCACTGCAGCCCCTTCTCTGTCTGTAAGGAAGATCCTGGTAATAGAAAGTCCAAAAAATGGGGTGCCTGGGTGGCTCAGCGGGTTAAGCCTCTGCCTTCTGCTCAGGTCTTGATCTCAGGGTCTGAGATCCAGGCCCCCATCAGGGCCTCTGCTCAGCGGGGAGCCTGCTTTCCCTCTCTCTCTGCCTGCCTCTCTGCCTACTTTGATCTCTCTCTCTGTGTCAAATAAATAAATAAAATCTTAAAATTAGAAAAAAGTCCAGACAATAGCATTAGGAAGAAAACTTATAAGTATCACCACGATGAAACCTTGAGTTGACCCGGACACCCCCACCTGTCACTCCGCAGCAGCCCAGCAGACAGAAGCACACAACCGTGCTTTCCACACAACTAACCACCGTCGTGATGGAGAGCTCGTGGTACAGAGTAGGTGCACTTTATCTGAAGCCTATTGGCTTACTTTCAGGCAGTGTTCCTCAGTGTCAGCCATTTTGACAATCAAACCTGTAGCTCTGCAGAAACAATAATACTAAACCTTAAAAAGAATATGGAACTCATCAGGTAGTATCAGTCCCTAACTCACTGTTCTGACCACTCACTTGTCAGGTGCCTGACACAGAAAGACCTCAGCAACCACGGTAGATGGAGTGTTCTAAGAGGTTGAATATGACTGAATATCGTGTATGATTCAAGATACTAATGCTCTGTAATTTCGGTGACAAGAATTTGGCACCATTACTTTTGCAGTCAGCAAGCATATAAAAGTCTAGAGAAAGAAACAGCCCAAATAGCAGGCCTTCGAACTAATCCCCATCAAGCCAGGCAGCAGTGTGGAGAAAACACAGGTGTGTTGCAGCAGAGACCCCAAAATGGACACGTCAAATGCCCTGAACTTGCTTTAGGATTGTGGGCCTGGACCAAGGTTTATAAGCCAACCGCCAGGGTCCATTCACATGACACACAGCTTCTGACAGAGTTCAGAACATCCTATTACAGAATATGGCAACTTGGCAAATTCAATCTTTTAAGTTGAAGAAATTTGAGAAAGGACAGGTACAGGAAAGACATACTGACCTTCTCTGGAAGCAGGTCATTAAACCTTCCTGGGAGAAGGTTTCCTACACCCAGAAGAAAGGAGTGTAGGAAAATGTAGTGTCATCTGAACAAACATCTTGCTAAGTTGCCCACCAATTGCTACACTTAGCTTGTACCCTTTGTTCTAGCAAATCTTTATACCACTTTCACCTTTCATCAAACCTAGCACACACGCACTCAGGTTTAACCACTTTTTTAGAGCCTTATTTCCTTGGGAAGGCTTTCCTCTCACCATAAACCTCTGTGAAATAAATGGGAATACTTTTCTCTTGTTAATCTGTTTGGGTTTTTCTTATTCTTATTATTATAGGTTCCCAGCTGAGAACGTAGAAGGGTAGAAGAAATGGATATTATTCCTCCACTACACTTGTAAGATTTGGGATAATTTAAAAGAGATAGGGAGGAGAGGGAGACTATTCCAGTTGTGTCCTCTCCAATCTTTCTTGCAGTCGTTCAAATAGGTGTTTTAAGACAAGGTACAAACTTTGTTTCAGGAATCAGGTAGAAGGCCAGTCTTGAGAACTTGGGAACTGGGTGAAAATCAGTGTCAGCTAAGAAAAATGGTTCTCCACTAGGAATGGATATTTGATGGAGCTCATCAAACACAGACATGCAAAAAAGACCTGCTTCCCAAAGAGTCTGTTTCAGGAGGCCTAGAATCTAGGCCTTCTTAAGAGTCTCTTAGGCACTTCTCATGAGAGAGGCCAGGGTTGGGAACCCCAGTTAGGCACAGGGGTAATCTGATACTGTTTGCCTCTGCTAGTGTGTTTAGGGTGCTATCAAGTTGTGGCACTGCAGAGAGAAGTGGGGCTTGTGGCTGTAGAACAGAATACATGAGTATTAGATACACAGACAACTCATTTGGTTTGAGTTGGTTTGGTTTGGTTTGGTTCTAATTAAGTAGCTTTAATTCTTCAGGGCCCTTTTAGGTTTACAAAAAAATGAGTAGAAAGAATAGAAAATTCTCTTGTGCTTCTCTCTTCCCCTCTTTCCTACCCACACATCCCACAGTTTTCCTGTTATTAACATCTTCTTTGGGGGGGGAGGGTGTCATCCTTTTCCTATAATTGATGAGCCAATATTGATGATGGCTAATTAAAGTCCACAATTGAATAATGATCAATTCTCTGCATTATATATTTCTATGGGTTTGGACAGTGCATACTATCACTGTAGGAGAGGAATCCATCTTCCTCGGCTTTTTCATGGTCTCTGACTAGGTTGCAAAATTGAAATGACAGAGATAAGTAAGAGTAAAGCATACAAATTCGCTTAAATTTTCGCATGTACATAGGAGCCTCCGTATGGGAATGAAGACCTGAAATAGCGACCAGCACTGGAAGCTTTTATACCCTCTAGACAAAGACACAATACATTTGTGGAGACTTGTTTGGTCTACGGGTAGGAAATGGTGAAGAAATAACTAGAAAGAAAAGGGTTAGTATAACAAGATCTGTTTCAGATTCCTCTGGTGCCACCTCTGGCTGGTAACATTGACTCCAGGAAAAGAATTTGTATCCTACCTTTAGGCAAAAAAGGAGAGCTTTTCCTGCATTTATGGATTCTTAACTGCCCTTAGTACAAAATATTATTTGTGTCAAAGAGCCATAGCTTGGGGTCACAGAGTTTGGTTTCCTTCAGCATGAACAAAGATGATCTCCTCATGTACTTAGATTTTCTTTGATTTCTTTCAGCAGAGTTTTGTAGTTTTCCTCATAATGAGCTTGTTCATTTTTTTTAGTAGATTCATATCTACATATTTCATTTTTCTTGGGTGCATATGTAAATTTTTTCTCAAATTTCAATTGTTCGTTACTGGTACCTAAGAAAGCAGTTGATTTTTGTATATTAACCTTATATCTTGTGATTTTGCTCTGAAAAGACATCATTTTTATCCTGTATATAACTGAAGACATTAAAAAGCAAGAGTGTTCCCCTATTCTATTGATGCTCAAGGAGTACTAATCTGGAAGGGATGTATAGAACAGATTGGAAGGAAAAGAGGCTAGAGGCAAGGAGTCCCTGTAGGAGACATTTTTGTGAGCCCTCCAAAATACAAGAAGATTCCAAGTAAGTGTATTACAGCACCAGTGGAAAAGCAAGAACAGACCGAAGAGGCAAATACCCTAAACTGGCCTTTCTCCTTCATGTCCATGGGTCTCTGTTGCCAGACTCCAACATGTCCGTGTACTCAATGTGCAGCAAGCCAAATTCTGAGACACTGGATTTAAAGCAAGGAAAGCTTTGTAGTCTAGAGAGCAGCCCAAGGAGAAAGAAGGGGATCATTCCCAAAGCTGCCTTACCCTCTTACCCTGTTGATCTATAAGGGACAACTTACACACTATGAAAGGAAGCTAAGGGGTTTCCTGATACTTGCTGGGAGGTCCTTGAAAAATCTGGAGATAAGCATTCTTCTGGACATGGAGGCACAACTTGGGATCTGGGATCAGATACATCAAGATAAATGTTTCTGTCTAGTCTCTGTTATGTGTCTACAATCATTAGGTACCGCAGAGTATAAGTAAAAAGACAAAGTTAATGATTGACTGTGCTGAAGTTTAAGAAGTAAGGAAAACAGAGGCACCTGTGTGCCTCTGTCATTTGACCTTCCAATTGGTTTGCACTCAGGTCCTGATCTCATGGGTGGTGGGATTGAGCCCCAATAGGACGAATTGCTGCTGGATGGGGAGTCTCCCTCCTTACCCTTGCCACTCCACCCACTCATGCTCTTTTTCTCTCTCTCAAACAAATAAATACGTTTTTCAAACAGAGTACATAAAACATAATTAAATATGAAACAACACAACTTAGACCTAAGTGTACCATGAAAATAATAAAATTACAGTGATCCTTATGATTTCAGAATGGGTCCAGGAACCAGCTTCTGGCTTCCTCTTACATGCAGTTCCCTCATGGGATGCCCTTTACCATCCTCTTCACCTAAATTCTTATTAATCTGAAAATAAGTTCAAGTGTTAGAGCCTTCTATCTACCAGCTCCTCAGAGCCCCCTGCCACCTCCTCCACCGCAGCCAAAAGAGGTATTTACAGTTATTAATGTACAATGTATGTCTCTATTAATCTGACCATCTCCTTCATTAGATTATGAACTCCTGAATCTATAAGGGGCAAATTATACACATGAAAGGAAGCTAAGGTGTTTCCAGAAAGTTGTTGGGAGGTCCTAGAAAAATCTGGAGATAAATATTCTTCTGGAGAGTGAGACACAACTTGGGATCTGGGATCAAATACATCAAGATACATGAGTAGCAGAGAGTCTGGCCCAACAACATACCCATAAATCAATAATTCAATGGAGTCTGCTCTTGCAATTCACAACACTACCAGGTACCTAGCAAATATTGTATCAAATATACATTGGGTGTTTTCTCCTAAAGAACTGAAAGCATAGAGGTTCCAAACACTGAAGCTTCCTATGGAGAAGGAAGCACCAAACCCATATCAGAAAGTCACTATTTCCTCACAAGTTCTTTGAGGAAGTTATAACTTCTCCTTTGTACCTATAAGGAGGCTTTGTCTTCCTGCATCTGCAGGGATACTGGCTTTAAACAGTGAGTTGGAGGATGTGGGTCTCATCCACACTGTGCACAAGAAGGGCATCTTCCAAGCCTTAGGTTTCCCTTTCCTCTTCCCTAGGGCTCAGAAACTATCCCTGCTACAAGCAGACCATGCTGGCATACATGGCAGAGGAACTGCAGACAAAAGCCTCTGAGCCTGGGACTAACCACTGACTCTTTCTTTGGCAGGACCCCAAGCAA
This sequence comes from Mustela nivalis, assembly GCF_964662115.1. Lineage (NCBI taxonomy): Eukaryota > Metazoa > Chordata > Mammalia > Carnivora > Mustelidae > Mustela > Mustela nivalis. Next base: position 96,390,371 of record NC_139025.1, read on the forward strand.
TGAGACCTGGTAAGAGGAATAGCCTGGAGGCTGGGGAGTTAGAGCCGAGATGATGGCCACATGGCCCAGGTTAAATAGACGGAGGAGAAATTTTCTAGAGGCAGGAGGGAAGAAGCAAGATTCTGGACCCATAAGCACAGGACAGAGAGGAATGGGATCTGCCAGTCAGAGGAAAAGTCATCCTAACTCACATTTCTTCCCCCCGGGCTTGTGGACCTTCATAGAATTGTGAGAATCACATCGGAAAGAATATGGTTTTAAAAAAATAGACTTAAGAAATCTTGAAAGGCACAATGAAGATCTAAATGGTTGTGAATGATAATATTGCTCTTACTGCTTCTACTACTATCATTCTCTTATTTTCTTCCCTCTTCCCACACAGAAGAGATGATGCTGGATATTCTGGGACCATTTCCTCTCCTCCTGGTGCTGCTGGGATCATGAGGGCCAGTGCCACTTGCTGCTAGGCCTCCAAACCTCAAAGGGTTGAAGGGTTTGAAATTCAGCATGTAAGAGCAGGTCCTGTCCAATGCAAGACAGAAATGGGTGGGGCCAATAATTATACTCAGACTTGTAAACCTTCAGACACCTTTCTGCACGACACCTTCCAGAATGCAGCTGCTACCTGTCTTTTACCCAAGACAGACTGTGAGACTGCCCAGAAATACTGCCACTGGAAGGAGAATCATATTAACATGACTTACTGCTATCAAACTGGAGGGACAGTGTGACTGCCACTACAAGGCTATGCTCCAGAACCGGTTCTACCTTGTAAAATGTAACAAGTTTCAGCCAGGTTACCCTCCTAATAGTATGCTTCCTATACACTTAAACAGTACCAGATCACAGCCTTCCGGATAGTTTGATTGGACTAAGGTTCCCATTACTTCGCTTCACACTTGGTGCAGGTTCTCTTGTGTTCCCTTCTACCTTTTTATTTTTTTTATTATTATTGTTGATTTCCATGGTTCCCATAGAAGAAAGAAGGAGGGCAGTGAGAGAATTATGGGGCCATGATGCCAGACCAGAGCTGGGGACAAAAACAAATAGCATTCCTTTCCGCTTTGGAGTTTTGTGTGTTTTGGAGAAGGGCAATAGTGAAAGGGGCAAGGAAAGACCCAGGCCCCATATTTTTAATCTTGGAACGTCTTCCAAGTTTGTTGCATTCTGTTCCCAGCAATAAAATCACTTTCTGCTGCATTGTAATGACCTTGAGTGTGTGTGTTTGGGATGCCTTTCACATCAATGCCATCCTGGAGCCACCTATATTGCATTTGCTGACATTCTTAGGAGAACTAGCTGGTCCTTGGGCATTCTTTGAGGTTAATCTGCAACCCAGAGCTCTCCCACTTCTCTCACCCCTGTGTTTTTTGGAACTTTTAGCAAGAATATTCTCCATCTCGTCAAACTCTACTCATAGCTTTTTACATATTTCCCTTGAAACCATGACCTATGTTTATTTGGAGGTGGCACTGATATTTCATAAAATGTCCACAGTACTTTCACACAGGTTCTAAGCCCGACAACCAATACATCCTACATCTTTACTCTTGGTTTCCATATCTCATCAGATAATTTTAAATGTCAGTAGTAGTAAGAAGAATAATCCCCTGTAGCCTTAGAATCAATTCTCCCATGATCTATTGCAATGCATGGAAAGAAAGCATAGATCAAGGGGAAAAAAATACAGGGGAGCTAAAAACATGCATGTCTTACTTAAACACTGAAATCTCACAAAAGTAATGGTGTTTTTGAAGAGGTAGAAGACATAGAAATTAAGGGACTGGGATTCAGAAAATGCTTGAGATTAAGAACCTAGGTACAGATGTAGGGGAGGAAAAATAATTTTCCTTCTACCATTCTAGGTTCTTAGCTGTGAGCCCACACCCCCAGTATAAACAGCAGAGTAACAGGACAAAAACTATTTTAATTATATATATACATAGTGGATCCCCACAAAAATATGAGACTAAAAAGCAGCTATCCACCTGGGACTTATGGACCATCCTGGGCTAAGGAAAGGATAGGGACCTAGGGCTTTAAAAGAGGGAAATGCAATTCAGAGGAAGGTGAGAGGAGGAAATGTTTGTGAAAGGAAATTGGCCCTGGAATGAAGATGACTCTCCCAGATGAAAGTGACCCCTGACATGGCTCACTTCCTGTACTGGACACTTTTCTAATGTAATTTCTAATGTAATTCTAATGTAATTTCCCCTACAAAAGTGTAACCTCTCCTCTGCTTTCAGAACTTCTCCTGGTCTACACTTTCTCACAATAAACAGCTTAAGATAATTCTTGTGCCAAAAAGGAATATTTGGGATGGCGTATTCTGCTACCCCTCATACCTTTCCATTTCCTTTCCAACGACTAACTCATTGGGTTAACAGTCCAGGGTAGGTCAAAGTGCTTTGTAGCCTGATCTCTCTTTGAGTAGCAGCCAAACATAATGTCTATCCAAAAGGCCACCTACTGAAGTAGTTACAAGTGTATCAGTTATCTGTGCTGCACAATGGTTCTTTCCAAACCAAGCGATTCCTTTAATAGCTGTGCTAGTCAGACTCACCTTCCCTTATGTCATTTCTTTATGTCAGGTCTTAGAAACAAAGACAGAAATATGAAGTTTCAGGTTTCAAGAGCCTGGATTCCAAGCTTGCTAAATACTCAAGGCCCCTCTCAGTGGGAAGGCATGAGAAGGCCAGGACAACCTGGCACTTCACAAAGTGGGTACCCAGTAGGGGAACTTCTCTCATAGGGCTTGAGTCTGCCAATTTAGAGCAGCTTTCAGTAGTATTCATCTTAGTGTTGATATTTACATTGCATAGGTTCAAAGTATTCAAGCCAAGTGCAGGGGAAGTAGACACAAGGATCTGTGTTCACATTAAGTAAGTACCAGTGTAGGAACATAGCGTCATCCTCAGGGAAAGGGGTGCATTGACCTGATCAGTAATCACAATGGACTTATATATTGTATAAATATTCCTGGACACTTCAGCAGATTCTTGGAGAAAGTAACCTAGTAAAAGGCTGAATTTCCTTTCACCCAACCACTCAGTTACTCTACCTTACTCAACTATTTCTCAACAATCATTATTTATACATTAGGGAAGAACTCTGATGAAGGGATATTTAAAGTGAAACTTAAGAAATGAGGAGACAGTCACATAAAAGGACATTTCAGGCAGGAAAAAATAACAAGTGCAAAAGCCCTGTAGCAGGAAAAACTTCGCATCTTCTCTCCCCCTAAATGGCCTGGTGTGGCTGGGGAGAGGCAAGGGGATATGAGATGGTGGTGACAAGGCATAGAGAGAAGAAATAAAATACCTAATAGAAGGAATCAGGTTGAGGTGTCAGTAGCTCTTGTATTTCTTGTCACAGAAATGGCATGGCCTCAGGAGAATAGGAAAAGGAAAACCTAGATTTCTTTTTATTTTTTTTTTAATTTTATTTATTTATTTTAGAGAGAAAGTGAGTGGGAACAGGGGGATGGGGTGGTACAGGGGCAGAGGGAGAGAGTATCTCAAGGTGATTCTATACTGAGCCCAGAACCCAAAATGGAGCTCAATCCCATAACCCTCAGACCATGACATGACCCTCAAGCAATGAGGGCTTCACTGAGCCACTCATGTACCCCAAGAAAGCACAGATTTCCTAAAGGAAGAGACAACATGGACTGTAGACTCTCATCTGAAGGAAATTTAAATTAGCTCAGCACAAGGAGTCATGCAAGATCCAACCTGAGGGCCAGCAGTCAAATCCCAGGTCAACAGCTCTCTCCACACCTGAGAGTGAGGTGACATGTCTGAGGGGCTCAGAGGTCCCCTTGCAAAAGACAGAAGTATGTAATGAGCCTCAGCACTAGACAGAGAGGAGTTGAGTGATACTTTCCCTGGAGGAGTCTATGCTAAGCGTGCCACTATTGGCAACAGGAAATAGGAGCAGTAGGAATTGAAATGACAGCCGCAGTGGCAAAAACAAACTATGTTAAGTAATGACAAATTCTGTACAGATGTTGACTTACCATCAATACTGAAGTAAGAGAACAATTAATTGCATTCAAATACAAACACAAAGATTTAGAATCATTATGACAGCAGCAGAGAAGGCTGGAAGACGGCCCACTGGACTGTGAAAGATAAATA